>NW_027142373.1:8405000-9086207 GCF_026170545.1 Melanerpes formicivorus | reverse complement strand
AAGAAACGGTGAGAGAGTGGCTGGGGGTTAAGAGGCAGCCCAGAGCAGGCTGGTTTGAGCTAGAGAAGGTGGGAAGGAGAGGCAAGGAAGAATAAAGATGGGGAAGTTTGGGTTTGGCTTTCTTGTAAGATGATCTGAAGTGTCCCCATCTGGAGTGAGTGGGAATGGTCTTGTGGAGTGTGACCCTTCAGAACATCACCAGGATCCTTCAGTGCATGCAATGGGGAAGAGCTCCTGTAAAATGAGTATTTTCCTTGCCATGAGGATTTACCTACCACTGTTACATCATGTTAGCCACTCACACTGCTGCAAAAACCTGACACAGAAGATTCCAAATGCCGAAGCTGCACTGCCTGCTTCAGGGCTAGAACATGACCTATGTGGTCCTTCAGGACCTTGGGGCAGGAGTAACCATGGGTGGCTTTTCCCATCTCTGGGATGGCAGCAAGCCCCGGAGCTGCCCCCCAGCCAACGCTGCTGCCTGACCCCAGTCTCAGGCCACCAAAATCAATAGAGAATTTGTCACTACCCTCAGTGGGGACAGGATCAGGCTCTGCATGCACAAGGAAACCCTTCGAGCATGAAAGCTAAATTAAAAGGAACTCATCTCCTTGTGTTCAGAGACACAGAGCCAGGAAAGAGCATGACAGATTTTGGCATATTTTAACTGAATTATTGTCCACTGGGGATTGAGCTAAGACCACAAACATTATTTCACTATCTAGCAGGGCTGCAGTGATGAATATGGGTTTCAAAAGGAGAAGAGCTGGGTGGTTCTTGTTTCTCATCTGGAGCCTTTCCTCCTCCTTCGGAGGTTAGGAGTGAACGCCAGAGCGCAGGGATGCCAAAACAAAGACTCCCATCCCTCGGCATGGCAGAAGGGTAAAAGCACCAAAGCTTAAGCCACACATCTCAAAATGCAACAGAAATTTCACACCAGCCTCTGTTAAAAATATTCTGTTTAATTGATTTTTTTTTTTTTCTGTTTTTAATCTATTATGCTGCTCTAGGCACGGCTATTGATCTGCAGCGCTGGAGAAGTAATTGAAGAAGCCTTCAAATCAATAAGGCCAAAGTATATCTCAAACTATATCTGCTCCAGCAGCACAACAGGGATGTGGCCGTGAAATTCCCCAGACGGGGCCTGGAGTAGCAACAAACCTGTTCTGATGACTGTGGAGATTTATTTCTATTGGCATAAACATAACTAATGAAACCCCGACGACTCTTCACTTCCCTGAAAGCTGATAATATATCGTGGTGCTCACAATGAAATGAGCAAGAACACATTTGCAAAGGAAGAATAAAAGCCAACTCCCTCAACCGTGAGCTGTATTTTCTTCTTGGTGCCCTTGATTCTCCTCCACCCCCTTCCCCCGGCCAGGATAATATTTCTTCTCGGGGCTCTCGGATGGATTTTTAACACGGCTTTTGTGCGTCTCCAAGGCTGGAGTTTTAGGTTTTATTTTATCCCTGGCTGTCAGGACGGAGCAGGTAGGCAGCTAAAAATCACAGCTGATAATATTGTTTGTGGCTAACGGCCTTATCTTATCTTGTTCCTATTATTCATATTACCTTAGATAAGCCACCTGGGGCTGCGCACAAGCAAGATTCAAGGAAGTGACCTCATTAAAGTTCAGGACTCCTATTTACTGTTAATAAGAACAGCTGGACTAACACAGCCACGCTTTGAATCTTGGCTGGCACCTTCCATTGGAGGCTTTGACTCCATCCCTTTCACACTTCACAGCACAGAGGAACGGAGGAGCCAGAGTTAATCAGCGCTGAGACTCTTCCTCCACAAGGATGACAAAAGGCTTTTGCCTGATGCCACTGGACATCAAAGAGGTCTTACAAGCGGGGCTGAAAGGCCACCTATCTGCACCTCCCCGGGGTTGGTCAGCACTTCCACCGGGGCCTGGGGAGCTTTTGCTAAAGATCCTCAGCTGATGGAGAAAAGCTTCTCAAAATGCACCCAATGTTTTTCTCCTAACTAAAGCTGATGCAGGCAAAAATCTGATGGTTCTGCTTTGCTACCCAAACAGCCAAAGCAGCAGATCTAGCACAGGGACAGGTTTGCCTCTGTGCAAGGCTTTTCTTCTGCCTGGCTCAGGTGCTGATGTCGGCAGGATTAAGCATCAGGCAGGTTGAGATCAGCGCAGCGGTGGCCACGGCAGGGGACCACACCGCCGGAGTTACACAGAGCCGGGAGGGGCACACTGCGGTGGCACCGCTGGGTGCAGCCCTAGCACACACCGCTCAGGGACACGCTGGTGCCAGTGGGGGCTGTGACACTCACTGAACACTTCAGTCGGTTTCAACCCGCAAATTAATCTAATTTTTTTCCCTTTTCCCTTTTTTTTTCCTTCCCCCCCCCCCCCCCCCCCCCCCCCCCATTTTTGGAAGAAAGCTGAACCTCCGAAGTTTCAAAATATGGTAATGCAATTAGCGGCTTTGGCAGGCTAATGAAGCCACTTTAAACCCTTGCAAAAATACCATTAAAAGAGAATGCTTAAGAGCCTCTTCAAACTTTCCAAAATGAGAAGTACGTTCACATTCAGAGATGCCAATCTAGTCTCCTTTCTCAAGGTTCAAGATTAATTAGGGACTTGTTTAGTGCATGAATGAGGAAACAAATGAACTCTTGGATCGCAGAGCACTGGAACCAATTTTTTAATCATTTCCCCACCCCCCCACCCCCCCCTTTACAATTACTCTCCTATCAAGAAAAAGTCTTCATTAGACTTTCTGTCACGGGGCCACATCATGTCAGGTAACTATTACAAGTGCTTGGCTTCCACCCAGAGATTGAACAATATGCATTTTCTCAGAAATAAATACACACAATGTATGTTTAATGCAGCATTTTCTCGTCACACTGCTACTGCATCTTCATAACAAATACCTTATAAGCCTTCCTCCAAGGCTCCCTCAAAAACAAATGATGTTGAAAAGACCAGCAATATCTTCCCCTTTCCAAAACCAGCCCAGGCATTCAAAGATTACCTTTGAGAAGTATATTAATGCCTGATATAAGAAGTGCCATACAATAGAATGAGATTACTAAGGTACGCAATAATAGGTAGGAAGAGAATGAGCGTGTTCAAGGCTAATTGTTAGAAGAATGGAGTTTGCATATTTAGTGAAGGAGAAAGGAATAAAGAAAAGGGTTCTGGTTTATTCAGTGAGTTGCAACCTGCCCTGAAGATTGGAGGTTTGCCTAATCCCAGCCGGAATGAGATGCAGCTTTGGATCCAAAGCGTACCACATTGCAGGCATTTTCTGCCCCAGCCCTGCTTCTGCTCACACTGAGCATCAGCAGAGAGACTTCACTCCTCTTTCTCTCTTACCCACGCACAGAGTTTGTTTTGATATTGAGAATTTCTCCAAACAAAGCATTAAAAGAGAGTAATTTGGGGAAAAAAAACCCAAAACAACCAAAACCCTTGTTCCCTGTCACAGCAGGTCAAACCTGACTGCTGCAGGCATGCTAGGAAAGGGGAGCAAGACTCAAAGTGGGCTGTGTGGCAAAGACACACACCACGGTGAGAGCAAGTGCCACACACACTGTTTCTGCACTGCTGGTTGTAAGCTTTTACTTATTAAAAAGTCTAATTGCAGTTAGGTGAGCTGCATCCAAAGTACAGCCTCACACCAGAGCATCAGCAGCTCCCTGGGGACAGGAGGTGGCCTTCAGGAGGACTCATACATACCCAGATATGCCTCTCTCATTTTTCTTCTAGAAGTGATGAAGAGCAGGAAGATTCAAGCCATAACCCATAGCTGATGGTGCAGGCTGGGTGAGAAATGGGTGCTATGTAACGATGACTGGCAGATCTACTTACTCTTTTCCATTAGTACCCATTTATCATTATCTGGACCTCTACCAGGGTGAACAGATCATGTTTTCCTAAGTGGAAAGGCAAGGGTATAATTTTCATAGCTGATTTGCTCATTTCTACCTCTCTTATGGCCTTTGAGCAATTGCAGATTGGAGCTACGCTTCCCTGGACACCCTTCTGTGGGCATTTATAAATGAAGTAGCACAGCACCTCTTGACCACTCTCCCTAACCTCATTTCTGTCGGTCAGCATAATGAAGTCCATGCAATAGATACTGCTGATGGAGGGGGGCAGGCTGCAGCCCAGATTTTGCTCATTGCTGCCTTAGCATGAGTGAAACATTAAGATACATAGGAAGGAGAAGAGCGAGGGCTTCAAGCTAGAGAAGAGTAGATTTAGATTGGATGTTAGGAACAAGTTCTTTGCCCTGTGGGTGGTGGAACACTGGAACGGGTTGCCCAGGGAGGTGGTTGAGGCCCCATCCCTGGAGATAGTCAAGGTGAGGCTCCATAGGGCTCTGGGCAACCTGAGCTAGTGGAGAATACCTCTGCTTAGTGCAGAGGGAGTTGGACTAGATGACCTTTGGAGGTCCCTTCCAACCCAGACCATTCTGTGATTCTGAGAGGATTTTGATTAATGAACATAAGCCCTTGGCAGTATCTTTGCATAGTAACCATTGCCAGGCACAGAAATCCAGGTTCTTTTTTCTGAGAGAGCTCACAGCATGTCTGTAAGACACCAGCAACAGATGAATCAGTTCAGCCCAAACCACAGGCACCTGTGCAGTGGAGAAGATGCCCTTCTGCCTTCTGCCCTACCAGCACCAAACTTGTTGGCTCAGGCCCTTTTGCACAAGCTGCAGAGAAACCCAAAGCTGGCTGAACACCAGTGGTCTTTGTTCCATGGTTTCTCCTTACATTATCTCTGGAAAGCCACTTCCCAAGGGCTCTTAAGTCACTGGAGGATCTTTTGTTGGACTGGGAGTTGCATTCTCTCCATTGTAAAGTCTGTCAGGTTGCAGTCTCTGCCCCAGGAATCCCAGGCACCAGTGTCTATTCTTTCTCAGAACTGACTTGCAAAGGCTGTACAAGCAAATCTCCTCCCTGTCACCTTTAGCCAATGGGATCAGGCTGTAATGAAGATCACAAACGCAGTTTTGTGTGTCTTAACCACGGGTAGTTGCTCTCTCAGTCTCTTCTCTTAAGCTGGAGACCAGGTACTGCTTTTCCACTTTGGTTTCGTGGTCTGGAACTATGTCTTAACGCAGGGCGGAGACTGGGAAATTCACCTCGGATTGCCCAATATCTCCTCAAAAAGGACACTGCAGCTTTCACCTTTCACACCAGTGCTGCAAATCTGGTACCCACCAAGCCATGCTGACTCTAGAGCCCTGCCATTTGATTCGTGAGGAGAGCCAAAGTTTGCCAAGAAACAAAAGAAAAGGATCTGGGATGTGTGTGGAAATTACGGGACAATAGCAGACTCTGCCAGCTGACAGGGAGATGTGCAGAGCACTTGCACAGATCTCGACAAGCCCTGCTCCAGCGGCCCCGCTGTCACGGGTCACTTATTTGCATTAGAATGACCAAAGACTTGATTGAAAGGAAAGAAGGGGGCATGCAAATCTGTCTATTCTTCTTGTCCCATTATAACCCTGGGAGCCTTGAACCAAATTCAGTGCAACTCTGGAGGTGTTTTCTTTCTTATGAATCCAACTTCTGCAGCTCATAAAATACCTATTTGCATTAAGTACCTGTTTATCTCATCCCAACACGGCGTCGTAAGCCAGAAAAGGATCTAAGAAAAGCTAATATCACCAGTGAAGAAAAGACTGTTCGAATGCAGGAGTTTGGAGATCAGGCTGCCTCTAAAATCAGACAAAGCTTGTTTTCTTTGGGGTTTTCTTTTCCCTTTCTCTTTTTCTCTCTCTCCTCTTTCTTTTTTTTCTTTATTTCCCCCCCCCCCCCCCCCCCCCCCTTTTCTTCCTTTCTCCCCCTCCCCCCCCCATGCAGATGCATTTCCTTCAGTGCTTTGTGACACAGCTTTATTCTAAGTTGCCTGGATGGGCAAAGCCAGCACACCCCGAGCATGCCTTGCTGAGGGTGAAAGGCTGTGCTGCAGCAAACAAGACCCCTTGAAGAAGGAGTTTGCACTGAAGCTGTCAGGCATCAATCAGCAAAGGGCATGTGTCCAGAATAACCCTACAGGAGACATCTTCAGTGTGTGCACAGTAGCTATTGTCAGCCTTCTGGCATCTTCCAGCGTGATCCTTTCTTGAGCAAAAGCTGGGCTGCCTGGCTTTGTCTTTGCAGCCATGGCCCCTGCCTGCTTAAGTGGATATATTCTGTGTCTGCTTCTGTGTTGTGCTGGGTCTTGCAGCGTTTGATCTCATCAGATACAGGCAGACCTGCAGCAGGTTTCATGAACAGGGCCCTGAGCAATAGCCAGAGACCAACAAATCCTGGAAATGGAGCATGGAAGGAGAATTTGCAAACTGCTGTGGGTTTGATTCTGCAGTTCAAGAACATGGAGGAACATCTACAGCCAGCCTCTAAATAACCAGGTTAACTACCCTCTGCAAACAGACAAAACCTGCTGCCCTGAGCCCTGCTGCTTTCATGGAGTATTAATAGCTTTTGCAATAAACCCCAGTGAGTCCCAAAGGAAAGCTCTCCATTTATACAGAAAGATGTTGCTAAATTCCTGTACACAACACATTCCACTGCTGGAATACCTGCCTCTTCCCCAGCAGCTCTCCTTCCTGCCAGCCAGGTAAAGGCAAGGCATATAATCAACTGTGTTATTTGATTTGGAAGGTTAACTTCCCTGGATCATAAATATGCAGGGATTTATGACCCTGAAGGTGTGCTACCCAAGGTTTCAAGGGAAAAGTACCATGCTGACATCTCCCTTCTCTCTGACTTCTAAAACAAAAAAAGGGAAAGGAGGATGTAGAGACCCAGAAATTATCATGCTGTAATGGAAGATCCTTGGATAGACTTGGTTTAATTATACAGTCCTATCATTTCCTGAGCATTCCCCATCCCTTTAGAAATGATGGCAGTAGTTCAGCTAATGGAGTCAGACTGTGCCAGCAGCCTCTGGGCCTGTGGCTTCTGTGTGCTGTAAGCTACAGGGCGTAATATGGTGGAATCATAGGATTATGGAATCATAGAATCATGGGATCGTTGAGGTTGGAAAAGATCTGCATGGTCATCAAGTCCAACTATCCACCCAGCATCACCACTGAACCTTGTCCCCAGGTGCCATGTCTGCACATGTTTTGAACACTTCCAGCGACAGAGGCCTCAAGCACAGGTCCTATGAAGAGAGGCTGAGGGAGCTGGGGTTGTTTAGCCTGGAGAAGAGGAGGCTCAGGGAAGACCTTATTGCTCTCTACAGCTACCTGAAGGGAGGCTGTAGCCAGGAGGGGGTTGGTCTCTTCTCCCAGGCAACCAGCACCAGAACAAGAGGACACAGTCTCAAGCTGTACCTGGGGAGGTCTAGGCTCAAGGTGAGGAGAAAGTTCTTCACTGAGAGTTGTTGGCCATTGGAATGTGCTGCCCAGGGAGGTGGTGGAGTCACCATCCCTGGAGGTGTTCAAGAGGGGATTGGATATGGCACTTGGTGCCATGGTTTAGTAGTCATGAGGTGTTGGGTGACAGGTTGGACTTGATGCTCTTTGAGGTCTCTTCCAACCTTATTGATTCTATGATTCCACCACAACCCTGGGCAGCCCATTCCAATGCCCTCCTGCAGAGGGGAGGCTTCTTGCTCAGAGGAACACCCAGCCTGCCTGGTTGGAGATGCAAGGCCCTCTTTGACACAGAAAGAAAACCCTATGGCTCATGCAGGTCTGGGTTGTTCATCAGAAAATGCTCTGAGGGCAGGTTGGAACTGGACAAAAGGAGCTTTGTCTCACAGGGACCAGAGATAGAGGCTATTAAAGCAAGATACCACTCCCCCATCCCCCCAAAACGCCAGCACTTTAGAAAAAATCAGGTTTTTGCATATTTCTTTTTCCATGCAAGGTACAAAACTGCCCAGCTGGAAGGCAGGGGCCAGGGCCACGTCTCTGTTCAGGCATGCATCGTGTGTGACAATAGCACAGAGCAAAGGCAGGCGTTACATCAGGCACCAGATCTCTTCAAACACCACCTTTTCTGTGCAGCCTTTCAGTGCTTCACTCATCCTTGGCAGTGGAGCTGACCTGGTCATTTTTCTCTTTTTACTTTTCACCACCACCTTCCACGGCATGTTCATGAATCAACTCAGCAGTGTGGTTTTGTGCTCCACAGACGGGGGAAAAGAAAGCCCTCTCCTATTTAAATAGAGACCTGTGGCAGCTGACATTTCTTGAAAACACCTTGGCTCGTATTAAGCTTTGCACGTCCTTTTATTATCCTTAAAGAGGAGTTAAAAGCACGTCTACAACAGCAGGGAAAATGGAGAGAGGCAGGCAGCCTGCCTGGGGGAGGCAAAGGGGGACAGAGACGCTTCTGGCCCCAGGTTCCATTCCCAGCCAGCTACAGAGCTACTGCTGGAATGCCATCACCTCCTCCTGCCCGGAGCAAAGAGGAAAGTTTACAGGCACAGCAGCTCAACATGCCACAGGTCTCACCCCTCCCTTTGCAGTTAAATACAAAGGCAGCTGGGGTGAGAAGCAGAGCAGCGTGACCTGACCAGGAGAGTGAGGAAGAGGAGGTGGTTAACTGTACAAAGGATTTTGGTTTGTTTGCTGCCTTCCTTTGACTGCTTTTCACCCCATCTCAAAGCCACAAGCTGTGATCCTGCATGGGCTTGCTGCACAGCTGGGGTGATGCCCACAATGTCCAGCGCCCTCCCTAGGCAGGAACCTGCTGCCCTGTGCTGCTGAGAGGTGCTGGAAATGCTCTGCTCCCCACCACCACATCTCCAGAACCAGCCTTGGCCACAGCAGCAGGCAGCAAGCTGCTGAGCTTGATCCCAGTTTAATTTAGTGCTGAGTAGTATTGCATGGTTCAGACTTGATGTACTGGCAGAGCTGGCACCGCTGCAACCCACCAGAACATGCCCTGGGGTGAAACTCAGCTCAAAATGCCACTAAATCATTTTGAGAAATGAGGAGCATAAAAGAGCTTCTAAAGGTGATGGCAAGGCTAGTACCCAGGTCGTGGTGAACTCAGGTCCATGTCCCCTCTAGCCTTGCTGCCATCACAGGCAGGCACAGGCAGTGTTGTGCTGCTGGATGGGGACAAGCCCCAAAGGGCAGCTGCCTTTGCACAGCCTGCTGTCAGACACTCACTCTTACCCTGGTGCATCAGCAATTTGTCCTGAAGCTGAGCAGGATGAGGGATGCCAACTTTGTTCAGCTTCTGCCTAAAGGGCAGCCCATTACCTCCCCACCTGGGACTGTTCCTGACCCTCAAGATGATATTATTACACTTATTCCAAAGCCCTTATAGCTTAGAGGTAAGCCTATGGTGACCCTGGCTGGCTCAAGGGCAAAGGGTTGGAAGCTAAACAAGAGGAGGAGCCTTAAGACCGTAGAATTGTCAATGTTGGAAAGACCTTTAAGATCATTGAGTCCATCTCTCAACCTAATACCACCATGCCCACTAAAACATGTCCCAAAATGCCATGCCTAGATGTTTTTTTCAACACCCCCAGGCATGGTGACTCCACCACCTCCCTGGGCAGCCTGTTCCAATGCTTGATCACTCTTGCAGCAAAGAGATTTATCCTACTGTCCAACCTAAACCTCCCCTGGCACAACTCAAGGCCATTTCCTCTCATACCATCACTTGATATTAGGGAGAAGAGATCAACACCTACCTGACTTCAGTTTCTTTTCAGGGAGTTGTAGAGAGCAAGAAGATCTCCCCTCAGTCTCCTCTAGGCTGAAAAAAAACCAGTTCCCTCAGCTGCTCCTTTTAAGACTTGCTCTTCAGACCCCTCACATGCCAAAGGGGAAGCAATGAGGGGAAGGAGATGGCCAAAGGTTGCTGAGATGGGCTTGACAGGTGTGTGCCATTGAAAGGTGACAGTGCTGGTGTGTGGGTGTTACCTTCTCACACCTCATCATGTAATGAAACCATCGCAGCTGACCCACACCTGTCCACGGAGCCTCTCACCACCAGGACAGACAGGAACAGAGAGTATTTTGCACAGCCTGGTCTTCTGAAGATATTGGTAATAAAAAAGGAAGAATAAATCACATTTCTATCCCCCTGTATCTATTCTCTCTCCCTCCTTTTGTACCAAGCTCCTGCCACTCACAGGGGTGGCCCTCCTGCACAGCAGAGGGCAGGCAGCAGACCCCTCCTTTCCTTACAATCCAGCATTTGCCTAGAAATCAGCAGATGAGAAGCACAGCGATGAGAAGCCAAAGGTAAGATGGTTTACTGAGGAGGTCTGAGGCTCCCTTTGGAGGTGTCACTGCCTTTAGCACTGCTTTTCCCTCACCAACTCCTGAGGTCATGCAAGTGCCAGAAAAGAACTGCTTGTGCTTGCTGTGGACCCTGGTGGGAAGAAGGGTGTAATTTAGTCTTTCAGGAGAACATTTTCCCTTGCCAAGGATCTATGGCTTGAAAAGTAACCAAAGTCAGATAATATATGGGCTGTGAAGTGCAGAGCATGACAGAGAAGCATATGTGCAGAGGGCACAAGGCATGGCACTCATTTGCCTTTGAGAGGACTCTTGCCAAGATAAACCCTTCTCCATCTGTAAACTCTGGCCCCAAGGCACAAGATAGGTGGGGATGGTGGCAGGTCCCAGTCTGGGACCGTGATGGGAGCTAGCAGGAGGATGGCAGCACTTCAGTGAGCAGTGGGCAGGTCCCAGCCCATCTCTGAGGGGATGGTGCTTGAGGGCACATTTCAGCCCTGCTAGGACAAGAGTCAGATCTAGCAGAGAGCCCAGGCTCTCCCAGTGCATAGATTTAGTTAGAAAAGGGGACCCAATGGCACAATTGCCAAAACACTGCTCATGAGCTTACCCTGGGCTGGAGGGTCCTTGTCTGGGAGTGCCAGGTGGAAAATCCTCCAGGTCCTGTGCCCAGTGCTGCTGTCTCAGCTCCAGCAGCTCCACCCTCATCTAACCCCAGCACCCAAAGGCTGGCAGTTTTTGCTTTACTCTTCCCCACCACACAGCAGACTTACATGGGCATTTCAAGTCAGGCTTTGGTCCAGGGAAATGACTGCAGCCCCTTCATGACCACAGCCCCTTCATGACCACACAGCACCTCCCTGGGAGGCACAGGATGCTGCTCAAGCTAAGGAAAACCTTTCCAGGGTGCTTTTCAAGAGGACAAATCAAACTTCCCCACAACCAGCCCTTCTGGCATTGCAAGGGGATGTCGGCACCAGATCCACTGCTGGTGAAAATCTCTTTGTCAAATGCTGACCTAGTTTATGGGCAGGATATTTGAGGTGACCCCAGCTCCTCGCATGCCCTGTGCAGTTCCGAGCACACTGCTGGCATCAACGGCAGCACAAAATGATGAAAGGACACAGATTTCAGCATGAGTTTTCCAATGGGAACCAATTAAAAATAAAAGAATCAGCAAAACTCTTCAAAGGGCTGTGAAAAATCACTGGGCAATGTCCTTTCAAGCAAGGATCTCACCTTTCTCATGGGCAGCCTCGGGCAGCCTACCCAGCCTATTTAAGTGGGCATCAGAGAGAAATGTGCCATTAAAATTTAACTTGGACCAGCCTGTTTACTACACTGAGTGACATCAGGGCTGACATATTGAGGAAGGAGCATTGCCAGGGCTGGCTGGTGACATCTATCCCCCCTGAGCTCTCTTCTCCCAGGGGATCATCCCAGCAAGCAACATCTTGGGGAAAAGGCCCGAGTCTCAGCATCTTCTTCCTGCATTAAATGCACAGGGCTTAATGCAAACCCAAGGCCAGAGTTTTACACCATGGGTTTTGACTCTGGCCATCCTCCTTCCCTCCCTCCAGCTCTGCCTGTTCCCCCAGGAAAATAAATATTAGTTGGTGGATGTGTTTCCACTGGACCTGTGGTGGTTTAGCCTCTGCTGCATTAAACCTACACAGAGCATCTGCCAGGGAGAAGTGAAGCCAAGATCAGGTGGTGCAGAAGTTTTCCCTGACTGTGCATAGCATTGACATCCTGCATTTGGGAAGAGGCTCTGCTGTGCCCCTGCCAGACCACGCTGTGCCCCCCAGCAGGGTAGCTTTTGTTGTAGACACTAGGAGTGTCTGAAATCTGGGGGTGGAGGGTCAGCCCCACCCACAGCTTGGGAAGGAGAGAGTGGGATTCACCCCAGGAGAGACAGAGAGTTTTCCATACCTTCTGCAGAAGTTGCCAGAGAGGGCCAAAAGAGCTACCTCCTCCCTGGACCAGTAATGCACCCAGACTTGAGCAGAGACAGACCCAGACACAGCCACCAAGTGTGTCCCCCAGTGGCAGCTCCCAGCATGGCTCATGATGCTGCAGTATCACACCCAGTATCCCCCTGCCTTTGAACAGTGGGGTGCCAGGGGAGAGCCGAGGGACATTGCACACCAGGGACCCCAGCACCAAACCCCAGAGATTTTAAGTAAGAAGGAGCCTGTGCCAATTATATCCTCTGACCTCCCACTGAACCTCCACCAAATCAGCCTCACTGACACTTCCTTAACGCGAAGTGCACCCTATCCAACTTCTCCTTCCTCTGGAAAGTTTGTTCTTCACTTCCCAGGTTAAAAACTTGTGAGTAATGCCTTGAGTGCTCTGAGTCTGGTTAACCCTACATGACTGAGCGTCAAGCTCTACCTGAAGAGCCTTGTCACACAGCTTTAATCAAGGGCACAGCTCACTGCTGCACCCAGCAGCTCATGTTTCTCCCAACTACTGCTTTTATTGTGGTGCTGGTGGCTTTGCATGTGGGGCCAAGCCCATGAGCTGGTGCAGCTCCAGCACAGCCTTCAGGTTATGGGTGGTTACAAAGAGTGAATGTGATGTGTGCTGCACAAGGCAGGGCTGGGTCCTGCAGGGCAACTATCAACTCTTAGCTCAGGTTTGGGGGGGATCAGCCTGCTCTCCTCTGCCCACCAGCACTGACTAGTCTCTGCTCCAAGGGGCTTTGAAATTGCAGGGAAACAGAGGCAGATAGGGAAATCTTGAGGGTGGTTCAGCTCTTGGGAAGGTTGTTGGAGAAAGAAAGGCTGAGGCTTTCCTAGCTGTATCTGTGGCCAGGCCCAAGCCCTGGTGGGTAAATCTGTGGTGGGTATTCTCCAAGGATGTGGCAGCAAACAGGGCTCACAGGCAGCAGAATGCTGCCTTCACCACCTCCCTGTAATTAGCAGATTCTCTGATCACTAAATTCACCACTAGAACATGATTTGGGTTGGGTTTTGGTTTGTTTTCTCTTTTTTTTTGTGGCAAACCCCTTCTAATCCCTGTCTGGCTTGCTCCAGGAGGCTGGGATTTGAGGAACGATTTTTAAATTGCTGTGGAGCTGTGTGGACCACATCAGAGCTTCTGCAGGTCTGTGCCCAACCCACAGTGCCATGCCCTGGGCACCAGCTTCTCAACTGAGGCTCAGGAGAGCCCAGTCTGAAGAAACTAAATCAAATATCTGCAGGGAAATTGCAATTTATAACCTCTCCCAGCAGCAGCCCTCCCCTGAGAGGCCCTGGCTGCCTGCAGCACCTGCCTTTGGGCTTTTCAGAGGCTGGAGGCATCCTCTACCCATCCTCTGGGGAAATTTCAGCCTCAAAAGCGGCAAGAGCTCATGGCTTAGGAGCTGTGCTGGGCAATAGCCATTAAAAGACTGGTGTAGCTAGAGAGGAAAATTGGACTTTGTCTTTCATGTCCTTCTGAGCCATTTGCCATAGGCAAAAGGCTTGAGAGATTATCTTATGCAATCACTCTGGTTAAAAAATACAAGCATCCTAGCTTTTTTAGCTGTGATTATCTTTACATGGAGCTGGAAGAGGGGTACCCAAGCTGCAGGGACCCTGGGGGCTGCAGGGCTGCACCTGTCTTTAGAGACCATCCTTCAGAGAATCCTTGGCAAAGACCTCTGAGGTCGTCAAGCCCAACGGTGAACCCAACACCACCATGGTAACTAAGCCATGTCCCAAAGGGCCATATTTGCATGTTTGGTTTTTTTAACACCTCCACAGATGGTGACTCTACTACCTCCCTGGGCAGCCTGTTCCAATGCCTGACCATGTTTGCTGTAAAGAAATTTTCCCTAACACAACCTAAACCTCCCCTGGTGATCCTTGAGGCTATTTCCTCTCATCCCATTGCTAGTTACTAGAAGAGACCAACTCCCACCTATCTTCAGCCTCCTTTCAGGGAGTTGTAGAGAGCAATGAGGTCTACCCTCAGCCTTCTCTTCTCCAGACTAGACAACCCTAGCTCCCTCAGCCACTCCTCACAAGACCTGAGGTCACTTTCACAACACTGAAATGCTTCCAGGCATTTCAAATGGAGTACTTCTTGCAGGCTTGTGGCTTGGAAGAGCAAGAGGAGGATGCACAGGCACCTCTGCGGAGCACATGTGGTGCAGACCATTCCCCTCCACCCTCATCTGCTGTGTAAAATCAGCTCTGACAAATCTAAAGCAGGAGAAAATCAAGACATGACTATGAAGGACAATATCAGGCCAAGCCTGTTAAATTGTCTCCCCCCTTCCTGTCATGTCTCATTTGCTACCCAGCTGTCAGCTCCCACCCCTCATCAGCCAGTTTCCATCACCCCCCCATTACATTTTCTATCTCCTGGTTTCTCCCTAGCCAAACCAGGATTCCCCTTAAACACCTGCAGAGTCACCCCATCTTTACTCTTTCAATGCCTCAAATCTTCCTCACTCAGGACACCTCCACAAATGTGCTGACGTGGTCCTTGTTGAGCCCTCGTCCTCCCATGCCACACGATGCTGTTCGCCAGGGATCTGTTGTGCTGTTGCTGGGGTGGGCAAGGGGTCACCCCCCCATTTCTTCTGCATCTTTCTGAATGCTGGCCTGGCCCATCCCATAAATGCTAATTGCACCAGCCAGCAGCACCGGATCCATCTCTGCCACCCCCTCCCAGGCTGAGGACGCCAGCGCTGCCACCTTACGCTTCCCTGGGCATTAATCAAAGGGCACAGGAAGCTTTTGATTTATGGGGAGCTCCAGCCTCCAGCAGTGAACAACAGCACGTGCTGGGAGCTACAGCAGAGCCCAGACAGCCAGTGCTGTGGAGGACAGCGAGGGGATGCTCACTGTGCCAGGCCCCTCTTCCTCACCTTCCTCCTCTGCTGATGCTCTGCACCCCAGGGCCCAGTCTGGACCCCATGTTTGTTCCTTGTTCCCTTTCCTTTCTTCTTATGGCACAACAACAGACTTTGGTGGCAGTTGAGGAGGAGGAAGGATGTGGGGAGCAAAGAAATGACACAAAAATAGCCAAACAGCCCTTGGGTCACAGGGGAGAGGGGAGAGCTCTTCCACTGGTGGAACTCCACCAATGCCATTCTACCCAGCAGGGAAAATAAAATAAAAGCTTTGTGGGGCTCAGTTTTAGTTTGAAATAAAAGCCTTGTGGGGCTCAGTTTTAATTTGACCTGAGCAGGAACACAGGCACACAAGCTTTGCACCTCCTCTGTGTCCTGCTGCCCATCCTCCCTTGGTTCTGGCTGGTCCCATCTGAGCTGAAGCCCTGCGTCAGTGAATTTCCCAGGTGCAGGGATGGGCAATTCTCAGCAAAGCAAAACCCTGGAGTGCTTTTTACATCCTGCAGTTTCAAATCAACAGGAGCCATGGCTCGTGCAGAATGCAAATGTGCTAGAAAACAAGTTTCAGGTGGCCTTCAGAAGCAAAACCTTCACCTTCCTGGACGTTCATTTCTTATCTCACCTCTCCAAAGTCCTTTGCAAGGGTTTTATCCTGTTAGAGGAAATCCATCCCCCTGGTTTTCCCAAGCTTATAGAAAAGCAAAGCAAAGTATTGATCCTAATGAGATAACACTGACAAGAAGATGTGAAGAGCTGGTTCTATCTATTTAAAACTTACTCCATGGTTTGTTTTTCAGTAGTGGGGGAAAAAAAAAACAACCAACCCCCTGCTTATCAATTATCCATGCAAAAGAGAGATGGCCAGCCCAGATCATAGTATCACAGTATCAAAGTATCAGTCAGGGTTGGAAGGGACCGCAAGGATCATCTAGTTCCAACCCCCCTGCCATGGGCAGGGACACCCCACACTAGATCAGCCTGGCCAGAGCCTCATCCAGACTGGGCTTAAACACCTCCAGGGACGGGGCCTCAACCACCTCCCTGGACAACCCATTCCAGGGCTTCACCACTCTCATGAGGAAGAACTTCCTCCTCACATCCAGCCTGAATCTCCCCACCTCCAGCTTCATTCCATTCCCCCTAGTCCTATCACTACCTGAGATCCTGAGAAGTCCTTCCCCAGCCTTCCTGGAGGCCCCCTTCAGATACTGGAAGGCCACAATTAGGTCACCTCGGAGCCTTCTACTTCTCCAGACTGAACAGCCCCAACTCCTTCAGTCTGTCCTCATAGGAGAGGTGCTCCAGCCCTCTGATCATCCTCGTGGCCCTTCTCTGGACACCTTCCAGCACCTCCAGATCCCTCTTGTAATAGGGGCTCCAGAACTGGAGGCAGTACTCCAGGTGGGGTCTCACCAGGGCTGAGTGGAGGGGGAGGATCATCTCCCTTGCCCTGCTGGCCACGCTTCTCTTGATGCAGCCCAGGATCTGATTGACTTTCCGGGCTGCGTGCACATTGAGAGCTGCTGTTGAGCTTCTCCTCCACCAGCACCCCCAAGTCTCTCTCCTCAGGGCTTCTTCCCAGCCAGTCCCTGCCCAGCCTGGATTTGTGCCTGGGATTGCCTCGACCCAGATGCAGGACCCTGCACTTGCTCTTGTTGAACTTCATGAGGTTGGCTTGTGCCCACCTCTCCAGCCTGTCAAGGTCCCTCTGGATGGCCTCCCTTCCCTCCAGCCTGTCTGCTGCACCACACAGCTTGGTGTCATAGATACCTGCCTGCTTTGCATGGTGGCTAGCTCTGCATTTATTTATGTTTTACTCTGTGGCTTTTTTTTTGGGTCTTTTGTTCTTAGAAAATACCAAACCCAAACCACCACAGCAAGCCCCAAACCAAGAGGAGTCTCTCACACAACCCCAGCGGCGCCGGCGGTTTCGTATTAAAAGACCATTTGGTGGCATTTTAATCTGGGAAGGTAATGTAGATATTTGTCATTTCTGATCTCCCCTTTCTGCAACTGTCCACAGATGAGGAGATCCGTGAAATTGCTACTGCCAAGGAGCGAGATGAGAATTAACCTCGTGCCCATCAGCTGCTTCGGCGCCACCCTTTCCACACCAGCCTTGACCGCGGCTCGTGGGAGCCACGCTGCCGTTCCCCCTGACACACCACGGACCTCTGCTAGCAGATCATAAACTCTCCCCACCCCCCCATGGTAACTGATTGCTTTAAATCCCACACTTCTTTCCCATTCTCATTTGCTTTGCCTTTCATGCTGCTTTCTCAACTATAAAAGGGGAACTGGGGGATGGGGGGGTAGAGGGGGGAAGAAAGAAAAGACACATGAACACCTGAAAATCTTTTTCATATACCTGCTGCTGCTACCACTCGGTGCTGAATCTGAATAGAAATGGATGGAAGGGAGATGGGGAAGGATGAATAATATTTCATGCCCTGTAGTCAAACATAATTTCAGGCAGGAGATGAGCAGGGGTTAGTAGGATGGCTCATCCCAGCAGATAGCTAATGTGCACTTCAGAGCCTGCTCTTTGAAGACTGGGGTCTAATTTTCAGCCTGCAATTATTGCACTGGAAATAATTTCTCCAAAAATGGGGTCACCTTCTGAGGGTGGGGTAAGGTTGGGTTAGTTAAGAGGGGTCAAAGTCCCGGTAGAGGTTGGTCTTCGGGGGGTTGGTAGATGTGGCTGCTTGGGCATCCCTGGGGCTGCAATGTGCTGCTGCTGCTCTTCTGGCTAAGGATAGGTTTAAAGTAACTTAGGAACCAGGACCAGCGCTGCTGACTGTGCTGGCTCTTCACATTCTCAACTCCAGCATCTGCCTCTGCTCAGTGGTGGTGACTGTTTGGGCTTGTCCTTGGTGTCCAACAGCCAAGAGTTTCACACAGGTCTGTGTTTCAATCTTTAAACCCGTGGCCTGGTTTTCCAAAGCACCAACAAGTCCCTATCTCTCCTTCCGTCAGTGTCATTGGCCAGGATGTGCTTTGCACAAGGACTACGCAGGCAGCTTCTGATTGCCAAGGGCACAGCAAGGACAGAAGCTTTGCTATCATGCAGAGAGCTGCTCTGTTCATGTTTCAACAACACAGTGCTCTTGCTGGGGGCTTTGCTTTTGCTCTTCCCAACTTGGAGCTCTGATCCCATAAACCAATGGTTGTTATGTGCCAAAAAAGCACTGTGCAGTGAATGCTTTTGATAGGTGAGCCACTTCTTGTGGTACCTGACAGAGCTAATGATGTCCTGAGCAGGGGCAGGGACAGCCTACCTTGCCTTGCTGCCTGCTCCATAATAAATCTGCAAAAAGCAGAATAAAGCAGAGCAGTCTAATGACAACTGACATATGGTGTCCCTTAGCAGGGCTGGGGACCATGCTGGGTGCCCAGCTCAGATTTAAGCCCAAATAACTGTCTCCAGATGGGATTTGCTGCAATTCTGCTCTGACCCAAACTGACCACACTCTACAGCTCAGACTTGCCAAGGTTTTAGAGCACCTAAACATGCAAACAGGCACCTGGCAAAGCTTTTCAAAAGCAGCTAAGAAGATTAGATGTCCAAGTCCCATTGGGCTCTGAGAATTAGGCACGTAACCTGCTTAGGCGCTTTCGGAAATTCCTTTGGGGATTTAATTGGTTGGGTTGAAACTTTCTGCAGCAAGAGTGTGCCTCTGAACTGTCCCACCACCACCTCCAGCCTCTGCAGGCCAGCCTTTTTTGGGACAAGAATGGGGAGAAATACACTGGTAGGAAATTTTTGGACAGTTTTTCATGTCTTGGAGGAGGATCTTGAAGTTCAGTGAGCAGCGGCCATGGCTGACATCAGACATGAGATTTTCACTGTCCTCACTTGAAGCTGCATAAAGCCAAGGCAGCAGGCTGGGCTGCCTCCCACCTGCAGCCACCCAAGGCTTCAGTGACTTCAGCCTTGATGTAGCATTGGGGTTAGGGAAAGGAGCCAGGGAGGAGAGGACTGAAACTGACACAGGGGAGGGCCGAAAGGGATGTAGGTGAGGGAAGGGAGGAACTGGGCTGAAACACCCACGGGGCAGGACTGAGATGGGACAGGAGATGCAGTGGATCGGACAAGCTGGGCAGGTGATGAGTTCATCCCTCATGAACTCGTGAGGGATGATGGGGTTGAGATAGAAAGGGTCAAAAGAGCAGGGAAGTGGCACTGTAGCTTATGCCTACTAAATCCTATAAGCCCTCCTCAGCCTGGAAGAGAGCCCAGGATTTCCAGTGGGAGCCAGCGCTCAGATGCCAGCAGAGCTGTGTGGCAAAGCCCTTGGGCAGCCCCCCAGCACTGCTCCTCATGAGCCTGCACCACCCTGGGTGCCACCTTTCCATCCCAGTGTCTCGCCCACGGGAACCCTGAGAACAGGAGACATGACAGCCCAGATAATTTTAAATTATAAAGCACTGAAAAAACCACCCAGATCCTGTCCTCACAAATAAGCAGCCTGCAGAACAAATCACTCTCCCCTCCACCTCTCATCACAGCAGCTGCCAGCAGGCAGGACACGTGTGCCAGAAGCTGGGGCACCAGTTCAGGCCTGGGTTGAGTCCCTGTTAATTTGCAGACTCGCTTCATGCTTTGGACAAGTTGCTCAGCCCCTCTCTGCTGTCAGAAGGATAAATATCTCTTCCCACCTGAGAGATGTGCTGCAAATTAGATACACTCAGAGGTGTGCAGACAGCACAGCAAGAACAGAAAAAGAACAACACCTCAACTGCTTCATCAAAATCAGATAAGGCTGCAGCCAGCACAGGAAAGGGCAATGGCAGGAGCCTGTTTGCAGCTCCCAGGGGTATGAGCTGGTCTGCAGGTTGTTGCTGAAGGCTGCTTTGCACGAACAAAGCAAAGTGACTAAACTTTAGCTGGCATCAACCTGCAGCAGGAGCTATTCTGGGATGTATTGCCCCAACCTTATGATGGCTAAGATGTGTGGAGTTTTATAGTTGCCACTCTGGAGCAGTATGTGGGCTTTTGGGAATTTGGCTCAACACCTTGGCTTCACCTCCTTTTCCCAGTCTGTTTCAGAAGCCTTCAAATAGCAAATGTGAATGGACTCAGATGAGCCTTCATGATGGGCAGGTGGTGGTGTACCTCCATGGGAGTGAATGATGGACAGGTGGTGGTGTTATCTCCAACCACATCTTTGCAAGTGCTGCAGTGTTGCTGGGGTAGAGGAGCACATCTGGGAACTCCCCTGTGCCTCTCTGCCCATGAAAGGCTCTGGGAAGGGCAACCTCACATTTCTGCCCTTTTATTTCTCTTCTTTTTGGCATCTGGACAAGGTTTGCCCTCAGCTCTCCTTGCCCTCCAGTCCAAGCGAAATCCAGCCCTTTCCCCCTTGTCTGTCTGCAGAGCCTTACTTCCCTGTCATACCCACAGTGAATTTATCCTTCTCTACTGCCTGCAGTTCATTAAATATCTTAAAGGTGTTAATGACTTTTTAAAAAAGACCCAAACTGTCTGATGTTTTTCCAGCTCATTTCCTGCTGCTATCTCCCCAAATCCGGTGGGCAGTAATGACACGTCTGAGGCAGAAAATGGGATTATGATGAACAGTGTGAACACTGCTGATATGTGGACAACATTAAACATGTGCAGCCTCTTTTCTTTACCTTCTCTTTCTGCAGGTATCTGTATAAGCACATCCTCCTTGCACTGAGCTGAGCTGTGGCCTCCTGAAGGAAGCCAGAGCAGAGACAAGGCAAAGCTGTACACATGCAGGAATTTTGGCACTACTTATGGATGAAGCCACTTCCCCCCCAACCCTCCTCTATAAAATGCTGCCAGGATGCTGATGAGTTCACAGACAGACACTGCACATGCACATAGGATGAGGGGCAATGGTTTGAAACTAGAGCAGGGCAGATTTAGATTGGACATCAGGAAGAAGTTCTTTACTGTGAGGGTGGTGAGACATTGGAACAGATTGCCCTGTTGTGGAAGGATGGAAGAAGTTGTGGATGCCTCATTCCTGGAAGTGTTTAGGACCAGGCTGGGTGAGGCTTTGAGCACCCTGGTCTAGTGGAAGGTATCCCTGTCCATGGCAGTGAGGTTGGAATGGGATAATCTTTAAGGTCCCTTCCAACTTAAGTCATTTTATAATTCAATGTCTCTACAAAATAAAGCCTCAGAGAACACATCAGAATCACCCAGGGGTCCAAGCACAGGAGGCTGCTACTGCTCCCCAGGCTACCCCCTCCACTGGTACACGAGACATCCCATCCTGCAGTGAGAACCAGGCCAAGTGGCAGCCCTTAACACAGGAGTTCAGCCAAGTTACTCCAGGGTGAAAACCGAAGCAAACACTCCGAGGTTCGCCACATCAGGCAAATGAGTCGCCGAAGTTAAACAAAAAATGAAGGATGTTTCTCTCTGCTTGCTTCACCTTCCCCTCCCCTCCTCCCCACAGAGCCTACCAAGATTGCAGTTTTAAAAAGCACTTTCTCCTAAACGTGGGAGGAAGATTGCCTGAGCTCTCATGCGTTCACTGCTGGATTGTATTGTTGCTGCTTTTAACAGGTTTCGCTCAGTTAAATAGTAACTGATGACAGCTACACTCTTAAATCCTTTGGTGTTTTTATCATGGATTTTATATATATGTGTGTGTGTGTGTGTGTGTGTATAAAATCATAGAATCAGTCAGGGTCAGAAGGGACCACAAGGATCATCTAGTTCCAACCCCCCTGCCATGGGCAGGGACACCTCACACTAGATCAGGCTGGGCAGAGCCTGGTCTTAAACACCTCCAGGGATGGGGCCTCATAGAGATAGAGATAGAGATAGAGATAGAGATAGAGATAGAGATAGAGATAGAGATAGAGATAGAGATAGAGATAGAGATAGAGATAGAGATGATAGAGATAGAGATAGAGATAGAGATAGAGATAGAGATAGAGAGAGAGATAGGTAGGTAGGTAGGTAGGTAGATAGATAGATAGATAGATAGGTAGGTAGGTAGGTAGATAGATAGATAGATAGATAGATAGATAGGTAGGTAGGTAGGTAGGTAGGTAGATATGTATATCTTCTAAAGAACAGCACACTGCAAGGGCTCTTACCACATCAAACCTGACAACAAGGACAACAAGAAGAAGAAGCAGCAGCCTGTTTTAGTGTGAGGCATCAAAGCAGGCCGGTGTGCCAGCGCAGCAGCGCCAGCCTATCAGGGGTTGATCAGGTTTTATTGGCCTTGGGCAACTCTGCACACGACGGTCTTTAGACTGACATGGAATTTATTAAACTTCTCCGCAGCCTGACAGTCTTCTCCCAGCTCGTCCCCACCCCCAAGCTCTTTGCTTTTGAAAAATGATTTCTGCCAATCTTCTGCTTTTAGCAGCTTTTTTCCCCCTCTCTTTATTTTTTCTTTTTATTTCCTTTTTTTCCCTTTCATCTTTTGTCTTTCCTTTTTTTTTTTTCTTACCTTTTTCCCTTTCCTTTTTTCTTTCCTTTTCTTCTTTCTATTTTCCTTTCCTTTGTTTTCTTTCCTTTTTTCCTATCATTTTTTCTTTCCTCTTTCTTCTTTCCTTTTTTCTTTCCTTTTGTTATTTCCTTTTCCCCCCTTTTTCTTTCATTTTCCCCCCTTTTATTGTTACCCCCCTTTTTCTTCCTCTTTTTTCTTTCCTTTTTTTTCTCTTTGCTTTTTTCTCATTTTTCCTTTCCTTCCCCCCCTTTTTTCCTTTCCTTTTTTTTCTTTCCCTTTTTTCTGTCCTCTTTATTTCCTTTTTCCTTTCACTTTTTTTTCTGTCTTCTTTATTTCCTTTTTCCTTTCCCTTTTATTCTGTCCTCTTTATTTTCTTTTTCCTTTTTCCTTTCCCTTTTTTCTGGTCCTCTTTATTTCCATTTTCCTTTTTTCTTTCCCTTTTTTTATATCCTCTTTATTTCCTTTTTCCTTTTTTCTTTCCCTTTCTTTATGTCCTCTTTATTTCCTTTTTTACTTTCCCTTTTTTTCTGTCCTCTTTTGTATTTCCTTTTTTTCTTCTTTCCTTTTGTTATTTCCTATTTTCCCTTTTATCTTTCCTTTTTGCTTTCCATTTTTTTTTTTTTATTGCTTTCCTCTTTTTTCTTTCCTTTGCCTTTGCTTTTCCCCCCTCATTTTTCCTTTCTCTTTTTTCTCCTTCCCCCTCTTTTGTTTATTTCCTCTTTTTTTCTTTCATTTTTGTTTCTTTCCTTTTTTCCCCCTTTTAATTTCTTCCCCCCACCCTCCCCCTCTTTTCTTTTGTTTCTTTCCTTTTTTTCTTTCTCTCTCTTTTTTCCTTTCTTTTTTTTTTTTTTCCTTAATCACTGGTCGCTGGTGTCTGACTCCTCAAACATCTGTTTAAAGAAGCCCATTAAGGTCCTGCTGCAACAACAACAACAACAACAACAGAGAGAGAAGCCAAGCAGCAGCCTGGCAGCCCATTACTGCCTGGTTCAGCCTTATTGCACTGCATTACTCGCTATGACAAGCTCTGCATACATATAGCACACACTAAGGGCTTGGCTTCCCTCCCCCCCCCCCGCCTTTTCCTAGTCTAATTTAGGCTTTGTATGGTGCCCTGCAATAAATTTCATCTTTCAGACAATAGCCTGTCGCCCTCAGCTGCCTGCCCCTTCCATAAGCCAGCGCTGTTAAAAGCCTCACCTTTGCTTGCCACTTCCCAT
Source organism: Melanerpes formicivorus (assembly GCF_026170545.1). Taxonomy (NCBI): domain Eukaryota; kingdom Metazoa; phylum Chordata; class Aves; order Piciformes; family Picidae; genus Melanerpes; species Melanerpes formicivorus. The sequence continues at coordinate 9,062,484 of NW_027142373.1, read as the reverse complement.
CAAGGAAGCAGCTCGTTAGGGTGATGCCAGCCCGTGCTGACGGCACTAAGATGCTGTTGGGGTTTCCATCAGGCTTCAGTGCCCTCCCCTCTTTTCCCTGTCTCCCCAAATTCTTGTCTTTTTAGCTCTTTACAGCTTGGCTGGAAAATCCTCCAGCAGCCAAAGCCTGTGGCTGTGGGAGGTGTGGGTTATGGGGGTGTGCAGGGGGGGTGCTGCTGTCTGCTCACACCACTTCAGATGTGTCTGTTTCCAAGCTTATTTTGTGCCCATCTTGGGGCATGCACTGGCAGAAGGCAAGGAGCACATCCCGAATGTGGCTGCAGTTTGAAAACAGCCACAGATGATTTGCAGGCTGCACAGCTGGGGGCTTAGTGCTGCTCCTGCTCTGCTGTGCCCAGGAGTGAGGGCTTCTGCTTCTGACCTGGAGCAGCAGCCTCCTTTACCCCTCCAGCCACAAGCCATAGATGGCTTGACACAAGTTTTTTGGACAGCATAGTGGAACATTTTTTGTAACTTTTATCATGTTTTCCTGTGTGTGAACATATTCCCTGAGGGGTGCCAGCAGCTCATGGACATGGAGGTTGCCACTGGGTCTTACAGGCCCCACAAATGACCAACATTTGGCTCTGGTACACCATGCAGCAGCTTCTGGACATCTGCCCAGTGCATGCAAACACCACTTCAACACTACCAGGAAGGACTCTTACTGGCCATGCTGTGCACCTCCCTGTACATCCTACACTTCATCTCCAGCATTACCACCATCTCTCAGGGTTATTTATTATCCCTTATGACCAGCAATATGGTAACTGCTGCAAGGAGAGGGCTAGGTCCTGCCCTAATCAGATGGCAGTCTAATTTCTAAACATTATGGTTGAAAGTGAATGCATTTCCTAAGCAGAGCACACCACACACACTGCCCTTTCACTTTGCATCTCCAGCTGTCGAGAAGGCACCACCCAGGGCTGTGTTTTAACCCTGAAATCTCCCCTAAAAGTGATACCCCAATCCTTCCTCTCTTCAGAGTTCCCCAGCACTGCCTGTACAACAAGCCCACCCACTGGCAGGGCAGGGCAGGGCTCAGGGTGGCAATTTCAGCTCCTGGATTCATTCTCCTGAAAGACATTGAAAAATTTCTTTGCTCCTCAAGGAGGCAAGAGGGGCAGCAGCAGCCATAACCCCAACTCAGGCTCAATGCTTGGGCACCAGGACCAGGCAGCGCCCACCACTTGCCTCACAAGAATTCACTGTTAACAGCTCCTCTGCAGTTTGCCATTGGGTCCCAAACCCAAGGGGTGCTGGGGACACAGGTCAGCACAGCAGGTGACACCCCAGCAGCTCAGTGTGCTGCTGAGGCCCTGCTGCTGATCTCCTTTACCCAGCACGCAGAGATGACTGACCCCCAGATGGGGCTTGTTAGTGACTCCAAGCCCCACCAAGAGTGAGGGTATGGCTGTGGGAGACTGATGCTAGCTTGGCAACAGAGCAGGAATTAGATGAGCATCGTTCTCCACGTGACAGTGCTGCTGGTTTAGGGGTGGATTCCTCCTCCCCCCACTCCAGACGTACAGAAGTATCTACATCTGTGCTCGTCAGCACCAGTGCCTGTAGGAAAAGGAGCACTTCTGAGGCACAATCCATCTGACCTATTTTCCGACATGCACCTTCAGAGGAGATGAATCCTGCACTGGCACTGCCTATGAGGGACATGGGGAATCTGGATGAATAGCTCAGATGAAGCTGACATTTGAAATTTGGATAGAGGAGCCCCAGCTCTGGGTGCTGTAACCCAGGAGTCTGTGTCAGCTTCTAGCAGAAGCAGCTGGCAAAATGTTGTTTGCTTCATTTATGCTCTGCCACTAAAATCCAGCTTTCCCACCTTGCAATGCTTCCTTTGCCTGCTTCTCACATGAGATGAAGGTGATGCTTGAAGACAAAGCACCCCTTCAGGGTGCTGGCCAAGATGAAGAGGAGTTGAGAGGGGGAATAGATGGTGATGTGCAAGATTGGAGCTGCAGCTGTTATCACCCCAGATGATGTCATCTCTCTGCACTCATAACAGCAGCTGCGATTTCAAAGGTAGGTGTTGCAAGTCCAGAGCCTGAATCCAGAGAGCAATGCGACCCTTTAGCTGACCTAAGGCAGTTATTCCCAAATAAAAGCTCCAGGTAGGAAGGCCACATCCCCTCTGAGTCACAAAGCAAATGCAGAAGTGACAGTCAGCGACAACCCAAAGCCTCAGAATCTGCACACAGCCGTAAAGCAGAAGATACTCCTGAGAGCTCAGCTTCCTGCAGGAGAAATCATACGGTGCTCGACTCTGTAGCTGAGCAGAAGAAAAGAAATAAATAAAGCAGCATCATTAGGGTATAAATAAGTCAAAGGAGCCAGCACATAGCTGTCTAGCAGCAGCTTCAAATGAAGAGCTCACATGTTTCACCAAGCTCCAAAAGAAAATTGCTAAGAAGGAAAATACCATCCCCCCTTCCTCAATGTTTGTGCCATTTCCAGGCATTCAGAAGTCTGACAGCTGCAAGCAGAGAAACAACCCTTCCTGGCAGGAAAATGAGCACTGTTCCCTGGCAGGCCATAATGACACCTTGGTGTGGCCATGTCACAGGGATGTTTTCCTGTCCAGGCCAGTCCCTGTCTGTACATGATTTGTGGCAGGAGTTTTCTCCCAGTGTTACAATTTTTCCATGATTAAAATAGGCTCTAATTAGAAGGCCACACATTTAGTGCTGCAGGTTATTGTCTGAAATGTCTTTATTAAGGAGCTGAGGCTGCTGCTGGGTGACATCTGTGGGTGCTTAGGGCACCCCAAGGGCCCTGAGCCTTGGACAGCCCTGACATATCTGCTCCAGTACCACAGAGGCACATCTGCTCAGGTACAGAAGATTCTTTGCCTCAGCTCCTCACACACCTGACTGACTGCAGCCTGGCACACAGGGAGATGGGGAATCTGGATGAATAGCTCATCTGAAGCTGAAATTTGAAATTTAGATAGAGGAGCCCAGCCCTGGGTGCTGTAACCAAGGGGTCTATGTCAGCTTCTATGCAGACATAGACTCCTGTTTGCTGGATGGTGAGTTCTGCTCACCAAGCCATGGAGCCACCTTTCTGTCCTTGGTGGGGTATGGACAGCCTCATCACCAGTGTACAGGACAACCCAAGCAAGCCTTGACAGGAATCATGTGGAGAGCCTGCAAGTAAGGAGTACTTCCTGTACTAAGGAGTTCCAAAAGAAGCTTGCAAAGGGCACGTGCAGACACAGCAAAAGGTGTTGGGTTTGCGTGTGCCAGGTAGCTTTGCTGTGGACCTCTTTGCTCAAAGATGCTGTAGATGCTGAGAGATGACACTGTTTGAGGGGAGCTGGGATGTTTAATGAAACCTGAGCACATGAAGAGGAGTTGGGCAAACCAAGAGGGGGACATAACAGCTACAAAGCCATCACCTGGCACAGACACGTGTTCCCACAGGTGCGTGGAACAGGGCTGGACTTGGTTCTTCAATGCATCTTAAAGATGTGGAGAATCCCCACAGGAGCCTTAAAAATGTTTCAGCCCAAACCACCACCAAGATCTCCTGCTCCTGCTTTTCCACCTCCTGCCTGCAGTGATGCCACTTGAAGGTGGGAGCTGCTTGCTCCTGTTGACCCCTCTGCAATGTTCCCCTCTGGATCCCCCCTCAGAAGATGGAGTATCAGAGACTGAACTGCCTTGATATATCACAGAGCTCTCTCTGCTATGTGTTTCCTCTTATTAAATAAAGAAATAAACCAGCATCTCCTTGCCCTGGAGAAGCTTTCAATAAGATGGATAAATATATATAATTAGCCAAGGAGAGAGCAAACTCCAGTGAATACAATACACCCTGTGAGACAACCCTCCATTAAAAGCTTCCTTGTTTAAACTTCAATATTTTAGCACTAGTGACAAAGAAACAGAGAGAAAAGCATTTATTTTGCACTTTTTCTTTAATCCCATCAACTGGGTTCATCAGATAATACCCTGACAATTCCTCGTGCCTTGGATATCCCATCCCTTCTCCAACAATTCAGGTTTTTCTTTCTAAACCAGAGCCCTGAAATATCTCCAACATGGATTTCCTGCTTGTGTGATCTGCACTGCCTCTCCTTGACCTTCTCAGCTGATGAGGCTGCCCTGGAGGATGCACAGTAGAGGACAACCCACACTTCAGAGGCAATGGGGCTGCGTCCCCCAGGCACAGCGTCCTGCAAGAGCTGTGACACAAGAACCATTGTGCACCCATTGCAGAAGGGACCTGGCCAACGACCTGCATGGGCTGACAAAGTCCATACATCAATTTACATGCCCTTTTTTTCTGCTGAGCTGCTTTTCCAGCTTGGCAAGCAGCCAGCAAAACAGCCATGGTAAGCAGAGCAGGAAGGGGGAAAAAATCCCTTCTGAAGCAACTAGCCCAGCGTTGTGCTTTGCATGTGCATGCCTATGCCCACACTGCCACAGGAGCAGGTCCAAGAAGGGGAGCTGGGGCCATGCTGCTCAACACCCTCTTTAGATGCTGTTTTCCAACCTAGAAAACAGGCATGGCCTACTGCAAAAGAGAAACGAAGGGCTGGGAGTCAGAGAGAGGTTGGGCTTTTTGCATTGTTTCCTTCAGAGACGAGATTCAGCCTGACTGCAAACATCAGCGTGCTGTGCTCCCGGGGGAATCAGAGCTGGGTTGATTCCTCCTGCCCTGGTAAACACCACAGAGCTGCTGATGCAACCTCCAGCCTTCCCCTGCTGCAGAGGCCCCAGCTAAGGTTCTGGTATTACCAGCAGCAGCCCAGTTTTCAGGGCTGTTGTGCTAGCAGATCCAGAGCATTTCCCTGGGGGAGAGCCATTCGTTCATTTCCACTCTCTGCTAATTTAAAAATGAGAATATCCATTCCATCCTGCATGCCAGAACTTAGTCTTGGACATCTCCACCAGTGTGAGATGCAAATAAAGAGGATGGCAGCGGGATCACTTGGTGGAAGTGCTGCCAAAAAGCCCTAAGTAAAAGAAGGGGGAAGGTGAAGTATTCGCTCGGTCTAAATAAAACATGCTGATATCTCTGGCCCAAGTCCTGGGATGCACAAGATCCAAAGCAGACAGAAAGAACCTGGACCCTTCTAGAGGAAATGGAGGATGAAATCCAGGGATTCAAAGCTCCATGGGCTCTAGGCTGAAAAAATATGTGGGTTTTGGCAGTATAAGCATAGAATACACAGAGTTGTAAGGGACCACTAAATCTCCAAACCCTCCTACAGTAGGCAGGGACATCCCTACCTAGATCAGGTTGCTCAGAGCCCCGTCAAGTCTGGCCTCAAGTGTCCCCCTAGGGATGGGACCTCTACCACCTCCCTGGGCAACATGTTCCATCATTTCACCATCCTCACAATAGAGAACTTCTTCCTAATGTCCTAACGCTCTAGTTTCAAACCCCTGCCCTTGTCGTAGTGCTACAAGCCCTTGGAAACTGACCCTCCCCAGCTTTCTTTGAGGTCCCCTTCACATGCTGAAAGGCTGATATAAGGTCTTCCTGGAACCTTCTCTTCTTCAGGCTGACCAACCCAAGTCTCTTAGCCTGTCTTCATAGCAGAGGTGCTCCAGGCCTCTGATCATCTTTGTGGTCTCCTCTGGACCCTCTCCATCAGGTCCACGTCCTTCTTGTGTGGAAGTACTGCCCCTTACGTAGGGAGCAGACCACATCTGTGAAGTCTCATTGCACTCAACCCTCATCATATCTTTCTTGCTGAATTCTGGATCTGCTGTCCATGGCAGGGGAGAGAGGGGAAATCAATTTCTGACGTTCTAAGTTCTCTACACAATCTCAAAGTGGATTATAATGACCTTAATGAAGCAGAAGGATGAGGCTAAATGTTGAGATTGGTGACTCTCCTCTTTTATCTTAGTCTTTATTGAGTGAAAAGTGAACCAAACATGGCATGCAAAAGTGAGCCCATATTAGCTGCTTTTCTGGTTTAATTTAGTTTACAGTCTGGGGGATTTTTCAGCAAGCTGCACTGAAACCCCTGCTCTTTCCACCAGGCTTTATCATTGTTATACTATTGCCACAATTGCCTGTCATTACAATCAAATTTATATCAGGACAAGAAAATGGTTCCTCAGAAATTAAACAGCACTCCCTGGTGGGATAATTCCTTCTCCTGAACTTTCCAGTAATGAGAAGTGTAAGTAAATTTGCTGTAATTCAGACCACAGAAGACCCTCTACTGTTAAACCAAATTCTAATGTTTTTACTAGGACAATGAGTTGATGTTCAGCAGAAAATGCCCAGTGGTACCTAAAGCTGTAAGTGGGTCCCTGTGCAAGATGACAACATCCCTAAGTATGTCTGGCTCCAAAAACAGACAGCTGAGGTACTGCTGGGGGTGGTGGAACACTGAAACAGGTTGACCAGGGAGGTGGTGGAGGCCCTGGAGACATTCATGGGCAGGCTTGATGGGGCTCTGAGCAGCCTGATCTGGTTGGGCATGTCCCTGCTGACTGCAGGGCAGTTGGACTAGATGACCTTTAAAGGTCCCTTCCAAGCTAAACCTTTCTGTGGTTCTATGATCCTGCGAGTCCCTCTAAAGCTTGTGCAATGAATGACCTTCTGCAGCTTTAGGCACATAAGTACCTTTGATGATCTGACCATGCATGACATCAGCTGTCACTGAGATCCCAGCTGTGGGGTTTTCCTGGCTGTATCCCCAGGACTGACTCTCAGGTGCAGATGGATACATGGGCAGCCTGGCCTGAGGCTGCCCCTCGGTCAAGGACAGCACATGGATGGCAAGCGCACTCTTGGCCACGCTTGGTTAAATAAGACACAGCCAATGAGACCCTGAATGCATGAGCAAGGCACATCCTTTGTAGCCTTGCTAACAGCTTATGATCACCATAATTTTCCCCTACTGAAATGAATGCAATGCCTGATTCCCTAATGGCCATTTTCCTGCAGGGATTTGGCAGCAAGCTGCACACTGGATAAACACTTAAATGGTGTTTACCTTCAGAGAGAGATTCATGTTATGGGCTGTAAAAGGTAGATGCTTCATTTCAACCTGGACTTGAAAAGGCTTTCTTTACAATCAAGAGGAATAAGAATTGCTCCAGAGTAATCACTTTGATTTCTAGTTAATTGGAATGAATTGCCCTGGTCCTCCCAAGGACTAAAAGTCAGCCTACAACTGCTAGCTCACCCTTAATGGCCAAGCTGCTATGTTAAAGCAAATGATTAAGGAGAAAAAAGGGCATTAGCCCCATCCTGGAATGAGTCTACAAAGAGTGTTCTTAGTGCAGACATCTTCTGCGTGAGGAGCCTGTATGGCAATCCTCCTAGCAGCCTGTATTTTCTTTTTCCTTGTGTGGACTAAAGGAGCTCTACTGAGGCATTCTTCTTCAAAACCCTGGTCCCCAGAGCTCTGGCAGATTGTCACTGCCTTTACCTCTTGCTTTATGAAGTGTCATTTATCAGATACCTGAATATGCAGCTGTGGGAACACAATCTCTCTGCCCAGACACCTTGCTGGTAGGCCAGATCCTTACCTCATCCCTTCCATGGCTTTGCCCAACACTAGGGGAGATCATTGGAGGGCTTCATGTGCACCAAATGCAGACAGACAATCTTCTCATGGGATTGCACTGGTGCTGTCTGAATGCCTCTGTGTTTGCATGAGCTAGGGATCAAGGCTGGCCATGCAGCAAGAGAGAGGACCAGAGCACCAGAACAAGAGGACACAGTCTCAAGCTGCACCAGGGGAAGTTTAGGCTGGAGGTGAGGAGAAAGTTCTTCACCGAGCGAGTCGTTCGTCATTGGAATGTGCTGCCCAGGGAGGTGGTGGAGTCTCCATTCCTGGAGGTGTTCAAGAGGGGATTGGATGTGGCACTTGGTGCCATAGTTCAGTCATGAGGTCTGTGGTGACAGGTTGGACTTGGTGATCTTTGAGGTCTCTTCCAACCTTGGTGATTCTGTGATTCTGGTGCTGTAATTCTGTGATTTTAAGATCTGAGCATCAGAGCATTTCCAAAGCATGAAGGTCTCACCCAGTTGAGGGCACTGGACTGATGTGGGGTCTTTGCTGAGACCTGTTTTCAAGAAGCATCACCCTTTGGCAGCCTCTCCTGCCAGCCTCAGCTTTGGCCATTCTACTCCTTGGCTCACACCCTGACACTGTTATGGTTACCAAGATGTTCCCACAGCTCCTTTGCTTTACAGCACCATGACATGGGTGTGCATGCAAGCTTTGGAGAGCATGACCCTGCCCCTCTGCACACCTCCATCAGTCCTCCCCTCCCTACACCTCTGCTTTCCACACTGCCATTTTGCACAGCTATGAGAAGAGCCCAGCTGTGGCCCTCACTGACAAAAGCCTTCTAGAAAGAACACTCAAAGACTGCCCAAGGTCTGACAATATTTTTCACCAGTAACAAAACTGGTCACACTGGAAACAGAGCTCATCTGTGTGAGAAACAGCTTGGGGGAGGCCAAACCTAAAGCAAACCAGAAACTGAGACTCTCTGCAACCCACCACTTCTTCAGATGCTCAGCACACGTCCCTGACCTGGCTTTCTCTGCGAGAAACACGAACCAACCAGAATGTTTAAAACATGCTGGGGGGTTTGAAGTAAACCAAGCTCTTCCCCAAACAAGACACTCCTCTGCCCACGCTTTGGCCCCTGAGGAGGTGATGGAAGGACAAAAGCCCTTCTGTGATTGCTGCTGGTCACGTTGCTCAGTGTGCTGCAAGAAGGGGCTCTGGTGGCCCATGGTGAAACATCCCATAGCTCCTGCACACAACCAACACATCAGGGCTTTGTATGGTGTGTGTCCCTGTGTGCCATATACACACACCTACACCTAGAGCACGTCCTTGTGACCCAGTTCAGCTACTCCAGTTTCAGGAGCTGGCTCTAACCCTGCAGAGTTCAGGGTACCAGGGGAGCCTGACGCTTGCTCAGCATCCCACCAGTGCCTTTGGGCTTTGCCTGCACGCCTGGGCAGGAGCCAGCCCTTATCTGATGGTGCAGAATCAGGCAGACGTCATCATCCCCAGCACAGAAAAGAAGGTCAGAGCCAAGCATTTTGATTCAGAACAGTTTACACCTGGCCTTTGAACCTCCCGCAGCAGAGGGCTGGGGTGGGAGCATGGGTGTGGGGCTGAGTCACACCAGGGCGTCCCCAAAACCGACCTGGGGAGAGTTGCCAGGACAAAGAGGAGATCAGATAAGCACAGTAGCATGCTCCACCAGCCCCATCAACCCTCCTGCTTTGCATCCCTCACCTGGGAACGTGCAGCTGCCTGCCAGAGCACCAGAACCAAACCTTCATCCCTCCTCATCTTCAAGCAGAGAGCAGACTGCTGGGTTTTACATCCACAACATTCAGCAGCCAGCATGGTGGGCACCATGGTGCTGAGTGGTCTCACATGTGCTGGAGATGCAGTGCCACAGGGTACATGTAGAATAGACTAGACTGGCTTAGCCTAGACTAGAATAGACCAGGTTGGAAAAGACCTCTGAAATCATCAAGTCCCACCTATCACCCAACACCATCTCATCAACTAAACCATGGCACCAAGCACCCCATCCAGTCTCTTCCTAAACACCTCCAGTGATGGTGACTCCACCACCTCCCTGGACAGCACATTCCAATGGGCTGGGTCATGCTGAGGGAATTCCAGTGTACCTGGATCCTACTGAGGCTCCACCATTATTAACAGTGGTCACCTCCTCCAGCCCCACCAAACTCTTCTGCACCATCAGAGCACCCAAAATAACACCAGACCCACCGAGCAGGTGCCCCTCTCCCCAGTGAGATGGAGATGCCCTGAGGAGGGGGAATGCCTTTGGGCCCCCTGTTGGAGGAACTACAGCTCTGAGGTGGCAGAATGAGGGAAATGCTGAAAACCTTGTGGTGGGACATAGAATCATAGAATAATAGAATCATAGAATCAATAAGGCTGGAAAAGACCTCAAAGATCATCAAGTCCAACCTGTCACCACCAGCCTCGTTGCCCTTCTCTGGACACGTGCAAGAGTCTCAATGTCCTTCTTAACTGGACACAGTACTTAAGGTGTGGCCTAACCAGTGATGAGTACAGGGCAGAATGACTTCCCTGCTCCTGCTGGCCACACTATTCCTGATGCAGGCCAGAATGCCATTGGCCTTCTTGGTCACCTGGGCACACTGCTGGCTCATGTTTAGCCAGCTGTCAATCAGTACCCCCAGGTCCCTTTCTGCCTGTCTGCTCTCCAGCCCCTCCAACCCCATCCTGTAGCGCTGCACGGGGTTGTTGTGTCCAAAGTGCAGCACCCAGCACTTGGTCTTGTTGCCAGATAACATCTCTGAGCCCAAGCACGGGCAGCAGACCAGTGGCCAGACAACAGGGCCTGATCCTGCCCAGCACAGGGGCCCCTGCTCCTGCTGGGAGAAGCACTGGGCGCAAAACTGGCTGCTGGAGACACCTTTCCAAGCCAAGAATGAACCAAGAAGGGGGAATGAGTTTCCCCCCTCGCCAGACACGTTTCTATTCAAATCAGGAGCAGCCATTCCGCAAGAAATTTGCCTTCCTGCATTTATTTCCCACTAACAAAGCTGTCCACAGCTCTTTAGAGCTAGTATTTGTGTTTTATTCCAGTTAATATTTTGTAAACATTCCTGCTCCCATAACCAATGTTAACTACTGGTGCAGAGCTCTCGGTGCCCCTGGCAGGGGCCTCTCTCCCTGCCACAAAAAAAAACACCCCAACCCCAACCCAGCAAATCATAATAAATAATAATAATAAATTATTATGGTTGATTACAAGGGAATGTGCTACATTTTTATAAGCTCCAGACCACCTGCAGCTCACAAAATATAATGGGAAACATTAAGCCTTTAACTGGTTTTATACCTTCCCTTCCCCCCCCGCCCTCCTTCTTCCGCTCCCCACGTTCTCTAATAGATTTACAAACAGTGTAAGGGGAAAGGAGGAGAAAAAAAAAATAAAGAGGAAGGGAAAAAAAGAGAAAGAGAGAGATAAAAAAAGAAAAAAGAATCTTCCCTTATAAGAATGGCATCAAAATTCTCCTCAGCTTTCCAGCTGCTGAGTGTTTCTGAAGCCTTCAGTGAAATGCAATTAGTATCTTTTACCGCCTGCCTTCTGGGGATACTGACATTATTATCTTATTGCAGTTTCACCTTGACATGCAGATCACAAGGCAGCGAGCTGGATTCTGTCTCCAGACGCCTTGAATTGTGGCATTGCCCCAGCTGGCTCAGCGAGTCGAGAAAAGGAGAAGGAGGGGAAGGGAAAACCAGACCAAGGAGAGCAGAGCCATTTTCTCTTCCTGTGGAGCTTCAGCAAAATGCACAAATAACTGCAGGGAGATGGGAGGTGGAGGGATAAAAAGTGTGTTCCTCCTTGGTTCTCTGGAGGATGGGCACGGCAGAGGGGACTTTGCCAGCTGGGGAGTGGGTGCTGCACTGTGCCAGTCACAGCTGCCAGCCCCAGGCTGGGCTTCCAGCAGGACCTGCTCCCCCTCCTCTCCAGCCCCCAGCACATTTCAATCCCATATGGGTGCAGTCCCACATCTCTGCATTTCTCTGCAAAAGGGGAAAAAAATTGAAAAGGGGAAGAGAGAAGGAAGGGAGGAAAACCCCAGGGTCAGAACTGCTTTACACCTGCTCAGAAATGATCCCAGCGATGCCACTGCCCCTGGAGCTGCAGGAATAGGTTTGGCCCTATGCAACGCCACTCAGTGGGGAATGTCTGCAGCCACCCCTGTCTCTCCTCTGAGGCTTTTTGTGATCAGCAAAATGTGACATGAGGCTTCAGGGTGTACAGCCTGAAAGAACAAGCTTTCCTCTTTCTGCCAGCCAGCATTTCTCCTGTCCCCGGAGCAGTTTTGGGGAAGCCCTGAGCTCGTGTGTCCCCATCCCCACAGCATTTGGGGTGGGAAGCACCAGCTTGAAACCTGCCTTAGAGACATAGATGGATGAAGGGCATTTTGAAGCCCATCTCTATGTGCATAGTCTCCTCTTAAGCAGCAACAAACCTGAAGCCAAAGCATCCCAGGGACTTCCAATACCCTTGAATGTGAACCAATAACTATGCTGAAGGAAAGGAAGTGTTGCTTAAGTGTTGCTTATGCAGTGTTGCTGCAGCCACTGTCACAGTTGGGGAGCAGTGTGTAGCTGGAATGAGCACAAGGGACAGGGGACAGTTTCACTGTCCACAGGTCTCACCCAGGGTAGATACAAGAACCCTTACATTGGTCAGATGAGCCACAGCTGGAGATGAAGTTCAAGTGCAAGACCTTTGCTGGAGCTGTAGATAGTGTCTTGTCACATGTGGATTCAGCAGACAACCCAGCTGGTTCCCTGCCTTTCTTCAGCCCATCCTTTTCTCACATTAGTCTTAATTAATACTAACAGTCTGCATTCAACTGTAATGGTCTCATACCCCTGAGAAACCAATATTTGATATTCAAGTCTCTCTACCTCTAAGAGGGATGAGGTAGGAAGCCTCAAAGGATTCATACCCAGGGAGATTCCTCCCAAACCCCCTCTCTCATCTGAGTCCTGGTGGGAAATGAGAGGAGATGCTTTTCTTGGTTACTTGCAGTTCTCTTCCCATCAAGAAATCACCATACCCAGAGAGGTGCAGATATGGAACTGACAAATATTCAGAACACTTCCAACCTTCCCCTGTCTCATGTCCCACCCCTGTTCCTGACTTTAGATTGGAATGTCTACTCAGTGCAGCAGCAGCACAGTTATTTCAGAGTGGCCTCTCCTCTTCAGGACATACAATTCATAACACAGAACTCAAGCCAGGTAGATCTCCCCCAAACAAAAATGAAACTCCCCCATTGCTGCCAGAGTCTGCAGAGCCTTTCTGGAGAGCACCACAGGGGGCCCAGGTCCCAAGCACTGCTGTGCACTGTTTCAGAAACACTGCCAAGAGCAGGTTTGTAGAAACCAAGCATCACCCCAGCTCCCTTGTCTTGTACCATGATCACAGAACCATAGAATTGTTTAGGTTGGGAGAGACCTTTAAGGATCATCGAGTCCACCCTTCAACCTAAGACCACCATGGCCATTAAACCATGCCCTGAAGTGCCATGCCCACACATTTCTTGGACTCCTCCAGGGATGGTGACTTCACCACCTCACACAATCACAGAATCACCAAGGTTGGAAGAGACCTCAAAGTCCAACCTGCCACCCAACACCTCATGACTAGACCATGGCACCAAGTGCCACGTACAATCCCCTCTTGAACACCTCCAGGGATGGGGACTCCACCACCTCCCTGGGCAGTCCATTCCAATGGCTAACAACTCTCTCTGGGAAGAACTTTCTCCTCACCTCCAGCCTAAACTTCCCCTGGTGCAGCTTGAGACTGTGTCCTCTTGTTCTGGTGCTCGTTGCCTGGGAGAAGAGACCAAACCCCACCTGGCTACAACCACCCTTCAGGTAGCTGTAGAGAGCAATAAGGTCTCCCCTGAGCCTCCTCTTCTCCAGGCTAAACAATCCCAGCTCCCTCAGCCTCTCCTCACAGGGCTGTGCTCAAGGCCTCTCCCCAGCCTTGTTGCCTTTCTCTGGACACGTTCAAGTGTCTCGATGTCCTTAAATTGAGGGGTCCAGAACTGCACACAGGACTCAAGGTATGGCCTAACCAGTGCTGAGTACAGGGGCAGAATGACTTCCCTGCTCCTGCTGGTCACCTCCCTGGGCAGCCTGTTCCAGGAAAGAAATGTTTGATGGTTGCTGACAGACGATCACAATGCTCCAGCCTGCAGCACCCTCCCTGTTCTGCGCAGAGGGCTTTGGCGTTGCAGGAGAGGCACCGTGCCGTCTCTCCAAATTTTCATTAACGTTTCTTTTTTCCTCATTTAAAAATATTTGGAAAGAAAGGACAGAGAAACAAACACCAAATAAACCAAACCTCCTGTTTTTCAGATGATAGATTGGCACGGGCAGCTTGTAAGAATTAGTGATTCCAGAGAGCAACTGGCTAATTTCCCAGGGAATGTGGAGAGGGAGAAGTGAGCAACAGCAGGAATTTACAGCTTAACCCGTTTGTATTTTCTCTTTACAGCTCTCATCTGGATTACCCAATGCAAATTATTTCTTGCATTTTATTGGCAAACCCTTTTAGTGCACTGCTAGGTGGCATTCCAGATACCTTCCCACAGCCCAGTTGCACAGCTAAGACTCTGCATCCCTTGTGAGTCTGGCTGTGAAAGGTAGATTGGCTTTCACAAGCAGAGTGAGCACCTTCACCCTGTCACCCTCACGACTCATGGCCACGGGTATCCTGGCACAGACCTCATTCCTCAGGGACAACATCAGTACCCAGTACCCAGTACCAGAACAAGAGGACACAGTCTCAGGCTGCGCCAGGGGAGGTTCAGGTTGGATGTTAGGAAGAAGTTCTGTACAGAAAGAGTGATTGCCCATTGGAATGGGCTGCCCGGGGAGGTGGTGGAGTCGCCGTCATTGGAGGTGTTCAGGAGGAGACTTGATGGGGTACTTGGTGCCATGGGTTAGCTGTTTGGGTGGGTTGGATTGGTTGATGGGTTGGACACGATGATCTTGAAGGTCTCTTCCAACCTGGTTTGGTTTATTCTAACTTGGAGTGGTTTATTCTATCAGACAGACCTCTCTGAACTCTTGGGTTTTGCTGTTGGCGTGGTGGTTGCGTGAGCAGGACGTGGGTGGGAAAAGGACCCAGGCTGTGTTGGAGGCTGTTACTTTCCAGATGCTAGGAGAGGATCAAATGAAGGAGAAAATTAAATTAAACAAGCAGCATTTAATTACGTAGGCTGCTTTTGTACTCTCCCCTTCCTCTGTGTTAGTAGTTTCCACCTGAAAATCTTGAAGTGCTTTAGAGCTGGTAATTAAATCTCAGAGCAGGAGAGGATGCAAGGGAAGCGTGTGCAGCTCACTTGATCTTGTGGGTTTGATTATATATTAACTTTGCATCTCTGCAGACCTCTGCTCTGCCAGGACACTCCTCACAAGTTAACCTAAGGTCTCTGCAAATGGTTGTAATAATGGCTCTGAATGAGGGAGTCTATTTAAAAGGAAGTGGCAGGCTGGATCAGGAGAGAGCAGGGATGCATTGATGGTCCTTCCTAGGCACTTAGCCCCATGTGCTGGGGCAACCACAGTGCTCTGGGCATCCTACCTGCATCAGCAGAGAAGTGCTCTGCTCCCAGAATTTACTCTGGTCCACGGGAACCAAATCATTGTGGTTGCAAAACCTGGCATGATGATGTCAGCTCAGAAAGCCATGTGAGCTCCTCTGCTCTGTTTGGAATGCTGGAAACCTACAGCCACATGCAGTACCAACATGGGGGCCACCAAGAGCCAAGTTCATCCCCCATCAAAGCAATGGATGTAGGATGATACTTAGAAATGCTCATGATCACACAGATACAGGATTTGGTAACACCACAGGTCCAGTGCAGAAGCTCACAGCTGCTTACACTCAAGCCTCTTGCCCTTGCAGGTCATCAGCTGAGCACCTCATGGGGCCAAACACATCACATCACAGAAGATTTCTCTATCTGGGTGGATCTTGCCCTTGTCAGCAGCCCAGGAGCTGGGATCCACCCTGCCAGGACAGCCCTTTGGGCATGGCAGCACGCACAGCAGAGGCACCCAGGCTCTATGTCATCACCAAATTGCTTCAGAGAAGACTGGCTGGGTGGCATTTGAGAAGCTGTTGAAAAGCAGCTTCAGCATAATGTGGTTTGCAATGTTATTTTCAGAGAGCAATGAAAGCACAGGGTGATGCTCATCTGGCAATCAAAAACATTAGCAGAAGTTCTGGCAGTGGATCCCAGAGATGATAAAAATTAAAATGTCCTTGAAAGCATAAGCAGAAATCTGCTTGGCACAGATTCTGTTGCCAACACCAGGAGAACTGTAAAGAGGGAGATCTGGGAAAGTGCAGCTTCATGGCATGAGAAAGCCCAGCTCATGTTTTATAGCCTCTGACATGAAATCAGGCTTGATACCCTTGGCTCATGCAGGAACCTCTTGTGAAGCTCAGATAGATACAACACCAAAGTATCACACCAAAGATAGATATAACACCAAAGTATCACAGAATCATTATAGAGTGGCTTGAGTTGGAAGGGACCTTAAAGATCACCTAGTACCAACCCCCCTGCTATGGGCATGGACAGCTCTCACTAGATCAGGCTGCTCAGAGCCTCATCACAGCCTGGCCTTAAACACTTCCAGGCATTGAGGCATCCACAACTTCTCTGGGCAACCTGTTCCAGTGTCTCACCACCCTCACAATGAAGATCTTCTTCCTAATGTCCAACCTAAATCTACTCTGCTCTAGCTTCAAACTATTGCCTCTTGCCCTGTCACCACAGGCCCTTGTGGAAAGTCCCTCTCCAAAAGTTCCTGCTTTTCCTCTTGTGTTGAACCAGGGGCAGCTCAGCAGCTCCCTGCAAGGTGTGAAACAGTGGGGCTGGTGCCTGAGCTTGCAGAGGGCACGGCACAAAGTGGAGCGGGACAAGATGCTGCCAACCGACCCCCTGCACAGTGTGAATGCTATGTCAGCCCCAGGGGATTGATTCCTGCCCACGGGGCTGAAAGGATCCCATTTTTTCAGCAGTCCCAGAACTGTCTGACAGGGAGGAAATACTTTAAGAGTCAACAGATACTTGGCATTTTTAGGAGCCCAGGAAGTTCTGTGGGTTTACATTTTGTTTTGGATACCAAAGGTCTGATTTTTCTGTTGATTACCAACAAAGCAGGAGCAACCCAACAACCTCAGCTGAGCTCCTTGAGTACGGCTCAGTGTAAGGAGGAAAAGCCCCAGCCTGTTCTCAGCCCCAACCAGCCTGTTCTCAGCCCCAGCCAGCCTGTGGAGCTGCTCAGGAAGGTGTTTTTCTGTGCCACCAAAAATGCTGAAAAAAAAAGAGGGGAAAAGCCAAGGTTACAATTTTGTGTGTCAAATAAAACACACAAAAAATGCAAAGGAGAGCCATGAGCATTTAGCATTGCCAACAAAAGCCTTTTTATCTGGACCTTGTGTAAACATGGCTGCAATATATTTATAATTAGTTAAAAGTAAGATGTGGCTTGGGCTACAGATGTCCAAAAGGGGGTGGCTCCTCCTCTCTTCAGGGAAGAGTTTTGCCAAGCTTTTTAAAACAAGGTTTCTCTGAGTTCAGTGTGACTCCAAGAAAAACTTGAGGTGAATTGAACCAATCTTTCCCCCTGGAAGCTGTTCCATCGGCTGAGCTCTATGCAGAACCAGCAGAGCCCTGGCTGCTGATCCTGAGCTCAGCCAGAGCCTGGGGCCATGGGGAGAGAGGGCAGCTCACTGGGGTAGAGGGGATGCAGCTTCTGTGCTCGAAGCGCAAATCACAGAACAATTTGGGTTGGAAAAGACCTTCGAGGTCATCAAATCCATCCATTAACCCAGCCAGGTCACCACTAAGCCATGGCCCTCAGCACCACTTCTACATGGGTTTTCAATCCCTGCAGGGATGGTGACCTCACCACTGTCCCAGGGCTTGACAATCCTTTTGGGGAAGATATTTTTCCTAATGTCTAATGCCTCTAATGCCCCCTGGTGCAACGTGAGGATGTTCCCTCTTGCCCTATCACTTGTTCCTTGAGAGAAGAGACTGACCTCCACCTGCCTCCAACTTTCTTCCAGGGAGCCAGGTCTCCCCTCAGCCTCCTTTTCTCTGGGTTAGACAACCCCAGTTCCCTCAGCTGCTCCTCACAAGACCTGTTCTACAGACCCTTCACCAGCTTTGTTGCTCTTCTCTGGACCCACTCCAGCACCTCAGTCATGCTCTGCTCACACTTGACACAGCTGCTGGGACAGTCCTGCTCAGACATTTTCCCCAGATCCACCTCAACAACCTTGGGGCTTTTACGTTGGTTTTAAATTTACCCCCCCTGGCTTCCTGCCCTCAAACATAATTTTCCTGTTCAGGATCATGCTCTCTCTCCATGCCCTCACACGAAGGGAGAGATCAAAATCCTGGTTGCATTTCAGGCAGAAGATCTCAGTCCTTGCCTGGGGAACAAGACCAGGAGACACAGCCTGGTCTCCAGCAGCCCCTGCAGGGCATCACACATGGTGTGCTGCCTCTCCTGCCTGCAGCCCTGTGGCTGCAGCTCAGCTCCTTCCCACACTCTGCTGGGACTGGATTCCCACGGAGAGATGTGGGAGAAGAAGCAAGTCAGTGACACCAGTGTCAGTAAGGAGGATCTCAAAAAGTGAGAACCCATCAGGATTAAGCTTTGCAGCGTTTGACATGCAGCAGAGAGAAGGAGGAGTTCATCTAACACTGAGCATTCAGCCTCAGGACTCTGATCAATTCCCTGTGAGTGAGGTACAAAACCTCTCCTGCAGCCATGTCTGACCATTGCAACCAGCTTCACTGCACTGAGCGATGGAGCAGAAGGAGACCTGCTGGGCACATACAAGGAATAACAACACAGAATCACACAAAATCAACCAGGTTGGAAGAGACCTCCAAGATCATCAAGTCCAACCGATCACCCAACTCCAGCTAATCAACTAGACCATGGCACTAAATGCCTCATCCAGACTTTCCTTAAACACCTCCAGGGACCTCGACCCCACCACCTCCCTGGCCAGCCCATTCCAATGGGCAATCTCTCTTTCTGTGAAGAACTTCTTTCTCAGATCAAGCCTAAACTTCCCAGCCGAGGGGTTGGTGGTATCTCAGGGTATTCTGCGCGTTTGCCATTAGTATGGGCACTCAGCAAAATACAGGATGTCCTCGAGATGGACATCAGCCCTCAGGCAAGCTGCAATCCAAACCTCAAGTTCTCTTGTCCCAAGTAAAAAAGCTACCCACAAAGTGATTGCAGAGAGGGTGGATGGCCCTGGCTGTATCTTCTCAGAAATCTATCCTCCCTTCCCAGGAGAGGTTCCTGGCTGGAGGGTCTGGTCCTGGTGCAAGCATTGTCCTCCAGAGATGTGACTCAGAAGAACCAGATTCCAGCAGCGTGCCCAAGGGAGTCCCTGCTCCATAGGTAACTCCCTGAACCGGGTGATCCAGATTCACTTCTCGTACACGCAGCTCCGGCAGCCCTCCTGTGTCTTGGTGATAATACTTGCACGACTTGGGGTTTGGCTGATAAGAAAACCTAAGATTTTGAGCACTCCTGACTGCCAGCAAACACAGGAAGTGGGTAAGGCTTATTTGCCAGAGCAGTCGGCACTTGCTACCGAGTTTTCACTCTTTCTCCACCCAAGATATCCAGGAACAAAAACGTCAAGAGGGAAGATTTAATCATTCCCATGCAAAAGACAATGTTCTTTTTAATGCCCAGCAGCACCACCTTGGGAGGCATTTTAATGCCAGTTGCAGCTTTCATCACCCAGCACCGCTCCAAAATCCCCCTTTTTCCATCACTACGCTGATGCAAAGAGACCCAATAAGCCCATCTGAGCAGGGCCAGCCTGGAGAGGGCTGCTGAATCCTCCACCTCTTCAGTGAGACCAGACCTTATTGTTCTCCCACAGGCTCTTGCAATGTTAAGGGAGACAGATAAAAATAACTGGGATTCAATTGTTCTGCTATTTATACACTGAAAAGTCAACAGCATAAAGGCTACCACCAGCCCTCGGGCTGCGCTGGAGTTGATGACCCATTTTCCGCCCACTTGTCCTTGTAGGTGCCATGGGGGGAGCGACATTGGGGCAGAGGAAATCAGGCTGTTTGAAGATAAAGAGGCTTTTCAAAAGCCCAAAGGGCAGTTTCAGCATGGAGTTTGCAGGCTAAAGAGGCCCATTCGGGCTATTGTGTTCCCGGTGCCAAGGAAGTCCATAACAATGCACGGAGGCACTCCTTGGCCGGGGGGTTGTGTTTGAGAAAGACCCAAGCTCTCAGCTCCAGAGCAGTCTTCAGCTGGACAATGAATAGAAAAATCTCCATCTTCTCCTGCTTGCCAAAGACACCGATGGGTCTGAATACAGATGCAAAGCAACCCTCATCAGAAAGCCATCAAAACCCCCAGTCTTTACAGAGCTGAACTCCATAAGATAATGGAGCTCATCTGGGAGATAAAACCTGCATTTCCTCCACGTCATGCATTAGCCACAAGAAACAAAACTCATCTGCCAAATCGAGCTTTGCAAGATGGTCCCCGTTTACCGAGCAACAATTTTCTGGTGCAATTTTGGCCGGGAAAGCCTCCTTCTTCAGTCGCCCCACCTTCTGCTGTGGCTTTAGTGCGGCAATTCAGTGCGTCTGGGCAAAGTGAGCATCCCCTTAGTCCAGCTAGTGGCGAACGAGGGCTTTGCTCCGCAGAAGCACCCCGCACAGGAGCACCCAGAAAGACAAACTGCCCAGCTAGGTGCCATCTGTGGAATCCACTAGGCAGAATGCATCACTGAAGTGAGAATGCAGCAGGAAAATTCATTTTCAAGCAGGGAAAATATATTCAGCTTCTACAAATGCCATTCAGAACGAAGGCATGAGCTCTGCTCATTAACTTAGAAATTACTCATTAACTGCTGCACACTAATTATCTTACCTTCTCGGGTTTGTTTTGTTTGGTGGTTGTGTTTGGTTTTCTTTTCTTTTAATGCAAAAAAAAAAAGTAATAAATTTCTTCATCTTCATGCCAAATAAATGCCAAGAAAATCTTGCCACCCACTACATTTCTGATCAAAATAACCATTCCTTTTGATAAGTTCCAGCAGTTACAATGGCCCAGAGAAAATGTATTCAGTGAAGATCACTCAGCTGCTGAACACTTTCCTCCCTTCTTCCCTCTGGTTGGTTGGGTTTGGCTTTTGGTTTTTTCCTTTCTTTCTTTCTTTTTTCTTTCTCTTTTTTTTACAAGCAGGGTACTTTTTAATGGGGTAATTTGTACTACAAACTCCTGAAAACATGTTTTGATTTGATTTGATTGTGTGTGTGTGTGTGTCTGCAGTTCCTAAAGCCCTGGTTTTGAAACACAGAACAGATAAAAGTGCTTTGACATCTTTATTTCTTCATTTCCAGATTGCTCACTAGAGAGCCAAAAGCCACTCCTTGCCTCTCAGTCAAGGTCTGAGGAAAATTTAGACACTTGCCTAGATAATCAGACTTGTCAAGTTATTCCATCAAAGGCAGGAAGACCAAGGCTAACATGTTCCCAAACGCTGACATGAAATGCTTTAGATGCTGCAGAGCTTTAAGAAGAATTGAAGCACAAATGTCCCCTCCCCACCTCCTGCAGGTAGCTTTTATTTTACTGCACCCCCAGAAGAAGAAAGTTTTACTCTGTTTCTAAGCAAAGCAGAATGGAACAAAGGAGCAATTTGCCTGTCTAAGACGGTCCCAAACCAAGTGGTGTGAAACTGAGCTATCTGGGCTGGGACAGAGCTACCACTGCTCTTCTCCTGTCCAGCTGGGCCCGTAGCTGACTGCTGCTGCAAAACACTTTGTCATCCTATTGTCACTTCACACCTTTCATCCTACCAGTCTTCATCTGTCTGTTTCACCCACCTGCTGCTTCCTGACATGAAGCAGGATCGATGTCATGGAAGAGAGGCTCTCTCTGTAGCTATTTGCTCATGCCATTTATTTAAGACATCTCATTTAGGAGCCTTGCCCAGTGCAAACAGCCACACAAAGCCACCCTGGGCTTCTGAAAGAGCAGGGCAAGGGGAAAACGTTTCACATGGTGGATGGCTGTACCTGGGAGGTGGTGCTGGACCACCATTCCCATAGATAAAGCTTGGGTTTTCACTACCTCCATTTGGAACCATCCCAGAGGAAAAGGCATTTGGGTTTTTTTGAGATGCAGAGCAACCACAGCCCCGTTAGTGGGGGTTTCATGGGCTTCTGAAGACCAGGCCAGGGATGAACCAGCTGGAGGACTTCTATGTTGGGTACTGATCCTGCCCAGCAAGCAGAAAAAGGAGTCATCTCACACTCACAGCAAACACAACAGAGTGAGAGGGCTTCACCAGGGGACACATAATCATTAGTGGTCTCAGGATTAAGCACCAGAAATGTTTTCCAACTTCTACAGGTAACCTGGAACTAGAGACCCAAACTGTTCATGAAGAGGTAGAAATATGGATTATGCCACTAGTTCTGTCTCACACTGTTTGGGCAAACTATAACTTTGCTGCTTTAGCCTCTGTAGTAAAAGCCAAAGCAGATCAAAGCAAGTGCCCCTGTCCTTTAGACCACAAATGTCTTAAGAGGGATCTCTTCAATTCTGTCATGCCCCAACCATAACCCCTTGCATGTGACCTTTGGGAAAGTGATTCCCCAAAGAGAGGAATCTGTCAGGCCTCTAGAAATACAAAATGCAGCGTCTGGACCTGACCTCAGCTTGACATTCCTCTTACTTAATATCCAGCTAATACCCATCAATGAAGGCGATCGAGTGGGACCTAGGGCTCCTCACTGGAGAGTAGGAGAGAAGTAGTTGGGCAAATAGTTAAGTGTGAGGTGGCAGAAGCCATACCAACTGGTCCTAGCTCTTTTTGAAGGCTGAAATGGGTGTTTGCCCCTTATTAGGCACCCATCTGTGTCACCCAGCTCTAATTAAGCATCTGCTCTCCAAGAGGCTAACAAGTTCTTTTGCTGATAATCCCAACCAGCTTGGCAGCATTATTTATTGTAGAGCCATGGCGAGTCCCTGCTCTGCTCTGAGTCTCTCCATTGTTAGAGTAAGATGTTACTATATGATTATTTTAGGGGACATACAAAATATAATCCAATTATATGGTGGATACATGGAATTCCTAATGATTTGAGAGCATGCTGCTTCATTCAGGAGGGGGGAGGGGGAAAAAAAAGATTTAAAGAGACAGGTTGTCACTGGGCATCAAAGGATTTGGGATGATATTTAGGATAACAGTTCATAGACATGGAGCAAATCCTGTTACAAGGCCACAAGGCCATCAGGCTGGCAGGGTGGCAGGTACATTGCACATCTGAGCAAAGATGCCAGCCAGAAACGTGGCCATCTGAGAGATGCTGCACATACTGTCCTGTGTTTGGTGGGGAATTGGAAGGCTTTCATGTGCAACAGCAGCTAAAGTATCTAGACAGCCTCTGTCTTACCCTCTGCTCCATGGTGTTCTCCCTGCTGACTCTATCCTCAGCTATAGGATCATCCAGACCCTCAAGGATGCGAGTTGGGGATTACTCTGCAATTCCCCCCAGAGGTCAGGGCAGAGAAAGAAACATTAACACCACCAGAGGAGTGAAAACAAGCACTGACCAAAACATTTGCTCTGGATCCCTGACCCTGTGCAAGACGTCAGTGACTGCTAGCCAGGAAACACTTATCTTAGAATCACAGAATGACAGGGCTTGGAAGGGACCTCTGGAAATCACCTAGTCCAACCCTCCCCTGCTAGAGCAGGTTCACCTGCATCAGATTGCACAGGAATGTGTCCAGGTAGGTTTTGAAAGTCCCCAGAGGAGATTCCACAACCTCTCTGGGCAGCCTGATCCAGTGCTCCACCACCCTCAAAGTAAAGAAGTTTCTCCTTAAGTTCAAGTGAAACCTTAGTATGGCCCAAAGTTTGCTTTGCCAAGGGGTTGATTCAAATTCTGTGAGCCAGGAGCCTCTCCTTGGACTTCACCCAGCTTTAGTTTAGGCCTGGCAGCCACAGGAGAAACAGAAGAGAGCTGGGAGGGTGGCAATGCCCATGGAATTGGCTGCTCACAGAAAACCACTCTCAGCACCAGCACATTTGGGGCTTCTTCTGCAAATGACTCACAACAAAATTCCCAGGACAGTGAAAGCGCAAAAGCTGCTCCCTTGCTAGATACCATGGGGACTCCAGTGCCACAGGGATGAGCTCAGAAAAGAGCCTGGATGGGTGGACAGATGGACATTGCCATGTTGCTGCATCAGCCCAGCATTTTCAGAGCTGGCATGGCTGAACAGGGGGGCTTGCAGCCCCCATCCTGCTTCACCTGAGGTACTTTGGGGCAACATAAATCACCTCCATCACCTCCTGCAGCCTCCAGTCAAACACCACGTGCAGCAAAGCAAAACCAAGCCATTCCTGCCTCCCTTGGCTGTTTTCTCTGTTTGCTCTTTTAACTCAGCAGCACTCTCAAGTCTGTTAGCTCACTGCCAGCAGCTGTGTGCTCCCCCTGCCAGCTCCCAGCACCCATTTCTTTGCTCACCATCCCCCTCACTGCTCCTCACACCTGATGTGGGACCTGACTGTGTCCCCAGTGAGGTGACACACACTGAGATGCAACCCCACTCTGGGGAAGCATTAAAGGAGTACAGATAACCATGCTGAACAAGAGATACTTGCCTTGCCTGCAGTCCCTGGGGAGCTGAGAGGACTAGCAGCAGGAGCACACAACAGCCCTGGGTATTTTACAAACCAGGAGATTCAGCAGGATCTCAAAAAAATCCAGCACAGTAGCCTCCAAATTGCAGCTCAGCCTTGCTGCTGCTGCTGGCTCTGCCATGAGAAGCTCCTTACTGCAAGCTACCAAGAGTGACAAGATTACACACACACACACACACACACTTTTTCTTTGGGAACTAAACCAGCTCCTGCAAATGGCAGTAACACCACAGCATCCTTCCCTGGGCGAGTCCTGGCAGTCATTTCCACCTTGGAACTCGTCCTCCCGAGAAGAGCTCCACAAAAGGGGACACAGGCTCCTGCTCAGGTCACACAGACCCCGAGCTTCAGAGTGTTCTTTGATGCTTAAGGCCCTTGCAGAGCCATGCTGGGCTAAATGAGGTGCAGCGATGTGCCACCGAGGTAAGGCAGGAGGCTGAGCGAGGGGAGGGCTCAGCGGCGGCCAGCTGGGCGCAATAAAAGCCTCATTAATGGGGATCGTTGGACCTCAATTTCAGCCGGCTGGATGAAACCTCCTCACTAAGTATCATTATTATGGCACTCTCAATCAATTCAAGCAGCTTTATGACAAAATCAAAAGTTGTGATCCAAGCAGGAGAAGGATGGGCCCAGCAGCCTATTTATTTTGCATTGGGTTCACGGCAAGGACCCAGCAAGCTGCCAGGACACAAGAGTGATGGCTGGAGTAGCTCTGAGTATCATCACAGCCCTCTGCCCTCTCCACCCCAAGCCTGTCTGGATCCACAGTGGGATGATGTAGGTATCAGTGTACTGGTCTGTAACTCAGAAACAAGAGGGAAAATCCCTCTGCTGCCCATATCCAAATCACTGTTCAGAGGCCAGGGAGGGCAGGGCTTGCTTGCTAGGTTCATCTGTCCTACAGAGCACTTCATTTTGCATTTATTCATTACAACTTCTTCTAGACACCTCCTCCCATCAAAATCCATTTCATAGCTTTGCACTCCCCTGTCTCCATAATTCCTGCCATTTTCCTACTCCATGTGCAGCAGTTTTCTTCCTTTGAACTCTGCAGAGCTCAGGTGCCACCAGGCAGAGCCAGTACACACAGGTGAAACCCCCAGCTCTCACCTGCAATCCCAGACACTCATTTCTTGGCTGAAGGTCTGACCTTTCTCCTTGTCCTTAATATGTGAGGTATCTCCAAATCAAGCAGGAGAAGGATGGGTTAATCATCAGGCTGGTGGAGGGGGATAACTCAGCCAGGCTGGTGTCCTGCTGGGATCGCAAAATCTCATCATCATCCAGCTCTGACTCAGGGCTGTGGGTCAGCAACACTATGTGGCACCCAAGGACCTTTGGATTTGGGGAAGAAGAGTTTTCATTCCTCACATGCATCTTAAACCATGGATTTCTCGACTCCCCTGCCAGCACATTTCAGCTGTCATCTCCACTCAGAGATGGAAAGCTGAGCTGCAGGGCTGCCTAGCTGCTGCTGACTGGCAGGGAGGGAAGGAGATCAGAAGATCATTCTCTGAAGAATTAAGATCTTAATCTGCTTTAAGCTGCTCAGTGCAGGACAGGCCCTCCTGAGGCAGCATCTCATCATCTCATCGGCAAGGACAAACAGATGAGGCAGAGCAAGGCATATCCTGGCATGGGGTTCACAGCCACAAAACAGAGTCTTGCAAAGCGAAGATCAAGCTTCAATTAGACTTTGCCCTTCATTATGTAGCTTTGCTGTTGCCCTCTCTCATTAAAAGCCAGTGGGAAGAAGCTGCAGGTAGGAGGAAGCATCAGAGGGATTATACAAACCACAGCTGTGTGAGCAGATCTGATATCTCCCAACATCATCAGGCACAAGAGCCAAAGCATCTTTCTCCTTCTTGCACAAACCACCCATCCTGTGGAGTGCCATGATGGATGCTGCGTTCACAGCATCAGCCAGGAGCAGGAGCAGCTGGAGCTGCTTGCCTTCTCTTTTGATAGTATCGATTGCACCAAGAAGATATTGCAGCCCAAAGGAAGGTTTAGCCCTAGGGCTTCAGAAAATCCCAAGGCACAGGCAGACAAGGAGAAAAGAAGTGTGACCTGGAGCCTCTGGCTAATCACCCTGATGCAGGCAAAGATGTTCTGGTGAGGAATAGGGATGATATTTCCATGATGACCACAGGGAACAAGGAGGCCTTGGAAGTAACCACTGCAGGAGGCCATGCTGAACAACTTTGCCCAATGGGCACTGATGCTGGGTGGGTTTTGTGTTTCTTTCAGGGCAGTTTCATCCCAACCAGATTCCAGCACATGCCACACAGCCAATCCCTTAGCTATGACTGCAGAAATTTGCTTCTGACATTGGGCAGGAAGGGAACATACATAACCTGGGCAAGAGAGGAGGAGGATGGGCAGTTCTGCTGCATGCCTGCCATGTGCACGAGGGGAAAGGCCAGGTTAGAGCAGCAATGCTGTAATTTACCTGGTGCCCCAGGACCAGATACAGACTGTAAGCAGCAGGAATGCTCCTCTTGCAGTGAGTGGGCAATTTGGAGGCTCAGTCTTTAACACTCCATAAAATTTTCCTTCATTACTTCTTCCACCTGGGAGCAATCTCCTGGTGCTGCAGCCCGGCTGCTCCAGGGGACCGTTCCAGCCAACGGCAGCCATTCTTCCTCCAGCACTTGGTGTTATGCTCCACACAAGAGAGCAGCTCGACTGTTCATGACCTCCCAGCTTCAGGATGCTGCTGCAGGGTGCCAGTGGGAAAGGCATGTTCCCAAAATACACTGGAATCAAAACCACATGGATCCCTGCTGCACAGAAACGAGGAGGAAGGGAGTCAGTGAACAAATATTTTTCTGGCTACCCAGCTT
This sequence comes from Melanerpes formicivorus, assembly GCF_026170545.1. Classification (NCBI taxonomy): domain Eukaryota; kingdom Metazoa; phylum Chordata; class Aves; order Piciformes; family Picidae; genus Melanerpes; species Melanerpes formicivorus. The sequence goes on along the minus strand of NW_027142373.1, from coordinate 9,035,291 downwards.
TCTAGCACAGAAAGTCTGAAGAAGAGAAAAATCCAGCTTTCCAGTACAATTGAACCCACTGATGCTGCTGACATTCTGGGATTGTGGCAGCTTGATACCTTCCCAGTGTTTGGTCTAGTTTCCTTTTGAGGAAACCAACAGAACAAGAGGCAAGGAGGTGGTTTCAAGGCTTGAAAAGCCAAACTGCTGAGCAGTAAATCAGCCAACACCTTCCTTGCTGCTCCAGGACACTGAAGTCGTGCCAGCTTCTTTTGCTCTCAACACTGTTGCCTTTCCAGCCTTTCCAGCAGTCACAGGACTGTCTCAGTGTGTGTCTTGGGTCACACCTGGATTTCAGGGCAGAGGTCCACACCTGAAGAAGACTACCCAAGATGTACACCGAAGTGGTGGTCACCAGCTGGACATACTTTAATCCACTGACATAGGAAGGTAACTCTGCCACAGGGAGGACTAAGGATCCTGATTTCCTGTGTACTGTGTCTCAGTGCCTGGCATTTTATCCAAGGCAGATTGAGGGTTCACTCTCTTAGCAGACTCTAAAGAATCCAGAAGGGAGACAGATGTGAATGTCCTGACCAGAGGAAACGCTTCTGAGACCATTCTGTTACAGACATCAGTCACTGCACTTAGAGGCACCTGAATCAGAAACAGATTCTCTTCTGTCTAATATTTCATAACCTGACTGCATTTTCTGCCTCCATTTAAGATCTCTTTCCCAGGTGGATCCTCTGATGTTTCACAGCAATGGAACCCATGCTGCAGCCCTTCTCAGTGGAGTCTTTCACTGCTAAAGTTTCTTTCCTTTACCTCCCCACCAACTTTTATGGAGTGTGTAGTTAAAATCACTGAGATTTTACTCCTTCAATCTTATGCCAAGGAAGCAAAGCACTGAGTGAAGAAGTTACCAGGTTAGGCTTGACAACGAGTTTCAGCTGAGTACAAGGAGTGCAATCACCTAAGCCACACTTCTTTAGGAAATGGTCTAAAAATAACACAGAAAAAGCAAGAGAAATAGGGTGACTGCTATTTTTTAGACTGAAGAACTGATGTGAATCCTTGTTCATGCTCTCATGACATGACATTCCTCACCAGCTCTCACCTCTCCCAGCCATCATCAGTCTGCTTTGCTAGGCTTGGCACCAAGCAAGGAAATTTCAATGCTTGTAGCAAGCTGAAGGAACAGCTTGTTTTCCACTGCCCAGAGCCTGCAGGTTTAAATATGGTCCTAAAGTTGAGAGCAGGGAGCCTGTTTCAGTGCTTGAGAACTCTCCCAGTGAAGTAGTCTACTCAGTCTGCCAAAGTAACAATGGATCATGCAGATGAATCCTCCAGAGCAAAATCCAACTCCCTGCCCAGAGCAGCACTCCCAGACACCTTCGGAAGCATCTGCTCACAGCCACCAGCCTCACCTGGCAGAGAGGAAAGGGGAGGAGACCCACACAGGGCAGGGCTAAAAGCAGGCTTTGCATCACTCTGTAACAAAGGGAAGATGAATGCAGAAAGATTTGCAGATTCTGCCTCTCCTACACAAGCCCCTGCAGAAGCAACAGCCTCTGCTCCCCTGTGCACAGCACGACTCGCTGAGGGAGGACAAGACGTCTCGTGTGGGCATGGCAGGTGGATGCACACACACGCAGAGCAGGCACTGGGCTCTTCCCATTCACCCTGGCACCCCAGGCCTGGCAGAAGGACACTGCAACAGAGGGCACCACTGCAGGAGAGCAGCCCAGCACTTCTCCTGGCAGCGGATGGAGCCATGGCTGCATCAGCACAGCAGCAGATACACTAATTGGGTCTGAGCGAAGCAGGGAGGGAGAGAAGGGAAGAAAGGAAAGGGGAGGGGAGAAAAACTACACCCCTAAACCCCTGACTGAATGGGAAAACACTACAATCCAACTCAGGCAGGATGAAAACCAACCCAGCACAACCTTGTCCGGTTAAACTGTCGGCCCTGCATTATTCCCAGCTCGCATTAAGTAGCTCTGTAGTGTTAGCGCTGCTCTTGGAAGATAACTTCACCTTTCACCCCTTAAGCTCCGAGACACTCCTAAAAGTACCAGCATGCTATTATGAACAGAAGAGCAGTGTTAATGCTGAAATGCTCTATCCCCTTCTCCTCCCTCCTTGTCACTGCTGGGTTTTAAAGCACAGCATTATTAAAAAAAAAGAAAGAAAGAAAATATATGCTGGGGCTGCAGCTTTCCCTTTCAGCAGCAAGCCTGCATGTGGGAAAGTCCACACACACACACACACCCCCCAGCTTTCCACAGCAAGTGATGAGGGGCTGCTGTTTCCAGCCTCCTCTTGCCACTCCTCAGCATGTCCTGCCCTCTGTTTCTCAAACCCATCAGGATTCTGCTGGTACCACCACCCTTCTCTTCTCGGCAAGGCAGGAAGGGATGGAAGTGTGTCCCTCAGAGGGCAGGGATGATGCCACAGTGAGGGCTAAGGAAAGTCACAGAATCACCAAGGTGGGAAGAGACCTCAAAGATCATCAAGTCCAACCTCTAACACAGACCTCATGACTAAACCATGGCACCAAGTGCCATGTACAATCTCCTCTTGAACACCTCCAGGGATGGGGACTCCATCACCTCCCTGGACAGCACATTCCAATGGCTAACAACTCTCTCAGTGAAAAACTTTCTCCTCACCTCCAGCCTAAACTTCCCTGGCACAGCTTGAGACTGTGTCCTCTTGTTCTGGTGCTGCTTGCCTGGGAGAAGAGACCAACCCCCTCCTGGCTACAATCTCCCTTCAGGTACTTGTAGAGAGCAACAAGGTCTGCCCTGAGCCTCCTCTTCTCCAGGCTAAACAATCCCAGCACCCTCAGCCTCTCCTCGTAGGGCTGTGCTTGAGGCCTCTCCCCAGCCTCGTTGCCCTTCTCTGGACACGTTCAAGTGTCTAAGTTGTGGAATCATGGAATAATTTGGGTTGGAAGGGACTTTAAAGACCATCTAGGTGCAAGCCCTGCCTTCTGCTCTGAAAAAATATCCAAATAAACAATTGAAAATGCCTCAAACCCAAGGTGCTTTAAAGCTCTCGAGGCAGCTGCTGCATCCCTACAGCCAGACATAAACTGATGGTGCCCAGGAAGCCACCCTGCAAAGCTCAGGCTGCCAGAGCTATCCATGGTCTCCCTCCCAGCATCTCTCAAACTCCAGGAGAAACCTCTCCTCTGCCTTCTCATCCTCCCTCCTTCAGGCACGTCAGCAAAACCGTCTCAGCTCTGCCTCCCAGGATCTGGTGCTTTGTGTTTGTGGTGTCTTCCTGAGACTGTGAAGTCTTTGGGGGCAGGAACGTTGTAATCTGTGTTTGTCAAGTGCCATGTAAACGGCTGGCTAAATGTGTTTGTTTTCAACTGCTTATTTGTTTTTCAAAGGGGTAGTTGCAGGAAGGTACACAACGGAATGAGTAATTGGTACTGGAGCAGAGCTGGATGGGAGAAGCTGCTGGGGAGCAGAGCTGGTAGAGGATGGGAGAAGCTGCTGTGGGGCAGAGCTAAGATGACAGAAGAAATTGATGTGGATCAGAGCTGATAGAGGATGGGAGAAGCTACTGTGGAGCAGAGCTGGTACAGAAAGGGAGAAGCTGCTGGGGAAGAGAGCTGGTACAGCATGGGAAAAGCTGTGGGACAAAGCTGATAGAAGCTGGGAGACGCTGCTGTGGGGCAGAGCTAAGAGGACAGGAGAAGTTGCTGTGGAGCAGAGCTGATACAGAAAGGGAGAAGCTGCTGTGGGGCAGCAAGGGTTGTAGTGAGCCTGGGGAGAAAGGCAGATATCACCAGTAAGGCTTCACTCCTTTTTCTCCCCCAGTTTCACAGGCAAGACAGCTGGAAGTAACCCCCAAAATACCCCCTGCCTCGGTGAGTCCTGCAGAGGCCAGGGTGGGTCACTTTGCTGTGCATCACACCAGCTGCCTGGCTCGCACCCTGGTTTTATTCCTGTAGGCTCACCTACTCACATTGCTCTTTCAAATGTGGCTTTAACACGTTTAGGTCATCTGTTTTTCTGTCTTCTTGATAGACATAACCCTGTGTCCTTCTTCCTGAGGCTGCATCAAACCCCTCCTGTATCCCTTTCTCGTACAGCTAATGAAATTGTAATCACTTCCACAGCAGCATCTGTGGTGCTTTGAACACTGAACTGAGAGGTAGACCATCAGAAAATAGCGTGATTAAAAAGGAGTTTGGGGAGGGGGCAGTTTGCCTGAGGGTGACAATGTCTCTTACACTTGAAATGAAATGTATCTGTGTTGAAGAGTGGGGAAGAAAAGAGAAAAAGTTTGGCCCCTCCGGAGGTTCAGAAGCCCTGAGGCTGTGAGCCGCTGGATTCGGGGAGGCTGTGCTTTAGCACTTTAAAAAGTGCCTAAAAAAAAAAGGGCAAGAAACCACTACCCAGTGGACTGTAGAATACCCCATCCCCAGCCAGCCATACGTGGCGAGGGTGTCATGCCACGGGGTTAGCAGCAGCGTCATATGCAAGGTAAGGATGCTTCATTGCATATATTAAAGGCAGCCTGAGCCCTAAATGCACCCTAAAGAAGATGGATCTCCTTGGGAGGCTGGGATCTATTCATCACAATCTGATTTCTAAGTGTCAATTAATCTTGCTGCTTGTGTGTTGTTCCCTGGTCCTGACACATCTCTCACTGTCCCTGACTTGGAAGAGTAATGGGAGACAGTGTTTGAGTATATAAAAGATAATTAATAGAAAACATCCTCCCTTTAAAAAAGCCAACAACCAAACCAACCTTTTAGTATCATAAGTCTTTCCAACAGCATCATTCCCACAGCTACTGTCATTTGAGGAATGCTAATTGCCCAGCAAGAAACTTAGATGGTGTTTTAAAAGAGTGAGTAGCAGCTAATACAAAAGAAATGGTGGGTTTGGTTCCTTTTTTTAACCCCCTGTTGTTCCCCTCTCAGCCCTTCCTCTGACACTGCAAAAAGCCACAGAGCCCCTGACATGGGGGGATATAACGGAATCATGGAATGGTTTGACTTGGAATTGACTTCTAAAGGTCATCTAGCCCAACTGCTCTGCAGTCAGCAAGGACACCTTCAACCAGAGCATGGTGCTCAGAGTCCCAAACAACCTGATCTGGAATGTTTCCATGGAGAACTGGAAATCAGGATCCAGGCAAATTAGGGGAATTGGTTACACTTCTCATGTAATTAAGCCCAGGTCCCCCAAAGGCTGATCTTGGAGGATGAAGTGATGAGATGCCACCTCCAGGCACCTAGAAATCACTGTCATTCCGTGCTTTAATGGACAGTGTCCACTCAGCAGGATCTTGCAATGAGATGATGATATTTTACATACAACTGTATCTTGGAGGGAAATAGAACATGTGGCCAGAACTAGGCAAAGCCCGTTGTTCCCTGGAAGTAATCCCAGGACACCGGTACAGCAGCAGGGCAAGGAGCAGGAAGAGATGGAGCTGAGCTTGCTGGCTGTGGAAGGCATTGCTGGTGGCAATGCAGGCAGCTGAGAGAAAAAAACTCCAGGGTAAGTCTGGAGCATGGCAGGAAAAGGTCCTGGGAATAGGGGGAGAAAAAACTCCTTTCCTGTATTTAGTCAAGAAGAGGCTCCTCAGAGTGAGCAAGGCTTAGTGAAAGGGATTTGCTGGTGAACAGTAGGGGTTGGAGCTGGGAGACTGGGTGTCCTGCACTGAGTTTTTGTTTTAAAGGACCTGATATAGAGCTGGACAGGATCTTCCTGGTTCCAGGAAAGACCTCTGGGGGAACCCAGGCATCTGGCTGGGCTAGAGCCCAGCTGAACTTGGTGTTGTCTTTGAAGGATCCGATTTCCTGAGAAGAAGGGTGGAGGAGCTGAATTGCTCAAGGCAATGACCACAAACCTAAATGTCTCTGCTCTGCCCCTCACAGGAGTTGCAAAACATCCAAATTTGGCAAAGTCAGCCCAGGAGCTTTTCCCAGTGTAATCTGTCTCTTTATCCCCAAACAGATCTGTCTGGCTTTGGGATATTGCTGCCTCTCCACAGCTGGGCCAGGAGCACAGTCCTTGTGCTAGAGGCTGCAGGGACAGGGCTTCAGCTCTCAGCTGCATCTTGACATCTGGAAGACTTCAAATAGCAAATCTAGTCAGAATCTAGGCAGAGAGCCCTTGCAGCTGCAGCATGATATGGGACATGGAGGATGGGGTTAGCAGAAAGGAGCGGCTTTGCTTTTAGTCACTTTTGAACCATAATGTAACTCCTGCCTAGAGAAGGGTCAGGCAGAGTTCCCATGGGCTTGTCCTTCCCACTTTGTCTCAGACAGTGAAATCTTATCACAGATTTAAGGCTTAGAGACACCTGAAACAAATAGAGGGAGCCCATGGGAAAATACTTCCTGGGTATCTCCATTAAGTGTTCTGGGATCCATTGACCTCTCTTGGCTTTGGTTGGTTTTGATGATGGTTCCTAGGGTGATGATTCCCAGGCTTTCACCAGAGGTTAAAGAAATGACACACGTGGCCAGGGAGAGACCAGAACTCTGCATCCACTGAGCCTGCCAGGGCATCCTCACAGTCATACTCGCCCTTCTAGCCAACACACCGAGACAAGAGCATGTGCTACCCCCCCCAGCCCCTGGGACAGTGAAGGCTGGTGGCCCTTCCCTCTGTTCACCAACAGAAGAACAATCCTACAGGGTTTGTCTTGTGAAGTAAACCACCACTTGCAGTGAACAACAGATAAAACTCCCTCTGCTCTGAGGATGGGAGATGGCAGTCCTGAGCCTGGAAGTGAAGGCAGCAGCTGTCAGGCCTGCACAGGTTCCATCAGCCTGTATAAACACGTTGTGAATCCTGCAATTGCAGCTTCCCCCTTAGGATTTTGGCACATCTACTCCTAACCCAACCTTGGAAAGTACAGAAGGTATAGAAACGAAACCTAATAAAACCTCACTATTATCTTCCATATTCTGAGGCTCAGCAAAGGTTTGATTTACATTCCCAGCAAAGGTTCTTGCATCTGAGGCAATGGCTTGTATATTGTATTTGTCTAAGATTATAGGTACTTTATGGCATTTACTACAGCTTGTAAATATCCTGTAAAGTGCTATCGACAGAACAATTATGGTAGAGGGAAAGGAATAACAGTTTTGAATCAACTTCTCTTGGAAGGGAAAAAAAATGGATTTTGCCCTTTGCTGCTGCAAGTGATCTGCAGCTCAGTGATGCTTAGCAGCACACATTAGAAGGATACTGCCAAATTAACTTACCCCCCCAAAAACCCTTGCCTCCCACTTATGCTTTGGGGAATGGGACAAGGTCTTAAGAGAGTTCAGATCCCAGCAGCACGCTGGAAAAAAATCTGGCTGCCCTGCAGATGAGAGCAGCAAACCCCAGCCTAGCTGTTCATGACCAAATCTGCACACTGACACCACAGATAAGTCCTGGCTGCACCACTGGAATGTTCTCACTTTTCACCTCCGCTTGCAGCCTTTCCCTATTGCTTCGCCAACGCAAGCAGCTGGGGCAGGGGTTTGGGGCAGCAAAGGGCAGGGGGTTCCATGTGAGTCATTCTGCTCTACAGCCCCGCACGCTCCAACGCCCAGCTCTCCTCTGACTCCTGACAAGAAGCTGTTGTTTTCTCCTGAAAGGAGAACCATCCCCCTCTCTCCAGTCTGTCCGGACTTGTCAACAGCCTGCAAGCTGGAGGGAAGCGGCAGCTGATGGGGAGCGGGCGCATGTCCCTGCGCCGTGCCACTGATTGGATGGTGGCAGAGGGATGATGTTTGCAGCCTATTTTTAGCACAGCCTGCAGCAGGCTTCTGAGCGCGCAGCCAGGGCTGCGGGAGCTCTGCCACCCTGGACGCTCATGCTCAGCGACGTTAAAACCCCACGCTCCGCACCCCTGTCGCCGAATTCAACAGCAGCTCCCCAGCAAAAAGACCTTCCTGCCTTTGGGGATCCTCCCCAAGTCTTTGCAGGCAAGCACAAAAGGGGTGAGAGCTGCACAGGGGCTTAAGTGCATGCTTCTCCTCTTGCCATGCCAGGAAGCAGCACAGGAATCCTGCAGCCTCCATCCCAGCTCACCCTGCGAGCCATCTCCCTTAAAACAGCCTCAGCATGGCCTGAAAGCGGTGCCAGCAACCCAGAGCAAGTCACACAGACATCAGCAGGGCTTGTCAACAGCCAGCCGCTCTGTGTCCCTCCCCAGAACCAGCAGTGTGACCTGGAGCACCGCAGCCAGCCCAGATGTGGGTCCCCGGGAGCAGCTCCTGCAGCCAGCCCCGGTGTGGGTCCCCGGGAGCAGCTCCTGCAGCCAGCCCCGGTGTGGGTCCCCGGGAGCAGCTCCTGCAGCCAGCCCCGGTGTGGGTCCCCGGGAGCAGCTCCTGCAGCCAGCCCCGGTGTGGGTCCCCGGGAGCAGCTCCTGCAGCCAGCCCCGATGTGGGTCCCCGGGAGCAGCTCCTGCAGCCAGCCCCGGTGTGGGTCCCCGGGAGCAGCTCCTGCAGCCAGCCCCCGTGTGGGTCCCCGGGAGCAGCTCCCACTGCATGTGGTTGGCAGTTGCCATGTGGGTGCAGTGACAGCAACAATCTGACCCTACAAGCCCTGACCACCAGCTTGATCCCAAATCTGTGCCATGCAGGGATTGAGGTGGCTCTGTCCTCCCACCATGTGCCAGCTTTGTTGGTTCTGCAGGCAGCAGGAACCTTTCCTTGTGCACAACCTCTCTGCAGACCCAGAGGGGGTGGATGAGGAGGGCAGGAACATGACCTACCCTTTCCATGAACCCTTCACAGTCTGAAATAGCTGGATTTCAGTGCTTTTTTACTCCAGAAAAATGAACCTCTGACCTCTAATGCATCTGCAGAGGAGGTGGGAGGAGACTAGAGGGGGCAGAGAAAAGCAAGTCTTGTGAACAGTCCATGGAGAAGGAAGGCAGCCCTGGGCATTTGGATTATGTTGCCCATCCCAGCAGCATGGCTTTGAAGGCAGGGAGAAGCTTGGACGTAGCCAAGGTGAAGCTGATGGCTGCCATATTCATTTTACTTACAGAAGAGATCCCACCTGGGCTCAGGTTTGTGAGATACCTGGAGCCCATGTTGGTGGCCTGGGATGCTCCAGATAAAGCCTGGCCAGCACATGCATGTGCCAGGAGAGAGTCCTTTCTCAGTGCTGCTTCCCTGATCTGATGCTACCAGCTCCAATCACTGCCCCCAGAAGACATTTGATAGCAGAGGTTCAACCTTCTGATGGGAAACTGCAGCCCTGAATAAACATCTGCCCTTCTCACAGAGCAAACTCCAGAAAGACTCAGGAAATGATGTGGCATCAGAGAGGACCATGGAGGGCCCCAGAGACCTGAACAGTGAGCAGAAGCAAGCACAAGGACTAGGGATGATCTGCAACCACAGCTACCTCTAAGCTTCAGCCCAGTGGCACAGAGACTCTCACCTTCCTCACCTTGGACACCGTGGAGGTCTCAGAAGACCCTTCATGAAGCCCAGACACTGGTACTGTGCAAAGTGTCTGCCCTACACGATGGTCAATGACTCCAGGGACCACCCCACTGCCAAAGAGGTCTCTGCCCCAGCCCTGGCTCATGCCCCAACTTGTTTGAGGCATAAAACCTGCCTGATGCTTCCTCCCTGGGGAAAGCAGCTGAGACACAAGTGTGAAGCAAAACACAAGCACAAAAAGCAGGAGAACAAGCTCTCTCCAGGCAACTGCCAACACATGGGAATCATTTGGAGATGGTCACACACATGGCAGTGCTATTGGCCCTGCCACAATGTGCCTGAGATGGGAGCAAGCAGGGGAGAGTGACAGCCCTATGGGTGGCTTTTGGGGAATCACTGGGACAATAACGCACCCTGCACAGACCTTTCCCACCATCAAAGCCCCATGCATGGGAACACCCAACAGCTGTAGTGCTATGGCCCCTGTTGGGGGGACCCAGGAGAGGACATCTGCCCATGGCCTGAAGCTGGAGAGAAGCTGGTCCACCACCGCTCCCAGCCAAACCAAATCCCAGATGAACCTTTCGAACAATCTGAAGTTGGGAACTGTTCCTTTCTTTTACTGGATCACATTTTGTTTTGTGTTTCTCCATCTTCCCAATCTGTCTCCAGGCTCCCTGGTTTCAGGCCAGGTCCATCCACAGCTTTCCAAGGCACACACAGATTGAGTGGTGACCTTGAGCCAAGTGAAAACTCATTAATCATTTTCTGCCCTGTTCATGCAACGTGAAAGGCCAAGCGGTGACGTGGCCGGGGCCACTGCGTGGAGCTGGCCCAGCCTCCCGTCCCCCCCGCACTGTGCTGTTCAGAGGCACCGCAGCCAACTGGAGCAGGGTGATTTAGGTGGAACCCAAGTGAAAGAGGCAGCTGTGGGATATCATGCAGAGCTCTGCTCAGCTGTGGCCTTCACCGGCACTGGAAGAAACGCACTTTCTTCAGTGTTAGCGGCAGGAGGCTGATCTCAGAGCAGGCAGTGAGTGCAGTGATATCAGGGCTTGGCCCTGTAAACCCACACAAAGCCCTAGGAGAAGCAGGACACACTGGCTCTCTCTGGTGACACTGTACACATGGCCTTGCCTGCACTCCAGTCCGTGTCACAGAATCACCAAGGTTGGAAGAGACCTCAAGGATCATCAAGTCCAACCTGTCACCACAGACCTCATGACTAAACCCTGGCACCAAATGCGATGTCCAGTCCCCTCCTGAGCACCTTCAGGGATGGTGACTCCACCACCTCCCTGGGCAGCCCATTCCGGCATCCTCCCAGTGCAGAAGTGTAAGACAGCAGAGCATGAGGCCTGTGACTGATCTCCTCCAGCATGGTGCTGTCACCTACCAGGTTTTCATCTCACCAGCTCTGCTGCAAGCTCCAAACAGCCCAACTGCTTACTGAAGCCTGGGCTGATGCAAGGAGCAAGGTGCTGCTTCGAACTTTAATCCCTTTCAGACAGCAGCCAGGACATTAAGAGCAGCCAAAATGATTGGATAGCAAACACTGCTGTGAAAATCCTCACCAGCCTTCCACGGATTATTCAAGTATGCAATTGCACTGCAGGAGCTTCCTGATGGGATGTCTCCCCTCTAACTCTGAGGGTCCCCAAGGTTTCAGGATGCACCTGGTGAAGCCTTTGTGAGACAGCAGAGAAGTATTCTGCTGTGGTCTGGAGATGAGTAGGGTTGTGTTGAACCCCCATGGTGCCAGAAACCCTGCAGTTACCATCCTCTGAGATCCACCCATGGAAAACAGGCTGGAATTTTGCACTGGGAAAGTCAGCTCCCCCAGAATATCATACCCACATGAGCCTTGTTTGCAGAAGCAGGGCAGGCAAAAATATTTTACCACCTAATCCCATTTAACTCCTGGCTCACCTTTTATTCTGCCTTTCTCTCACACCATAGGAAATGCTACGTATTCTTTGGGCAGTCAGGCACTTCTCCTAATGCTCTTTTGCTGGGAGCATGGAGATATGAGCACATGGTGAGCTTGATGACATTTAAACCAGTGTAAATAGCAAACACCTCCACACACGTCAGGGATTAACTCCAGATTCTGCTGCTTTAATAATAAATATTTTGACTTAATGAGAACAAACTAATGAAGTTCATTGAGCTAGCACTTCTACAGCAGGGACACAAAGCCTGCCTGGGGAGAAGGAAGTTTAGAGATGTGAATCTATCTGCTTGCTCCTCTTCAGAATTCAGTATAAATGGATAAATTAAAGAAACTCCAGTGGCTTGGACCGAAACAAAGATGCATATAACTGTAAAGACCCCAAAGCTTAATTAAAATCAGCTTATGAGAGACAGCAGATTCTCAAGTGCTTGCACTCTGGATGTTTCCTATTAAGATGTTTTTGTAACTTCAGCAGAAGCTGTGAGTTTGGCTTACTGAGAGTGTACTAGGGCTTAAGGATCAAGCTGGGGTAGGTGAGTCCAGACTGCCCAACAACTTTATTAGAATAAACCAAACCAGGTTGGAAGAGACCTTCAAGATTATCGTGTCCAACCCATCAACCAATCCAACCCACCCAAACAGCTAACCCATGGCACCAAGCACCCCATCAAGTCTCCTCCTGAACACCTCCAATGACGGCGACTCCACCACCTCCCCAGGCAGCCCATTCCAATGGGCAATCACTCTTTCTGTATAGAACTTCTTCCTAAACCTCCAGGGATGGGCAGCTGGCAGCAAACCTCCAGGGATGGGCAGCAGGCAGCATATTCAGCTGCTGTTCTGGAATCAAGCAGAAACACCTGAAGATGAGTGAGCTCATCTGTCACCACCTTTCCCTGAGCCTTGGCACATTGCTCCCTTCACTGCTTTGAGGATCCTCAGTGAAAAGATGCTGCACTAGAACACCAAGGTGGACAGAAGGATGCTTCAGCATTGAACCAGAAATATAAACAGCAGCGTAAGACTGAGGGAAAAAAAAAGGTAAAACCAGCAGCAGTGAAAAATCCCAGAATCACAGAAAGATTCAGGTTGGAAAAGACCTTCAGGATCACCAAGTCCAACTGAGAACCCTACTCGACAAGGTTCACCCTTAAACCATAATCCCCAGCACCACATCCAAGCAACCTTTAAACATGACTCAACCACCTCCCGGGGCAGCACATTCCAATGCCTGACCACTCTTGCCCTGAAAAAACCACTTTCTGTGGGTTAGGTCACCCATTACTGGTGATGTTTGAGAGTGAAGGTAAAACCAAGGGAAAACACTGTTGGGAGAAGGCAGCTCGCCCCTGGGCAGCCCCACAAAATGCAGCACTACAGCGGAGATGAAGCCAAGACATTAAATCCTGTCAGCTTGCCAAGCTCCCAGCATCTCCCTCATACTCTAAGAACTACAAGCTTTGAAAAAACCCAACCAACCAACCACCAAACAAAAAAATCTAACTGAAAACCAAGACCAATTCAAAACAGGGCTCTGAGAGACCTGATCTAGTTGCAAATGTCCCTGCACACTGCAGGGAGCTCCGACCAGATGACCTTTAACAGTCCCTTCCAACCCAAACTGGTCACAGCCAGGTTGGTCATGATGTGTGGGACCTCTGTGGCACAGCCAGGTTGCTCATAGTATGTGGGACCTCTGTGGCACAGCCAGGTTGGTCACAGTGTGTGGGACCTCCATGGCACAGCCAGGTTGCTCATAGTATGTGGGACCTCTGTGGCACAGCCAGGTTGGTCATGATGTGTGGGACCTCGGTGGCACAGCCAAGTTGGTCACAATATGCGGGACTTCCATGGCACAGCTAGGTTGGTCATGATATGTGGAACCTCTGTGGCACAGCCAGGTTGGTCATGATGTGTGAGACCTCTGTGGCACAGCCAGGTGTGGCACAGGGTGTGGGACCTCTGTGGCACAGCCAGGTTGGTCATGATGCGTGAGACCTCTGTGGCACAGCCAGGTTTGGCACAGTGTGTGAGACCTCTGTGGCACAGCCAGGTGTGGCACAGGGTGTGGGACCTCTGTGGCACAGCCAGGTTGGTCATGATGCGTGAGACCTCTGTGGCACAGCCAGGTTTGGCACAGTGTGTGGGACCTCTGTGGCACAGCCAGGTTGGTCATGATGTGTGGGACCTCTGTGGCACAGCCAGGTTTGGCACAGTCTGTGGGACCTCTGTGGCACAGCCAGGTTGGTCATGATGTGTGGGACCTCTGTGGCACAGCCAGGTTGGTCATGATGTGTGGGACCTCTGTGGCACAGCCAGGTGTGGCACAGCCAGGTTTGACACAGTGTGTGGGACCTCTGTGGCACAGCCAGCTCTGGTCACAGTGTGTGGGACGTGGGCACCGTCCACAGCAGCCCTGGTGTCAGCCTCGCCGCAGGCTGCTACGTCCTTGGCTATTTATGCAAACCAGGAGGCACGGCAGGATTTCACAGCAGGAGGACAAATTCATTTTGTAAAAGGTATTTATATAGTTCAATAGGTGTGTGCAGTACTTGAGAGGTATAAAACATGAGATCCCTGCCCTAAGGGGCTTATAATCTAATAACATATACTAGGTAAATTAAAACATACATCACGGCTGCGACGAATGCCCAGCCCAGCCTAGACAGGAGGGCACTGGAGCCATATGACAAGTCAGAACTCAATTTTCATTTTAGATTTGTAGTTTGCCTTTAAACAGCCACCCTTCCCTAACCCCCAAGCGAGGGGGAAATTTATCAGCATTACATCTGGGGGGGGGGGGGGGGGAGGGGAGGGCATGCTCCAACAGGGGATCATTTATTAATTGTTATTTATTATCTGTTAAACAAGGACAGGGTGTGCAGCCCCACTCTATTCCTTTCTCTGGATTAATTGTTGCTGTGCCATTCCTAGGTTTTATATTTTTAGCAGCCCTGTTCTAGCCTAACCTAGAGAAAGGTGGGGGGGGGGGGGGGAGAGAAAGAAGGAGAAGTGGAGGGAGAGGGGGGAGAAATGGAACAGGCACTCACACAATTAATGTAATGAGAGTAATTAATTTGAAAATAATACCCAGGGGGTGGGAGGGTTAAGGTTTTCTTTTTAAAGAAATAAAAGTCGAACCAAAGCTCCCATGTCCCTCAGGACTCGGTGCTACACTGACTGCACTCGTTATGTTCGCATTTGAATACTCACTCGAGCACATTTCTCATGCTGTTATTTCACCACTTCCTCAGCCTTGCATAATAGATGCAGTCATTGCCACTAAAGAGCCAACATTTACCCACAGAGGTAAGGAAGAACACCATAAAGCAGCCAGGAGACAGAAATAAAGCTCTATACATCAGGGCTCTCCTTGGGGTTTGCTCACTCTCCACAAAGGAAAAAAAAACCCTCACATCAAATCAGAAGAGCAAACAGACAAAATATTGGGCAATGAGCCTCCAGGGTCCCCCTCCCCTTTTGCCAGCCAGGTAGACCAAGTATGACATGCTCCATCCCTCTTCTTTTCCCACTCCTGGACATCATCCCACCAGAGCTGCAGCCACCCAGGACCTGCCTGACTCTCTCAGGAAAGTGTTTTAATTTCTTTTCCGTGGCCATTGCTTGCTCTAAAGCCAGGAACCACTCCCCTGAGGTCACTGCAGACCAGTAGCACTGGGGGCTCTATGGTCCCAAGACCAGCAAGGGACCGGATGGGAGGGTGCATCACCCTGCTAATGCAGCTGGTGCTTGGGGGAAGGAGGTGTCTTGTGGCAAAACATGGAGAAAACCCCACAAGCATCTTCCCATCACCTCCAATGCCACCTAGCCCTGCTGCTCTCCTGTGCCCACTCCTAAAGAAGCTGAGTTTCTTGTGCATCTGAAACAAGTAGCACCCAGAAATGCTGGAAAGCTGAGTTAGGTAATGGAGACAAGAAATTTCAGGATGCTCAAGATGGTCATAGTACCTTCTTAGGCTGCTTCTCAGGATCTAGAGGGCATGGCACTCACCACCACTATTAGCTCTGAATTGCTGCCTGCAGCCAGCTTTCAAACCAATCCTCAGCTGACTGTGGGAAGTGGGCACAAGAAACCCCATGAAAACCTCTAGCTCATGGTTTTGTGTTGCTATACATTTCTGAAGGGAAATGCAGTGCTGGAACTCTTCAAGTGCCATCACTGACAGGTCTCCAGAAGAGAAGAGGGATAGGTCTGGTGCTGCCTTTCTCACAGGCTGCACTTCTCTATGCACCACTGACAGAACACCATGAGCAGAAAAAGACAGAACCCTGCATGGAGGTCAAAGAGTAACTTGCCAGGGACGAGAAATTCCAGCCTCTCAGAGATGATCTGAATCTCCAAGTGGCCCAAGTGTCTCTTAAAATTGAAGAGTTGGCAAAGATACTGCTTTTGGTCTCAGCACAGCCTCACCAAAACCAGGCCTGACTGTGAGAAACATCTGAAGGCGTTATGTTGTGAGTGTGCCCTGAGTTATATCAAACAGCAAAGCAAGAGGCCCTGAAGGTTTTGCTGCATGTGAGAACTTCCATGAATAGAAGTAGATTTTCATTGAATCTACAGCAACCACATCAGTCATGCAGACTACATAGAACAGGTAAAGATTTCTGTCTTCATTTGGAGCTGACTGTAGAGGACAGCCCGGAGTGTGCATGGAGCTGGCAGTCTCCCAGCAGCCTGGGTCTCTTCATCATCTTGATGAAGAGTAAAGTATGGAAGATGTTCCAAAATGGGGTGAGAGGCAGTGTTAGCTTTCTCCCTAGCTCCACCACAGATTGCATGTTGGATTTCCAGTGGCCCTCTGGATTGCATTCTATCTGATTTTCCAATTAGGAGAATACTGACATTTCTCAAAATAAGAGGAAAGGGGATGAAGAAGCCATGTTGGGGAATGAAGTTTCCTGTCAGGGAGAGGCAAAGGGCAACAGCCTAGTTTTTAATTACAAAGCACTCAAGGAGAACTTAAAATCGTAGAATCACAGAATTGGTTTGGTTGGAAAAGAGCTTTAAAATCATGAAGTCCAACTGCTAATCCAGCACTGCCAAGTCTACCATTAAACCATGTTCCTCAGTACCACATCTATACCAGGAGGGACTCCACCCCTATCCTAGGCAGCCTGTTCAGGGCTTGACAGCCTTTTGGGGGAAGAAATTGTCCCTAATGTCCAACCTAAACCTCCTCTGGCTGTTTCCTCTTGTCCTATCCTTTCTTGCTTGGGAGAGAAGACCAACCTCCACCTGGCTCCATCTTTCTTTCAGAGAGTTGTAGAGAGCCAGAAGGTCTCCCCTCAGCCTTCTTTTCTCCAGGCTGAGCAACCCCAGTTCCCTTAGCCACTCCTCACCAGACCTGCCCTCCAGACCCTTCACCAGCTTCATTGCTCTTCTCTGGACCTGCTCCAGAACCTCAATATTCTTCTTGTAGTGAGGAGCCCAAAACTGAACCCGGCATTGAGGAGGTGCAGCCTCAGCAGTACTAAGCACAGGGGACAATCCTTGCCTTGGTCCTGCTTGTCACACCACGGCTGCTACAGTAACAGCAGCAACACAAGCGAGGCAGCGCAGTGAGCAACCTGCCTACCTTCAGTCCCAGGGCTATACACACTGCAAGAGGGGCATTTGGGTGTCCAGAACCCATTATGTCCCCTTCCCCACGGACTGGGAACAGCCCATGGGCACCAGCACCTGGCCAGAACAACTCTTTGCTCCTACACTTTGCAGGAGCCAACTAGGTAAAGGTGGACCAGGCAAAGGATGCTGCTCCCTGCTGCGGTATCAGTGGGGATGCACTACCTGTACACGGGGGTGTGAACTGGGGGCCGTGACACCGTCCCCCTTTCTTTCCCCCGACAGCAGCCTGGCGCTGCGCCTTGCTGGGGGTTTAACTTTGTTTCCTGCTCTCCCCGGCGTTCGTTAGCAGAAGTGACATTTCTGCGGCCGGGCAGGCGATGACGGCAGCTAATGGCTCCCGGGCCCTCTCGCTGGTTTCCTTAGCAACTGCGGGAAGGGAAAACAGAACCTGTCAGATGGAAAATGTCAATTACAGAGGATGCGGAGGGGAGAGATGCTGCGAGCAGAGGAGGCGTGCGGAGGTGGAGGGGGGGGAGCGCGGCAGAGGAGGGCTGTGCCATGGTGGGCAGGGCAGGGGGTGCCCGGCGGCACTGTCCTGGCAAACGGCATGGGGGTGATGATATTCAGTGACAGATAAGGACTGCTGGGTGGAGGGTTACACAATTTCACCGGCAATTTTGCCAGGCAGAGCCCCATCCTCATGACCAACCGGCTACTAATACCCCCACCCCCAGACAGACCAAACTGCCCTGTGGTGGATGAAAGCATCTGGAAAAATATCAAACAGATTAACCAATAAATAAATAAATAAGAGGGAGGCATAAATAAAAGGTGGCAGATGAGCTGTGCCCGCGTTTTGCCTATTGATCCTCACCCCCTGGGTGGATACAGGGTGGATCAATGCTGAAGGAGAAGTCCTCTGCTGAAGCTGTGGGGAAGGAGCTGCTGATGCAGTGTTAATGCTAATCAAAGCGAGTCGTCCCCACACGCTGCCAGCAAGACAAAAGCAGGCGGTGCCAGCAGCTCGGGGCAGGCAGCGCTGCCCGCTTGTGGGTGCCCAGGCTGGGGAAAGGGCTGCAAGAGGGCTGTGGCTGCCCAGAGCCATACACCCACCTTGCTGCCAAGGGCTTCACCCCACCAGAGCCAACAGCACAACAAGCACAGGGATGCACCATCAGCCAAAATCACAACAGGCAGCTAGAAGAAGGGTGAGGCTGAAATCAGAGCTTCCCTCTGCAGGGCCCCCCCCAGGGTAGCACAAACCCAGCTCCACCCCTGCAGCACAACTAGCGGTATCCCCGTGGACCATTTGGGTCAAGAGCCATGGCACGTCTGTCTGTCTGCCTCGGGCAGCTTCTTGCACTGTTTGGCTGCTTTTTCTTAAACCAGCTTCCCACCTCCACCTTGCCAACAACTTCAAACACATCTGGGTTTGAGACTACAAGGGGAAAAAACCCGAAGCAGCAGCAGCCCCAGCCACTCCCTCAGCCGGCTGCCACTTCCAGCAGCCCATTTTACACACAAGCAGCTCTTGCTGTAGCTGCAAGTGCACCCTAAGGACACCCAGGGTTGTTGTTCAGTCACCTTGTGCTGACACCTACTTGCCTGTTCAAAGTCTTCTTAAGGCAGAGAGTGCTACATCAGCCTTTAGTCTCTTCACTTAGCCACCATCCAGGCCCCCTTGTCAGGCTGTGACATGGGGGATTCAGCCTTTCCTGGTCTTGACTGACATTTGTACCCTGCCGGGAGGGAGCAAGCTGGCTGCTAGTGGGCTGTGAATGCTAAAGTGAGTGGAATACAGAGAACAACTACCCTCGGAAAGTGGTCACCTGCAGTTAGCTGAAAGAATGATTTCTGGTCACTTTTCTTCTGGGTTTCTTTGGGGGTTTTTGTTTGTTTGGTTGTTTTTTGCTGTTGTTTAGCTGTGTGGGTCAGGAAGCCTGGGGCTGAGGAGCTCTGCTTTCTCCTTCCTAAGGAAACAAATGGCTCACCTTGCTGGGTACTAAACCTGCTCTGTTTGTGAGCTCTCCCTTTATGAGACAGCATTTGCCCATCTCTGCAAAGCCCTGTGACATCCCTTGGTGAAAGGAAGTACCAGGCCTTGTTTCCTTCTCCTCGCCCCTTCCCCTAAGTAATTTCTACACATGAGAAAAGCAGCAGTATGAGGTACAGGGATCATAAGAGCTCCAAGCTGGCACTGCAGCGAGTCTCATCCCAATGCCAAAATCCAAAAGCCTGTCTGCACCCTGCTTTGCAGAGCTGTGCCTCTTGTCCTCCAGTCTCCCAGCTCCAAGCAAAGTCTTAATTCTCTGTCTTGCCTTCTGGCCCCAAAACTATTTCAGAGCAGATCATTTCTCAGTACTTGGCATGACAAAGCTGTTTCACCTCTCCGTTCACTCTGTTCCCTTCTGCTTTCCTCTCGGAGAGCTTAATTGCAAGAAGAGGCTTCTGCAGGCTGCAATAATCACCTCATAAGAGTGGTCCAGCTGAGGAGTGGGAGCTGGGACAGCTCCAGGAACTGTCACACAGGTCCACTTCTCCTGCACTTTCCCTTCTCACGCTCTTGAGTTATTTTTACATTTTCTGTTATGTAACCAGGTCAGGCTCTGCTCTGCTTTCCAATTCTGTCTGAAGCCAAAGGGGGAAAAAAAAGCCTCCATCAATTCAAGTAATGGACTTCCAACTATCTGCCTTCCTAAGTGCCACCCCAGGTCTTTGCCATGGCATCTGGATGTGCAGATTTGCAGATTCTGGGAGCTGTGGGGATTCCACCTCTGGGGAGTAGCCTGTGTGGCAAGAGCAGCACAACGTGACCACTCCAAACCACCAGCTTTAGCCAGTCTCTAGCTGCACCCTTTTTTGTGCCTTACCCAAACCCATTTATTATCCAGAAGTCCCCAGTGGTGTTACAATCACAGCACTACCAAACCCAGGTTTAGATTGGATATGGAGAAGTTTAAATTGTGTTATTATGAACAATTTCTTTACTGACAGAGTGGTCAGGCACTGAAACAGGCTGCCCAGGGTGGTGGTGAAGTCACTGTTGTGAGAGGTGTCCAAGAAATGTGAGGACATGACACTTTGGGGTGTGGTTTGGTGGGCATGGTGATGTTGGATTGATGGTCAGACTTGGTCTTTTCCAGCCTTAATGATTCTGTGACTCCCAAGAGATTTGGTCTAAGAAGTTGGTGCTGTCAATAAATCTCAAAGCAGCAACACTCATCTCATCCAGCCAGCAACCTTCTCCCCTTAATATCACCTCCTGCCAGGAACTGAGATAAACACCTTCCTCAGCCCAATATTGGACCCCTTGTGCTGCCAGCAAAAATCTGGCTGGCTCTGGCAGGGCTGTAAATATCAATTGTTCTAACCCCGTTAGAGCCTAATAGGCTCAGCGATATCTACTGAGGAAAGGGCCTGACCCCACTCGTCAGCAGTCATGACATGGAACAGCTATAGCATGTTCAGGGTATGCAAAAGGCTTAAATGCACATTTAATGGTTGTCAGGCAGCAGTTCCTATTAATATAAAGACAGTCACATCCCAGGGCTATGGAAAAGAGCTGAAAAGCAGGGAAGAAAAATGAATTTATTTCAATGGATATTTGCATGATCAAGAAACGATTCAAATCGCCAGAGCTGCTCTGCTCCTGAAAGAGCCAGGGCAGGAGTGGAGCTTGGGTAGTTAGCACAAAAATTTCCCTGCCCATGTGACTCAGATCTTCAATTATTGACATTTTAGTTCATTATCATTTAAGCACTTTCTTTATTTGCCTTGTGCCCGGGAAAAAGCAGCCTAACTCAGGCAGATAATTTGTTGTTTCTTTGCAGATCTCTTTTCCATCATTAAATTTTTATGTCTCCTCCATCAAAAGCAACCAAACTACCAGCCCTCTTGGCACACTAATACTGGAATATAAATAACAACTAGCTACCCCTCAGAAAAGATTAACTCCTTGTTGCAGCCCCAACTGCCCCTTCTCACACATCTAAACCAAAGAACACAGTTCTCTCTTGCTTTGGCTGGAAAAGATCGCCAAGATGATAGAGTCCAACCATCAACCCAAATCCACCATGGCCACTTGGTAGCCGTTGGAATGTGCTGCCCAGGGAGGTGGTGGAGTCACCAACCCTGGAGGTGTTCGAAAAGGGATTGGACGTGGCACTTGGTGCCATGGTTGAGTAGTCATGAGGTCTGTGGTGACAGGTTGGACTTGATGATCTTTGAGGTCTTTTCTAGCCTTATTGATTCTATGATTACATGTGTTGCATAGTAGGAAAGTTTAGATCTTACATTCCCTAAGCAGCTAATCAGGAGAGAGAGGCTCTGAAGGGAGTACTGCAAGGCAGGGCAGCTAAGGAGTGAGAAGAGTGAGCATGGTTCAAAAACTGCCTTGGGAGGAGGAATCTGGTCTCAAACAGGAAAAAAAATATTAAAGAATAGAAGAAGAAGATAACATTAAAGGAAAATAATCAGTAAATTAACTCATGGTTTAGTTAGGCACAGAATCACCAAGGTTGGAAGGGACCTCAAAGATCATCAAGTCCAACCTGTCTAGAGAAGAGGAGGCTCAGGGGAGACCTCATTGCTGTCCACAACTACCTGAAGGGAGGTTGTAGCCAGGAAGAGGTTGGTCTCTTCTCCCAGGCAACCAGCACCAGAACAAGAGGACACAGTCTCAAGCTGCACCAGGGGAAGTTTAGGCTGGAGGTGAGGAGAAAGTTCTTCCCAGAGAGAGTTGTTAGCCATTGGAATGTGCTGCCCAGGGAAGTGGTGGAGTCCCCATCCCTGGAGGTGTTCAAGAGGGGATTGGATGTCATGAGGTGTTGGGTGATAGGTTGGCCTTGATGATCTCTGAGGTCTTTTCCAACCTCATTGATTCTATGATTCTATGAAGCTCTTTCCCAGCATTTCAAGGCTTGGGCAGAAATCTCCCTCATTTCATTGAGTACAATGGAAATTTTTAGGCAAAGCCAAGCTGGCCATTGCCATTTCTTAGGGCCAAACTGCTTTGTGCAGGGGTGGCAGCTCATTCTCCCTCCTGTCACAGTTAGGACAGATCTCTTGTGAAGCTCTGTGATGTACCAATCTGTCTCTCCTTGCAGGCTGTACAATTTTACTTATCTCTAAATTGATAAATTATGTAAGTGATGGCAGAGTAAAACCCTTCACACAGACACGAGAATTTACTTCCATGCCACATGAAGTTTCCTGTTCCCTTTTTCTTTTCCCTTTCCTTTTTTTTTCCCCTTTTAGGTTGTCATCCTCATTTGAGCAACCTTTCCAAGATTTGAAAAGGTCAGTGCCCTCATATTTGGGCCTTCAGATTTGAGGTGATGAGCTGTGTTGAAAGACATAATTGAGCCTGGGCAGCTTGAATGGTTTCAGCCTGCCCAGGATACCCAGCAGCCCCTGGCCCTTTGAAGGATCTAAAGGTGTTCACGGTGGGGTTGATGCTGGAATTTCAAAAAGCTGCAAGCTAGCTCAAAAGGTAATTAATATCATCTAATTGGTCTCCAGGCCTTTGATAGTGGCTCTGTTTGCAGTCCTCTGTGTCTGCACTTTTTTCTTCATCCTTCTTAGGCTCCTGCTCAGACAGAAGCCCCAAGTGCTGCCTGTGCATCAGGGGAGATGTAGGTTGGATGTTAGGAATAATTTCTTTGCTGCAAGACTGGTCAGGGGTTGGAACAGGCTGCCCAGGGAGGTGGTGGAGTCACCATCCCCAAAGGTGTTCAAGAAATAGGTAGACATGACACTTTGGGGCATGGTTTAGATGGCATGGTGGTGTTGGGCTGACTGTTGGACTTGATGATCTTAAAGGTGTTTTCCAACCTGAATGATTCCATGATTTTATGACTGCCTAGTGGGGAACACTGCTGTGAGCAGAGATGCAGTGCTGGTACAAACCCCCCTCCCTCTGAACAGGAGCATCAAATCCCTCCAGCACCCTTGCAACATCCTGGCAGGAGGTGCTGGTGGGCCCAGATGGGGGCTCCCCAGTGCCTGCCCCAGCAGCAGAGCACATGGCCTCTCTTTGCTCATGGCTGAGTGCAGGAACAGTTTTTGAGTCAATTAGGAATAAACTTGGCTGATTGCTATGTTAATTGTTCATTTCTGTCCCTAACACTGCAAACTGGATATGACACTTTCCCCACATCAGTTCTGCCCTTTCCCCCTGGCACTTCCACTGCATTAACAGCCCTTTCCCATGAGGCATGAGCAGGCAGAGTCCCTGCCTGGAGCAGCAGCTCCCAGCTGGGCTCTGCAAGATCTCAGAAGCAACCCAAGAAATAACTGCAAAGAGCAAACAGCCATTTAAACCCCAGGTGTGTGCTCTCTCCTACTCAAGGCTCAGAAACAACTAAAATGAGGGGACACCACAACAATAACCCAATATTGTGGTTTAGTGTGATATTCATTTGGGCAGAGGGTGGTCCTTGCAGCAGCACAGCTCAAACTGACTGGTAGCAGGAGCTCTGGTGGATAATCAGTAGGTGAAGGAGAAAGGGAAGCATCAACCCCCAAATCTCAGGTGTTAAAACAAGGTAGCAGCTGACATCAGTGAAAGAAGATCATGAAAAATGGACCATGGATTCCTTTCAGATCACTGCAGGCAGCAGGTCCTGCTCAACAGCCAAACATAAGAAGAGAGAGTGGGAGAAAAGGAGCTTCACATCTATTCAGTCAAAGCTTCTCCATCATTTCCTCACCCACCCCAGCAGCAGGACACACTGAAGAGAAGACCCTGAGATTTCAAACAGCCTGAGGAATACAGTCCCTGAGTACAGCCCATACAACTGGGTAGATTTCCTTCCATTTCTATAATTATGCCTTTTCCCTCCCTCCTTTCTCGTCACAGTCTTCACTACACACTGTCTACTTAACAAAACAATTGGCTGTGTTCTCAGCACAACTCCTGCTCAGCTTGAGAATGGTCTCTGGTTGCAATCCAGCACCCAGAGGGTTAAACACAGAGCAGCTGTTCCAGAAGCTGTGCCCAAGCAAAGAAAGACAAGACAGAAGCAGAGCAACAAGGACGGTCTCTAACCTGCAAAACTTTCATGGTAGTGATCTTTTTGTGCTCTGGGACACCCACAAGGCACTTGAAGGGCCAAAGCACATCAAGGTGGTGTTTGACCTCTTGTTTCTCATCCTTGGAATTAAAGCAGGATTGTAAATACTCCTTGTGCTTTAAATGTCCAACCACTGATTTAAACTCTATGTTGGACAGCTCTTGAAACCATGGCTCTGCTCACAGGAGCAGCAGCAAATGCTGCCACAGCTGCCTACCTGGGATGGGGGAAAGAACACTGCTGTGGGGTGTAAAACCAGGGCAAATGCAGGCAGTGGGGCACAGCCATGAGCTGGGGGTGCAGAGATAGCCCCCAATGTCTTCCCTGGGGCTTTGGTGCCCAGCAGTGCCCCAGTGTTCACTCCTCTGCATCCGGATGGCAGAGGGAACCTCTCAGCAGTGGCTGGTGTACACACATCTGTCCAGCCTGGTCAAGGCAGGCTGTGAAAACTGAGCAGAAGGGCAAAATTACACAAGCAAACAAAATGGTGCAGTTTTTCTGGGTCAGGTCTATAATGATGGCAAGGGGCCCTCCTCAATCAAATGCTAAGCCCCTGTCCTTTCTAAGGATTAGGCTGTCCTATCTATCCCTGTATCACCACATTTCCTCATGAAGAGGAGCTGCTGGTTTTAGCATTTCCATTTTCTTTTTAGTTTCCCCTGACTGCAACATGCCTTGCACAGATTTTCTGGAAGACAGCCTAGAGTCAAGCAAAGCAGAGTTTGTTACCTTAATTTGTCTGTTTGAATGACTGCTTCAGGAAGCGGTGTCTGATAGTGAGGATGCTGATAGTCAGGAGGGCTGGAGGGGGAGGTTATTATCCTGGACCTCTTCCCAACCCCATCACTGCCCAGATGGTTAACCCTGGGCAGAGCCCTTCAACCTCTCAAACCAGCCTACAAGGAAAGAGTGATAATCACTTCCCAGAAATGTAGTGAGGCTTAATGAGAGTTGAAAGCACTTCAAGCTCCTCAGCAGAAGCCATTTTAAGTAACAAATGCTGTAAAAACAAGCTGGTACAGCATGAAAGAGGCTTGAAGAGGGACAGTGATGCACAGCAGTGGCAGGAGAGCTAGGAGAGGTCACCAGGATCACCCACATCCCAGCCTGGCTTCACCACAAACCCAGCCTCAGGTGAGACCCCAGTTCTTGGTGCTGCTGACAAAAACCATCCCCAAACACAGAGCAATCCCTGCAGTTCCTAACAGGGGCTGGCTGAGCCCACCATGCATCCCTTTCCAAGTAGCACCATGGGGGCAGAAAGACTTGAACACAGCTGAAAACACTTCCTTGCCCCTCCTGCAGTTTGCAAAGTCTCTTGTCCTTTGTTTTGATGATAAAAATCTCCCTATGAGGCATCGAGGAGCCATTGCTCCTGCACAGGGCAGCTTCCCCAGCTGAGCAGGTGCACCAGCACCTCTCACTTCTGGTGTGATCTCCAGCAGCCATGCAGGGGGCTGGACCTACAGCAGCCTCCTGGGACAGCAGTCATGTAGGGTGAGGTGTGTCCAATGACCAAGTTCTCAGGGACCTCACAGAATCAGAGCATGTTAGGGGATGGAAGGGACCTCAAGAGATCATCCAGTCCAAGCCCCCTGCCAGAGCAGGATCACTTAAGGTAGTCCACACAGGAATGCATCCAGGTGGGTTTTGAAATTCTCCAGAGAAGGAGACTCCACAACCCCCCTGGGCAGCCTGTTCCAGTGTTCTGTCACCCTCACAGGAAAATAATTCTTCCTCCTGTTTCCATGGAGCTTCCTATGCCTCAACTTCCACCATTGCCTCTTGTGCTGTCATTGGGCATTGCTGAGCAGAGCCTGGCTCCAGCCTCTTGGCACTCACCCTGGACAGATTTATAAACATGAATGAGGTCACCTCTTAGTCTCCTCTTGTCCAAGCTGAAGAGCCCTCAGCTCCCTCAGCCTGTCCTCGCAAGGAAGATGTTCCACTCCCTTCATCATTTTCGTGGCTCTGCATTAGATTCTTTCAAGCAGTTCCCTGTCCTTCTTGAACTGAGGGGCCCAGAACTGGACACAATATTCCAGGGCAGAGCAGAGAGGGAGAAGAACCTCTCTCAACCAACCTGGCTCATACCTGAGCTTCCTGGCAGCACTGTTATCCCGAGGTCCCTGATTCCGGGCGCTCCTTATCTGCGCTCTGGCCCTGCATCCTTAAGATAAACATGTCCTTCACTGTAGTCACCTACTCCATCATACACTCCTATCAAATGAGCCTTGCTGGCTCGTAAATTACTGTGCAAACCATTCCAAACAATAAAGGCAATTTTACTTACTGAACCATTAAATTTACATACTTAAATTAGACTCAACCAGACGTTGAGAGGGGACGTCTCGCGGCCAGACAAACAATGAATTTAGGGAAAGAGCTGCCGTGTACTTCTCCACCTCTCACATGAAATTAATGAGGTGCTTCAATTTAATCATCATTAAAATTACATCTTTATTTAGTTACTTAGCAGAGTTTGACTCGCTGAGCGGTGCGGAGCACGGAGCAGCGCCTCCGACATCAGCCCTTCCACAGAGGGGAGGCAGGGAGGAGGCCCCTCCTCCAAAAATGCCTTTTGTAACCCTAGGACACCAGGCTTGGGGTGGGGACGTGTGTCCAGATCCCAGAGTGTCCTCCAGGGCTTATTATTAAGATAATAACAATGAGGAAGGAGAAACAGCACGTCAGAGTAAATTGAGATAATAAGGTATGGGATTAGTCTAAGAGGGGTTTAAGACAGGCAGACAGAAAGGTCTTTAGGTAGTAGCAACAAATGGCAAGCTCTGGCAGCATTATTGGTCTCAAAGTTCAGTGCAGGTTGCATGGGGAAAAATCTCATGAGAAAAGGAGGAGTTGGAAACAAAGTCACAAAGGGATACAAAGAGACAGAGGATGCCTGATCTCATGTGCACGTGCCATTTGTTTTGCTTTGCTCCCCCCCACACATAATTTATTCATCTCAAGATGCTCCTGTGCATTGCAGGGGGAGGCTGATGAGAAGGGCTCAGGGATGGGAAAGGCAGCGCTGAGGGGCAGTTCCAAGATGCTGCAGGCTGACCCCAGCTGTCACCTTTCCCAGTTCCAGCCCTGGGGGTGCAGCACTTAGCCATACCTAAAGCCATGCACATCCTGAGAGACAGGTGAGAGCTCACAGCCCAGAAATCCAGCTGAGCAAGGGCTGCCAAGGCCTTAAGCACTCACTTTGGTACCAGAAAGTTTTCAGTAAGCAGTAGGGATTCCTGAGGAGAGCCTGTGAGGGTCTGTGGGGACACAGAAGGTGGAGATCAAGCTAGGTGGGACAGACTGGGGAAAGTCCAGCAACCTGCTCCTGAGGATCTGCTGCCTCTCTGCAATATTGAAAGGTTGTGTAAGAAAGCAGAACAAAGATGTTATGAAAGTGGTATAAATAAAACCAGCTCCTACTGTTCTGGGCAGAACAGCTGCACGTAGTAACAGGCAGAATGCTTCCAAAGCAAAGAGCTCTGCACAAAAGCAGGAGGAAGGGAGCGATATTTCAGCCCATAGATCAAGGCACCTGTGGTTCACCCGGGATGTCAAAGGTCTAGGGAGGTCTTCCTCAAAATCAGCAATAGGCTGCAAGAACACAGACCTTTGTTGTTGCTCTAAAATAATTTTCATCCCAACACACTAATTCTCTGCTCCCTGACTCCAGCTGCAGAGCTGAGTGATCTCAGTGGCCTCACTCCTGTTTGACACTGATGAGAACGAGCAAGATTAGATCTTAATGAGTTACACTTGGAGACATGAAACGCTGAGAATTTGTCTTCCCCCACAGATACACAGGGCTCTGCATGGATGGGGCACGTCCACATTATTTCCATCAGAGAGTCTTCACTGCATTTCTTCCCTTCAGCTCATTTCACTCACTCCCACTCCAGCAGCAAAGGGACACCAGCTCCCAACAAACCCACGGTGACACTATGGATAATGCAAATCCCTCTCTAATGGAGAGGCAAAGGGACACCTCCAAACCCACACTCATGTGGCCCGTGATGCCATCTTCCAGCTGTCAGCAGCACAACTGGCTTTGTGCCACAGCTCTGGGGCTGCTGGCACTGCCATGCCCAGGGGCCGTGAGGATGCACAGTGGGCACTGGGCACCCACACCAACTCCATCACACATGCAGACACTGGGCCTGGGCACAGGACTGGGAACAGCAGGCCCACAGCTGTGACTTGGCTAAACCCAGCCCAGCTCTTGGGTGGGTGCTTTAACACCAACAATAAAGGGGAAAAAGGGAGAACTAGTCAGGGCCTATAAGGGAGGGCTACAGTAATGATGTTATTTCACTACTACCTGCAAAGAAACTAAACTAAAACTTCCTTTTGGTCTCTGCACTAGTGCTGGACTGGCAGGTGTGACATGCTACCATGCACGGTGGTGAGCAGTTAGACCACAAGTCACACCTCGAGCTCAAAACCACAGGAGGATGCAAAGGAGTTTGTTTGACATCCCTTTTGGGGGTGGCATCTTTCTTCAGGCAGGGAAGATAAAAATTAGTTATGTATAGTGGGAAGCAGCACTTGCACCTGAAAGCTCAGTGCATTAAAAGCCCACAAATGAGTAAACACCAAACTGCCAACTGCTTTTTACCTTCTGTAAATCAAAATACACTTTGGAAGTAAAAACTCCCAAATTATACCAAGGCAAGATGAAACATTAACCCATGAAGAGTGGAGATGGCAGTAGTGGGGATACACAGACTAGAGCCAAAGCTACAGTTTGTCTACATTAAAAATGCAGCATCAGCAGAGGCTTCTGAAAGAGTCATTTATCAACTCCTGGATTAGAGAGACAGCTTAAAGTAAGTGCACCATTTATCCACACATATGCACAAATTGTCTGCTGAGGAAGGAGAGGAGAGCTGCAGCCTTTGTGCCTTACAAGTTTCCCTCTAGTCCTCTGGGTAAATGTTGGGCCAGAACGACATTAGGCATGGAAAATAGGAACCTTGCTGATGGTAACAGGGGGTACAATTCATGTGAGCAGCCAGGATGGAAAGTAATCTAATGCTGCAATTTCAGAGAAACAATATAGAGTCACTCACATACATCATGATTAATGGCTGGATACCATAGTGTGAAAACCATTTAAAAAATGGCATTTTTGTCACTGACAATGTTACACATATAGTAAAGGTCATACATGATAAGAGCATTATCCATATTTCTTCTGCAAACATGCTTAACCTTGTAGAGCACAATTCCCTGGAAGACTGGTGATCCATCTCCAGCTGCAAACTGTGCTCTTCAGAACCTGAGAAGGCCAATTTTACATTTCTATCACTCACATCCACGCACACACAGGCTCTGGGAAGCACTCAGCCTTTTGGAGTGCAAAGGACTGGAAACATTCTACAGCAGCCCCCACTCCAGATCCTCCTCCCTCCACCTTCTCCCTGACTGTCACCTTGTACTGGAACTGATGCTGGGCTGCTTGCTGCAGCTGTGCTGGAAACCCAGTTACCTGCAAATCCCCTCTCTAAAGTCTCCTTGAGGAGCCCCTCTGATGCCCTCTGACCATAGGTAGGTCCCACCAGTGGTTCTGTAGATGCCAGTGAGGCTCATCGCTGCTACCTGGCAGTGTTTAGCAGGAGACAGCTGATTGACCAGCTGCCATCTGCAGGGAAATCTCATCCCATTCAAGGATGACCACCTTGGAGACAACCTATAGAAGAGCTTAGATGAACACATAGACTCAACAATTACTTTTCTGGGGCTGCATTTAAGGCACGCAAATCCCTTCCAAAGGGTCAGCTCAGGCCATTGAAGAGCTCCAGGTACTGGGTGAATCATTTCAGATTAAAACTTGGTCCAACCTGTGCCACCAACTCAGACTCCACACACCTTCTGAAGCCCACATGAATTGCCACAACCTCTTATAGCTGCACCCACGACTTGCACAGCCCTCCAGACTTGCTGAAAGCCATGAACACCAATGCTGTGAGCCAGACTGCAACCCTGCCTTACAGCTGCTGGAATTTTGGGGGTCTTGGCTGAAACTTGGAGGAGCAACAAGGTTCACAATGCATTTTGCAGCAGATGGTGTGATCCTCTTCAAGCCCCTCAGAAAGTGGCACTGAACTGTATATGTGCTATTGTCTGCTGGCTGGCACCCAACAGAAAGGGCAAGTTTTTCACATGGGCATTGGGGTGTTGGTCTCTTCTCCCCAGCAGCAAGCAATAGGACAAGAGGAAATGACCTCAAGTTGTACCAGGGGATGCTTAGGATGGATATTAGAAGAAATTTCTGTACTGAAAGTTATAAAACACTGAACAGGTTTCCCAGGGAGAAGGTTGAATCTCCATCTCTGGAGATATTTGAAAGACACAGAGATGTGGTGCTGAGGGATATAGATTAGCACCAGCCTTGGGGCAGCTGAATAATGGTTGGATTCTAAGATCTTAAAGGTCTTTTCCAACCAAAATCATTCTATGATTCTATGATCTACCCATGTTTGCACAAGTGTCCACTGTTTGGCCAGGCCATGCTCTGTCCATCTGACTCTCAGGGTTCTTTTCCTGCCTGTACAGAGCTCTCCTGATTAACCTCAAGCTGAGCTGCAATTCAGGGTCACATTCTACACTAACAATCCAAGCACCAGATCTTAAAGGCATTGTACCAACATGTAATTAGTTCTATAGCAAATCAAACCTCCTCATGAAGCAAACATTGAGTAGTGAGATCCAGTGTAAGGCTCATTGCATGGCATTCAGCACGACTCTGAGCAGTGCCTCAGCCTGAGCAGGGCTTGCAGACAAGGACAGGAGCTGTGCTCACCGTAGTCAGCAGGGCACAACCATGAAGAAAACACCAAGGATAAGCAGCAGTGCACTCCACCACCTCTGCCTGCTGAACCTTTCCTAACAAACAAGTGTCACGAGAAAAAGCTCAAAGATGCTGTCACACCTTGCAGGAGCTGGGGTGTGGGACTTCAGGGACTGCAGACGGGATCTCTCCTCCATCCCGGCTCCCAAGCAGATCTGACCTCACTTGGAGAGGGCATGATCTCAGTTGGGAGGAATTTCTTCTGAGGGAGACACTGGAAAAGCTATGGGAAGAGATGGAAGCTCAGTGCCTTGAACCATCTACTGGAGCAGGGAGCCTTGTCCCTGGCTGGCTGTGAGAAGGGGGCTGGAGCACCCCTAGCTTCAGAGGGGTGCTTCCACCTCAGGAGGAAGGATTACCACTCAGTGATTCTCACATTCCTTTGAAAAGTGTGACCCCAGATCTCCCTCAGGATGCCCAGCAGCTGGCAAGGGGTCAGCCCCCTGCCAGCTGCCAGGAGAAACACTGAGGCAGCGTTGGGCAAGAAGAAGCTGCCTGCATGGAGGGGATGGAAAGGACGGAGGGAACATTGCCACGCTGGTATTTGCAGCTTGTCAGATCAGCTTGTGCTTTCTTCTGTGAACAGCACAGTGAAAGCTTCCCACTGCACTCAGGGTGGGAAAGCTTTTCCCCAGAGTGGTTTGCAAAGACTGGCTGGACCAAATTATTCTTCTCATCATGAATGCCTCTCTCTGAGCCACCTTACCCATGCAGATACTCAAATGTTATTAATATGAATGAATGTATCTTGTCTCAGGGTGTCTCATGGTAGGAGCCATTTCAGAAACACTGGGAGGGTGGAGGGAAGGAGGAAATACAATTGAGCAGCCCTGGCTGCATCTGTCCTATTCCTCAGATGACAATTTCTTGCTCCCAGGAGCACCACAGACTAGAGGCACTTGCAGATTATACATCATTCAGTCTTTTGCTTTGCAAAATTAGCTTTCTTAGCAGGGAAACAAAGGATTTGCTGTATTGGATCAGGCTACTGACATGTCTGCTGCTGCATCCAAGCTCTGGTACTTAAGAAACACGGCAGCTCTTCGCTGCTGTGCTGGCCAAGTCCCTGCCTGGGGAGCTGAGTGCACAGTCAGAGATTGCTTCCAGATTGCCCCAGAAATTCATCTGATGCTCACTAGCAGGTAGTTTAACTTCTCTCCTAATTTTGTCATCTTACATAGCCGCAAATGGCCAACATTAGTTAGTCCTTTTCAAAACTCATCTGAAACATTTATCCCACTAAGAGCCTTCAGCACTGCCTTCCCTAAAGCCAACTACAGCACACAGAAGGAGGGGTTCTTCCTACTAGTGCAAAATTTACTGCCCTGAATGGTTTACTTTACAGCTGTAAACATAATGAAAGCTTTTGTGCAGGGAGGATGGTGCTGGGGGACCGGGCAGGAGCTAGCAGGAGACAAAGATAACAGTCTGTGGCTAATGCTGGGGTGTCATATGCCCAGCTCGATGGGAAGACCATAACTCACAACACATTTAATGGCATAAGGGAGAGGAACCGCTGAGAGCATTCCCCAGAGCTTCACAGCACAGAGCATCCCCAGCAGCTCTCCCGCAGCAGGTGATGGAGAGCTGTGGGTACCACAGGGGCTGCACTGCAGACTTGAAGGCAGCAGTGGCTTTTAATCCTTCTCCTCTTATGCAAAGGAGGGATGAAGAGGGCTTCTTGGCCAAACAGACTCTGCCATTCCCCATGGACCCAAGGAGCAGGCTTCATAGCTGGGGAGGCACATTAAAGGCAGTAGAGAGCCCCGTGTCTGCAAACACAGGCTAAGCAGCCCGGGCTGCAACCTGGGAAATGCCAGTGTCTGTCACATCAGCAACAGCCTCTTTCCTTTTGACCTTTAACTCCTCCTGGCCCAAAGCAGAGTACACAAGTCACGTTATCATGTTTTACAAAGCCTCAGATCAAACAGCTAGCTGAAGGCATGGAGAAAGAGTTTCTTCTGGGAGGAAGGCTGCACACTGCTGCCAGCATGAGTAGACGTGTTGTGCAACACAGCAGCAGTGTTGCCTTCTCACAACAATGCTGACACTGAGAGGGCACCACAGGGTCAAAACCTCCTACCTCTGCAGCAGACCTGCTTCAGGGAGCCCCTGTCTCCAAGATTTGCCATAGGAAAAGGAAGCAATCCCAGCTGCATGCCAAAGGGGAAACTTAGCATCTCACACAGAGATCCAACCTCTAAACCAAAAGCTCTGCCCTAGCTCCACACCATTGCTGCTCACCTCTATCCAAAAGGCTGGGCAGCTCTCTATGACTTCTTGAGAGCATATGTGCCCAACACAACACCTAAGCTCTGCATGGACCTACACACATAAGCATCTGTAGGTAACCCTCCCAAGCCCTTGGGCTGTGTCTGTGCTTGGGTGTATGGGATGCATGCAATGGGTGGTGCTGGGCTGTGTGGGATGCATGCAATGGATGGTGCTGGGCTGAGTGGGATGCATGCAATGGATGGTGCTGGGCTGAGTGGGATGCATGCACTGGATGGTGCTGGGCTGAGTGGGATGCATGCAATGGATGGTGCTGGGCTGTGTGGGATGCATGCACTGGATGGTGCTGGGCTGAGTGGGATGCATGCAATGGGTGATG
This sequence comes from Melanerpes formicivorus, assembly GCF_026170545.1. NCBI lineage: Eukaryota > Metazoa > Chordata > Aves > Piciformes > Picidae > Melanerpes > Melanerpes formicivorus. The sequence continues at coordinate 9,001,799 of NW_027142373.1, read as the reverse complement.
CTGGGCTGTGTAGAATGCATGCAATGGATGGTGCTGGGCTGTGTGGGATGCATGCAATGGATGGTGCTGGGCTGTGTAGAATGCATGCAATGGATGGTGCTGGGCTGTGTGGGATGCATGCACTGGGTGATGCTGGGCTGTGTGGGATGCATGCAATGGATGGTGCTGGGCTGTGTGGGATGCATGCACTGGGTGGTGCTGGGCTGTGTGGGATGCATGCAATGGATGGTGCTGGGTTAAGTGGGATGCATGCAATGGATGGTGCTGGGCTGTGTGGGATGCATGCAATGGATGGTGCTGGGCTGTGTGGGATGCATGCAATGGGTGAGCACATGCACCGTGAGCGTGGCTGGGTCTCAGGGCACACAGAGGCACTTGTTTTCCATCAACCACGTCCTCCTCACAAGACTGGAGTTAACTGCTGCGAGTGCTCTCTGCCATCTTTTGTGAGCTGAGAACCAAGAACGCTGCATAAATCATTATTCTTGCTAATTACCAGGAAACATCAAACAAGACAAGCATTTTACTCCTCATCACTGAATTTTGTTATGCTAATTAGAGTTGTATAAGCTGTTGCTATTAAACCTGGAGAGTCAGAAAAACATTTGCATTAATACCCACAAAGCTCCATCAAAACCTAGTTATTAGTATTTCAATGAGGTTCAGGTTATGGGGAAGCTGCTGCCATTTCAGGGGCTGGTTTGTTGTTTTTAAATCCTGCTGGGAGGGAAAATATAAATAAATGCAGGGCGAGGCCTCACGCAGACAATGCTGCTTTTCAATGGGGAAGGCGAGGAAGAAGGGAACTTTGATCAGGAGCACATACAGGAGGGGGAGAAGGGAGGCGCAGCAGTGCTTAGGTATTGTTGCTCTCTATTCCGTGCTGCTCAGCCAAGGGCTCAGTCGTTAAGCACTGCCCGTGGATGCCAGGCTGGACTTTGCTCTTTTTGGATTTCTGAGTCCCTGCTGCTCCCAGCCTCTTGCTTGATCTGGGTATTTTGGGTCTGATTCTCTGAAATGCAGCTGGAACAGGAGCTGGAACCTACCTTCTTGTGAGGACTGCCCCTCAGAGCCTGCCTTCATTTGTAACTTGTGCACCCCATTAAACCCCAGCGAGTTCACTGGAGGGCTGGGGGGCAGGAATTCTGGTTACCAAAACACACACACACACATACCAAGCCACACATCCAGACCTTCACAGGGAGCCAACTGTGTAACAAGAACTGGCAATTCCTTCTTTCTAGTGCCAATCACAGCAGCTGAGCGCTTCATCTGAAGATCTCACAGCACTTCAGAAAGGCAAATTATTCCCCCACGTGCCCCTTTGATACAACAATTATCACCATTTGATGCATCAAATCCATCCCCCCCCCAAAAAAAAATTAGAGGAGTCCAAACTCATGAGCAAATGAAGGGGTACCTTAACCCCTTAGCTCCTGGTGCTGGAGAATCATTTTGGTGAGGTGTTTGCAAACACACACAAGCTGCTATTATTATTTTTACTACTATGATTATTATTGTTATTATTATTTCACAGAATCAGTAAGGTTGAGAAAGACCTCTAAGATCAACACAACACCACCATGCCCACTAAATCACATCCAGAAGTGCCATGTCCACACGTTTCTTGAACACCTCCAGGGATGATGACTCTACCATCCCCCTGGGCAGCATGTTCCCAATTCTGGACCAAGTTTCCATGAGATGGAGATGCTGGTATGGAGCCCCCAGGAACTGCTATCACACCAAACCTCAGACCACAAAAAGAGGCTCTGACAGGTCCATATGTAGCGGAAAGAACCCACTGGGGAAGGATCTGGAGTATAATTAAAGTCAGGAGCAAGCATCCCTACCCCAAGCTAATGCCATGGGTGTCAGAGCTGTGCATCTGACCTGTGTCACAGGTAAGCAAGCTGTCCTTGCTGACCCTCAGAGCAGAATTCATCCATTAGCAGGCTTCCCAGCCCTCTGCTCAAGCCACAAAACTCCCTTTGCCTGGCATTTATTGCTCAGTAAAGAGCAGACCCTATTGACAGCTGGCTGTGGCTTAAATAATACATCTGGAGCTCTCTCTCTAACCCATGGTGCTGTTCTATTGATGGGGCTACAAGTTATCTGTTTTTAAGAGGCCATTTGTCACCGATTCCTGGAGAGGGAGAGCCATTCACTCTCTCACTGTATATTTCTATCAAAGGAAAAGGGAAAAAAAAATTAAAAAGAAAGGAGAGAAAAGTATTTCTTCCATTTTCTCTCTCTGGTGGAAGCAGGGAGGTGAATTGAGTAGCAGTGTGAAGCAAGCAGTGTTCCAGGGATGATGAATTACGGCAGCAGCGCTGCGTGCTCCAACGTCTTGCTGATGTGTTGGAACTCTGGTGCACAGCACACCCCATCCCATGCCGCCACTAAACACCTGCCCTGCACCCAGCTGCTGTTTGTACCAACTGCACCGACCTGGGGAATGTGCTGGGTGAAGTCCCTCTCCCTGCAGTGCCAGCCTCTATTGCAGGCTCCCTGTGAATCCTCAGCATCAACCTTTCCAACTTCCAGAATAATCAGGTGCTCCACTTTCTCTCCAGCCTCATTTCCCTCTGCATACATCCAAGAAGGTAAAGCACAGCACTTCTGCCTCCAGAAGCTGATGTTAAGGTCTCACCCCCTCTATCTCAATGCGAACCAGCGCAAGAAGACAACAAACTCAAGCTGGGTGCATCAAGAATAGTGTGGCCAGCAGGAGCAGGGAAGTCATTGTGCCCCTATACTCAGCACTGGTTAGGTCATACCTTGAGTCCTGTGTCCAGTTCTGGGCCCCTCAGTTTAAGAAGGACATTGAGACTCTTGAATGTGTCCAGAGAAGGGCAACGAGGCTGGGGAGGGGTTTGGAGCACAGCCCTGTGAGGAGAGGCTGAGGGAGCTGGGGTTGTTTAGCCTGGAGAAGAGGAGGCTCAGGGGAGACCTTATTGCTGTCTACAACTACCTGAAGGGAGGTTGTAGCCAGGAGGGGGTTGGTCTCTTCTCCCAGGCAACCAGCACCAGAACAAGAGGACACAGTCTCAAGCTGTGCCAGGGGAAGTTTAGGCTGGAGGTGAGGAGAAAGTTCTTCACCGAGAGAGTTGTTAGCCATTGGAATGTGCTGCCCAGGGAGGTGGTGGAGTCCCCATCCCTGGAGGTGTTCAAGAGGGGATTGGATGTGGCACTTGGTGCCATGATTTAGTCATGAGGTGTTGGGTGGCAGGTTGGACTTGATAATCTTTGAGGTCTCTCCCAACCTTGGTGATTCTCTGTTCTAATGCTGTGTCCTCCCTAATCACAGGCAGATTAAGAGGAAAAAAAAAACCTCCACATCAGCCAGGCTACGGTAAGGAGAACTCTAAGAAGGATGAGGGAAATGAAGACACTGTGAAATGCAATAGATGTCAACTTCTACTTATTTTTTAATTTCATCTCTTACAAGCTTTTTGGGAGCTAACATGATTAAGTTCTTCACACAAATTTATTAGCATCGTGTTGGAAATCCAGCAGTATATTACACTGTCTGAGTAATCCAATTAGCAAAATGTATTTATTTAACCAGAATATTAGCTGCACACAATCCCAAATGAAGTAAAGTCGCTGATCCTGGGGTTCCTCTCACTTCTTAGAATTCATTTGCCAGCTACAGAAAGGTTTACTCTAATGAAATAAATATCAGCCCTATGGTTCTGGAATAATGCAAGGAAACCAATCTCGCTGCTCAGCTAACTGCTTGTTTTTCTTCCTCGCTTTTTTCTTTGCAGCAGACACTGACAGCACACAGATTTCGCAGCAGCATAAAGGCTTCCCTGGCTCTCCTGCCTTCCTCTCACCCCCCACCCCCAAATACATCCCCCCCAAACCCCCGAGCCCAACTGGATTCTCAGCTCTGTACAATTACCACATCACTCCCCAAATTAAGAACAATTTTATCTTATATTTTTCTTTCCATTCATGCACAAAATGAACCTCGTACCCTCTTTACCCTGATTTGCAAGAGCTTTGAAATAAAATCACTGTGGGAAGCGAAGGCTGTTGAGCACTTTTTTCCCTCTTAATGAAGGAGCTGAGTGACAGCCCCCGAGGCTGGAGGGCTGACTTGCCTCAGAAGCATCCCACCAAGCTCACGTGTGTGGGCCTGACTCAGTGCCAAGCTAAAGGGACTGTACTGGGAGCACTGAGTGATGGGTGACAGGCTTTTGGGGTATTTTAGGGGCTTTTTTTATTTCTTCCCCTCCTTTTTCCCCTTTCCTTTCCCCTCCCTCCCCCTTTTGTTGTTACGTTGAACACACCCAGCTCCTAATGCCACAGCATCCCCACCTAGGACTCCTGGAGGGCTCCTGGCCACGACTTCAGGTTGTCACCGCTAGAGTGACTCTCCCAGCTCATGACATCTTGGGTGATGCCACAGGAAGGGAAGATGAGCGGTGCAACAGCCACCACTGGCTCAGTCCTGCCACAATCCCACCAGGAGACTCAGACTGCTGCCTCTGCAGCCTGCCCCAGGGAACAGTTCACTGTGGACCAATGGTATTTTTTCCAAAGCTGCTACTCCCATTTATCTTCATTAATTGGTTTAATTAATTATTTTCTCCTGTGAGCAGCAGCAGGAGGTTTGGTCATGAATAGCAGCCAGCCAAGTCCTTCTCTCTGCCCTCATCACTACTGGGCAGCTCTGACATTGTGGAGAGCTTTTGGCATCTCCCCTGGCTTTGGAATCTGTTCCTGAAGAAGATGTCTTTTGTCTTTTCCCATCCAGACAGGCTTGGGGTGTTGCAGCATCCCCGGAACCAGCATGTGCCTCATGCCATCAGGAGGATGGATTTGCTTTACTCGCTCATAACCCATTTTTCTCACCTCACGGAGCAGGATCATGTCCTCCCATCTCCCCACAATGCTGCAGCAGCACCCGTGAGATGACTCTCAGAGCCAGAGTGACAAAGCCAGATAGAGAAGGAAGGGACTAACAGCCAGAGTTAATAATAGACATCATTTGCAATGTGCCTCGGAAAAAACGAACGTCCTGAGGCAAAAGATCTAATTCTGTGTTTCCTTTCAGATCCTCCACTGAACGCAGCCAGAGCTGGAGGAGGGGAGGTGCCTGCACCAGCCACTCGCTTGAGCTGGGTGTGTGAACCCCTGTGATGCTCATTCACATGCAGAGAACTTGTGAGCGATCCTGCCATTAATGCAAGCAGGAATTACCCGTGTAATCTGGGGATTAACCGAGCCCAAGGAATTATTTACATTTCCTAAATGAGGGAAACTGTATCAAGTGGGGAAGGCAGAGACAGGGAGCCGAGGTGTGGGAGGGTGACTCATGACCTGTATCTGCTGGAACAACTATCCCTGGCCTTCTTGACAATGGGTTCATCTGAGCCTGCACAAAATATTTGGTGTCTTTGGGCAAGAACTGCTGCTGAGGTGCAAAGCAGATGGACTGACACCATTCTTGTGCAGACTTCAGACCCCAAGTCCATTCCTGCAGATCTTCCCCGAGCCACAGGGTGCAACTCCTCCTCCTCCACCAATGCTTACAGCAGCAGGGATAATTAAGACCACTTTCTTACCTTTTAATTTAATTTCTCTTGTCCAAAGTCTCTCCCACAACAACCCATGTCTGCTCAGCAGCAGCCAGTGTGGCTGTTGGGTGAGGACATGGACCTGCTGCCTCCCTGCTCACACAGAGCATCCCTGTCATTGACTCCATCACCACACTTTGAAATCAGGCTCAGATCGCCCAGAGAATTCCCCACGTCGTGCTTTTCAGTCTTGACTCATCAAAAGCTGCAGCGACAGGCAGCAGAGCCCTCAGAGCCCCATCTTCTCCCAAATGCTATAATACTCACAATAATCATAGACAACAACAACAACAGTTCCAATATCCCTCCATCCTTCACACACCAGACGACGATGAGTCAGACTCCATTTCCAAACTAAGACATCTCTCCTGCTATTCTCCCTCCCCTCCAGACTAATAGCTGACAATGTATGCCTTCCACATTAATGATAAGGGTTCAAGGGGAAAGAGGCTGCTCTCCCATTTCGCTGACATTACACTCTCCTATGTACCCACCAACATACCCTAAGGCAACAGAACTAGTAATAGGTTCCTCTAACTGCCTCCTGCATCAAATTTGACACCGGGTGCTTTCTTCTCCTTTCCCATCGCTCACCTTATAACTCTGTCATCATCATTGATTTTGACTTAAGGAGAGAAAGAAAAAAAAACCCACACAAACCAACGCTCTCCCCCTTCTCACGCAACACCAGGGTGGTGAAGAACAGATGCTGTGGGGACTTGGGAAGAGGCAGACCAAGGGGGCTGCTTCTATGTTGCCAGAGTCTCCATGGTGGAGAGATTGGGGCAGCAAGTTAGAAGTGTTTACTGCACTCAGCAGACTAGGTTTACAGTGCTGCTGGCTGTGGGGATGCTTCCCAGATTGCAGGCAGCACCATAGGGGATTTTTGCTCTGAGCTCATCTTCCCACTGAGGGCTGGATTTCTTCAGCATCACTCCTTTCCCCTCCTTTTGCCGTTCTTGCACAGAAAAGGCAGCTGGAGTGATCTCTCTCCACCTTTGAACTCTCTACACTGAAAACCCTTCTGTTGCCTCCTGTCTGCAGCTGAGGTGATGCCCATCACCGACAAGCTGTGGGTCCTGGCAAGTGATGGTTTCACTATAGAGAGGTAAAGGACCCTTTCTAGCAGCCACCCTGGGGACAGTGACAGATATGTCCCACGGGACAATAGATGACAATTTTCTCTCAACCCAGTTATCAGGTGATCAAGTCTCCTGCTCACTCCTAGAAGAGGGATAGGCTGCTGTGCCAACACTGGCTGCTCCCTGGCACAATGCTGCCAGGAGACACCTCAGTCCAGTTGTCAGTCCTTGTCTCTTGCAGCTGCACTCTAAGATGTGCCTTAGGAGAGACTATAACTGTGCTGGAAGGGGAAGGAAGGAACCTGTCAGAATCCCCCAGCATGGGGCAATCCTTCCTGCTGCAGCCCAGAGAAACCCTGCCTGGGTGATCTGGGAAAGCAGCAGGTTCCTTCTGTCTGGTTTCTTAGCAGATACACAGAAGTGAATCCCCAGAGTGTGGCTGACCCGCAGCTGGTGTTTTCTTTGATTTATGTCAGAACCTATTTACGTCCTCTGCTTAAAACAATCCAGTTCGTGTCAGCAGTAAATGAAACTGTGTACCATCCAGCAGCTGTTTGGCTGCTACCTGAAATGAGTTTCACTCCAGTTCTTATCAACCAGAAATCCTTTTAATCATCAAAACTGCCACAGCCTTCTTGGAGCTGTGATGGCGTGGTGATTATAACAGAGGAAGGCATATTGCAAGCCGGGGACACGGCAAGAGCCCTGGAGCTGCTGGTGGCTTTATTCCAGGGTTGCAGCCACTTTGAACATAGCAACACGTGCAAATGAGAGTTGGTTTTCAGTTGTGGAGAGCAGTCTGCCGCAGACTCGGGCACTGGCAAGGTTTAACTGGAGTTGTAAGGGCAAGCCTGGGCTGAATGGGGTGTCAGCCAGCCTCTGGCATCTTCAGTGCTGTCCCAGGCAGGCTCATTACTGTAATAACACAGGTGGCCATTAGGACTTGCTTATTTTGAAGCTCTTGCTACTGGTAAATCCAACAGGGTGTGTGGGGATCAGTTCAGAAAACCCCCCAAAGAGATGGAATCTGAATTCATGCTGCAGCTCTTACACCCTGATGAGTCTCCTGGTAAAAGACTCAGCTAACGAGGCTGTTGGCAGCGAGTGGGAATGCTGCATGAGGAGTGGGGAATATTTGCCCAAAGCTATTCTGAATTCATTAAAGAGGATGGGAAGAGCTGGGCTGCTCCACTCAGAGCCCCAGCACGAGGCCACATAACCTGCTCGTCCCTCCGAAAACTAATGATCACAGCTTGACTAGCGAGTATCAGATGCTCTCAACATGTTCCTTGCAAACAAGCTGCAGACCAAAAGCAATTTGAAGGAATTATTTGGGAAATAATTCTAAATAATGAATGAAGGGAGAAAACTGCAAGCTGTTTACAGATAACTCACCCAGAGAAAAGAGCTGAATTTGCTGAGTAGATGATTCACTATTGATTATTTCTCCAGCTCTAGCTGTAACCTTATTTAAAGCATTAATTAAGACAAGTCTCCATAGTTCAGCATATTCTAATCTGTTTCAGGAGGAAGAGCTCTTGAGATTTCAGCCCTGCCCTCTTAGAAGGAAATTTGGAGATTCACACCCTACTCTCGGCTCCTGCCTGGATGAGGCAGAGGTGGAGGACGCTGAGCAGAGCTGAGCACCAGCACACAACACGTCTCGGATGGCTGATGCATACCTCTCAGCAGGATGCAGGTCACGGCTGGTGAGTGCCTGGGTCTGTCAGGGGAATATGGGATCCTACCTGGCTGCTGGCTGGATTTCAAATGGGACAGCTGCCTCTTGGGATAAACCCTTTAAAGACAGCCAAAGCAATCTGGCCATCCCTGCAGACGGCTGCCCTCAGATGACCGGTTGCTGAAGTCTGCCCAATAACAGTACCCCAATGCATGTTCTAAAACATGCCCTAAAATGACATGGTCTGTGCAAGTGGCCCTTGTGCCACCCAGCCCTTCAGAAAGGTCTGCAGTGCTCCAGCTCTGGCAGCCCCACTATCAGCTCAGGTAATCCACGGGATTCCCAGAAGCACAAAGCTCATGGAGTTACATCAAGGAGAAGGAACCTGCATTTCCTATCAGCTCTATCAAGTGACTCCAGCTGCACCCATTGCAAACAACAGAAACTGGTCTGCTCTTCAGCCAGGGACTGACACCTGTAGGCACATCTCGCTGACAAGAGCACAACCTCAGCACATGCTGTTGGCACCTCACTGAGCAAGCCTCCAGCTAATGAAACACAGGATTGTGTCATCAGTAATGCATGAACATTAAAAATCCAGCAGAGCAATCCAGCACAGCAAGATTTCTGATTCAGATCCCAAAGGAGCACAGCTCATGATGCTGAGAGGAAGGGGAGAGTTGTTGCTCTCCAGCTGCACTCCCCAAGATAGACCCTGCAGCTTTGTTCACTCTGCAGTGCCACCAACCCCCCCAACCATCACCCCAGGACTGCCGGCACAGGACATTAAAGGCAGACATGCTTGTGTTCCTGACATCCTGAAGAAGCAAGGACATGATACCTGGCACCTAGCTGAAGCTAAAATACTCTCTTAACCAGCTGATTAGCTCAGCATTGCCCAAAGCAGGTTTACATCATTTCTGGATGACCTGGAATATAAGGTAGAGCAAGTTCGCATCTGCATTAAGCAAGCCCAGGATACAACTGATTTGTGCTCTCATAACTTTGCTTCAGAAAGAAAAGCATAGACAGTGAAATATTAACCAGCTCTGAAGTCCAGGCAACCAATGATTCTTGTCTTTTTAGCCCGTTTCCATGCCCACTGTGAGTAACCATAGCTTTTCCTGACAGTTGCCCATAGTTCACATGGGTAGAGTTTGCCAGCAGAGCCACCAGCCCCTTTTCTCACCACTCAGCACTATTTGGTGTGGTGCTCACTTGCCATCACATCATGGTCAAGCCATGAGCAGCTGCACAGACCACACAGCCTTAACCTGTCCTAATTAAAAGCAAGATTTCAGTCCAAGCCCTTTTCTGCAATCAGCCACAAGCTGTGTCTCACAGGGCTGAGCTCTGAGGCAAAGTGAGGCTTGACCACTAACCAGGAGAGGAATTTAAAATTCAAACAGAAGCTAGCATGGTTAGTTAAAAATTTGAATGGGTGCTAAAATTCAACAATTTCAATGATTCTGCAGACTGTTTTGGGCATGGAATGAAAATGATTCCACATCAGCTTCACAAGAAATCCACACCAAGACCACAGAACTTTTGAAACAAGCATTCGAAGGACACATGGCACAACTTCCAATTTCTCTTAATCCAAGCGTTCAAGCCTAATCCTTCAAGGTGACCACACAAAAGCAGAGCAGACTACATCAGTCACAGCTACATTATTTTTTTTATACACACACATTTTGGGGTGGAGAATGTTTCCCTGCCTGGTAGGTTCATCAAAAACATGCAAGTGGGGCAAGGCAAGAAAATCTCAGTATCTCACTTCAAATCTCTCTATATCTCTGACTCTCTCCTGTCAATCTCATGGCCAGCACTGGAGGTCACACACTGCCCTGGTCTCACACCACCATCACCTCATATGCCAAGTGGGTATTGTCACAGGTGGTCACTTAGATATGTGTTCACCAGCTGCTCTGCTAGCCCTCAGCTAGCCCCATGCATAAGCCCTCATGCCAGTGCTGGGGGAGGCTGAGGGATCTGCTTTGAGCTTGGTTTTTGCTGAGCAGTGACCAACTCCTGGTCAGGTCCCACATGATGGCACAGCTCATCATCAGACACACAAGCAAATATTTCTTACAGATATTGTCCAAAACAAAATTCCCTACCTGGACTTGAGTCCTTCCCAGGCTGTCTTCTGGTAGGGGCTTATCTGATTGCTTATCCTCTGCTGAAAGAGAGAAAACAAAAACAAAGAACAAATGCTGGTCAAACAGCAGTTTGGTTAGAAAAGATGAGATGCTTCTACATGGGGAGGAAAGATGCACTTCATGTTTACTTTCATTACTCTCCATTGCATGTGATACACACTTAAAAACTTGCATAATTCTCTCCACCCATTTCATTTCATTTTTCCATTCATCAAACCCTTCTCTCTCCACGAGCAAGTGTGCTGCTAATTAGGACAGAACAGATTAAGTTAAAATGAGCAGTTCTCCTTGATGGTACTGCTGATTTCCCTGCCTCTCTCTAACCCCAAATCAATACAAGTCTTCTGGGGAATTCAAGCAATTTTTCATTAACATGGATACAATGTGCTCCTCAAAACCAACAAAGAGATATGTATCAGATTTAGAAGCTGAGTGAGGAAGGGTGATCAAGAGGATGAAAGACACAGAGTATCTTTGACATAAAGCACATGTGTGCACTGCCTTACATGTTTATAGGTGATGTTTTGCTTGGCTGCATTTCCTTCAGTTTGAAAAGTGTCTTTGCTTTAGGAGCAGAGTGACCTACATCCATCTTCCCTATTGCTAGGAGGTTCCATAACCCATAGAGGAGGGTACAAAACCCATGGGTTTCCTTATCAAGCTTCTGTGCTTCCTGGCCACACCTGGTTTGGCTGGGGAAGGGCAGAGACACTGGGAGCTTGGTTGTGTGTCCTCTCAGCTACAGACTTGTAGTGAACATGTGTGAACTGCAGACTTGGTAGAGCTTGTGGTGATAAACTGTCTTTGTTTCAAGCAGTTTCTAGGGAACCTGGACAATAGAACTTGCAAAAGCTTCACTGGGTTCACCCTGTGCTTTATTTGCCCCACTTGGAAACCTAAAACTACCACTGAGATTTGATCCCATTCCTTGGGAGTGATCCTGTGGGAAGAATAGAATAGAATAAACCAGGTTGGAAGAGACCTTCAAGATCATCACGTCCAACCTATCACCCAACACCACCCAATCAACTAACCCATGTAACCAAGCACCCTGTCAAGTCTCCTCCTGAACACCTCCAGTGACGGCGACTCCACCACCTCCCCAGGCAGCCCATTCCAATGGGCAATCACTCTCTCCGTGTAAAACTTCCTCCTGACCTCCAGCCTGAACTTCCCCTGGCGCAGCCTAAGAAGCCATGGTGCACATGTCCCACATGCAGGAACTGCCCAGGAAAAGCCACTCTGGCTTCTGGGAAGGAACTCACAGACTCATAGAATGTTTTGTCTTAGGAGAGACCTTTGTAAGTCACCTAGTCCAACCCCCCTGCAGTCAGCAGGGACATCTTTACCTGGATCAGGTTGCTCAGAACCCCAAACAACCTGACTCTGAATGTTTCCAGGGGTGAACCAGCAGCTTTTTCACCACCCCTTCAAGATATTGAGAATGTGCCAGTGGTTAGTACAACTGACAGTGATGCCAGTGGGAAATAGCTAGGCCTAAACCCCTCCATGAAACAAATACTTTGGCATGGGAGCGAGCTCCTTGCACCAGATGGACCCCCTGGTCTCTAGGTAAATCCTGTTCTTAGGCTTTGCCACAAAGAGGCTTAAAATTAATTAGCAGATTTATTTATTTTTTTTAAGAGTTCTGTGTACCAGAAGTGTGTGAGAAAGGACATTCATCAGGAGCTTTCCACTACTTACAGGCCAAGAGGAGGATTTATAGTTTGCAAGAGAGTTCCTTGTGCAACTGGTAATTTCAAACTGTTCAAGGTTGCAAGCAGATGCCCTGAACAGGAAAACATTCCCTATTTTCCCAGGAAGACAGTCAAGAAGGAAGAAGTTTGCTCATATTCTAAAGGTGACCATTTTTACCCAAAAGCATCTGCCCCCTTTAGTCCCCATCTCCAAACCCAGCAGCAGAAGGGAGGTAAATAGGAGATGAGAGCTGATACACAGTGTGCTGTGGAAGAGGAACTTACAGTGAACAAACCACCAGAAACTTCTGCTACTGAAAGCTGACTCTGCTCCTGCTGACCATAAACAGCTACTGAGATTGTTCTGAAAGAGTAACCCAGAACCCCCCCATGACACTGAGGTGCTGGTGTGTGTCGAGAGAAGGGCAACAAAGCTGGTGATAGGTCTGGAGAACAAGGCTGGTGGGGAGCAGCTGCAGTTAGCAGGGTTGTTTAGTCTGGAGAAAATGAAGCTCAGAGCAGACCTCCTCACAAATCCCTGAAAGAAGGTTGGAACCAGGTGGGGGACAGTCTCTTCTCCTCAGTAACAACTGATAGGACAATGGCCTCAAGCTGCACCAGGGGAAGTTTAGTTTGGACATTAAGAAATATGTCTCCCCTGAAAGGGTTGTCAAGCCCTGGAATAGTCTAGTCAGGGTAGTGGTGTAGATATGGTGCTGAGAGACATGGTTTAGTGGTGACCTGGCAGTGCTCCGTTAATTTGATGATCTAAGAGGTTTTTTTTCAACCAAAACAATTCTGTGATTCTATTTATAGCTTCTTCAGTCTTTAGTAACTCCTACAAGCATTAGTCGATTTGCACACAAGCCTCTGGTGACCAAACTTGAACCAAGCCAAAGCTGTTCTGCATCAAAGCACCCTGCACGAACACCCTGCTGGCTACCAACAATGAGCAAAATCCCTGGGTCTGACAGAAAACTTTCTGACTTCAGTCTTGCCTTTATTCTATACTTTTCCCTTCTGCTTTACCATGCCTGACATTTGTGAGGAAATTCCCTTAGGAAAGAGGCTGTTGTCAGTGTTTAGCTGATGGTGTTTTAGACCAGCTCTGAGCGGTGTTGAGCAGCACTGTGTTTAAAGCTCTGTCAGTCTGCCCACTCAGGCAAGCTCACTCCTGTCTAGCCACTCAAGCAGCACCAAAGATGGGAAATTTAAGGAGAGTTAGACTAGCTTAGAATTAGAAATGTTATTTCAAGGACTCAGAGAGCTGAAAACACAGGAAATGCTAAGCAAAAAGGACACTTGTCTGAGGTTGGTAAACTGGATTGCAGTTTACCAACTGCTACCCTAGATTGGTCTGAGATGACAGAGAAATTTAAATCCTATCCTTTAAAACATCAGGGAAAGAAAAGCTATGTCTTCAGAGGGCTGAAAACTGCACAGAGAGAAGCTCACATGAAAAAGCTGGGTTCCCAGAACAGAAATCTTTCCCCACTCCTAATGCCAAGCAGCCAGGAAAAATCAGGAGGATGCCTGTAGCAACTTGCATCATCAATATTACTGCCCTGACCTAGTTCTTACTCTCAGTTTTCTATTCTGTCCTAATAAAGGTGGATTTCATGTACAATAATCTGAGGACAGCAGAGGTGAGGGTATTTGCTGTAAGGGAAGCATAAAGAAGATAATATTACCGGGCTAGACTACATACAGCTATAACTGTTCAAGTATTAAATCCATTTTTCACCATCAAGAGTGTTACCCAACAGCATGAGAAATACAAGCAGGAGGAAATATTCTCAAGTGAAGGAAGTGATGGTCAAAGCCTGAAGTTTGGTAAAATGCTTTTCCACTCCATGTCCTACATGCTGTCAGCACTAGGATGGAAAACTGCAGATCAGTAATTGCTAAGGACACTTCTTCTTTCTCATCCTGTCTCTATCTGTAAGGCAGGAGGATGGCAAGTTAATTAATTATCTCCAGCATCAGTTTACTTGAAGATCTCTTTTTTTTCCCCAGCAGTGCATCAAAGGAGACTGATGGAAGCCTTGATTAGGGGGATAATGAAAGAAATCTCTACTAGATTATATCATTTCTTGCCCGTCTGCAGCCATTCTCAAACCGGCTGCTTTTGCAGGGCCGGGAATCATGACTGGAAAATATCACAAGCATGTAAATCCACCTCAGATGCAAAATTCATGGAAAAATCCAAGTAATTGCATGTTTACCATATTTCTGTCAAAGGTCTGGAAAAGAGATATCAGACCATCTGACATGCTATAGAGCAGAGATTTTCCACATGTCCCGTTAGGGTCTGTGACTCTGTGGAGATAATCTGCATTCTGAAGTCACATCAGATGTGGATAGAGAAAATTTAATAGCTAATATGGAGCAGGAGAGCAAAGACAGGAGGAGAGCATATGCTGATTGGGGTGAGACAGACAGTTTGATAACTACCTTGTTATCTGTCCTACGAAGCCTTTTACAGAATCACAGAATCACCAAGGTTGGAAGAGACCTCAAAGATCATCAAGTCCAACCTGTCATCACAGACCCCATGACTAAACCATGGCACCAAGTGCCACCTCCAATTCCCTCTTGAACACCTACTGCGATGGGGACTCCACCACCTCCCTGGGCAGCACATTCCAATGGCTAACAACTCTCTCTATGAAGAACTTTCTCCTCACCTCAAGCCTAAACTTCCCCTGGTGCAGTTTGAGACTGTGTCCTCTTGTTCTGGTGCTGCTTGCCTGGGAGAAGAGACCCCTCCTGGCTACAACCTCCCTTCAGGTAGTTGTAGAGGGCAATAAGGTCTCCCCTGAGCCTCCTCTTCTCCAGGCTAAACAATCCCAGCTCCCTCCCCTCATCCTCTCCTCACAGGGCTTGTGCTCGAGACCTCTCCCCAGCCTCGTTGCCCTTCTCTGGACACGTTCAAGAGTCTCAATGTCCTACTTAAACTGAGGGGCCCAGAACTGGACTCAACAATTTTACTAACAATGACCACTAGCAGGGGCCATAGATGAGGTGCTTTATTTGATTTTTTTCCTCCTTCCTTTCTAATCTTGCCTGTTTTCACCTTGTCCAGTCCTTGCCCAGTCCAGAGAAACAGGAGCCCCTTGGAGGGCCAAACTGGCTTGCACTGGAGAGAAGGAAACTTTAATACTGCAGAGTTCCCAGCTCTCCACCCCTGTCACACCGCTGCCCTATGGTTGTCTCCACATTTGAACTCCCTTGGGGATTTTAATGCCATTTCCCTCTTACCCAGACCATGCACACACTGCCAAATCTAATAGTGAGGCGAAATGAAGTGTCAGGTTCTGATACCCAACGCATCGAGCTGATTTCTATCTCGCACAGATAAACCCCAAGCCATTCCCAAGAAGTCCCAGTGGCACATTTAAGCAATCTATTTCTTTTAAGATCAGACTGAAGATTCTTCCCTGCTGGTGACTAAACTATTGGTGACACCAGTTGTACTGACCCTTAAATGCTCAGGCACTCCAGCACCAAGTGAGAGTTTGGAGCAAACAATGCGCTAACAAAGGAATGAGTCTTATAAAAGCACCACGGAGGTAGACCACCATCACCACCTCACTCATCACAGTCATCCTGCTCTTTCACATGCATCTGCAGCACCCAGATGTCAACCTGGTAAGTGCGGGTGGCATGGAGAGATGCTCCAGTCCTTACCCTGTGTCCCCCCTGTCCCTCATGGCCAACAAGAGCAAGAACAAATGGTGCCATGCGAGGAGCACAAGTAAAGGCAGAGGGGGAGCAGAAAGTGTGTTATGGGGTTAAACCTCCCAGTCTGAAGTAAAGCCATTTCCTTCGGTCTCCTGCCATTTCCTTGTGGAGGCTTATCATCTCCAGCTGGGACAATATAAAGGCCCATTTAATCGAGATCCATTTAACACTGAATCACACTAACAAGATTACTTAGCCAGGGCTAATTCTGCATTTGCTGAAGTGCAGTATCCAGGGTGAGTAATCTCTGTGTGCTGGTGGCAGGTTCAGAGACAGGTTAGCCACTGGCTTAGCATCACAGACAAAACATGGAAAGTACATGGAAGACCATGACAATGAAATCGCAGCCAGTTTAGCCTATCAGGCTGTTCCCTTTCCCCTACTCAGTGTTATTTGAGATCAGTTCAGAGAGGGTTTCCTCATTACCCCATAGGATCCTAAAAGGGGAATTATTTTCTTTGTCCTCACAAGCAGCTGAGCAGCCAATACAGCAAAATCCTCTTCAGTCATTATCTGTTAAGTGCATGGCATCCTTTTTGAGTTAAATGACACAGTATTTCTTGCATGGGACTGAATTCAAAAGGTTTTGCCTTCCATCAGGAGATAACTCAAGATTTGAGTGCTAATTGAATACATTTATATGCACACAAGTGATAGGCATTCATACAATTCCTTAAAGTAGATTCTTACCATTCAGTCATTTAAAAATATAGCACTAAGGGCTCTATTATTTATGATTATTAAATCACAAATCTGAGTAGCAAAATACTTCACTCAGGGAAAGTGTGAAGAGGCTGTTTCAGAGGGGAAAAAAATCTCCCTTTTCAGGACTCACAGAACACCGAATCAGTGCAGGAGGATGCTGATAACTAATATTGTTTTACAGCTAAGGCTCTCAAAGTAGCTTACTCAGGTAAATGGATTAATCCTAATCACCCCTTCAAATGTTCCCAAATCCTCTGAGCAGTCAGGGCTAAGGCTGATGTGCTCTGGGGAAATATTCACTTTTTGTTGGGTATGTTGACTCTGGCTCATTATGCCATCAGGGTAGGATCTGGGACATCCCCAGTCATTCCCTTCCTTTGAGAGGATGGGATTTGTTATCACTTCAGGAGGGATTCATCTCACCTGGTGTCAGAGGTCCACAAGGCAAGTGTCTGTACTTGAGTCAGACTCCTAAATGCATAAGTAGAGAGAAATTGGAGTCAGTTGTCTGACCTATTTTGGGCAACCACCTCAAGATGAGAGCAATTGCCTGCTGGAGGTGCCCATTTCTGAGTGCTCACTGCAGTTGCTGAGACCCAGACCCCCTCTCACCAGTCAGGTGAAATGGATCCTATCTAGCATAATCACCACCTCTCAAAAGGAGTCTCACCTTTTTTTTTTTCCTTTTTGTGTGTGTGTGTGTGCCAGGGAGATTATTTTAACTGTTTGGAGAATTTCCCAGGTTTTCATTTCTGTTCAGTGTCTTTTGGCTTTTCTCCCCATTTTGGCAGACAATCATCTGGGTATGGCAACTAGGCTGTTAAAGAGATGATGGTGACAGAGCCTTGTGCCTTCCACAGAACAGAGCAACCAGAGCAATCTGGGTTTGTTTTGCAACCCAGCTGAGTGCCTCTTTTGATACTCTGAGAGCTCATCCAGGCAAAGAACCAACCCTAGAGTAGATCAAGCCCATCTCCATAGGTTGACGGCAGGCTCTAGACTGGGCAAACTCTTTCTTCCCCTAAATGAAGATCAAAGCTATGCCAGGTCAGAATGACAAGACCAGTGACCTCCAGAGATGGTAAGATGACCTCCAGAGATGATAAGATGACCTCCAGAGGTCCCTTCCAACCTCAACTGTTTCATGATTCTGTAAGAAATGAAAAGCTCTCCAGGGCAATATCTTCACACCTGCTATGGAGATTCATACATCCAGGGCACTAGTGGGGACATGCTTTGCTCTTGGTAACATGCACTCCTTCAGCGCAACTGGGCAGGCAGCTCTGGAAAGATTTAAGACAAAAGAAAAAGATACCTATGGGGCTGGTTGCCTTTAGGGTACGGCAGAAACTGGGTGAAAGCTTTCAGTATCATAATTTATATTCAGATTTCTAAGCCCACTTGAATCTAGCCCACATTCCATTCTCAAAGAGTGACTTAGGCACTCAGGAAACTAAACCCCACTTAGACACTGGCTTTCAGGCCTGATATGCAAAAGCACAGAAGTGTAATGCGGCTTCATGTGCCTAATATACACCAGCTCCAGGACGAGATTAAACACTTACATCAGAGCTGGAACCAAGCCCCATGTGATTCTGGCCAAACACTGAGGTCACTTGTGAAAGTGGGATTTATGCTGAGATTCTAAACTTCTTTTAAATTGTGGCTGAAAGCTCAGACCAGAAACATGCACCCCTTCCTCCCCCCACCTCATTAAACTCAGCTACTTTAGCCATGCCCATGGTATCTGCACACAGGGAAGGCAGCTTGCTGGTCATCTCTGTGCAGGGAATTCACATATTTGATGTCCACCACCTCTTTGCAAAGTTGCCTAGAAAACAGCCAACAGATTTTTTTGAAGCTTTTAAGAGACACAGGCAGGCTTGCACGAGAAATGTGCTTGTGTAGGGCTTGTTTCCTTGAGAAACAAGCTGCTCAGACAAAACATTCAGAAAACCTTCCAGTTGCCCTCATGACTTCATTCTTTACAACTGAAAGCATGCAGATTTTTAAGTATAAAAGAGAAATCAAAATCAGTCTCAAAACTACAATCAGGTCACACTGGAAATCCAAGGGACTCCTTCAGCAAGTATTCAGAGTGTCTCCAACTATACAAAGCCAAACCCCATCCCACTTCCATTCCTTCAAACAGCAGTCAGCTAGCCCAAGAGTTTGATTGGACACTGTGGGAGAAGATGAGTCTTAAATTTCATTCCTGACACAGGCAATGACAGCATACAGTCTCATACAATCACGTCCTTGCATCACCTTCTCACCATCTTCCACTCTGAACTATGGAGCCCAAAATCTCAGAGGCAGAAGCCAGCAGCCAGCTAATCTGCTGCTGCTGCTGCAGCTGAGGCAGCTCAGTTCTTCCTGATCTGGTGGCACAAAGGATGAAGCTACTGTAGGGCTGCAGGGTACAGTGTACCCTGTTTAGGCCCCTCCAAGTGCTGTGGTGCACACATATGTGTGGCACGTGGGGGCATACATTGCAAATGCAACCCCTGCACGGTGGGGACCACAGCCCCCCACTGTCCTTCCACGATGGCAGACCAGTACCACACAAGCTCTGTCCACTCCAGCAACAGTTCAGTGAATGAGTTTCCAAGCACTTCCCAATTTTAACTTCCCCTAAAATATAAAATCTCCCTGGTAAAGGCACAGACTTGCACATGGCATGTTTAAGCCTGAAGCTTTCTTTCCTCGGTTGCCTTTTCTGAACCTCTCCAAAATAATCTGCTGGCTGCGGGTTGTAAAACTGCTCCATTACCTGTCATCTTGTTTTGATATAATGCCATCATCTCTAATTGGTGGGGCACAAGGGCTTGAAAGACATTAAGTCCTACCTGCACGTGTGCCGAGCTGTCACCTCAGCGTGAGCACCACCCCTCCAACCTCCCCCTGCCCACCAGCTGGGCAGCAGTGCCTGACCATGCTCACAGCAACCAGAGAGGCAAAGTGCCTCGCTCCAAGCACTAGGACCAAGTAGGCTCCATGGGGATCGTTATTAACTTGGCTTTAATTACAAACTAATTTCCTCCTGCGTAGCCAGTAATTTCAAGCTCTGTGGAAGCTATAAGGAAACAATGGTGGGCCATTTCCCAGCCAAAGAAGCATAAACAAACAGACAAAAGTCAGAGCATCAAAAGAGAGCGGTGTATCTAATTGCCCCAAATTCAACAACCGGAGAATTTCCCCCCAAGCTATGCAGAAAGCACTCACTTTTACTTTCCAATTCAATATTTCATTTTTAAGGCCATCCAGATTTTGCCAAGCTATAAGGAAGACCGAGCAGGTCTTCCTAATAGGGACTGCCTGCAACCTAAAATATGCATAGGCTACCACCTCCCCATAATAAGCCGGTGCTGTAGGTTGCTCACCGGCTTGAGCGCTGCTGAAGCCATGCTTAGCAGCTGACAGATTGCAAGGAGAACTGGGGGAGCATGAAGGCTTGTTAGCAGCAAGGTTTTCCCAGCTGAGGCTCAGCCCTGCACTCATTGGCAATTCAGATCACGGAGCTGGTCCCGGTGGAGCCTCCATATGTTTCTTCCCCTGGAGGAGCGATGAATGTCAATTCACCCCTTGGGGTGCGTCAGGCGAAACTCCTCCCGACGGTGAAACGAGAGATGACAGCAACTGGCCACAGGTGCCTGGACCAACTTCCACACATCAGCTGATTTTGCTAAAAGCCAGGTAAAAATGAAGCTGTGTTTGTTGTGTTTCCCTGCACAGCGCTGGCGTGGGTGTTCCCCTCTCAAACTTGGCTATATGGAAACATGAATTAGGGTAACACACACTTACATGCCAGACCACAGGGAAATGGGTGTTTATGCTGCCATCTCATCAGCACCTCTGGGATCTTCCCAGAGTTCATGACAGGACCCTGCAAATACAGTCTGTGACAGCCACAGGGAATCGACAGCTCCATTCTCTTCTACCCACTGTGATATATTTTCCTTCCTTACGTCCACATCTTACACCAACCACTTCTTCAGAGCATTCTGCCAGCAGGTCTTGACGGGCTTTCCAGACCTTAATTAAGCTTCAAGACACCTCCATGAAGTTGACTAATATAATTAAGTGAATCTTCCAGATGAATAAGCTGAGGAGAGCTGAGATCAAACAGCAGAATGATGGAAGAACAGTTACCCAGTGGCAAAGTAGGTCACAGAACCCAGAGACCCCATTCCTGACATCTTAGACGAATCATTGCCTTTCCCTTCCCACATCTGTAGTTGATTATGCCATGATTTTCTCCTGGGAAAGGTAGTTTGGACCATTGTCTTAACAAGAAAAAGCAGTTTCTTTTGTCAAGAAGGCACCGAGGTTGAGCTGCTTTCTATAGCCCTGCCGCGAAAGGAAGCTTCTTGCAAGTACCAAGAATAGTTGTGCATGTAAATAGGATGATGTGTTTTGCTATTAAGGGTGAGAGGAAGCTGCACTCCAGAGGCTTCTTTCAAAGAAACTTTCTGAAATTACAGTAATTATGTAGTTTGTATTCAAGCAATTCTCAGGTTATCTGGGTATCTACTAAAAACAATGTCTCATGAGATTTCTTTAATTGCACAGTAAGCTACAAGAATGACTCAAAAGAAAAGCACTCCGGGTCTGAGTCTTGCTAAGACCCGAGGCATGATTGGACTCATAAGTTTAAAAGGATTATCATGCACTTAAAAACGAGCATGCACCTAAACCGCTCCATGGCTGGGCCCTTACTTAGCAAGACACTCCAGAGTTTTTACTGGGAGATGATATTTAGAATGAAATTATGAAGTATTGGGGTGCTGCAGGCATAAAGGGAAAATTCCCTCACCTGAGGTCGAGCTGAATATGTGATCTTTCACCTTCCTATGGACACTCTCCTTCAAAAGAGCCTTTCCCAGGAAATTCAGCAACTTCTCATTTCTTATAGTGCTCTTTAAAAGTTTTTCTTCTTTTCTTCTTCTCATTTTTTTCCCTTTTCTTCTGTATCCAAATGAGACAATGCTGCAATACCCTAAGCATCATGGCCACCCCTTGTTTAGGGAGCTCAGCCCTTAGAGGCACGAGTTCCAGTGTCATCTTCTGATACAAAATTCAGCAGCAGAAGCACTTGAGAAGCAATCACTCATGTAACACTTGTCGATGAGCTTGTCTGCAGAGCTCTTGCCTGGCTTCATGCTCACCCACCTAACACAAGCGTTACCACTGTCAGGGAGCAGCCAAGAGGTCACTTGTTCTGGCTCTTTGCACCACTGACTTCTCCTCTTCCCACCTGGGATCCAGCGACAGCATCATCAAACACTCTTCCTGAGTCTGCCAGAGGGGACAAAACCACAGGACTGTGGGAAACTTCATGTGACACCACATCTCTTTAAAATGGCTGTTTCCCAGTGCTGGGGCTCTATGGAAAGCTATGAAGTGATGGCAGCTCCTGGGACCTAAGCCATGCTCATTTTTGTGTGTGTGTGTTTTGCCTCATCTGTTTCTTTATACTTCTCCATGTCCCAAGTGGCTTTGACATAGGAATTCCTGCTTTTCATTTTTTCTGCTCTACAAGATGTCAGCAGATAACAATCCATGCTTCATTGGTGCTGTTCCATAATTGAAAGAGCCAGCAATACATCAGGCTTGGAGTCTGCAAACCCCATCAATAAGTACTCTATTACTTGGGCATAATTTTCCACCACCCCCCAGATGAGACTTAACAGGCAGTAGGGTTATATTGCTGAACCCACACTTCACTGCAAACTGTTTAAGATAATGTCTACTAAACTATAGTCTATTGTCACAAATTAGTTTCTCAGACAACCAGTGTCTAGCAAAAATGTACTTAATATGCAAAGCTGTCTGTTTAGATCTATCTGTCTTCCAGTAAAGCTACCTCAGGGAAAAGAGAGCTGCAGTCCAAAATATGGTGCATGTTTTTTCCAAGCTGCCATACACAGATCCACACTTTTTGCTAGGAACAAATTTTTCCCATGTCACCAGGAGGGGTGGGTTTTTTTTGCCTGACTTATCCTGCGTTTTCAGCCTGCAACAGAGACCTTAACAGCTTCTGCAGCACTACTGATTGTGCGAGGGCAGTGTGAAACTTGTTTGGTCTCCCTTTTTAGATTTAATTCTCTGAGCTTCTCTGTAGCATGTTGAGAATCAGCTTCCTGGTCCATTTCAACAAAATCTCATTGAGTCCCAAGAGTTTCCCCTTTAAATAAATACCAGGGGCTTGAGTTTTAATTACTTTCTGCAGAGTGCCCTTATCAGTAGTAGCTCTGACAGGCACAGGCTACGAGTTATCTGGAAACACAACTGAGATCTCTAACTCCTTCCATGGCTTCAGCCCTTGAAGCTTGACTCATACCCATTACATATCATGTCCAGAAGCACTGCCAGAGTGTGGGCTGTGATATCTGGATAGGCAGCTCTTTCCTTCCATAGCTTATTATCCCAGAGGATCCTTACACCCTCCCTTGTTGCTGGCACAAATAAATGGCTAAGGATTCAGTTGTGCTGTCATTCTATCTGCATAGCAGGCATCTCCCAAGTGTGTCACTTGTTGCACAGAGCCCTGTTTTCACTCAGTTTTCATCAGTCAGCTTTGGGGTTCTGCAAACCTCCCCAGAGTCCACTGCTTTTATTATCTAGAGCACCTGTTCAGGTGCTTGCACCATCAAGGGTCTACCACAGGCATCCAATGATACTGCAAGGGTGCATAGAAGTGGAGCAGCTGGGGGAAGTAATGCCTTTCTGAGGTTCACTTGCACCCACTGTGTTCCTTAATTTCAAGAACTGGTTTAAATTATTAGGAAGGAAAAGTTAATCCTTGTTTAAACTTTGCATGAAGGTGATTTTGAGTTTTGGATGGAGGATGAGGTCCTTTAATATATTATTTCAACTGAACCAACCAACTACCAGCCTAGGAACTGCCTCAGGAAACCCAGAGGGAGCATATTTAATCCTAAATCCTCCAAAATCTGTCTGCTGCAGTGCAAGCATGCTGACTATCCAACTTATTGAAGGATCTCATTACAGGTTTATTTGAATACCTCCACGTTTTTATCCTTGTAACCCCCAGTGAGGCATTGCACTGCCACCTCCCACAACATTCCTTACTCCTTCTCCATCCCTCACTCACACAGCTGGTGTCTGGTCTGACTTTTCAGCCTTCAGAAGCCCCTGGAAATAAGAGCTATAACCTACAGCACTTCTATTTCTGTTTAGCTGTTTTCAAAGGCTCCGAGAGCTCTGTTCCTCACTGCATCAATGCCTAAACTCTTTGATCCTTGCTTGCTGCTTTTATGTGTGGCAGAGCCATGCCTACCCTGGAGGGCACACATCTACTGCGTTTTTGCCATATTGATGGTTCTGATCTGCTTCAATTCACCTTCACACCAGAAATGAGATAACCAAACTACAGGCAGAACAAAAGCAGGCAGCAGAGCAGCCTCAAAGCAAAAGCAGCCACAAACCTCTGCTAAACCTCCTGGTTCAACGCATGAACAGAGTGAAGGGAGGACCTCCCGGAGTCCTGTGCTTGGATCCAATAACCATCCATAACTACCCCTAAGGATAGTTTCTAAAGAGGGGAGAGCAATAAACAGCACTTCCCCTCTTCATTACACAACTCCAGCAATAACTATGATGAATGGCAAGGAACAACTGGGTTTCATTGCTAGATTTCCAGGCTGTGGTGTCCAACAATAGAAGCATAATAAAGACAGATGGCAGCGGATTAACTCTTCTTGCAAGGCAGCCAGTGCTGGCTGCTCAGCTGTGCTCACCCTGACGCTCAAATGCAGGAGCCTCATCCCTGGTGAATGCTCCTTGATTCTGTACAGCAGTGGTGCTGGTGGCCAGCTACGATGGGGATCAGGCACCATGCAAAACCCAGGTTTTGTTCAGACCTCAGCCATCCAATGCTGATTCTGGTCTTGTGCTCTGCTTTGAAGCACAGCTGCTAAATATGCAGAAAACTCTGAAGAAATCTAAGTGGATTTCCCACAGAATATTTCTGCTCTTTTTCAACTGATGGTATTAATTGCCTGGCTTTTTTATTCTTCTTAATTTAGAAGCCTCGAAGAGATGAAAAATCCACCCCAACAACAAAGCAAAACAGCAAAGCACCCTGACATTGTTGCTGCTTTCAAGCAAAGAAGTTTGCTTTTCAAAAGTTCACAGAATCACAGAATCACCAAGGTTGGAAGAGACCTCAAAGATCATCAAGTCCAACCTGTCACCACAGACCTCATGACTAAACCATGGCACCAAGTGCCACATCCAATCCCCTCTTGAACACCTCCAGGGATGGGGACTCCACCACCTCCCTGGGCAGCACATTCCAACGGCTAACAACTCTCTCTGGGAAGAACTTTCTCCTCCAGCTTAAACTTCCCCTGGTGCAGTTTGAGACTGTGTCCTCTTGTTCTGGTGCTGGTTGCCTGGGAGAAAAGACCAATCCCCTCCTGGCTACAACCTCCCTTCAGGTAGTTGTAGACAGCAATAAGGTCTCCTCTGAGCCTCCTCTTCTCCAGGCTAAACAATCCCAGCTTCCTCAGCCCCTCCTCATAGGGCTTGTGCTCAAGGCCTCTCCCCACCCTCATTGCCCTTCTATGGACAAGTTCAAATCTCTCAATATCCTTCTTAAACTGAGGAGCCCAGAACTGGACACAGGACTCAAGGTATGACCTAACCAGTGCCGAGTACAGGGGCACAATGACTTCCCTGCTCCTGCTGGCCACACTATTCTTGATGCATGCCAGGATGCCATTGGCCTTCTTGGCCACCTGGGCACACTGCTGACTCATGTTCAGGTAGCTGTCAATCAGCACACACCCCCCCTCCCCCCCCACCAGTCCCTTTCTGTTTGGCAGCTCTCCAGCCACTCTGGCCCCAGCCTGTAGCTCTGCATGGGGTTGTTGTGGCCAAAGTGCAGCACCCGGCACTTGGATTTGTTGAATGCCATCCTGTTGGGCTCTGCCCATCTCTCCAGTCGGACAAGGTCCCTCTGCAGAGCCCTTCTACCCTCTAACAGATCAACATCTGCTCCCAACTTGGTGTCATCTGCAAATTTGCTGATGACTGACTCCATCCCCTAAGTTGTTACATTTTCTCTCCCAGTTTCGCCCATCTAGCAGGAATAATGAAGATGATTTGCCATTCTTTTTCAGTAGGATTAATATGGTCCTAAACAGTTGGACCTCATGATTGTAAAGGTGGTTTTTTTTCCAAGTGGAACAACTCCATGATTCTTACAGGTGTGCATTGGATATCATTCTAATATTACCATGAGGTTTTACGTCAGTTCAACCAACAGAGAAGGAATCAGGAGCGGGAGGGAGGAGAGCTCTGGCAGTGCATTGCCGTGTGCAAATGCATGACATTGCCCCTAAGCTTCGGCGTTAAACGGGTGCATGCACTGCCAAAATTAGCAGGGGAGGGGTCTTAACCACAACTAATTGGGTTTGTAAAATGTCTGAAGACCTTCAGATGGAAGGTGCTAACCAAAGTGAAAATTATCATTATTTCTGCTTAAGTGAAACTGCCAAGCAGCGCTGCTCCAATTAGTCATTGCAAATTCAGGTCTGTCTTGTTTGGAAGTCCGCTGTAACCAAGCTTAATTTCTGCAGATGTGTTTTGCTATTCAGGAGCATTTGCTGGGCTGAATAATTTTCAGACAGCTTTTTTTTTTTTTACCCTTTCTTTCTTTTTTTTTTTTCTGGGGGGGTGTGGGGTGGGAACATGTTTCAATTCTCCTATTCATTATCTGTTACTCCGGATGCGTGATGGGATACACAAGGCAGCGTGTTGCTGTTTCCACTCCCTGCCTGAATGGCAGAAAGTTTATTAGATGGGAGAATAATGAGTAACCAGTAATGAATACTCTTGTTTTCATGTGAAAACAGACGAGCCTGTGAAAAGCAGAGCCTCTCCCCACTTTCTTGCCAACACATCCCCATTCACAATAATGCTCTCCAGCAGAGACAAGCGAGCAGCCTCCTGCTGCAGCCAAGTAGTTGGCCATTCACAAACTCCAGTTTTATTGTCTCACCAGATCTACCTACATGCCTGCCCTGAAATATGGTTGTGGCCACTGTGGGGTTGACCTGTTGTCTTTACAAAGGCAAGGCAATAAAAAATTGGAACTCCCTTGTTTGTACAATGTGCATTAACCACTCACACAGTGCTCTGGGGTGGGTTTTTTTGGGGTCTCTCTTGGCCATCAGCAATTTCTCCTTACAGTGGAGGATTACTCCTGCTCTGTGGGGGCTTCCCTGCAATACCTCATCTTGTCAAATCAGTTTGGTCTACGGACTTCTGTGAGTCAATGTGCCACATCTTCTCCTGAATAACTAGCAAAAGGATGAGGGGAAATGGCCTGAAGTTGCACCAGGGGAGGTTTAGATTGGATAGTAGGAAAAATTTCTTTGCTGAAAGAAAGGGTCAGGCATTGGAATGGGCTGCCCAGGGAGGTGGTGGAGTCACCATCCCTGGAGGTGTTCAAAACGTGTGCAGACATGGCACTTGGGACATGGTTTAATGGGCTTGATAGTGCTGGGTTGATGGTTGGACTTGATCTTAGAGGTCTTCTCCAGCTGTAACCATTCTATGACTCTGTCTCCGCTCTGGTGCAAGCAACAAACACCTGACAGCGAGTCACACCGAAGTGCAACTGTACCAACCACCCCAAAGTGGTAGCTCCTGAAAGCTCCCTACCTGCTGAAAGGTGGAAAGTTCAAATACACCCAGATCCGTTTCCTTGTTTCTGTTTTTGCTGACCGCATGGCTCCCAGTTGCATGTAATTATTTTGGTATGCTGGTGTTAATGATGTGTCCAGTTCACTTAGCCTGTTCATCAGTATTGCTGGTCATTTGCTGGTTCTTTGTTTCTTGCCTCCCAAAAGGTCAGTATATCATCAGCAAAACCAAGCACAATTCATCCATTATTTATCAAGCCAGGTTTGCTGCTCACCTGTCCCTGATTTCAAGGCCATGTTCCATCCTACATCTCAAACCTACGTGGCACCTTCAGGCCCATACCTACAGGCATTTATTAAACAGAAATCATGAATTGTAAAAAGGAAGCTTGTGTTGCAGGCAGGGATTTGGCTTTGTTTTAAACACCCTGCATTTCTCAACCTCATCCCCCACCTTGGTCCTGCTGCTGCTTTGCCTTCTATTGACTGAAAAGCCATTTGTAAGTAAATCTATGCAATGAAAGACCTGCCTTTTGCTATTTGGCCTGAGATGTGGCCTGCTTTAACCCTCTGTCAGTGAAGGCTGACTACATCTGTTATTTCCTTAGCCTAACTGGTTTCTGAGTGCTCACCAGGGCTCCTTTTCACGCAGCCTGGCTGCATTATTGACATCTTCCACCAGAGCAATATTGTGGAATAGCATCCCCGGGGAAAACACCGAGCTTGTGAAATGTCCTGTGCAAAATCAGGGATGCTCAGCATCCCTCTGCCTGGGACCATAGCACCTTCTCAACAGGAGTGCCCCCCACACTGGCCCTACCTCTGTGGGAGGCATCTGCATCCTCACCAGCTCTCCCAGGCAGTGGGGCAGAGGTGATGCAATACGTTATCAAAGCTCCATCTGCCTCCAGGGAGTCTTTTAAATCTCAGCCCCTGAGAAGAGCAATAACCTTAAAAAAAAAATCCCCACCAAATACCACCACATGGGACTTATTTGTAGCTTAGATTTTCCCTTCTGAAATAAAGGCAATAAAGAGGCAGAACTCTGCATCCCCATCACATCTAATGCGGCCCCAGAACAAGTGGAGATGTCCTGATTAGCTGCGGAAGGGGTAAAGGTGATGTCAGCCATCCCCACTGTAGCAGAGAGCTGTGGTTACACTGGAGAAGAGCCCTTGAGCACCACCGAGGTCACCCCGGGGCAGCACAACTCTCCTCTAACCCACCCCTGGGGCTCAGCTGATGGTATTCATCATATCTATTGCTCAGATTGAAAGCCCAGCTCGAGGAGTGACTCCGAACTGTGCTCCACCAGGAGGGAAGCAGGGGAGAGGAGCAAAGCCATCGCCGCTCTTTCCTCCCCCCACTATTTGTCCTGGTTATCAGACTGGAAAAGATCACCAATTACCCTCTTCCCAACCACCACTGCTCCTGCCAACAAAAGATGAAAAGCACATTTATTTCTCTTAAGTGAGATCTTTTTGTGACACATAAGGACCCTTGTATACATGACAATTACTTGTAAAAAATGTCTCTCTGTCTCCAGCACATCTGTAAATAGATTTAAGCCCATATAAAGGATGTAAAAACGGCTATAACCGCCCCGGCGCAGCTCCCGGGGAGCTCTCGGCGGTGGTTTGTTTTGTTGTTTTGGGTTGGTTTGTTGTTTGTTTTTTTTTCCCCTCCCCATATATAAAAGCCAAGACGGAACAAAAAAGGCCTGTCAGCAAAGAAAGGTAGGCACACCTAACTAGGGAAACTTAATTTTATTTATCTTTATTGACAATTTCGAGCAACTGTTTCTCAATCATAAAAGTAAAAAGCACCGGCTCAGCTAGTCAGCCCATCATTTCTGTTTAGCTTTTTTATTTGTGAGAGGAACTCTTTGGAGAGGCAATATCTTGTTTGCAGAGACACCCTAGTGGCAACATGACATTACTCAAACCACCGAGCGAGGCGCATGCAGAGAATGCAGACTCCTCCCGCAGCACCTCCAGCGCTTTATGGCTCTCTCCCGTGCGCCCCGGGGTTCCTCTGCTCCCCCCACCACCTCAGCCTGCCCCACTACCACCTACTTCTAGCTTTGACGGGGAGGATGAGCAAAGCTTCACTTAATCCCAAATGCTGTCATTGTCTAGTAGGTAATTATTTGCCATTGCATATCATTATTATTATTATTGTGATTATGATTATTATTATTTTTACTACGCATTTTTTGACAGATGGCCTACTGGGGTTCTGCCTCGTTGATGTTCATCACAAACAGCACCCTGAAGCACTGCAAAACAAACAAACAGCATCCTATAGCACTGAAGCAGACTGCCCAGGGAGGTTGTGGAGTCTCCTCCTCTGAAGGCTGTCAAAACCTACCTGGATGCATTCCTGTGTGGACTACCCTAAGTGACCCTGCTTTGGCAGGGGGGTTGGACCCAATGATCTCTTGAGGTCCCTTACAACCTCTAATGTACTGTGATACTGTAAAGCACTATGGGATGTATCTGTGCCTGAATTACAGACATGCCACTACATATTTCACTGGCCCAGGGGCTTCTAAGAGCTAGGTTCATACAGCTTTTTAGGGTGTCAGGTAATGACAGGACTAGGGGGGCTGGAAAAAAAAAATAGAAATGGGTAGATTCAGATTGGATGTTAGGTAGAAGTTCTTTTCCATGAGAGTGGTGAGACACTGGAACAGGTTACCCAGGCAGGTGGTGGAAGCCTCATCCCTGGAAGTTTTTAAGGCCAGGCTGGATGTGAGCAACCTGATGTAGTGTGAGGTGTCCCTGCCCATGGCAAGGGGATTGGAACTGGATGATCTTTGAGGTCCCTTCCAACCCTGACAATTCTATGATTCTAACTAGTCAGGAGTCAAAGGATGCATGGAGGAAAGAAAGGAACCCAGTGGGATTTGCCAGGTAAGTAGTCTGGTTTCCAGATCCCAGCAAAGCTGGTGAGATCCAGGCACCTAATATGCAGCTGCACTGGGTGACCCTGATTTGGAGTGCCCTGGTCCAGCCAGTGACAGGCTGTCCCTCTGAGAGGCCAGTGACAGGCTCATTTCGCTGTGATGCCAGTGATGGGCTTATTCCTCTGAGAGGCCAGCATTGGGCTCAGGGTGCAGAAGTGATCACACTGTATGCAACCAAGGGCTGGTTCAGTGGTGGGCTTGGCAGTGCCAGGTTAATGGTTGGACTCAATAATCTTAAAGGTCTTTTCCAACCTGGATGGTTCCATGATTCTATGACTCTGAGGCTATGCACAAAGCTCTGAGCAAAAGTGATTCCTGTCTGGGGGCATGCATATGAAATCCTTTCACTCAGTGGGTCAAGGTGGCCAGTTACCACAGGTAATTGAAAAATTGGGAATGAGCAGCTTGCAGGAATACATTGCTTTGGGGCAAGGCTCTTAACAGCTTCCCAGAGCAAGTTCGTTTGGCCGCAGTGGATAATAAACTCGGTGTTGTGCTACCGTGGCATCTGTGCGCTCACACAGAGGGGAGGAAGATTCTCCACTCCCATTTGCACTCCTACCCTAACAACAGCACGGGTGTCAGGTGTCTGCAAGCTAAAGGCTTCCCTGGCTGTGGCACGACACCAGAAGCATATGCAATGAGACTGCACCTTCTGTTCACACTCCGGCAGTAATCCCGCGCAGGCAGGTTTGCTGTTAACCTCCCTAATGGAAAGTCTGTTCACTGGCTTGTTGGCTTTGCCTCAGTTGAAGGATTATCTGCAGAGATGCAGACTGTTGATTTGTGGGCATCTTCTACAGTGAGAGCTGCAGAGATCCAAAAGAAACCCTGCAGCCAGTGAGGGAAGGTGAGTTTTGCCCAAAGATAGGCCAAGGCAGTCAGACATAATTCCTACAGAAGAAATCTCTCCCTTCAGCTGGTTTGGGGAGAGGGGAAAAAAGAACTTGCCTCAGCTTAATTACAAATGTACTTCTTTCCTTTCCTCTCTTGCCACCCCTGCCCCTCACCCCCTGATAAAATGAGGGTAAAAAGCCCTGCAAATGGCAATATCCAATATTCATTAGTGGCTTGTGAGAGAGACAGAGACACACAACTCATTACTGGGTTCTTCACCTTTACCCTTGACAATGGTTATTTACATAATAACCTGACCCTTAGGTTACTCTTCATTAACAAACACATGTGCAAACATAGAAGCAGCTGGCTACAACTCATAAATATATATTGTTAACCTTGGCTTAGAAGACTTACTTTCACTTACCAAAGGAAAAAAGGGAGACACTATTTTGCATAGCTATTATCTTCTAACCTCAGTAAATGGTACAACGAGCCAGAGACTCGGCGCAGAGCCGGGTGCGCTCCAGGAAACTTCTGCTTGCAGGATGCACCGCCACAGCTGGTGCAGCTCTGTATGCAAACCAGCTCCTTGTGTGTTGTCCCTGCCTGAAACATCCTCCTCTGCCCTGTGGGGGACTTTCCCAGATGGGGGATGAGGCAGAGACCATTGATGCTGGGGGTGAGTCAGTCCATCTCTTCTATTCCCCAAATCATCTGATGATAGCAGCTGAGCTAGACCATGGTGGGATAGTGTGCAAAGCTAGGATGGAGTAGGGAAGGACCTCTCCAGAGAAGCAGGTTTTCCAGATAAGAGTAATGATGCCATTTCTCCTCCTGAGGAAAAGTTTCAAGCTCCATATGGCAATATTTCCGTGCAAGGTCTTGCAGACCAGGATTAGAGCTTTCCTTCATGTTTATGAAGGCACCTAAACCATATTCTGAGACTTCAATTTCATCAGACAAATCTGGGAGCCAGCTCCCATCCCTTGGTCTGACATAGATGAAATGTGCCTGTGTCTTAAGCCATGTGATATCCCTGAGCAGTGGGAAAGGTGCCCTGGAGCTTTCTGGAGCATGGGCAAGTTTTTGCTTACATCAGGTGCAACAGGTCAACTCTGTCTCAAAGGTGAGTCCCAAAGCATCACTTAGCATCATTTCTGATAACTCCATTACCATATTCCCAAAACAAAGGCCCACGAGTTCTGTTCAGCCAGAGGTTTGTGGGTTTTCAGTATACACTTCAGCAGCCATGTATCAGACACTCATTCCCAGTAAGACAAGGCACCACCAACACCACTTGCAGGAGACCAGTCTTTGTTTTGGCCACAGCTTCATGACCAGAGCAAGTCACACATAATAGAATTGCTCTGTTTGGAAAGAAACCCTTTAGGATACTCAAGACCAACCATTCTCTAACTCTACCAAGCCTGGTGCTAAACTACTTCACTCAGCACCACATCTCTGCCTCTTTTAAACACCTCCAGGGATGGGGATTCGACCACCTCCCTGGGAAGCCTGTTCCACTGCTTGGTAACCCTTTCAGTGATGATAACATATCCCATTTATAAATGCCCCTGCCTGTGATGACAGCAGGACCCTGGTGCTCAGGCTCTACCAGAAAGCTAAGTACCAACCATATTTATAAAGGTGGGATTTTTTGTTTGGTTGAAATAGCAGATGGTCCTCAAAGAGCCAGATCCTCATCTTCCTGCATGTGGCAATGGTCCAACAGATTTGCAGGACTAGAAATGCTCGCTATCAGCTGCTGACAATTCCCACCACTGGCAGCACTCTGTGGATGCAGGATGGGCTTCCTGGGCCACACTGTGATCACCCTGCATTTCAGCTCCTCTCAGTTCTAGTATTTACTCTTTCTTCAAGTCTTGTCCTGTCCTAGCCTAGATGCCCAGAAAGAGGCATTTTGGAGGCTGTGAGCAGAGAGAACAGCAGCTATGGATCTGCCTCCAGTTTGACATTTGGGAAACAAAGGAATTGCTTAATGAGAACTTAAATGAGGATAAGATGCAATTGAAAGAGAATTCTATCTAGTGTTTACAGAGCCCAAATGTTAATTGTGTTTATGTATCAAAACCTGAAAGTAACAACTCAACGTTGCAAAATCTTGCAAGAAAGCCAAACCTTGCTGTTCCAGGCAGTCTGTATTATCCACCACAAATCACTCAAAAGCCTTTTTACCTATTCACTCAGTATTTCCAAACCAATTACTAGCTTGCAGTTTGCAAAGCAGGCTGACACTTGGGGTTTCAGGCAGGGACTTCCTTCAGTCCCACTACCAATCCAACTATGTTTTAATTTAGTGAAGAGGGAAAGCATATAATTTTTTAGCTCCAGGGAAGCCAGAGGCAATCACAAATATCCCTTGAGCTGAGTCAAATTCTTCAGTTTAAAGAAGCAGGCCATTCTATTGCAATAATTGGACTTTAGTGTCCCTTTCGTTTAAAGAAACAATAGCTGATCTGGAGAGCTGATGGCTTGGACACAGGGTGGTTCACCTCTGGGACCCAAGTCACAGCCTTAACTATAATTGGAGGAACCCAGAATAGCAAGTACCTTTCTTGCCTGGAAATAATAACAGCAAATAAATAAATAATAATGGGAACAGACTGCCCAGGACAGTGGTGGAGTCACCATGCCTGGAGGGATTTGAAAGCTGTGTAGATGTGGTGTTGAGGGACATGGTTTAGTGGTGGACTTGGCATTAACTTGGTTAATGGTAGAGCTCAATGATCTTAGAGGTCTTTTCAAACCTAAAGGATTCTGTGATTCTATTCTATGAAAACAACAGCAGTAATTATTAAAAGCAGATCACCACACCAGAGATCCCCACACACAATTAGGACTTTGTTAGCATTTGGCATTTGAATGATGCTACACAAAGACAGACCTTGGGAGACAGACAGCTTCAGGTTAATGAAGAAGAGATGGTGAAGACTGGAGCACAGGACAAGAATTGCTGGGACTACCAGTGAGGCTGAATACACAAACCTGTACAATGCCTTTTCACCACTGCAGAGCAAAAAAGAAAGCATCTCTAGCTGGAAGATTGGCCAAGGGAGATATCCTTGGAGATTAAATGAGCAGATGGGGCCTACTGTCCTTAGATAAGGTTGATGATACTTATTAGAGAGTAAGCCAAAGAAATTAAGCTTCTTGCAATATCAAGGTGATAGCTGAGCTTCAGAGCAAAGCGGAGAGGCTGAGTAGGACTCACAACAAGCTTCCTACCAAGCAACAGCAGGACAAGCAACACCACCGTGCTGCACCTCCTGCAGAAGTGACTTTAATTGCTCTGCAGGCAGTGATTAGAGAGGCCTCGTCCCAGCCCCACCGGTGCACAAGGGACTGGGGAGATGAAGAGGCTTGGCTGGGGTCCTGCAAGGAGACTCTGTGGTGGCCTCAGGAGGAGAAAGCAGCTTCCCCCCCCCCCCCCCCAATGTGCACCAACAAACCACGCTTCCCCCTGTGCCTGGCAAATGTCAGCCCCAAATTAGATACAGTAGTGGTGCTTATAAATCCCAGTTAGAAAATGCCATCATGTATTTTTAATCCACCCGCCTCGTCACTGCATAATAAAAGGAAAGGATTGCCTGGTTTGAGTGGCATTTGTAAGTAGCATGTGAAAGGGGCTAATAGAGGGAGAAAATTAGCTGCATTTATCATCTTAACTACATTCATATTACACTCACGATGCAATTGTTTAAAAATTGCGCTTTTAGAGCAGGTCCTTTGGAAAGTTTAAGCATTCCAAACAACCTCCCATTTATCCTCAGAACAAACATTACCTTAAAAAGGATTTATTCTGTCGCCCTCCTGAACTGCCAAAGGAATGGACTTTGCTGCATGGCTTTCTGGAAAGTGAAGTCAACAGCAGCAAAGCCACTCAAAACACAGGGCTTGTGGTTTATGTCAGGTGATGAAGTTGGAGGGGAGGGAATAAATAAATGTGGAATTGGAACCTATTCAGTGTTTGAACAAAATCATACAGAACATTCCTTCTGGAAACCCTCCCCTCAGTATAACAACTATTTCAAAATGTATAAGTTTTGAGGTGGTTTAAAACAAAAAGATATATTTGACCACCCTCTTCATCTCCCATCGTTGCTCAGCATTTAAGTCATGACAGCAAGCAGTATGTTTTCATGCCAGATTACAACATCAGATGGAAACTCTGCAGTATTTTTGTTTTTCAGTCAGTTAGGTCATCTGTTACTCAGCAGTGATTGAGACAGAGTGGCTAATTCATAGCCAATTGCCATTTATGACGTAATGAAAACTCCTAAGAGGGAGCAAACCACATGAAAATCCAGGAGGGTGAAAGCAGGCACCGAACACCTTAGTACAGCTGAGAAAACCCGGCCTAGAGGTGCAGATATTTCAAGTAGCACTAACTATCAGTATCCCATAAATAACTACACACAACATTAACAGACCACTTCATTTTAGGCAGTACTGTGGTAATTTTGAGGTTGCTCAGTGCACTGTCCTGATAGAAATATCTTTACAAACTACTCAGTGGCTCCGTGTGAAGTTAACAGTCACAGACTGTCACCACAGTGATGTTTTGCTCTGTACCATTCCTGCACCATTTTCACTGGGCACTCCAAGGGATATTTCTGAACAGACTCTGTCCTCTAACTCTGATTTTTGACTATGCCAAACCCATGCAAACTTGAAAGTAGAGGAAACAGAAATTCCCCCAGGACTTCTTGCTGGTTGTTTTGTGCAAAGCTCCTCCAGCCTGTGTCAGGCTCTGTGCACAGCTGAGGACATGGCTCTACAGCTCTGGTACCTGTGGTCCTGCCCCAACACAGCCACAGAATGACTTAGGGAAAATTCCCTTCAATGGGAGGCTTCAGCATAAAATTCCCACCTCTGGAGTCCTGCCTTCTGTTCTCCTACCACCTGCCCCTGGGCACTTTCCTCCCCAGTTAGTTTTTATCATTTCTTTTGATCCCAGGATGACCTGAGAATTTATTCTGCTGCTGAGGTGCTTCCTCTGCACATTGGCATCAGGAGACAGTGCTGTGAACCAGTTACTCTGCCAGCTCTGCTAATGTGAACTCTGGGGAGATGGGCCTTGATGTTCTCCAGGAGTGGTCCTGGCAAATCTGCAATTTCAGTCAGTGACAGTCAGATGTGTCCTGACATGGACCAAGATGTTCAAGAACACATTACAGATTCTTCTGCAAAACCTGGGGTTTCACCAGTGCAATGACAGATGAGAGCCTGGAAACAATATCTCCCAACAGTTATATCCTGTCTGAGGCAGGGTCACCCACCCATTCCTCTCCTGTCCTGCTGTGATGCCCACCTCTCCTGTGGTGCTGTGAGTCACAGAATCACCAAGGTTGGAAGAGATCTCAAAGATCATCACCACAGACCTCATGACTAAACCATGGCACCAAGTGCCACATCCAATCCCCTCTTGAACACCTCCAGGGGTGGTGACTTCACCACCTCCCTGGGCAGCACATTCCAATGGCTAACAACTCTCTCTGTGAAGAACTTTCTCCTCACCTCCAGCTTAAACTTTCCCTGGTGTAGCTTGAGACTGTGTCCTCTTGTTCTGGTGCTGCTTGCCTGGGAGTCAGCCTCTCTGAGAAGACCACCTCCTTGTCCCACAGAGATGTGGACAAGAAAAATATGCTGGAAGTAGCAAGCAAGTTTGGAGGAGGGTAAATCCCAAGAGAGATTCAGGAAATAAGGCATTGCACTCAAGACCAAAGCTCTACAGACACCATGATATCTGCATGTTACTGGTCCGGCAGGGATGGCTCTTCCTACCAGAGGAGCTGACAAAGAACAGCTTCGCTTCTCCTGCTCATTGCTGGTAGAAACCAAAATATCCAAGGTGGATTGTTGCCTCTCTTCCCAGACACACCATCTAGATCAAAGATGATCAGAGAGCTCGATCACCTCTCTCCTGAGAGGACAGGCTGAGGGAGTTGGGTCTATTCAGCCTGGAAAAGACAAGGCTCTGGGGAGAGCTTATAGCAACATTCTAGTACCTGAAGAGGGCTACAGGGAAGCTGGAGAGGGACGTTTTATAAGGGCTTGTGATAGGACAAGGGGCAATGGTTTGAAACTAGAACAGGGTAGATTTAAATTGGACTTTAGGAAGAAGTTCCTTAGTACAAGGGTGGTGAGACACTGGAACATGTTGCCCAGAGAAGTTGTGGGTGCCTCATCCCCAGAAGAGTTTAAGACCAGGCTGAATGAAGCTTTGAGCAACCTGCTCTAGTGGAAGGTGTCCCTGCCCACGGCAGGGAGGTTAGAACTAGATGATCTTTAAGGTCCCTTCCAACTCAAGCGGTTCTATGATCTGTGCAGAAGCTCCTGCTAGCAGGTCACCCAGCTGCCATGGAGTAAGAGCCCCCTTTCCCTCTCTCCCTCCACCCCTGTCCCAAACATACTGCTTTTGCATCTTTCCATCCATGCTCCTAGGGACTGCCCTGTCTCCCAGTGAAGCCAGCAGCACACACTGTAGCCATGGGGAGAGCAGACAATTAGCCTGAGTCATCATTCACGTTCCTTCCCCCCTCTAGCTGCCAGCCCTCCCGCGATAAAGATGTCGCTTGTGAGGCAAAGCATCCCAGCCCGGCTTGCTGGGAGGAGTCACTGACCCACTCAGTAATTACTCATGCTAACAGCTTAACTAACATGCAAATTCCTCTGCTGACTGACAGGTAAACAGCGAGCTGGCCTGCCTGGCTCTGGGGGGAGCGGTGGGGGTGGGAGCGACAGAGATGTAAAAGCTTGTGTCAAATTCCAGATCTAACGTGGCTTCAAAGTGCGACGTGATTCATTAGCCTTATTTCATGCCCAGGATAACAAAGTTGTGGTGGTTGTGTTAATTGAGGAGGGAGGAGCAGAGGGGCCCTGCTGGCACAGCGGCTCCCAGGCCACGCTTCAGGAGGGGTGCTTGGCACCTTGGCTGTGGGGTTCTCTGCCTTGGAAGGAAAGGGACGTCTGCCGTCTTGTAGAATTATAGAATCATTCTGGATGGCAAAAAACCTCTAAGATCTTATCACAGAACTGCCTGCTTGGAAAAGACCTTACAATTATTGAGTCCAACCAGAACATAACATCTCCCTGTACATGACTGTTAGACCATGTCCTTAAGCTCCTCATCCAGACATCCTTTAAATGCCTCAAAGGATGACGACTCCACTACCTCTGTTCCACTGCCTGATGACTCTTCTGGTGAAGAAGTTTTTCCTAATATCCAACCTTAACCTCCTCTGGTGTACCTGAGGCCATTTCCTCTTGTCCTGTCACTTGTTACCTAGGAGAAGAGGCTGACTATCACCTTGCTACAACAGCCTTTCAGGGAGCTGTAGAGAGCAATGAGGTCTCCCCTCAGCCTCCATCACACCCCCACACTCCATCAGCTGCTTCTCACAGGACTTGTATTTAAGACCCCTAACCAGCTTTGTTGCCCTTCTGTCATCTTCCCTCATGCCAAATACAGGCTGGAAGTCAGCTCACAGGAGCTGGAAGCTGCTCCAGGGGCTGCTTCTCCTCCAGCGTCCTCCACCCTTTCCTGCAGCCAGGCTTACCAAAGCTCCCACAGTGCTCTTTTCAAGCAGGTTGTTTGAAAACAGCAGAGAGAGGAGGCTTTGAGGGAAAAAACAAACTCACAAAAAGCAGGCTTTGAGCAAAAAGCCTCCAGTTCTTGTCATGATGATCCTTGCAGCCATGCTTACCCTTCCTGATGTCTATCAGCTCTCTCCTTGCTTTTTACCACAAACACGCTGGACCCTGTGGCCAGCCCAGAGCTCGTTAAACAAGCCCAGCTCTGGTTTAGAGGTTGAGGCAGGCAATAGGACTTATGGCAGAGGAGGTGGAAGGGAGGAAATTGCAAACCTGAATTTAAGCCACAGTTTGGAGTGATCTAAAGCAGCCACTAAGCCCCGACAACTCCCTCATTTCCTGCTCCTCACAGAGTTTCTGCCCTGAGGTTTGTTGATGCTGGCTCATGTTCAAGAACCTGAAGAAATTCCTCCTGTGCCACAATGCAAAGCAACCTCTGGATCCTAACAGGGTTGGAAAGGAGGCATGACAGGGGAGAGTGCTCCGATTAGCGTCCTAAAAACGTGGGTGAAACCAAGGCAGGGCCTCACACGTCGACACCCAGCAGTTGTGTCTTGCTGCTGAGCACTGGTTCGGGTCTGTGGAGGAGGATTTGATTGTTACTGACATTACAGGGTCTGCAGACAACGTGGGCTGGAGTGCTGTGGTGCTGGGTGAGCGTGATGGCACAGCCAGAGGCCGCTCTCTCCCATCAGCCATCCCAAGCCTTCCCACTCAGATGGTGAGCTCAGGCTTTAACAGACAGAAAATAAGGGGCCAGCTCAAGGCTGCACAGCTCAGTGCCCACTGCCCAGCCCCATGACCCTGGTCTCAATGACAAACTCTTCAGCTTGCTAAAATGAGGTAAAAGAAGAGAAAATATTTGAGAACAAGGAAATGAAGTGATGCCAAACTTGGCCTGCAGAGGAGAGGGGTACCTGTGCAGCAGCCCCCAGCATGGAGACAGGCAAAGACTAAGGATCCCACTGGTGGAGGAGACCCCAGAGTCCAGCAGGCTGCATGGTACTGCCATAAACACAACCAACAGCCTCATCTGCCAGCCCGATGCCAGCAGCCACCACTGCTGGGCTGATTCATCCCTCCCTGCATCCTTCTCCCCACGTATTTAGTTCTTGTAAGTGGCTGTAAAACCCATCTGTCATCTGTAGCAGCTTGCTGGGGACAAGCAGAGGGGACCACGCTGTCCCAGTGGGGAGGCTGCTGGCCCCCCATTAACCATCTTCACTTTCCTGGGAGTTTATTTATTTATTTATTTATTTGGGGGGTGGGGGGGGCAAACCTCTGGCATCAGCGCTCTGCAGAGAGCCTGCTTACAGCTCCAAAAAGCACCTCTATTATTCTCAGGCCATTTGGTAGTGGTTGCCATGGAGATCAAAAGCAAAATGGCATGCAAATCAACACCAGCCCCGCGCTCAATAACAACGGGAAAAGGGCAGCCGGATAAGACGAGGGAAAGGAGGAGAAAAAAAATATAATAAACCCACTTGAAATGCTTCAACCTGCATTGCTGGCTGTGATTAGATCTAGAAGGCAAGAAAAATACCCCTAATGGGTTACACCAAAGGGCTGGAAAATACAACTCGGCTGTGGCCTGTGTGATGGTTTCAGTATAACCTCCCTCCACGTACACACGTGCCCATGTACATACAGATATTAAAGTGGAGCACACACTTTATAGTGATAAATTTATGCAATGATTTCTCACTACAAGCTCCTTTCCCCCCCCCCCCCCACCCCCTCCAGTCTACAGACTCTCCCCACACAGCTGCCAGCCTCCCATCAGCAATCTGTGGTAGCACTGTGTTGTAAACCAATCTCATGCCGACTCTCCTGTCCTTCTCCTCCCCAGGGAGGGGTGGCACACGCTGTCACTTCAAGCTGTGCTGCTGTACAGGTAGGAGCGTAGGCAGCACTGCTGCTCTGAGGAGCTGCCTGTGCGGATTCAGTTCTGCCCATCTGAAAAACTCACTCCTGCCAGCAATTTCATAGCATCACAGAATCATTTCCACTGGAAAAGAGTTTTAAGCTCTTCAAGTCCCGCCATTAACCCAGCGCTGCCAGGTTACCACTAAACCACATCCCTCAAACACCACATATACATGGCTTTTAAATCCCTCCAGGGATGATGACCCTGCCACTGCCCTGGGAGGCCTATTCCAGGGCTTGACAACCCTTTTTGGGAAGAAATTGTTCCTAATGTCCAATCTAAAGCCTCTCTGGTGCAACTTAAGGCTGTTTCTTCTTGTCCTGTTGCTTGTTTCTTCAAAGAGACCAACCTCTACCTGTCTCCAACCTCCTTTCAGGCAGTTGTAGAGAGGCAGAAGGCCTTCCTTCAACCTCCTTTTCTCTGAACAACCCCAGTTCCCTCAGCTGTTCCTCACAAGACTGGTTTTCCAGACCTTTCACTGCTGTTCTTTGGACATGCTCCATCCTCTCAACGTCCTCCCTGGTGTGAGTGGCACAAAACTGAATCCAGTATTTGAGGTGAGACCTCACCAGAGCTTGATTTCTCCACAGCTCAAGAGCCTATGGAAAACAAGCTCTGTGCAGCTCCCAAATGGTAAAACCTAGCACCAGCTGCCTGTTTTGTTCACAACTTCTACCCTTAGGTGTTGCAATCACTAAGATAAATGTAAGGGTGCAGATGCAAACATTGAGAAATGAGATTTTTGGGTACTCTGGAGCTGGCTGCCTGGTATCATGGGTTCTGTTTTCTTCCAGGGCATGCTGAACCCCAGCCCTGCTGCTGTCAGAGGGAGGGTGTTCACTGAAAGAGCAGCTCTTGAGCATTTTGTTTTCCCTTTATTGTTAACAGGCAAACTCAAGCTTTCACACAAATCAACCCTGCTTTGAAGACAGAATTACTCATTTTTCACAGGCCTGCCCACAGCATTGCAGCTACACTACTTAGTGCTTCAGAAATATGAATGAATTTGTTCCGCGCCACAACAGGCACCATTAACACCACAGCCCTCATCCATACAGACAGGGAACAAAGACCTGGGAGAGAAAAGCAGCAGGTATTTGGGATGAGGATACTTGTTTTTTCCAGGTAAGCACCAGACAACAGTGCATTTCCTCAAGGGATATATCTTGCCAAGTCCACCTCCAAAGCAGAGCCCAGCAACCCAAGCCAAAAAGAGGGCAGCACATAACTGAGTGCACATCAGTGAAAAGTTTGGCCAAGGGACCTCAGATGAGTCCTGGGAATGGTGATTTTCCAAAGGTTTCAAACTTAGACTAGCAAAAGCCAACACTTTTCCACAAAAATCCAGCTCCTGCCAAACTCCAGCAACTTCTTCCAAAATATTTTGGGTATGTTTATCCACAAGGACCTTGGAGACTGATGGATGTGACTGAGCTCCAGCAAAGCAGCTCACAAAGGAAGAACTGCAAGATTTGTTTTCTGGAAAAAAAATAGCAGGGCAAAGGAGAAGGAAGAATGATGGACAAGTTGGTCCCCAGAACAGGGGCTGGAACCAAAATGAGAGGAGAGTTGCCCTTAGCTCGGAGTAACCTCCCTGGTGATATAGAATCATAGAATCATTAAGGTTGGAAAAGACCTTTGACATCATCAAGTCCAACCATGATCTAACTCTGCATCTTTGTGAGAATTTCTATCTACAAAGGGCCATGGGTGCTTGTTGTGCAAAGGCCTCACAGTCCTTTCTTGGGAACTTCCCAAAGTACCATAAATTCCTACTTTGTTTTTAGCAAGCTCTTTATCAAACCCACATGCTGTCAACACACACCACTTCTCCATCCCTTAAGCCCAGTGCTATAAGCACACCTGGTAGCTAATGCTGCAGCGTGGTGAGATCTTCACCAAGTCCTTATTTTGAACCTATTTTAAAGCTCTCAAATGGAAAGTGCTGCAGAAATACTGAATTATTACCACCAAAGACACTCCAAAGCCAAGCACTGGGCTCTGAAAACAGGTGTGAAGTGGCTTTAGCAGAGCTAAAGAGCAAGTGAGCAGTTCCCTGTGCATCGAGGAAATCTGTGCTCTTGAGACACTGCTGTAGGGGAAAAGGGTTTTAAAGGGCATGGTGAGAGCATTGGGAAGAGCTAGGCTGGGCTGGTGCTGTGTCCTGCCATCCCTGCCACTGCCAGCATGTGCCAGGTAGGGCTGTGCCCTGGCTGTGGCAACTGTCCCAGGATGAGAAAACATGGAGAAGAGTTGCTGCCTTGGAGTTGGTGGGTTTGGGGTTTTCTAAATACTGGTTTTATTTTAAGCCAGACTCACTCCTATCAGGATTCAGACTGTTTCAAACTCTGCCTCCATCCTGAATTTTGGACACTCATTTTCAAGCTGCTAAGGAGCAGAAGACAAAGCATGGTTTTGTTTCCCAGCAGCAGGGTTGGATGAGCGCACTTGAGCCCAGCCATTCAGAACTGTGTGTTTCCAATGCAAAAATCACATTTCTCCTCCTCACAGGAGCCAGCTAACTTCCCTTTGGGGTGCTGAAAACCAATTATTTCTGGGCAAAAGCTTTTAACCTCAGTCATGCTTCCCTCTGATTTGAAGCATCCCAGTGCCATGAAGCTTTGCTGCACAGAATCATAGAATGCACTGGGTTGGAAGGGACCACTGAAGGTCATCTTGTCTAACTCCTGTGGAGTGAGCAAGGACATCTTTAACTACACCAGGTTGCTCAGAGCCCTATCAAGATTGACCTTCAATATCTCCAGGAATGGGGTCTCCACCACCTCTCTGGGCAACTTATTCCAGTATTTCACTACCCTCATTGTGAAGAACTTCTTCCTAATGTCCAACCTAAACCTACCCTGCTCTAGTTTAAAACCATAGCCCCTTGTCTTAGCATTACATGTTCTTGTAAGCAATTGTTCCTCAGCCTTCCTGTAGGTCCTCTTCAGGTACTCAAATGCCACTAGAAGGTCTCTCCAGAGCCTTCTCTTCTCCAGGAAGAACCACCCTAACTCTCCCAGCTTGCCTTCCTAGGAGAGGTGCTCCAGCCCTCTAATCATCATTGTAGCCTTACTCTGCACCTGCTCCAGCAGGTTCATGTCCTTACAGAGCTGAACACAGTACTCCAGGAGAGGTCTCGATGGAGCAGAGTGGCAGAATCACCTCTCCACTAGCCACACTGCTTCCAATTCAGCCCAGGAAACAAGTGGCCTTCTGCACTACAACACCACACTGCTGGCTCATCTCCAGCTTCTCATCCACCTCTGCCACCCAAAA
Source organism: Melanerpes formicivorus (assembly GCF_026170545.1). NCBI lineage: Eukaryota > Metazoa > Chordata > Aves > Piciformes > Picidae > Melanerpes > Melanerpes formicivorus. The sequence continues at coordinate 8,957,833 of NW_027142373.1, read as the reverse complement.
TCCTTTTCTACAAGGCCGCTCTCAAGTGTCATCATCCCCTAGCTTGGACTGATAATAAGGATTGCATCACATGCCCACATCCAGCAACATGTGCCTCCTTGTGCCACCCATTGCAAGACCTTATCCACCTCCTCTGAAACAGAAGTGGGTAGATTCAGGTTGGATGTTAGGAAGAAATTCTTCACCATGAGGGTGGTGAGACAATGGAACAGGTGGTGGAAGCCTCATCCCTGGAGGTTTTTAAAGCCAGGCTGGATGTGGCTCTGAGCAACCTGATCTAGTGTGAGGTGTCCCTGCCCATAGCAGGGGGTTGGAACTGGCTGAGCCTCGAGGTGCCTTCCAACCCTAACAACTCTATGATTCTATTTTAAGCCCAGGCTAAGCTTTTGCTTTGCCACTGCCTTTGCATTACTGAAGGAGTTAATTGGGAACCATCTCCTTCACCTCATCAGCGTCAGAGCCCCTCGCTGCAGCACGGCGGCGCATGGAGCACACACCTTCCTAATTACGTTTATTCACAGAAATCAAAAGGAGAGGGAAGCAGTTGAGTAAAGGTCACATTAATAATACAGGCTGAAAAAGTCTGGGGGTGGATATTTTCATTAAAGGCACATTTGACTGAAGGGGACGGTTCAGGTTTGGACTGGCAGTGCTGCTCTAGGAGGCCATCACTACGAGCAGGGAGGTTTGGCGATTTTTCCTGTCATCACCTGCTGTCTGCTGCAAAGCTGCTTTCTTCCCAGGAAATGCCAATGCCACTCCATGTACTCCAGCCTCTCACATGGCCAAGGTATCACAGAAGAGCTATTTCTGCCTCCCTTACAGCTGCAAAATTCATGCCAACCTCTGCTTCTGCATCCAGAGGGGACTCATACAACATCCCATTTACTATGCCCAGCCCCAGCCACACCAGGGCTGTGGTAGCTCCAGATAGAATAGAATAGACCAGAATAGAATAGAATAGACCAGAATAGAATAGACCAGAATAGAATAGACCAGAATAGAATAGAAGAATAGACCAGACCAGAAAATAATAGAATAGACCAGACCAGGTTGGAAGAGACCTTCAAGATCATCACGTCCAACCCATCATCCAATACCATCTAATCAACTAAACCATGGCACCAAGCACCCCATCCAGTCTCCTCCTAAACACCTCCAATGATGGTGACTCCACCACCTTACCAGGCAGCCCATTTCAATGGGCAGTCACTCTCTCTATGGAGAATTTCTTCCTAACATCCAGTCTAAACCTCCCCTGGTGCAGCTTGAGACTGTCTCTTCTTGTTCTGGTGCTGGTTGCCTGGGAGAAGAGACCAACCCCCACCTGGCTACAACCTCCCTTCAGGTAGTTGTAGAGAGCAAAAAGGTCTCCCCTGAGCCTCCTCTTCTCCAGGCTAAGCAACCTAAGAGCCTTCAGTGGCTAGAGCTACCACTGCCATCTAAACCATCACCTGAGGATAAGTTCTCAAGTTGCTAAGTCCATGCCCAATGACTCTATCTTTGTTGCTGTCTTTGGGACCAGCCAGCTCTGTAATCCAACCTCACCATGGTGTACACAGAGCACCAAGTAAACTGAAGGGATATGGGGCATAAAAGGTCATTTCAGCTCCATTTTTCTAAGCAAGAAATGGCAATAAGCTGAGACTAAAGAATTTGCTTATTGGATTTGGGTAGCTGAAGAAGAATGCATTGGCCAGTCCTGCAACACCCCATCCAGACCCCTTGTGCTACAGATGAAGTCTTCCCACGCATCTCACACGTGCATCTCCCTCAGTTTCTTGGTTTTCCCTTTATTCCCATTTCCCCCAAAGCACCTTTTCTTCAAGGCCAGTGTTCAGTACCCCTCAAGACCCACTTCAAAGACAGATGATAATGAACAGGTGGGAAGGTGCCCAACCATCACAGGAGGTGCCAAAAACGCTTCTGGGAGCTGCTTAACCTGACAGCTACTGCAGACAGCCATCCCCATCACAGCTGTCTGAACAACACATTTGCCAATTAAGTTAATACACTCAAATCCCTCCTATCCACCAGAAAGGGCAGAGCAAATCCAGGTGAAAGAGAGAGGAGTCTTACAAGCCTCCTATGCATCACATGGCAGAAGAACAAAGGTAAAGGGGAAAGAAAAATTAGAGAATCCATTGAAACTCACTATTAATTACTGCAAGGTTTTGGAGGCCTCATTTTATACCCTGGCCTGCAGCTCTGCAAGGAGGGCAGGGACAGGAATATGTCCAGGAATGTGCCCATGACATGGTGCCTTGCAATGAGCTTTTGGGAGCTGAGTGGCTCCACAGTTATTTTAGATGAGGCACAGCTAAAATTTCACTACTTAGACCTAGGTGTACACAGCCCTGAGCTCCCAGCTCAGGTGCATGATGGTGCTGCAGTTGCTGTGGGACACTGCAGATAGGAAAACAGCCCTTAGAGGTAAAAGCTCTTCCTGAATATCCTCAAACCCAGGAGTTATTAGAGAGAATCTGGGTCCTTAGAACAAACCATTTCAGGCTGAAGGAGCAGCTTGTGTCCCCTCAACCCTTTGCTTTTTCCAGCTACAGCAGTTAGTCTAAAAAAAACCCCAAAACTAAAAAATCCCCCAAACCAACAAACCTAAAAAACATCTCCCCTCAAAACAAAACAAAACCAACCTTCCCAAAATGTGTTTGTTGTTCTTATTCACCTTGCCTCTGTTTTGAGCTGCCTTGGGTTCAGATCGTGGCTCCTGCCCCATATAGACACTGCCAAGGCTGGTCCAAGAGCTGCTTGCTGCTCATGAGCGTCCTCCATTCCCAGGACTCTGTTGATGCTGGCTTAGGTGCTCACCACACCTAGTTTTGGCATGGGGTGGTGATGTCCCCACGCTCCCCCAGCAAAGGAGGCAGCATCCTCCTGGAGCTGCTCGGTGAGAAGCCACCAGTGGAGAGCAGCTGTCTAGGGACAGCTGGTATCAGGGGTGCTGGGCAGGGACAGGGACCTCCCTAGGGTGGACAAACAGAAGCTGTAGCAGACATGACCCACCTGCAAAGAAAGGCTGGATGAGCTGGGTTTTGGTCTGCAAAAGGCTGAAAGGGGTAGAAATAATCCGGGCTGCTGTAATGAACCTAGCAGGCAATTGTTTCCCATGTCCTTAGGGACATCACAAAGCCATCAGCTTAATTTGCAGGAAGGACTTACAGAAATAAAAATATATATACAGTACAGATTTGGACCTATCTATTAACTATATATACACTTGGTGTCATTTCACCTGTATATATTAGCTGTATAATTAATAAACATAAAATACTTTAATATCTCAGTATGAATAATAAATACATTTATTAAATGTATAATTAATGCACCTTCCCATGCACACACACATATACATGAAGGAAACCCCTTTCTGTCTGGTGGCTCTGGTTAACTCCCAGAACCAGCTGTGTGAGGGAGCTGGGAGACTTGCTCCTTTGAAGGTTTTAAAGAACAGGTTAGACAAGAGCACTTCGGCTGTGCCCACCCTGAGGGCTGTGGAGCATCTCTGGAGGGCAAGGTTTCTGCTTGTGCAAACCACAGAGCTCTGCCCCATCCCAGTCTGTGGTCCTGCTGAGGCCTACTATTTACTGCAGATTTTCTTTCATTTAAAAAATAAAATCAATTGAAAATGAGACATAAAAAAGCCCTCAGCAAAGAGTAGCAAGTGACAGCTCCCAGCTGTGAGACAGTTTTGTTCCTCCGTCACGGTGGCAGGGAAAGCCATGTATAGCGCACAGGGCAAGCACTAACCTCAGGTATATTGGGTAAAGAGAGAGTGGCCCAGGGAATACCTGAGCAGATAAATCAGAGGCCACAGCACTGGCATGAAGTTCTCCATCTACTGTTGAGATATCCCCTTCCCTAGGCTGGTCCAGGCTTCTACTCCGGGAGGTTGAGAAGGAGGAAAATGAGCCATGCTGCAGAGATGCAATGGTACATCCCTCCAAGGCTGGACCAAACTCAGCCATGGGGCAGGAGAAGGGGCCTGGTGACAGATGCATGAACAGAGAAGAGGTCCCCTGTAGCCATTGAACATCAGGTGAAGGATGCTTCGTGGACAGGAGAAAGACCAGGCATGGATGAGGTCAGAGGAGCAGGCACCCACAGCACCAGGAAAGGCAGAGATAAGTGAGAGGCAGCCCCTCTCTGCTTTAGGGAGTCATCCTCAGGTGAAATTGCTCTGCCCTCCTTCCTGAGCCATGGGCAAAGGACCTAATAAAGACTGTCAGTGGGTGATGGGTGGCTAAGATAGGGAACAAGATACAGTAAATAATGGAGGCAAAACTCTTCCACATGGGGGAAGGGGGAAATTTCAGTAAAATATCACCAACCTATTGGAAAACTGAACTGAAATGAATTAGGAGGATGGTTAAAGCATGAGGCTCATATATAACAGCAGAAGGTCTCATATTTATCAAGAGATGTGACCAATTTGCTGCATGAAGCAGGGACATCTGTCAACTCTATGAGCTGCAATTAGCTGCTATTCTGCTACCCAAAAGAGGTCACCAGAAACTACAGGTTCTCCCTTCCTCACAGAAAAACTCCTGGGCTCTGCATTTCCATTAAAACCAATTGCAAGTTCAGTCTTCAACATGATTGAATGGTCTGGTGGAGTGATGGCTTTTGTGAGCCCTGTAGTTTGTCTTGTGGAACACCAGTTACAGCCTGACACAGCCCTGCCAGCTCAAGGGTGCACAGGCTGTGTCTGCCTGCCTCGCCCAGAGAGGTCCACACTGGGAGCTGGGCTGCGCACAGGACTGGTGCTAGATTGGTTTTTAATTACCTTTCATTAATGAGTCTTGTGGCTTACAGCATCACTTGAGGGAGCACTCATTGTAGGAGGTCTCGTGCACAGCTCTAACCTGTCATCACCTGTACTGACCCACAGGTCCTCCTGTCCTCCAGCACTCTGCAGGCAGCCCCTGTCACTCCAGGTCCCATCACTGCTGGCACCACCTGGGCTTTGCAACCCAAAAATAAACTTTATTTTGGGGCTTTATTTTCTGATGGGGTGTTGAGGGCCCTTTTCTTCAGCAGTGCTGGCAGCTTCTTTACCACAATCTGAGAGCGAATCTCTAACAAATAATCCATGAGATGAGTTTCACTTCTGCTCAGGAGCAGCCTCTGAGCTGCGGCTTTCTCAAGCTGAGATAAATGTTCCCTTAATGATTTCTGCAAGTATTGCACAGCCTGGCACTGGCTCACAAACTGTTTCTTTCACTGCTCTGAGTGCACAGAGGAGCCCTGCCACGTTTCCCTGTGGGATGCTTGGAAACTGATTTCTTGTGCTGGTGTTTGTGACCAGACTTCACCCCTCGCTGCCCACAAACCTTCTGGAGGAGCTGAGGGTGTTTGCTGCCTCCTTGCACCAAGGTGGTGTGGAGAATTAGCAGCAAAACCCCAAAGGGGCCCAAAGGCAGGCAGAGGGAATTGTTTCCTGTTTTGAACTGCTAATTGCAGAACGGGATGAAGTCATGATCAGACCGCAAAAGGAGGGGAAGGAGATGGGAGATAAACAGGTCTGTGAGCTCATGTGCTGCATCAGGTGGTGCCAGCAGATGTGCTGGGGCCGCTGCCGAGCTTGTCCTCCCCCTTCCCACTCGCATCAATCCAGCCCTTGTCTGCACCACCTTTTAAAAGCAGCTCTTGCCCCCTCTCGACAAATCTTTGCTGAACACATCGGTAATATCAAATTAATTCAATTGAATTAATAACAGTAATTAATTCATGCATATTAGCATAACACCATGCATCATAGATAGAGGCTAATAAATGCAATACTGATTTTCTTAATCGACTTCTTCAGCTGCCATGTGTCTTAGTCAAAGGGAAGCTGTGGGGTCTTCCCCTCTTTTCTAAATGCATCCAGGGAAACAAAACAAAACCAACACAACCTAGAAAACCACCTAAGAGACCCAAAGGCATTTCTGATTCAGAACGTACTTCTGCAACAACAACCACAGCAACTATGGGCTTTGAACTCTCAGCTCCCTGCAACCTGGCCAGGTCACAGGCTGTGGTCTGGGGATATTTAAAGATCACCACACAAGTGTTCCCTTGTAAGGCTCTCTGACAGAGGCATGGCTTCAAAAGCAGAGAAAGGAGCAGGAGTGGCCAATGACCACTGTAATAATCATATATCTGGGTATTATTTTCTCCTCTCACACACGGTTATTAAGAGACGATGCGGGTCTTAAAGCTAGAACCTTTTGCTCTGGGAAAATTGTATGTGACACTTTACATACGGATTAGATAATTAATGTATGTCCTGATTTCTTCCACCATAACATAAAAAGGGTGAGAGCAGTGCTATAATTCCACATAATTAAAGAGTGAACGAGTTACAGTAGCCTCCACTGCAGTGGGAATGCTGCCCACTGTCATTAGCGCTGGAGAAGCTCTCTCCATTCTTCACACCTCAGCCATCAGCTGAGCTCTGCTCCCCAGAGACCATCCAGCACCATGGCTGTGGCACCTGCTGGCTCTGGTCACCACTGTTGCTGACCACTGCCAAACACTGTCCAGCTCCCTTCCTGCAATTTGAAAACGCTGAGAGGAGGCAAGATCCTGAACTCCCAACAGCTGAACTGCAAAGTACACTCCAAGAAACAACCAAGTTGGTTTTGCTTCAAGCAGATGAGCTCAACCCTGTGGGGTCTGGGCTGCTCTGCACAGCTGGGCACACAGAGCTAGGACCAAGGGCAGCCAGCTGTGGCAGGCATGCTGAGCTGCCTCATCACTGCTTCAGAATCTCAGGGTGCCCAGTAAATAGCTTAACGGCTCCAGCTCACACCACCTCTACTCCTAAACAACCTAAGGGCAGCAGGAAGGACAAGTGAAAACCTGTGCTGGGTACATGAGCCTGGCAGAGCAGGAAGGATCAGGGTCATGCTAAAATGGCATTCAAGCTCCCAAAACAAGGACCAGCAGGAAGGGCTGCAGGGGAGCAACACTCTGCAACACCAGAGCAGCTTGCAGCGGCCCTGGTCTGGCCAAGAGTGGGTGGCACCTGTGTGGCATGGTGAGGATAGCCAGCCCCAGAGCACCTGGGCGAGCACAGCAGAGGAGTTCAAGTGTGTCTGCAGGCATTAGAGATGCAGCAGCAGAAGACAGATCCCTATCAGCAGCAATATGTCTCATGCTTGCACTGAGCCAGATTTGCATTAAGCCCAAACTAGTTTTTTCCAGCAAGGCAGGAGAGATGTGCTCATTTAATGTAAAGAAAATGCATGCCTGTGCATGGGCACAGAGTATCTTTTGAAATCCCTGCAGGACCTCCCTGCCTGCTGTGATCAAACATTAAAATCTAGAGCTGTCACTAAGCAAAACAAACACAAACTGTCTGTGCTTTCATCTGCACAGCATCCTGCACCATGCCCCACTGCCGTGCTCCTGCCACCCCCAGGGCTCCCTGCCAGCACCCACTGCTGCCCTGGGACTTGTTCCAGGCCTTTGGGGGGGTGGGGGTGGGGAAGGGGGGGACACACACACAATAGCAGCACCCAAGGCACACTGCAATGTGACACTGCACTCTTAACAGCCAGGTGTGCCTTGGTCTGATCTCACAGCAGGAAAGCACTGGCCCACTTTTAGCTTGGTGCAGCTTTTAGTGGGTCTCTGTCCTGAGTGGGTGCAGTGCCCATTTCCTGTTTGCCCCCAGAGAGCGAGCAGATATAAGCAGCTAACTGGTGAAGGCATGCAAGCAGCCCCGGGGTGAGCAGGCTGGGTCACAGGGCAATGTCCCCCTTCACTTGTCACATCTGTGTGTGTCAAACCTCCCTCTTCCTGTGCAGCTGAGCTCGGTTCCCAGAATAAAACAAAACAAAACACAACACAAAAGCCACCCAGCCCAGCTGCAGAGCTCTCAGACAGGCTCGTCTCATTTACTGTGGCTTGAGCACAGATTCACTCAGGAGAGGAAAGCAAGGGCCGTAGGTGAATAATTTCCCCTTTCGGGCTCCTCGCTCCATCTCGCCGCGCTGCCTTCCACAGCCTTTGTTTACCCGAGCGGCTGCTCCTCCATCACATCACTCAACGTGTCTTAAGTGCTCACTGCTCTCTCCCAGCTCCCCAGCATCCTGACAATTTTGTATTTAAAACACTAATAATAATATAATAATAATCCAGACGTGCTATTGTTTCTCCTCCTGCAGGATCTCCTAAGGCGCTGGAAGTCTCCAACGTCTGACCGCAAGCCTGATAAATGCTTGCCTTCAGCCATGCACTTTCTTGTACCACCTTTGAAATATGTATGCACATGTTATGCAGTGTGGATGCATATCAATGCCATATCTACCTTTGCATATTAAATCATCGCCACATCTTCACTGGCAGTAAAATATGCAGAGCATATGCTAAAGACAGCATCTTCCCCACCGAACCACAGCAGCCCTCCCCCTGCGTGCTCTCCCCCAGCACAGGCTGCCAAGCCCAGGTATTTCAGCCCCTCTCCTTTGTTCTGCTACAAGGAGAGGTATTTCTTTTATTTATTACTTTCTATTTCCTCCCCCCACACACACATTGCTTTCACAGTTTTAAGGGCTTTATGTTACTGCCTACTTATAAGCAGGAGTTGTAGCCTAACACCTCCTCTCTTTTATCAGAGGGAGGACAAACAAGAGAGACTATGGGAAAGGTCCCTGAAATAACAAGCCAGCGGGAGCCTGGGATTGTCTTCCCTGTATTTACCCTCTCGCATTACACAGATCTGAAGAGGCAATCAGGGATTTCAGACCGACCAAAAGCCCTGCCATTACTACTATCCCATCTCCTATTTTTACACCTGAACAATCAAACCTGCCTGACACAAGATTTGAGTCACAAAAGGGGAGAATGAGATACTTCTGATGGAGAGGGAGAGGATTCACTTGGATAATCACTGGGATAAAAGCCAGCAATAAGAATAATCTATTTGGGGGCATAAACCAGCAACTAGGTGCTGGGATTAGGCAAAAACCTCGTATTGGCAAGGTCTGCTCCTTAGAAGGAGCCTTAGTCCTGCTCTTGGCAGCTGCAGATTTGTGCTACATAGAGTCAAGACCCCAGAGCCTCTCCCAGTATGGGGGTTCCCACTCTGCTGGTTTAAGAGAAATGCTAAAATTTACAATGGGGTCACCCAAATTCACACACAAAATGTGTACCACCTCCTGTTTGGACTAACAGAGGTGGTTTGGCCAAAATGAGCCCTTGGTCATCTAAATACTCATAGAAGGAAGTGTCAGACCTGGAAGCAGGGAAAGGGGCACACACCATGGAAGCAAATGGGCCCTGAGATGGCCACTCTAATGTTTATAGATGATGTAAAGCAAATTATCATTATTGCTAATATTATTATTTATAACAATAATATCCAAAGCTACCCAAATCCTCCAGTCCCTGTCCTGCTCTGTCAGCACACTGTCCTGGCTCTGTAGCACACCAAAGCTCTCCCAGACCATGAAGCAATGGCAGACAGCTGGTACTGCATTGTGCACATCTCTTCAAAGCCTCCTCTCCCTCCCTTTTCTTCTTGGCTAACTAGACCAAGGTTCCATGTTCTCCTGTTCCATTGGCAACACCTTGCCACACTCAGCTGTGCTGGGTAATTACCATCTCATCTGCTACTTCTCTCCTACCTGTAGGCTTCTGTGTTTCTCAGGCATTTCTCTTCCACACAAACTTCTCCTCTCCTCCTCCCCCCATCTTTCACTTACCCTAATTTTGCAGATTTCAGAAAAGAAGTGAGAAAAGCTGTCACTGTTGAAGGGAGCTCTAATAGAGCAAGAGAACAGCACAAGCCCTTTTGTTTCTTTGCCAGATGTCAAAAGGAGCAGGATTAGTGAGAAGCATTCTCTCCTCAGCTCCCAGGTGGCTGCTTTCTCCTGCAAGTATTGACCCACTCATCTTTCCCTGCTCCACAAAGTCCCTAAGGACCCCTGAACCACACATGCAGGGATACCTTAAACCTGCTTCATCATCCCAGCACTGGGAGGACAAAGGCTCAGACACCATACTTGATGCTCCCCATCTTTCATCCCCATCACATAACACAACACTGGGTGATGAGCTGTGTGAAGAACCAGCCTCCAAAGCAGCTGCTGGACTCACCCTCACTCTCTGCTGCTAAGCAGGCTGAGAGGGGCTGTTTAGTGCAAGAACCTCTCCCTCCTGGCTGTTACCAATGTGATATTCCAGGAGCAGAGGGACCAGGCTGGTTACATTGCTGGGCTCATTTCCACCCACAGCCACCTTCTTTTCAACTGCTGCTTGCCTCAGGTCAAAAAATGCTTGACCCCTTTCACCCACTGAGAGCGTGCTGGGCTTTGGCCTGTGGCAGGTCAGCAAATCACAGCACAGAGAGAACTTTCCTTCCTGAACAACTTCTCTAGAAAGTAAAGTCCCATTAAAGTCACACAAGAAGTCAAGTAAAGCCCAGAAGAGCTCAAAATTTAACCATTCCAATCCTCCAATGGCATCATGTGTCCTACAAAAAACACAACAAGAGGAAAAATATCTCTGATCCCCTCCTGGTGCACCAGTCTTCAACTCTGGCAGAAGCCAAGGCAGGCTGGCACATCACTGATGGTCACCCAGCCAGAAGCACAGGTCATACCAAGGTGACACATCTGACAGGTCATTCTGAGCCACCTCTCCCCAGCAGGAGATGATGTCCCAAGCCATGAGGCCATTACCTTGCTCTTGGCAGATGATGGTGACAGCAAGCTGAAGCAAGGCAAAGCAAAATGCAATTAGGTACATTTTAAAGCCAAGGTGTGAGACCACCCTATCATTTGCTGGAACTGCACAGCAAGCAGCTCATTAGGCACCCAGGTGTGCTTGAGAGCAGAGTCAGCATGCTGACAGCTAACTTTTGCCCCCAAGGAGGACAGGGCAACCATCAGCTAAACCCGTGCTGCTGGCAAAGGGCATCAGTAAACCAAGCCTAGGGACAAGCAGAGAAGAAAAGCTGACACTTCACAGCACTGCTCCTGCAGATTTTAGGAGGAGGTGGTTCTCTCTTTGCCGGGAAACAATTTAACCATAATAACAGAAGAAAACACAAGTAAATAGAAACAGAAAGTCTGTGCCAGCATGACCACAGCAACTTTCATGTCCCATAACACCACAAACAAAGTCTCCATGCAGAGGACTGTCCTTCAGCAGTGGCTTAGCCACCAGAGCAGCAGTTTCACTTGCCCAGAGCACCATCCACAGAGCCAGGATCCCCTCTGCTGCAGCAGCATCTCATGTCCTGCAGTGGGTGAAAATATAGCAAGGAACCCCATGGTGGGCTCCAACCCTCTCCTGCCTGTTGCTGTAGTTCTCTGCAGCCAGGTCCCCCTGCCCTCCACCCCCTAGCCACCCTGCAAGGTCTCTGCAGCTGATTTTTCCCAGTTCATGGGGAAAGGGAATTTTCATTAGCGCTTGTGTTCCTCTCCGTCTTTCAGGATGAATCATTGGTGTTTTAAGCACACAGCAAAGATTTATGCAGTAATAGATGTGGGGAATAGCTGTGGCTCCGGGGTCTCAGAACAATAATACATAATTCAGAAATTAATACAGGGTAGCAAAAGACAATGGGATTTGGAATGAACATTATCGGCCAAAGCAAGAGGAAAACTCCACAGGCTCATCATGTGCAGATGCTTCCACTATCCACACACCCAATTATAACTTCAGCTCTTACAAAGGGAACTGACTTAAACCATTAAATCTTTATTATTTTTTTTTCCCTTTCCCTGTGGTGGGAGGGGGAGTGGGAGTGCAGATTCCTTAAAGATAGAGAGTTTAAATTAAGCTTTAAAACTGTGACTGAGCAAGATTTAATACTGACAATTAGCCTGGACAAACAGTTAATCGTCCTGCAGGCATAATTTATATGTTCTCTGTGCAACAGGGAGAGAATGTCAGCACATTGCACTGCAAATTAGTGCAATAAAAGAATCTCATAACCTCTAACAGCTCGGCTGTCTGACAAAGAGAGATCATTCCTCTGCTCCCCATGCTGTTGCCTAGCCACACTCCCATCACCCTGGGCTGCTGCTCTTGCCTATTAGACTTTATTTCCCAGCCATGCCCCATTGCCTGGACCTTTCTGCCAGCCACTCTGCTTGGGGAGAGTTCTGCCAGATCCACTGGGATGAGCCAGGTTGGAGGTTTGGTGAGGAAAAAGTAAAAACAATCAACAAGCATCACTACAGGACACAGCAATAGTTCAGGTCCTGGATTAGCCAAGGGATTAAACATGAACTGAAGGGGCAGACTAAACTGTACTCAGAAGGCAGGTTCAGACACTGCTTTCCATGTTGGGCTTTAGCAAGTTCAAACTTGAGCTGGGGTGGTGGTAAGGAGATTTGTGTTCTTCCAAGTCAGCTATTTCAGCTAAAACATACAATTGAGGCCAGGGAACAGCACAGAGGTGTTTGGGGGTTTTATCCCCCCCATCTGTTTGAAGAACACTGCTCAGCACTGACGTGTCTAGGCCAGATTCTGTCATGAGTAACAAAACCCACCCATAGCGGTTGATCTGCATATTTTCTTTTAGTAAGGACACATGGACTGAAACACTTCTGAGCAGGCCATGGTTATATCCCATTCCTCACATTCTCATTCTAAATTTCCTTCAGAGGTAGCTAGATATGCACTTGAGTTTCACTATAGGTCCAATGGCTACCTCTACAATCCATGTCCTATCAGAGCAGAAGGTAAGTAAGGAAATCATAGAACCATAGAACTGTTTCAGTTGGAAAAGACCTCTAAGATCATCAAGTCTCACTGCCAGCTTAACACAGGCATGGCCATTAACCCATGTCCTGAAGTGCCATGCCTACACATTCTTTTAAACCTCCAGGGACAGTGGTTCCACCACCTCTCTGAGCAGCCTGTTCCAATGCCTGACCGCTCTTTCAGGAAACTGGTCCTAATAGACAACCCAAACCTTCCCTGGTACAACTTGAGGCCATTTCCTCTTGTCCTATCACTTGATATCAGGGAGAAGAGACTGACCCCTCACCTCTCTACAGCCTCCTTTCAGGGAGTTGTAGAGATCCAGAAGGCCACCCCTCAGCCTCCCTTCCTCCAGGCTGCACAAGCCCAGTTCCCTCTGTCACTCCTCACAAATCCTGTTCTCCAGACCCTTCACTAGCTCCGTTGTCCTTCTCAAAACCCCCTTTAATGACACAGTCCATATCCAGCATTACTATTTCAAGAGTATTATTTCAGTGGAGGCTTTCACACTGACTTACTGACCCAAACTATCAAACACCATCCCCATGTCTACACCGGAACAAATGAACTCTAGAAATAGCTGCGATTGAGGGATACATATATTACACACTCTGCAAATTTGCTGAGGAACTTTTGTAAGAGGGCTATAGAAAATTAATTATTAATAAAAATCAGCAATATCTTTTCCCTTCTCTCCTACTAATAGCAGACAGGTGGCCTGAAACTGCTCTTTTCTTCCATACAAATTTCTTTTCCTGGCTAAAAAGCTTTGCCTTTCTGCGCTAAAGGAGCCTATGGGAGGCTGCTGTGTGCAAAGAATTTGTTTTAAGGAAGGCAAAAGCTTTCTGTTAAGGCCCTCAGAATTAGTTACTAACCAGTGGGAGACACTGAGCTATTGGCCAAAAAAACTGTATATAAATTCATCTCATTCAAGTACATCTCTATTTCCTGTGAAATTAAATTTGCATTTCTTTTGGGGTAGAAGAGAAAGGAAGTGGGGAATTAAAGTCCAGAGAAAGCTAGTGCAGGGATAAAATATAAAACTCCACTGGGACTTCCAGCTCTTAGGCACAGCAGGAAACTCAATACAGATTTACTTAAAATAGGTTAACAAGGCAGTTTGCCATCATCTTTTAGCACTAGAGGACTCTGCTTTCGAAGGACACAATTAAAGGAAAGGAGGAAGAATCAGGACTCGGCGGCGCAATTCCAGCTCCAGCACTCCCTTCAGCAGCACTCAGAGGAAATAACGTCTTTCTGCTTCATTTCAGCTATCAAACCTGAGGTAAGAGTGGGGCAAGCAGGCACAGGTCTGTGCTCCACCCTTACTGAAGATCTGGTCCTATATCTACCTGACTCCTAAAGACCTGAGGATGCTTATATGGGAGCTACTTGATCCCCTTCTACAAAACTGCCTTGCAAATACAGACCATAGCCTCCATCAGAGCCTTCAAATCCAGCAAAATTTCACATGCAGTGCTGGAGGCCTCAGCACAATAAGTGTGCTTTTTAAGAAGCAATTTAAACAAAGCTTAAGTGGAGGAAAAAAATAAATTAAAGTAATCCCAAACACAGAAACTGCTTCTTGAGCATTCATTACTACGTCTTAGTGGTACGGAGAGTTTTCTTTTTAATGCAACCTATTGCTGTAAGGTTGACCCAAGATGCTTATGTTAAGCTTCTGACCTGAGAATATAGACTAGAGTCATAAAATTGTTTCTGTTGGAAAAGACTTCTGAGATCACCAAGTCCAAACACTGACCCAGCACTACCATGCTTACAAAACCATGTCCCAAAGTGCCATGTCTACACCTTTCTCGAACATCTCCAAGGTTGGTGACTCCACCACCTCCCTGGGCAGTCTGTTCCACTGCCTGATCACCCTTTTGGTGAAGAAATTTTTCCTAATATCCAATCTAAACCTCCTCTGGTGTAACCTGAGGCTATTTCTTCTTGTTCTATCACTTGTTACCTAGGAGAAGAGGCTGACCACCAGCTCACTACAACCTCCTCTCAAGGAGCTGTAGAGAGCAATGAGGTCTCCCCTCAGCCTCCTTTTCTCCAGGCTGACCCACCCCTACCTGCTCCTCACAGGCCTTGTGTTCAAAACCCCTCACCAGCCTCACTGCCTTTCTCTGGGCATGCTGGAGCTCACTTAAATAAATGAATGGAGCTACATTTGGAAATAGCCCTGTTTCCAGTGAGGCAGAAAGTCAAGGCTTCAGCAAGAGTGATGTGAACTCTTGGAAGATGTCCTCACCGTGACAGGCAAACTTTTTTTCACCCAGTTTTGGAATAGCCCACTGTCACTTCTCCTGGCAAAGACCAAGCCTAGCATCACAGAGTTAAAAGTAGTTGATTATCACCTGCCAACAAGTGAATTGAAGGCCTGGAGAGGACTGGCTCCTACCAGGACGGATGTAGTGTTGCTAATTAAGTCCAGAAGCACAGCCTGGATGTGCAAAGTGGCTTGCGCAGATGAAGTGTCTTTCACACCTAGTCACTGTGCATTATAAATCTGTTCCAACAAAATTATCCCTTAATCATCCATTTTGTTGAACAAGGTTTCACATTAGTCATTCCCAAAATAGAAGTCAGTGAATGGTCTTTATCCACTTAACGAGGGTGGTAATCATTTTATTCCAACGGGTACAGTCTGTAGCCCACTTACACACTTTATAGTACTAAAAGGATCCTTCTCACAGTTCTAACTTACAGTGTTGGTTTAATGAGCTCCAGAAAAGGCAAATCACTTTTTAGAGAGCCTGGGCTGTTTTAACCACCTCTGCTTTTCTTACTCTCTGTTGCAACTCTCCACAAATCTAAAATGAAAACCTATTGTACAAACACACTCCCCATCCTTGGTACCTGCTGTTAGTTTATTGTGAAGTATTTCACACAACCAGAGAAGATGCTCTTCAAAGGTCCCAAACTGTGACAACAAAGAGCAGGCAGGCTTCAGAAGAAGAATGAGCTCACCTTCATATTCCTCTCCCACCAATTTCTTCCTTAGTAAATCAAATATATTCTGGAAGGGTTTTATTTGTCGTTGACATGGCATTTGGATTCATTTTGAACCTCATGAGGTTCAACAAAGGCCAAGTACAAGGTCCTGCATCTGGGTCAGGGCAAACCCTGGTATCAAAGCATGCTGGAAGGTGAGTGGATGGAGAGCAGCCCTGTGGAGAAGAACTTGGAAGTGCTGATGGGTGAAAAACTAGACAGGAGCCAGCACTGTGCACTCCCAGCCTGAACTGTGTCCTCAGCTGATCCCAAACAGTGTGGGCAGCAGTGGAGGGAAGGGATTCTGCTATTGTACTCTGCTGAGACCCCACCTGAAGTGCTTGGTCCAGCTCTGGAGTACTCAGCATGGGAGAGAAATGGACCTGTTGGAGCACAGCCAAAAGAGACCACAACTGTAATATGAGGGCTGGAAGCCCTCTGCTGTGAGGACAGGATGAGAGAGATGGGGTTGTTCAGCGTGGAGAAGAAGTGAGACCTTCTTGGGCTCTTTAAGTACTGAGAGGCCACAGTAAGAAAAATAAGCACAGTCTTTTTAGCAGGGCCTGTTCCAACAGGACAAGGGATGATGAAAGTAAAAGAGGAAATTTAGACTAAGAATAAGGAAGAAGTCTTCTGCACTGAGGGTGGTGAGGCACTAGCCCAGGTTGCCCAGATTGATGCCCCATCCCTGGCTCTGAGCAACCTGCTCTAGCTGAAGATGTCCCTGCTGAGTGCGGTGGGGTTGGACTAGATGACCTTTAAATGTCCTTTCCCAGCCAAACCATTCTGTGATTCCATGATTTTAGAGCAGGTTTTTTAGTTTGCTTGCAAGACTGTTGATCTTTTGGGGATCTGGAGGGATAAGAGTATACACAGATTAACAACATGGAATTTGCAAGGAGCTGTGAGAGAGGAGAGGGATATAGGTCACATTTTTAGGCTTACAAACACTAAAGGTGCCTCTTTAAGGAGTTAGTGCTAATGAGCCAGCAAATTATTGCAATGGAGTCAAAACCAGCCTTCTGGTTCTGCAGATCCGGAGAACCAATCTGGAGGTGCCCAAGTGGAAAATGATGTGGTTTGTGGAGGTCAGTATTTCAGGTCAGTGTTTGTGAGAGCTGCCTGCGACTGCAGGGACTGCCCACAAATCTATCAGGGCTGAAGTCACTCACAGCGAGCGGCTGCGACCTCTGCAAAGATTACAGAGCAGCTGCAATTGCAAGGAAATAGACTGGGAAGGGCAGGGAAATTTGTGCAGGGCTCTATCAGCATGGCAAGGTCCTTCCAGCAGACCTGAACCTGCCCAGGTTCAAGGTGCAGTGGACACTCTTCATGCTGAAGGGTTCTCACTCTCCCCAGGTAAACCAGGTAACCTGCAGGGAGAGGGGGGGAAAAAGGGATCTCACGTGGAGAGAGTTTTCTCCATGAGCATCTCTAAGGGGAGAACTGGGAGTGGAGTCTCCTGCTAAAATACAGGCACTGGAGGCGGTGTTGCTTTGCAAGCTCCAGTCTGACTTGCTTCTCCTTAGAGCACACACAGCTCAGTGTTTTCACTCATTGGTGGTTTGCACCCCTCCGAAAAAAATCCATATTTTTGCTGGCTGTCTCAGTATTTAATCTCTTCCATTTTCCAGCTTGCTTCCCACCTTGTTAATTCTCTTCCCTATTTTCTCATCTGCCTTGGTTTCTGAAGCACCTCTGGATCCAGCAGACCCTGCCAGAAGGGTGGCTGGCAGAGGCAAGACAGCTCAATGAATGGCAGGAGGAAGGAAACGACATGTTTCTGCTCAGCTGCAGGGTCAATGGCTGCAAATTGAGACCTTCTGCAACAGAGAGAGGGACAGGAGCACTTCTCCAGGGTCCACACCACAAGCTCCCCGACACATACTTAAAAGACTCTTAGAAAGGAGGAGATAGGAGAAACTCCTCCTTTCCCCAGCACAGGAGGCCAATAAACATGCAGGGATGATTTCTCATAACAAGAGAAAGGGAGGGGGAGGGGGAGTTACAATGGAAACTGAGACACAATTAATTATCTGTTAACTGAAAATGAAAGACCTTCTGCTCCCAATATCTAACCTAGTTTAATTATAGGTGTCTGGAGCCAGGGAGACTGCATGTTCACGTGTGTGGTAGGAGGTGGTAATAGGCAGCTCGCTCCCCCCACTGTAATCCTGCCTCCAACCTCTCGCTGTACCTGTTTCTGATATGTGCAATAAGCATGAAGAAGGGCTTTGGATTACAAAGAGAGACCTCCCCCCCACCTTGTAATTACCAAATTAACACATTCTAATGGGTGAAGTACTCCAGCAGCAGACTATGATTAATGCACAAGTCCAATTAGCTGCAGATTCTTTCCCTCTAATTTTAGCCCACTTAAATAGCATGAGACAATCTGTAATGTCTCTGGGGTGAACCTCCCCTCTACACAAGCTCCCTCCTCTGCCATTTAATGAAATCTCTGGTGCTTAATGCAAGAGGCAGCTCAACTCTGCCACTCTGCTGGAAACCTCGTTGAGGCACAGGCAGGGGAAAGCTAGCTCTGGTAAAGACAAAAAAAAGAACACCTCACTTGGAAAACATCAGCTGATCTGCTGTCACACCAGGTGGAGAGGCATGGATAGCTATAGAAAGACCACATTTGAGCTCCCTAAGATTGCTGCTGATGTCCCCAAGTCCTGCACCTACAAGGAGCCTTGTTGGAAACAACCTGAATATTTCTGCAAATGACTACTCAGCCACACAGGTTCCCAGTCTGGCTCAGGTCAAGCACCAGTCTGTTACTCTAACAACACCATAGGTACACCAATTAAAGCACTCATTTCTTGGCTGCTTTTCCATGGAAAGAAAAGCAGAAATGCTCTTTTCTGAGCCCCCATTTTCAATGTAAGAAGGTTTACAATTGCTTTTACTGGTTGAAGAGCAAACAAACCCAGGGACTGAAGAAGAGGAGAAGGCAAATCAGCAAGAAGCTCAAAATACTGAGAGTAGCTTGACTCAGCCTGGGAAGGAAAAGGAAGAATTATGCTTTGTGCAGAAGCTAGAGGAAAGGTCAGCTCAGTGCTGGATGACAAAAGAACCTTTAATAAGGGCCTTTGCCTAATGGGGAAGCCTAGGATGGTGGGACATAGGTGCTCCCCCACAGCATATGCTCCCAGTAGAAGGAACCTGTGTCTCCCTTGTCCAGCCAGGGAAGTGCAAATGTCAGCTGCTGCCAAGAGCCTGGCAGACTGCTAAAGGCACATTTATCTCTGAACTAGATCACTTGCACTGCAAGAAAAAGATGATGAAGAAAAGGTTACAAGAAGCCAGGTGGTGCAAATACCTTTCCAAAGATGAAGACAGGAAAGGGGCAGGCTCAGAAAAAACTCTTTTTGGATATAGACACTCCAGAAAGCAGTACTTGCTATGACAGTAGTGCCCAGGCATTACACATCTCTTAAGATATGCCCTCTCCTCCTTCCCTTCAGTGTCCCTTTGAACAGCCCAGCACTGAAGTGCCATCTCCTCTTGCAATAGGAATAAGGCTGGGACCATAGGCAGGCTTTACAGGTCCCAGCTGGACCAGTTCAGCTGTACTGACCAGCAAAGCTGATGCAGCAATGCTTCACAAAGACTAAGCATGACTCCCACAAGCACCCTGACTTCCCACCTTCCTATCACTACTCACACTAAGTAACAAGACAGAAAAACCATCACTGTTCAGGCCTTCATAGCTGGCTCACAGCTGCAAAACTTCCTTCTTTTGATGTTCAAGCTACCTGGGATCTCAGTGCTGTGAGGAGAAAATAGAAAATGCCTCCCACTACACTTCCAGCCCAGCTCCTCCCAGCAGAAGGTACACTAGAATCACAGAATCACCTGCTTAGAAAAGATCTAAAAAGAAAAAAAAAAAATCAGTCATTGAGTCCAACCATAACCTAACCCTTCCCCACACACAACTGCTAGGCCATGTCCCTGAGCACCTCATCCACAGAATCACAGAATCCCCAAGGTTGGAAGAGACCTCAAAGATCATCAAGTCCAACCTCATGTCACCACAGACCTCATGACTAAACCATGGCACCAAGTGCCACGTCCAATGCCCTCTTGAACACCTCCAGGGATGGGGACTCCACCACCTCCCTGGGCAGCACATTCCAATGGCTAATGATTCTCTCAGTGAAGAACTTTCTCCTCACCTCGAGTCTAAACCTCCCCTGGTGCAGCTTGAGACTGTGTCCTCTTGTTCTGGTGCTGGTTGCCTGGGAGGAGAGACCAACCCCCTCCTGGCTACAACCACCCTATCCAAACATCTTTTAAACACCTCCAGGGACGGTGACTCCACCACCTCCCTGGGCAGCCTGTGCCTGACCACTCTTTCAGGAAGCAAAGTTTTCCTAATATCCAACTTAAACTTCCCCTGGTGCAATTTGAGGCCATTTCCTCTTGTTCTATCACTTGTCACTAGGGAGAAGAGACCAACAGCCAACTTGCCACAACCTCCTTTCAGGTAGAACAGACAAGATTGCCTCTTGCATCCACCCCTTCTTTTTTTCTTTGAACACAACCTCATACTTTTATTAAAGAAATTCCTTCACCAAGGCACTCTCAGTGCTGCCTTTTCTTGCCATTGCTTGCTTTTTGTAAGACATAAAGAGACCTAGCTAAGCTTTCTAAGCAGATGAGGTTGTATACAAAATATTAATGCTGCTTATCCCTAAATTGATATTTCTTTGAAGACTTCTAATAAAGCCCAGTTCCTCCAGAGCCTTAACCATGACAAACGTCAATAAATGTTATGAGTCCCTGAGGCTGAATTTTAAAGGAGCATTAAAGATTAAAGAATGCACAGGTCAATTACTGAAACAAGCAAATGACTTTAGGAGTAATTACATATAATTTTGCCTTGTTTATTTTGCATTAGTTATAAGTGTCCATAATCCTCCGTCCCCCCCCAGGGTCTCTTATGGTTTGGGTTGAAAAATTCTTTTATCTCTCATTTGATTTTAACTGCAGTTGCTAGGGCCAAAAATGTGGATATAAAAAGGGTCTTCTGGTGCCATGCACACACACACACAGACATATACACATACATCTCTCCAATATGTCTGTGCCTGCCCATTCCAAAGCCTCTGCAGCCATGTCCCTGTATCCCCCCTTAGTACAGCCCATTTAGCTGCAGCAGGGCAAAAGTTTCTCCATTCCTATATCTCCATAAATTGCTAAAGCATAAGATGCTAAAGGGGCATCATAAACTCTGCATTATTGACACACAAAGCATTGAGACCTCCAGGTAGAACCAGAGCAATGAGACAGATCTAAGAGCCTGAGCATCTCAGCTCCGCCATCCTCTCCTGTCTCTGTGAGCACACACCACAACACACTGAACATCAGCCTGAGGTTTACTGTGCTGAGACCCCATGGCTTACAAGGCAAACCTTCACCTGCCCATGACAGAGGTTGCCATCCTGTGCATTTATACTTGCTCAGGTGCTGACCAGAGCTTGTGGCACAGCAGAACTGGCCCCTTGAAAACACAGCGAAGCTGGAGGAGGAAGGTGCTGCGGGAAGGGGAACAGCAGGAGAGGAGAAGTGCTTTTGCAGGGCTTTCACCCACTTTTCATTTCTTCTCTGTTCTCAGATCCCACCAGCCGAACAGACTATTTACATAGCCCTCATGAAGTACATTTGATGAGCAGGGCAGACTCAGCATCTCTCCTGTGGCTGCTCTGCCTCTAATGTTATTTTATAGTGTGTCTGCTCATAACAAGGGTAATAAAATAAACTTGGGGACGAGGGGGAAGGTTGAGGAACACATTATGCAAGGAGTCTGGACCTCTCTGTAGCCAGCAGGAAGAGGAAGCGCAGTAATGGACATGTCATAATCTTTCTGTGGTAGTTAATATACGCCCAGCGTTACCCTGATGTTTTATTGCCCTGCACACGTTCAGCAGAAGCCCATTTCTTTTAAGTGATTTTGATAAGCTGATTGATGCAGTCCCTGTTTTTCTCATATGTGTGTGTTTGTAAGAACCCGTCTGCCTGATGCCATGGGCTTCTATCTAATAAAGGCCCCATAATGTACTTACTTCCCTCCACCATGACTTTCCTCCACTTTCCCCCTGCAATTTACTACTTTAGAGAAATTTAATCTGCTGCTGCAAATTCACTGTATTATTAATGGAGAGGCAGTGCACAGCCCCACTGTAATTAAACTACGTGCCAAGGCAAAAAAAAAATCTCAACCCCCACCCAGTGTTCAAATAGCATCAAAGCTTTCACTGCAACTATTTGGAGCCAAGAAGTGTAAGGCCAGGCAGAAGAGCTCTCTCAGCTGCATAACTGTTTGCTGGCTGAGATGGCAGGCAGGCTTCCAACCTTCACGGCTTCCAGGGGATTGAATCAAACTCCCTCGCTGCGGGTGTCACACATGCAAATTCTGGGCTGAAAGAGGGACAGGCTCCCTCCTTTTGATTAATGAAACACCTCAGCCCTTGGCACAGAGTAAGTTTTGGGAAATGCCACCACAGGAGGCTGCAGAGGCCAGAGGAATCATATAGACAGGCAAATTCACACTGTAGGAATTTACTGGTGGCTTGGTCGGTTCTGATGCAGCCCCTGTGCTGCAGGAATCTCTTAGGCTGCTGGCAGAGCAGGCAAGGACAAGGACACTGTGCTTTGCTGGGGCCATCAACTCCAGACACAGAGCATGTACAGATGCGTGCAGCCACCTCCAGAATCACTTAGCCCAAGGCTAGGAATAATGCTTGCTGCCTCTGTCCAGAAGATGCTGAGGCTCAAGAGTGCAACCCAGCATAACACAACGCACCCTGCTAAGGCAGGCAAAGACAGACTGTCCCTTAGACTCCAACCTAACACTTGGAAGGACTTCACTTGTATCCCAGGTTCCCATGCACCACAGGCCAATAATGAGATGAAGTGATGCCAGACTGCAGACTGCCAAGAGCAGGGAACCTGAGAGGATCTCATCTAAGCTGGTTCAGATCTCAACAAAGTAAAGATCTCAATAGAGCTCTCTGGCCAGCAGGTCTGGTAACTCGGGGGTGCAACAGATGCAGACAGCTCATCCGTAGGTGTATTGGGAGGTGTATTTGCTGTTGGGTGCATGATACCAGGTCACACACAGAGAGCAGAAGAGGGTTCACTTTTGATGTTGGGGTATTAGCTACTGCTGGGATGGTAAAGGCAGGATATGACATATTCTCACTGAGACTGTGATGGGATTCAGAAGCCACAGAAGATCACCAGGCCCCTATTTGAAGCCCTTTCACTTTACTTCAAAGCAGTCAGAGAAAACAGGGCTACCAATTTCTATTTTTCTTTTTCTGAGGTGTCTCTTTCCATTTGTCAAACCTCCATAGCAGGATTAAGCTATAAAGAGAATATTTGGCACAAGACAGGCAGAAAGGCAAGAGAAGCAGGGACAGTATTTCTTGGGAAGAATGGGAACGAGGTGGAATGCAGAAGGAAAACAACGAGATGTTATCTCTGCTCCTTTCATTGGGACTCTGCTGTGTTTTTCTCTTGGACTCTGCACTCCAGCATCACACACCTGTGAAAACACCAGCTGGGCAGCCAAAAGCACTTAGTTGCAATGAATATACTTGTGAGAGGGGCTGACCGAGAGAGAACAAAAGAAAGGAGGAGAGAAAGAAACGCCAGTAATTGCTTTTATGCAAGAGCTCCGAAGTGCTGACAAAAGTGCCAGTGCTGCAAACCTGCAAAGCACTTGAAATTCCCACCAAGGAGGAAAAAAAAAAAGAAGTTCTTTTCCTGCCTCTTTAATACAACTTGCTAAGCACTTTAAATGCAGCATAACCCAAAAGTTGGAAGGGTAAAAAAAAACCTAGGCTTTTGAATAAAAACTAGGTTCAGATTATCAGCAAAAGAGCCACTTTCAGGAGCACTCTCCTGAACACCCCCAAAGTTAAGTTAAAAACGTGATGCAAAGCTCAAGAGTGCTGCCAAGAGCAATCTCCACTGATTCCAGTGGGTCAGTGCTTAGTATTACTCTGTTAACTCTGCAATAAAAAAACCAACAGAAACCACCCCACACTATTTTTAAGCTATTAAAAAAATGCCATTATGAGTGGGTTTCTTAAGGCTTGTCCCTTGCAGACGGGTCACAGCTCCCTTGGCAGAACTTGAGGCTCTGCTGCTTGGTGCAGACAGGGAGGAGCTTTTAAGACATGTTGGACACGACAGAATTCTGCCTTTGGGGGGGTGTTTTTAACCTGTAGAGCAAAGATTTCCACCGCTCCTAAGTCTCCTGAAAGGCAGCTGAAGCATTTTCCCACAGCTGAACCAAACCCATACATCTGCCAGAAGCTGAAGCAGAGCTATACAACTGCAGCCCAAGATTTTATACTCAAAACAAGGCAACCTTGATGACATTTTGCTCTTACCAGACCTGCTCACAGCACGCTGGGGCATGCAGAGTACAGATACTAAGGACAAGGTATTTTGCAGATATCTTTTTTGTAGTAGAAGGCTCACCAACGTGATCTCCTGGAAAATATGGATCTAGGCAATGGCAGTGGACAGGGAGAAGGGGAGACCAACACAAGAATCAAAGAATTGTTTTGGTTGGAAAAGACCTCTAGGATCCTCGAGTCCAGCTCCATCTAACTCCATCATGGCCACTAAACCATGAACCAAAGTGCCATGCCCAGACATGTTTTGAACACCTTCAGGGATGGTGATTCCACTACCTCCCTGGGCAATCTGTTCCAATGCCTGACCACTCTTGCAGGAAAGAAAATTTTCCTAGTATCTAATCTAAATCTCCCTTGGTGCAATTTGAGGCACTTGATACTAGGGAGAGGAGACCAAACCCCACTGCACCCCACCCTCCTTTCACTGAGTTGTAAAGAGCAACAAAGTCTCCCCTCAGCCTCCTCTTCTCCAGACTAAACAGTCCCAGTTCCTTCAGCCACATAGCATGGTTTCAATTGGAAGAGAAATAACTCAAAACCTGAAAGAATCTCTGCATCCCTTTCAGAAAGGTTTTCAATTCCCTCTCTGGAAATCGGTGGAAGTTGAAAGGGGAAATATATACACCAAGCACTTGAGGTTTTTAATTGTCATTGGTTGCAAAGAGAAGGAATGTCATCACTGAAAGCATCCACTGGATTTTATGGTGCGGCTCCCAGTTGGTATTTATTTGCCAGGCTGCAGTCCCTACGCTTCCTTCACTCATTGGGAAGATTTTGTGCAGCGTATTTGTGAAGGATGATTGACTACAGGGAGTCTTTGTTGTACTATCTGCTGTAATTATTTTAATTCAAACACATTCCCTTATAGGACTGACATCATAAACGCTGTTTTCTATAACAAATAGCTGTCAGGGCTGTCAAGCAGATCTGCTTACTGTTTTATATCATTACGATATTTAATTTCAACTCTGCGTTCTTTGTCAAATGTTCTCAAGATTTCCTTTCCCTGGTAGCAGATCAGACAGATGCCTCTGGTTTCAAACAGATCATTCTTTAGGGTGAGGTCAGAGAAGGGGAAAAAGGAAAAACGACAGAGGGAATTTTGCAGCGAGATGCTCGCGTCCCAGTGGGAACTCGTGGCCGGCCCTAACTTTCCTACAGAGCATTACTGTACATATGGGTGTTATTAACTGCCAAGCTGCTTGGATTTTATGACATGCTCAGACTCAAACCTCCTTAGTAATAAGATCACAGAGAAGCCTTTCTATTATCAAGCTTTAAACAGGACCAGGAGCTGATAGAAACAGGCGGCACTTAATTCCCAGCTTCTTCCTGTATTTCTCATTTATCTGGCTTCCAGCCTTCCTCGTTAAGTGAAAAGCCATGGTTCAAAAATAAACACTCCCAGTCCTCAGAGGAGAAAGGCTGTGAAACTTCCATCCTTAGAAATGCTCAAGACCAGGTTGGAAGGGGCTTTGAGTAATCTGGTCTAGTGGAAGGTGTCCCTGCCCATGGCAGAGGGATTGGAACCAGATGATCTTTAAGGTCCATTCCAACCCAAACCATTCTGTGATTCTATGATCCAGAGCTGCCACCACACAATTGAATTACTGGAGCAGTTGGAAGGTTTGTGTTAGAACACAGCATGTATTTTGCTTAGAAAATTTAGCTGCTTTGCCCTGACCTACAAACTCGCCTGGCCACCACCTGCTCTGTTTGGTCCACCTCTGAGTTTGTTCTTGCAATTCAAGGAACTCCCCTCTGCTCATTGCTGACCTCTCAACCCACCTGATGAGAAGAGCTCCCCAAGAGCCCCACATAGTGTGATTTTTATTGTAATTCATTGAAATGCAAATCATTTTGCAACAACAAAATAAAAAAGAATGCAGGGAGCTGCTGTTTCAGGAGGGCTCTGGAATTCCATGTCCTCTCCTACACCTAGCTTTTGGCAATAACGAGCATTGCTGATCCCTCTCCATTTATATGAAAGGGAAAACACATGGAGTGCTTTACCCTTCCCATCTACAGGTGGACAGGAGATGCTGAAGGGAAATGCAGCGAGTGCAAAGCTCATCTGACCTCTCCATTGCCGCAGGCAGACACACAAAATCCATTTTCTGGGAGCTGTTTTGTGAGCTCTGAAATCAGGTTAGATCTTGCAGGTCCTGCCACGTCATTTTCATGGGCTCCTGTTTGGTTTCCAAAAGCCACCTTGGTACCATATTGCTATTTATATATGTGGGTCCACATAGAGGGGAGCCCCAAGTGTTCTCCCAGTTGCTCCTATCTTTTCAGAGCAAGAGCAAGAGCAGAAGAAAGCAACAGGGATATCCTGGTGTGTAGGACCAGCCCAGAGGGAAGCAGAGTGCCTTGAAAGATGGCATTTCTGAGGGGGCTGAGCACAGCCCACCCTGCTCACAGTGGGCTTCAGAGGCACCAGAGACCTCAAGACCTTCCCAGATACTCTCAGCCCTACTGGGGAAAGTCTCACACATCCAGCAGGCTCTCATTTCTCCAAGGAAGAAGCCACCGTCATGCTAAATATTCCTACCGTGCCTAGAACAATGACATTTTAATTCTAGGCTATTGACAGAAATGACAATCAATGAGAAGCAAGAGGCTGGCACGGTCTGACCACTCTTCCCACTGCAGAACAGGAGTTCCCTGTGCTCACAGTCACAAACAACCAAACCCCCAGCTCCCTCTGAAGGGATGAACATTATCACAGTGAATGTTTCCTTTGCTCAGCTGCTGAGATATGGGGGTCACAGCTTGCTAGGATCCCTGCACATGCTCTGCTGTGTGGAGCTTATCATTTAATTAAAAATAACCCCCAGGTTTGGGGGACCAAGCTAGCAACATTCATTGAGCTGCTCTCCTCTCCCGCCTCTCTCTAGCCCTGCCTGCTGTGCCTAGGTATATAATGCTGTAACCTTGCTTGCCTGCACAAAAGTGCTATAAACCATCCATAAATTTTACTGACTTTCCAGTGACCTTCATGAGGACTGGAAGAGTCACATCTCGCACCAAAGATGGAGCTGTAAATATTTTATCTGTGCAGTAAACACAGTGCCGACAGCAGCAACTCACTCGCGTCCCAGGGACCGCTCGGTGAGCGCTGCCGCTGTGCTGAGATGGAGATTTATCTGCTGCCTCGAGAAGGACCTGGGCACAAAGGCTCACAGAAAGCTATCTCATTCCCAGCAGCTTCATGTCACCAGCAGCGGCTGCTGCCTCATTACAGAGTAATTCCCTGCTCCAGGAGAAAGGCAGGGAACGGGAGCCAGGCTGGCAGCAAAGCAGAGGTGCTAACGGCTCCTCCAGTGAGGCCCTGAGCCAGCAAAGCTTTAAACGTGCTGGAGTTTGACAATGCGAGATGTCCTCTGGCTGCTGGGGAGTTTCTGGCACCTGAGGTCTGTTCTTTTGCAGACTCTGGGGTTCAGGTTTGGGAGGATGGTTCGGAGATGAAATGTCTTATGAATTCAAGTGTATCCATACCCAGCCAGATTTCTCCTTGCAGGTAAGCACAAGCTGAACTGTTACCATCAGGAGAATACCCTTACTCTGCTTTGGAGAGTAACTGCTTCCTGGTTGTATGACACATACAGCCTATACTGCTTCCATCCATCACTCAGATCAGCTGCTCCCAGGCTCATACAGGTGTGGGACACAGTGCTGTCAAATGGCACAGCCCTTCCTTCTTTTAATAGTGTGTCACATGCCCCCCTAGGCACCCCACCAGCCACTGCTTCTGCCCCCTGGGTTTCTGCTGTTTGATATAGACCCCTTCTTCAGCCCCTCTGATGGAGAAATGAGGACCATGGTCCTGGTGCAGCTTCTGGCCTCTCACTGCTGGTGGTTCACATCCAAGTGTGGGTGGCTGAGTTCCATTCAGCCCAGAGGATGACAGCAGCGACAGCCACCCTCTTGCAGCAAGCAGCCATTCAAAAGAGGCCATCTTGTCTTACTAGACATTTACACTGAAGAAAAACCAAACCTATTTTCTACTAAGCCTGAGGACTGCAGAAAGCAAAGAGGAGGCCAATGAGCTTGTCACCAACAAGTTTTCCCTGCAAGGGTGAGGAGTAGCTTACATGGGACACAACTCAGCTATCGCACTTCACTCGGAGTTCAGATCGGTCCCACAAAAAGGTCTGACCAGCTTTACATCCTTTACACACTCAAAGTCACACTTCTTCAAGGCATTACCACTTCTCTGGATTCCCAAAGGGCAGAACGGTGCCTGGACCACAGGGCATCCTGCCCCCCCCCCCCCCCCCCAATACCCCAAACCCCTCAATAACTTTGGTTTTCCTCATCACCATGTGCCCTTGTAGCCTTTGCCACACACCCTCTCACACACACACTCCAGACTCCTCATGCTCGCGTCAACTTGGACGTGTATTTATGCTGTAATATATCTTAAGGCAAAACTACATCTACAAGACAATCCCCAAGGACACATCCCTTTGTTTTCCAGCACACACTGCCAGGAGACATGCACGTGAAATGCCTGCTGCTATAATTGTGCCAAGAACAAGCAAGTCTCCGAGGGTTTAGCAGACAGCATCCACAACGGCTTCCCCGGCTCCATCACTCCTGCTGCTGGCAAGGGTTGGGACTACTAGGAAACTTGCCTGAAGGATGTGAGGGTAAGATGGGCTACTGGCCTGGCTCCCATCTCCCATGCCTGTCCTCAGATGTCCTTCCTTAATTCTCATGGCTGCATCTGGTCCTAAAGTCTTCAGCTCTCTCCCCAAGTAAAACAGCCCAGCTTGCCCTGGCGTGGCCTGCTGCTTTGGATCATCCTCAGATCTTCCCTGTGGAAAGATCCCAAATCTCCCTCCTGCTAATCTCACTCCAGCTCCTCCAGTAGCTTCAGAAAAGTGACAGCCCAAAGTGTCACGGTGTGGCATGAGGCAGCAGCCTGGTTTGGGTCATTTGCCCACCCAGAAATCCCTGCCCAGAGCCAAGAGCAGGCTGCTCAGGTTGTAAAGGGTTAGCTCGTGAGAGTAAAGGGTTAGTTTTGTCTGGCAAAGGCTCCCAACCGCCACCCCCCCTCCCGATTTATTTCTGCAATTGTAATTAAGGCCCTGACAAAGTGGTTTAGCTGCCTGAGTCTTTTGTTCAATTTATTGATTAGCTATTTCTCAGAAGTTCATTACCATCCAGAGGCTGGGAATTGGGAATTGGGTCTATGTGGTTTTTCAAGGCTTCATCTCTGCTTCAGATGATTAAATGCAGCCACAACACATCCATCCTGCATTGAACAGCTCTGCCCAAGGTCAAACATTCATGCAAAACAGGAGTGCATATCTGCATGTCTAAATATCATCTGCATGAATTTCCAAGAGGATGTTTTTAAAGCCTGCTCGGCAAGGGGTGGGGGGGAGAGAAAAAAGTATTTATGGAGGTAAGGCAGGTCATATCTTAATGCTCCCAACACAATATCCTTTAATTATAAGCTAATAGATAAAAAAAATAAATCACAAGACCAACTCTCTGCAAACAGGAATGGGGGAGGTGTGAAACTGCAATTGGTACAAATTGGCAGCTTCTGCTCAGAAGCGGAGGGCTGAACGACGGGGTGGACAATCCTGAAAGGCAGAAACGTGGGGGAAATGCTGGATACCATCATCCATCTTACACTGGGGGAAACAAAGGGCTCCCATACACAATGCTGTCCCTATCAGCAATCTTCATTAAGTTCAATATTTATCACAAGGACAACACACCACATTTCCACCCCCCCCCCCCCCATCTCTTTTCAAGAAGCACAACCTGCTGTCTTTCCTTGAAAGATTTTCTAAGCAAATGAGATGCAGCAGGTTTCATCCAGATTTCCATAGAGCATTTGTCATTAGCTAAGCTTGAGAAGACAGGATTTAGTAGAAGCCATGACATGAGTGAAAGTCTCAACAGTAGCTGAAGGGCACAGCACTGGGAGGAAGGAAATTCTGGAAGGAGCTACCCATTAGCTCATCTTATTCAATGTTTTGGGGGGTATTGACCACAGCACAAGAAAAACAAATGCACACCAAGGAAAGGTGCTGAGGAGGACCAGGGCAGCAGAGAGATGGAAACAGCATGGGTCAAGCAAGGATTGCTCAGGATCAGGGTCAAAACTGTCTGCATTCCCAGCTGGCCAAGAAATCGACTAGCAGCATCCTGGCTTGTACCAGCAATAGTGTAGTCAGTAGCACTGGGGCAGAGATCACCCCCCGGACTTGGCACTGATGAGTCCTTACCTCAAATGTTGGGTTCAGTTTTGGAATCCTCACTACAAGATAGATATTAAGATGCTGGAGCATGTTCAGAGACGAGCAATGAAGTGGTTGAAGGGTGTGGGGAACAGGTCTGATAAGGAGCTGCTGAGGGACTTGGGGCTGTTCAGCCTGGAGAAAAGGAGGCTCAGGGGAGATTTCACTGTCTATAACTCCCTGGAAGGAAGCTGGAGCCAGATGAGAGTTGGTCTCTTCTCCCAGGCAATCAAGTAATGGGACTAGAAGAAACCCTCAGTTTGTGCCAGGGGAAGTTTAGGTTGGGCATTAGTAAGAATTCCTTCCCTGAACAGGCTGTCAAGTCCTGGAAGGGGTGGAGTCCTCCATTTCCTGGAGGGATGATGCTGTTCAAAGTCTTTCTCATCTGTGATTCCAACATTTCTCAGCAGAAAATGCAAGCTCCAGTCCTGCTGCCCAGAGAATACAGGGCAGGATTTGATTGGCTGTGGTTGCAAGTCATGCTCTACTTGATCTCATCTTACCCCGCTGTGAAGGTCGCTCCACCTTACTTTCCTTCATCCTTCCCAGGTCACAGGTATCTGTGCTACCCTTCCTTGAGCCTCCTGTCTCTGAGGGACACAATGTCCCTCTCACCCTGCACTTGTCCTTCTCTCTTCCAGGACAAGACCAGAGAGATGATGCACAGCGGGATATGCCTGCTGCTAACTGGAAATTTCATCACTTGGAAGACCAATACGAGGCTTTAACTTTGCCACTAGAGATAAGGACATCTGTCAGCTCTCATCACTTATAACCAAGAAAGTCACATCACCTTCAACTAGAAGAGATGCAGGCTACAAAGGTGCCTGGGGGAGAGCAGGATGGCTGTTCTCCCAGAAGAGGTTAAACTAGTTTAAAGTTATGCAGCCAGTTAAATAAAGCAAGGGCTGAGGACAGGAGAAGCTGCTCACAGATGTACTGAGGGTGCAAAACTTCGGGTGAGGAAGAAGAACTATTCTGAGCTAAGGCACAATACTGCATACCATTAGACATGCATGAGGATAACTACAACTCCAGTGCACAAGGGACCTGAAATAATTTGGCAGATAGACTCTACCCAGCTCTCCTGTGCTGCTACAGGGGAGCCCAGCAGCCTGGGCTGTTTGGAAAAGGCAATCAGATGGTTTTAAATGAAATGTAAAGTTAGAATTTGCCACACATCTAGGAGGCTTCAACCCCCTTTGGATGTACAGCACCATTCAGCTCTTACAACACCTTGGCAGGGATTCTTTTTCCTTCTTATTAACAAGGAGAGGCTCCTGCTTTAGGTTTCCCTTAATATCTGATATACTGTGTCCAGTTCTGGGCCCCTCAGTTTAAGAAGGACATCGAAACACTTGAAGATGTCCAGAGAAGGGCAACAAGGCTGGGGAGAGGCCTTGAGCACAAGCCCTATGAGGAGAGGCTGAGGGGGCTGGGATTGTTTAGCCTGGAGAAGAGGAGGCTCAGGGGTGACCTCATTGCCCTCTACAGCTATCTGAGGGGTGGTTGTGGCCGGGAAGGGGTTGGTCTCTTCTCCCAGGCAACCAGCACCAGAACAAGAGGACACAGTCTCAAGCTGCACCAGGGGAGGTTTAGACTCGAGGTGAGGAGGAAGTTCTTCACCGAGCGAGTCATTCGTCATTGGAACGGGTTGCCCAAGGAGGTGGTGGAGTCACCATCCCTGGAGGCGTTCAAGAGGGCATTGGACGTGGCACTTGGTGCCATGGTCTAGTCATGGGGTCTGTGTTGATAGGTTGGACTCAATGATCCTCGAGGTCCTTTCGAACCTAAGTTATACTGTGATACTGATGTCTCTTTCACAACCTGGCTCTACAAGGTGGTGAGGGGTACTGAAAACACCCAGTCCCACAGTACATAATGTATTCTCAGCAGCCATGGCCACACAAACAAGAGCACTCTGCCTCCTGCAGCCAACAACATTCATTCAATTGAAGTGACAGAGAAGCAGAAATGGTAGAACTCTTGAAGAAGGCATATGACTTGCCAGAGAAACAACTTCTTATCTCAGCACCCTGCTCTCTGGTAACAGACTTTTCCCTTTTTCAAGCTTCTCCTGGTACAAAGAGTCTTTAAAAAACCACAATAATTTTCAGCTCAAGAAAAGGAGATTCACTCATTTCAGCTCCTTTTCAGAAAAGCTGCATTGTTCTCTTTCCCAATAATCGATTTTGTTTGTTTGTTTAAACAAACACCGTTTCTATTCAGACCAGACCATTTCCTGCTCTCCTTTGGAGTCAGCACCCGTGTCACACCATGGCTGTCTCCACAGTCTGATCTTAGCTGCACCATGTGCTGGGTTGGTTGCCAGCTGGAGCACCATGAAAGAGAGCAGGCTTTGATGCAGTGATAAGGTGCTGGCTCTTGGTAATGAGCAAGAAGGAAAGAAAGGGAGGAGATGCTTTGCCCCTCCACCTCCTGCATTCCTCCCTCCTGAAGATTTTTGTCTCCAATTTTCTCCCCTTGCCTTGGGGGTCCCTTTCAAGGGATGTAATTGATATAGTCACTGAAAATAATGGAATTTATAGCCCAGACTCAACACTATAAATTTAGCTATTACATTCCTGATGGGAAAATGAAGAACAAAATGAATTGAGGCAGAATATTTGTCTTAATAATTGTCTCTTTTCTAGGCTGTATGTGTTTAATAGGTCTATGTGTGTGTATATATGCATGAGTATATACCCACACATGCACAGAAGAGTATTTAGTGAAGCAGGAGGCTTGGTTTGAGTTTTGACTTGGGGTTTTGTGTGTCTTATTTTGCTTCTTTTTTTCCTTTTAAAGCTCACATCAGCACAAACCCCTGGCCAGGCAAGCAAACATTAAGAAGCCATCTGTAACACAGTAACAAGGTGAATTTCCCATCCCGGAGCTGTTGGTTGGGGGAAGAGCCCAGCTGCATAATCCGGACACGGTAACAGCCAATTGCTCCGCGCTGCAAATGCACGCAGCGGCTGCCGCTGCTGCCGCTTTGGGCTTCTGGTTGGTTTTCAGATTAATTTTGTTTTTCACCAGGAAAGTAAGAGCTGAGCCAGCACTTCTCTGCTCAAAGCCATTGCCCTGAGACTCTGATAAGGTTTCCCACTGAAACCTTCCCTCTTCTCCACTCCTCCCTTCCCATCCCTGCTCCAGCTCGTGCTGTCTCGGGTTGGGCTCACCCAACATCACCTCCATCCCGCTGCAAATGCACCACTGCAAAAAAAAAAGTGCATGTCCAGGCTGTGATCATTTGTCATTTAGATAGAGTCTATGATATGAACCATGGCAAACACTGTAATGACTAATTTCAAACATTTATTACAACACTTGAGAGACTTGAAAGCTCTCCCTGCTCTTGATTTTAATAAATGCAGTCTTGAAGCAGCCGCTTATCAAAGTGACACAAATTGTGTGGTAAATAGATTATGGCACAGCTGAAATACTGGAAAATGAGATCAGAAATGCTACTATCTTCCATTTAAAGCTTTGAGAGATGCTCCGATCGAGAGGATCCCAAGAAAAGTGGCATGGGTTGAGCTGGCGGAAGTGGGAAGAAGCCAAAATGCCAGGGGATCAGCACGGGGCCAGCCGGCTGCTTATCACCCACCCATTTGCATATGTGCAATTTCTTGCACATTAACGAGTTTGTACACCAAAGGGTTGGGGGGAAAAGATACCAACAGTCCTTGAAGTCATCTTTTTAGTGCCAAACCGAGATATAAGCCCGGCTTCATCGGGAAAGGAGTTATCACACCAGCAGCAAGACTTCCTCACGCTGTTCTCTGCTCCTCAATCTCATTGTCTTCATGGAATAAATAGAACCCTTATCAAAACTTACCAACAGCACTGAAAAGGGAAATATTTAGCTCTTATTTTGTGGCAAACTGCATGTAGATTTCAACACACAGATAAATTGAAAGCTGAATTAGTGTTTGTTTTCATAAAGTTCTGAAAACCGAGAGCAGAGCTTCATTTTTGGGCACATTCTTTGACCAAGGGAAGTGCTCAATATCTGGCAAACAGTTGGTTTGTTTTCAAAAAGCATTCCCAAAGGACATGGAGAAGGGAAATATAAGAAGCCATATCTTTCAGCCAGCCACACAGGGACTCTGTAGGCCTGCTGGTAAAGAAACTCCAACACAAGAGACAGGAAAATGAGGTTGGAAATGCTAGAACCCTTCCATCAAAACAGGATTCATTTTTAGAATCAGCTGCTGCCAATTGTTTTTAAGGTACAAAGAGGGAGGCAAATAAAAAAGAAAGAAAATGGTATAAGGTCCCTGGTATTCTGTGATTTCTCATTCAATACATCCAACACTGCGGGTCAGATCAGCTCTCTGTTTATAGATCTCTTCTGTTTAAGTGGCCAGACCAAGTTTCTCTGGGAAGCAAACGCATCCTTTATTAGAATAAACCAAACCAGGTTGGAAGAGACCTTCAAGATCATCGCGTCCAACCCATCAACCAATCCAACCCACCCAAACAGCTAACCCATGGCACCAAGCACCCCATCAAGTCTCCTCCTGAACACCTTCAATGACGGCGATTCCACCACCTCCCTGGGCAGCCCATTCCATAGCGCAATCACTCTTTCTGTATAGAACTTCTTCCTAACATCCAACCTGAACCTCCCCTGGTGCAGCCTGAGACTGTGTGCTCTTGTTCTGGTACTGGCTGCCTGGGAGAAGAGACCAAGATCCGCCTGTCTACAACCTCCCTTCAGGTAGTTGTAGACATCAATAAGGTCACCCCTGAGTCTCCTCTTCTCCAGGCTGAGCAACCCCAGCTCCCTCAGCCTCTCCTCATAGGGCTTGTGTTCCAAACCCCTCACCAACTTTGTTGCTCTTCTCTGGACTCGTTCCAGCAAGTCAACATCCTTCCTAAACTGAGGGGCCCAGAACTGCAGTTGCAGTGAAATGGGAAGTGCTGGAATTTGAGGGTTCAGCTCAGCTGAAGGTGAACAGCAGAGTCATCAACAGCCTAGCAGTGCACAGACACCCCATGCTCCTTCTGGTTAATTTTTAAGCTCCCTAGCGTCACCAGGCACTGACATGGGAGCAAGCGCTATCTGTAGAGACACTACTGGCCACAGCAGGCATCTGGGCTTCAAATTTAGGTATCCAACTTGGATGATTTAAATTTGACAGTGAGAATCCCCCCCACCCCCACTGTGCTAATTTTGGAGGATCTTTGCCTAAATCCCCCGGACAATGCCGCTTTGCCTCTTTCTGGTCCATCCTTTTGAAAAGATGCTGCCTAAGAATAAGGCTGCAAGTTTTGAATATGCAAAGCAGGAATATTCCCCATCAGATATTCTTTTGCTTTATTCATATGATTGAAACTCTTGCTACGGTTCTTGCAAATCCAAGGAAATGTGTTTACAGTCTCATCAACTGAAAAGAATTGGATTCCCACATTGCGGCTCAGGGGATTTTCTGGGGTTTCTATCAAACACAGCGACTCTGGCAGTAGAAGGCTACTGTAATAAGAGCCTATATTGCAGTTTCATATTAGAATACACAATTAAAACCAGAAAGAGGGGGGTGGGGGGGGGGAATACACATGCTTTCAATCTTCCTTTAGGAGAAACTCCAGAAATCTGAGGAATGGGGGAAAACAGATTCCCCCCAACTGCCCTAAGTTTTCTCTTGTATTACTTTTGCCATTGATGCTGCTGAACTTTCATCTTCTCTGGTTACACACACCATGGAGCAGGAGAGACTGGCAGAGAAGATGGGAGCTTTGCAGCAGCTCTACTGCAACTCTGCTGCCCTCACTGCAGCCTAGATCACTGCTTATATTGAGGGTGAAGCAGAAATGAGAGAGGAGTAACTTCTTGCTCTCCAGACCCAGAAGACCAGTGTTACAGGCATCTTCCTGGGGTATAAATTTAATGCACAACGCAGCTGCTTAGAGCACATAGATTGATCATACAGAGCATTTCCCCTCCTGCTGCAGTCCTAGCACAAGCAGGAAATATGTTAGAGGCTTGGCAAGCTACCAGTCTGTGCAGGGCACAAGTCATCAGCTTTCCCCAAGTACTGTGAGCAGTTGTCTTACAAAACATAAGCAGTTGGTGGCATCCAGCAACGAAGAGGTATGCGTGGCACAGGACAGAGCAAATGAGCCCATTTAACATGTTTCACCTTCTGGCATTGCCTCCCCTTCCCCCTGACTGTAGACAATGAGCTCTGGAGCCATTGCACTGAAGATATGCCAGAAGGATCCTGCTGCTGTCGAGCTATGTGTGCACTGGTGACTGTACACACCTTACCTACAGGAGAAAGGTCAAAATGCAGCTGGTAGGGTTTGGCCTGAGACAACCTGATCGTTCCTCTTCACACTATGCCTTCAGCCAAACCTACTTGTCTCACTCTCAATGTCTCCAAGCAAGATAACACAGCTCAGTGGGGATGGCTGGGAAAAAGAGATGCCCTGGAACAAAATGAGGACTAACTTGGCACTACAGACATCCTGTGAGAATGCAGAGTTTTGCTTCCAGCAAAGCAGTGGGATCCTCACACCCTCATCCCAGCCCAGCAGTGGGGGCTTTCATTTTTCCCAGCCAAGGAGAACCCTGGGCCTTTTAGTCCCAACATACCTGACATGGGTCCTATGGCCTTATGCAGGATTTTCATACTCAGTCAGGGAATTCAGGCACCCCAGTAGTAATATTCCCCCCAGACACACACCACTACTTCAGAAGGTTTCCTCTCCCTCTGCTCTGTAGTCTGTAAACAGATCAGGCTTTTTGTGTGACATGAACCCACAACTGCTGCAGTGTGATAGAGAAGCTGCTCTCAGAATAAGGTAACTCACCCTAAAATGTAGTTTCTGTAACTTTCATCTATAAATCATGAGCTACCTTTAGCTGGCAGGTAACTGTCACACCCTGACTGCAGGGGACTGCAGCATGCAGAGATGCTGGAACTGCCTGTCAGAAAGGGCAGAGCTGGAGCTCAGCTTCCCCAGCTCTCACTGTAACTAGCTTCTGTCTGCTTTTCACTTTCTCTACTCCCAAGTCATAAACAGAGGTGGCATTTCTGACAGGTATTTCAAGCTCTTGCTGGGCTCTCTTTCTCCATTTAAGGAGTCATTGGCATCAATTCCTCCACCCCCAGTTCCAGCAAGAAGCTCCCCACTGCCTCTTCGCTGGTGTGGAGGCCCAGCCCAACACTGCCCATGACAGGGTGGGCTTCTGAGAGCAGGCAGTGACCCTGGCAGAAGAAACAGCATTGGGATAAGGAGAGAGATGCTCACACTGAGATGTAGCCATGGCAACATGCTTGTGCAGAGCAGGAGGCAT
The DNA here is from genome assembly GCF_026170545.1 of Melanerpes formicivorus. Classification (NCBI taxonomy): domain Eukaryota; kingdom Metazoa; phylum Chordata; class Aves; order Piciformes; family Picidae; genus Melanerpes; species Melanerpes formicivorus. The sequence continues at coordinate 8,920,100 of NW_027142373.1, read as the reverse complement.
ATCTGCCAAGGCTCAGAGATTTGCCATTTGATCGCATGGATTTCCATGCTCTGGATGCGATCACATCACACAAAATCCAGGTCAGGCTTGATGCCTTGAATAATTCTTTACCCTCAGGGGCAGAGAACTGATGTAGGAAGCTGTGTCTCATGGAGGATATGGTAGGATTAAACAGATTATCTCTTTTTTTTCTGGCCAAAAATAAAGGTGAGCTTGCAAATGAAGAGACAGCCAGTTCTGCTGCTATTGCACGGGAGGCGGCGGGGAAGCGGCACAACCTCAGAGCTCTGTGTGCAAATCTGCATTTCCTGGGGAGGAGATGAAGCAAAAGTCTCCAGAGCTAGAGTATGATCCTTCTAACCACAAACCCCATCCCAACTTCTTCTCCACCTTGCCACTCTCATCCAAGGGTAAGAGTAACTGAATTTCCAACCTCACAGCAGTCACAGCATCAATGTCTAGCTTTTCGCCCACATCTGCCTCTGAACAACTTGGCTAGGCTGGGTAGGATCCTGCCAAGAGTTTGTCAAACCACCAGTACAGACCTTCCCCTGGCCCCAGCAGTCATGGAGGTGATGGCCCCGGCACACCAGTGCCCACCCAGCAGCAATCCTTCTGCTCTGGGGAGCCAGCACGCTCACCCTGACATAGAGCCCCTCCTGCAGCACTCTGTAAAAACACAGAGCAGCAAAAGAACAGAGCTACAAGGTGCCAGAGGAACAGCCTGCACCAGCACATGTTGGGATAGCAAGGAGAACATGAAGCCCTAAGAGGCAAAGGCAAAGCAAGAGACAGAAAAAAACCACAAACCCTTCAGGGCTTCAAGAGATTTGTGGCAAAGCCTGGGATGAAAATATTATCTCCCGGGTTCTGCCACTGAACCAGACCTGCAGACTGGCAAAGGCTATATTTGCTCTGATATGTGCCTGTGCAAATCATGAAAGCTAGTTCTGAAGCCCAGAAAGAGCAGGCAGCTTGAGAGCAAACAGCACAGAGCAAGCAAAGGATGTGCCAAGCGTTTTGATTCAAGCAAATCTGCAAGAACTGCTGTAAACTCCCCACACATCTTTGGGTTGATGAAGAGAGGAAAGAGGGAAGGAAGAGCCAAAGCTCCACACAGCATTGTTCAGACTTCTTTGCTCTGATGCTCATGCCATTGCCTGTTCCTAGGACAGGACAACAATAGAAGAAACCACAGCTCCAGAGGGGCTTTACATCACCTGTGATCATTTGTGAAGTGGTGGGGAGGGAGGGTCTAAAGAAAAAGATCAAGTTCAGGTGTAAATACAATTTTTAAAGGTTTATTTCTTATTTTGAAGAAATTTTTTCTCCCTTTTATACCGACAAACCTAAACCCCCTAGTAACTGGATGATTTTCTCCTGGCACCTTATAAAGGGTGGACCCTTCCCTCAGTAGCTTCAACCTTTAGAAAACAACAGGTCCCTAGACCTTGAAGGAAGAAGTCAGCAATACAGAGATCATCCTCCATTAGAGAAGGAACAGGGAGGGAAGGTGGATTTATCCCGATGACAAGAGTGTTTTGGAGAGGTTTAATTCATCCCTGTGTCAGGTCCTTTCCTTCCTGCCCTCCCCACCCCTAGCTCCCTCTGAACCAGTCTTCCCATCCCTTGCTTTTCACCTCTGTAGGTCTGAGCAGGAGAAAAACATGCCCTAATTATTTTCCTCTTGCACAGCTGAGCCCTGCAGCCCTTAATTTCCTTACCTGAATGCTCTCGCTTCGAGTGGGTTATATACGACAAAGCCTTCCGGAGCGTATTTGTTGTGCAGCAGAACTCGGGTGTCACACAAGCATCTCAAACCCCTCTTTCCCCCAGTACAGACTAATAAGGGACACAAATTACACAGACTTCTTAGAGTCTAGAGGGCCAAAAGACTAAAGGAAGGAAGAAATAGGGTCACAGATCCTCTTGCCTTCACACAAACAGCACAGATACCTCCCTAGTTGATAGAAATTAAAACTTGCCTTACGTTTTGTTCTCTGTTTTGGAGAAGGAGATGAAGAGCTTGGCTGCACTCCAATTGCCTTAACATAACCACAGTGTCCTGCATCTCAGAGGCAACCTTGTTGACAGCTGCTGCAAAGGCAAGCAACAGAGAGAGCAGCCACTGCACGCTCTGTCCCATGGGGTGACTGTAGAAGAGGCAGGCTTCTGCTCTGAGACAAGGCAAGCCACCACTGAGCTGGGCAGTGCAAGGGAAACTGGGGCTTTCCCTATGTTCAGGACATCATTCCCAGCACACTTTTACAAGTGATGAGGTCCAAAATCTCCCATCATGACTGCTGCTTTGTACCAAGTGTAGAACACCAGCACAAAGCTCTTCTGCTTTCACATACAAACACCAAGGACAGCATGTAGATAGGAAGAGGCACTGAAGGCCAGCAGACATCCCAACCTTGCTTTATGCAGATACACATAGTAGGAAATATATTAACTATAACATCCCCTTGAAGATGTCTTTGAACTGCTTCTGTCTCAGTACTAGGCACAGAGCACAAAAAGACAGGGCATATTGGTCATCAGCACAAAGTTCAAACTGTTCAGACCCTCAGGAGCCCTCAGTACCAGGTAACCATCTCTCCTGCTTATACCACAAACCTCTTACAGTGATTCCCCAGGACCTCCCTTTCTTTGCAGAATCTTGTTTCAAGATGGCTTCTTCATGAAGCCGTCAAAGACAACCCCAAAAAGCATGGAGGTGCAAAGGTCCTGTGTTCATGGTGCTAGCAGCAGCATCACACCAGCAATGTTACCAAGAGATTAATTTTTGTGACATAGACCATATGACAGAGACCACCATGCCTTTTGGCCATGTGGTAGCTCAGCTTCAAGCCCCTGGTCTGAGACTGCATCAGTACAGAGAGCTGTGTTGACCTGAAGGCTGTTGGGCAGTGCAGCTCCTCTTTGGGGGAAGGAGTCACTCAGCAGAGACAGTAGAATTCTACTGGCTCTGGTCCTAGAACCCAGCCAGGTGCCCAGCTGCTCCCCTTCCTATAACCCAGCAGCATGGAAACCTCTCATCCCCCAGTTCTGCTGCCAGAACTCCCTTTCCATGACCTATTTCTTCCAACTCTGTGTAGATCTTGCAGCGTGGTTTGTAAGATCAAAAAGGTTGACTGGGCTACGACCCAGCCCCCCTCTCTGCTTTGAACTTCTAATTATTTTGCTAATTCTAAGCCTAGTGCTAGGATGCTCTGAGCACACCTAAAGCCTTCCCCACAAAAAAAAAATAAATAATAAATTAAGAAAAAAATAAATCAAGCTGCAAAATGTCTCCCAGGACCTCATCCCCAGTGAGATATACTCTAACCTTTCCCAGTAACCAAGAGCAGAGCTTGTCTCGTCATTTGCAATTAAGTTCCTCGGCTAATGAAGCTGCTGTTAAAAAAAAAGAGAGAGAAAGAGAAAACCCAACCTCCTCAGGTCAGTCTAATTAAGAAATGTTGTACCTTGCAGTCCCAGTGTATCTTGTGGCAAACAGCTGTGCATGCTTTCAGCTTTGACAGCAGAAAAGGTGTGATTATTTATTTATTACCTAAATGTGGAGAAGCTTCAGGAGCAGGAAATGCCTGTGCTGTAAGGGAGCACAGAGAAAAGAAATGACACTCAGCTGGAACCTGTAATTATAAGGGGGGGTGGGGGGGGATGTTGACCACAGAAAATGCAATTTGGTGATGAATACTTCTGCACTGGCTTTCCTTTGAGATTAAAAGTACACAATCGAATCAAGGCCAAAGTGGAGCTTGCCCTCAAGGAAAGACACTTGGGAAGACAAATGCAATTATGCCACTGCCATCTGCAATGCTACAGGAAGTGGCCAAGACCACCTCATGGTTAGCATCTTCAGAGAAAAAACATTGCTCCTGATCTGAGTCGTTCTCTTCCCTTGACAAGGGATCTTCACTGCTATCTACAGGCTCATCTAAACAGGATCTTGCCAGCTGAAAACCTGCTCCCACCATGTGACCTGCCTTAGATCAGCAAACAACCATCTTCTGCTTGCCTTTTGTCTGAACAATGTTTATGCAGCAAGAACTAGATCTGATCTGCATGAGCAAAAACTTAACCAAGTGCCTCACCATAAAAAAACAGCCAACCCACCTCTGATTTTAGGAACATATCCACTACACACTCTAATTTCTTTCAGTTCTCCCATCACTCTGCCCATGTCTCTGCACTGTGTCAGCACACAGCCCACCAGGACTCTGCCTGCTAGTACAGAGCACCTCACGACCAGACCCCAAACTTCCCAAGCTTCCATCAAGCCACTGCTATGTGTCACTAGTGCCTGAAATGCTGATTCCCTGAGCTTGGTGCTCTTTACTCAACAAGCAAGGAATGACAAGGTGTTAAGCAAGAGAAGTTGTACTTAAGCCTCTCTCTCTCTATTTTAGCCAATTAGATCAATTTCACTATCTGCAGAAGACACCAAGGTTAGAGGGGAGCTGCCAGCACTGCTCGAGCACAGCTCATCTTGATCGGTTATTAAAATTCTGCTTGTTAGCTGCTGAGAAGAGGCACATCCAAAATGACCTCATGCTGATGAGAAGCCCATCCAGTCCTCTCCACAGCTGGATGGAGCCTTTGCAGAGATTCCCTACCAAAAAAAACCCCAACACCTAAAACCCAACCAACCAACCCACCCCAAACCCTTCAAAAATCAAACTCTTCCAGCAACCCCCTCCCCCCAAATCTTTTCTGCATTATATTACATCTTATCTCTGGCCATACTTGATGGAAGGGCTGTGTTGGGTTCTGCTTTCCCTGAGCTTCAAATCATCAGCATCAGGCTCATTTTGCAGCAAGCCATGGCTGCCCAGATGGCCAAGGGCTTCATGGCACCACATGCAATAACCAGCTTGAATGAGCCTCCCCAGAACAGGCAGTACACACCACAGCCATGGAATAGCAAAACCAAGAGTGCAGACAACAACTCATGACCAACACCAAGAACAAACAAGCTGCACCTGAATGGTGGCTAAAACTCCATGCCACACCTCTGACCATCATTAACCTTCAACTCTGAGCTATCCTACAGCCTGAGAGCTCAGCAAAACCCCTAAAATTAGTGAGGTAGCACAAAGGGACTTGAGGAGGAGGGAGGGGAGGAATCGCAGGCAGAAGACTCCCAAAAACAGCACATGGAGATTGGGGGATGGAGGGGAAAAAAATAGAAATGAGAGAGAAGCAGACAAATGTGGGAAAAAGGAGGGAAGAGTGTTGGGGGGCCGGGGGGGGGGAGGGGGGGGTTAGGGAGGAGAAGATCTCAAGAGCATCCACTTAAGCTTTGAATTGCCTGGCTTTGTCTCCGCTTCACACAATGGAAACGTACAGCAGCAACAGACAGATGCTGAGAGCTGGTTTGCTTCTCATCTGCAATTCCAAACACCCTGTCAGGAACAAATATTTGAAAAGACATCTATCCAGCCATTAACAGATCGAGGGGGGCAAGCTTGTCTTTTTTTTTCTCTTTATTTTTTTTTGTTAAGCAGCAAAATAATTCTGCGTTCATCCCAAAGACGATCACGCAGAGAGATGCCAAGGGAAGCACCAGAGGGACAAGCAAAGTTTCAGGTCTGTCTTTAGGGCTGCAGACAGCTCGCTGTCGAGCTGGGAAGGTGCAGCTGGTTAAGTATTTGCAGTGCAGGGGAAAAAGGGGGGGGGGGGGGGGTTGGTGGAAAAAAAACCCCTAATACATCAGACAGCTGTATTTTTAACTGATCACGTGCTCGCTTCTGTTTCGTAAGATTTATTCCCTCATTAATCACTGCCCTCCCTTCATTCATGTTAAATATAAAAATGATTAGGAAAGATCCTCATCATGGTTAAAAAAATAATTAGCTGCTACATCATGTTGCACACATTCAGACAGAAAGGAGTGATTAAATTAGGAATATTAAAACCCCATTAATCTGTGCTCAACTTAAGCTCTGCTTGTTCATCTCGCTGTGGCACTTATTATTTCTGACACTGAAAGATATTTGAATTACTAGCTGAAACAAGGTCACTATCAGAAAGATGTCAGGTCAGCAATTAGTCAAAGGTGGGAGAAGCTACCAGAACTGAGCTGCGCTTGACATGCCACAAATGTGTCAAGAAGTCTTCCCTTCCCGGTGTCACTTGGATGAACAGAGCAGCGCTGGGACCCCAATGACACAGGGGTGCAGTTCGGCCCTGCTGTTGGCTCTCTGCTTGTATCAGGGCTGCCAAATCTTTCAGGCATCATCTGAACTCCTAAGATAGCCTCACATGCTTGTGCCCCAGCCTTTGGGAGAAAGGTTGGGACAAAGGGTACGGTTTGAAACCCACATCTGGAGCTGTGCAACTTCCCTGTCATGACCAGAGCTCACAGCAGACACGAGGTGACCTCATCATGGTAGGGGTTTGTTGGACAGCGTTATCAGCAGCTACCTTTGGCATGGGGTCCCACAGGACACAGGCTGTAACAGCAAGGAGAGAGTCAGTGCAAGGAGGGCAGAGCTTGAAGTCTTAACCAATAGCATTGACTTCAGTATCATTAACCAGCTTGTTCACCGCTTGCTCTAATGCTTGTGGGCTGGAGCACTTACTGTTCACCTAACAAAGCACTCTGAGATGTTTGCTCTCTTTCAAGAGCCTCACTTCTATTTCGGGCTCATGAAGCAAAAGCAGCAACCCAGAAAAAATTGTTTCCTCTGGGAGAATGTGTGCAAGCACACAGCATTCGATGGCAACATGAGAAGATAGACACAGCTCCGCATGCTTCGTGGATTTGTGTTTAAAGAGTAGTTTGGGAGGAAAGCTGCTGCACAGAACTGGCATTTGCTGCATGGACTTCACCATTTGCCTGTTGTTGCATTACACAAGCAAGATCCTACAAGAACAGCTGGTGCTGGCCGCAAGCTGAAGGTCTCCAGTGTTTTCTATTGCCCACTCAAAGTGTAACGAACGACATTTGCTCAGTGCCTAGGCCAGGGCAGCCCACGTCTGTAGCGCAACTGCAAAAGCAGGAATTGCAAATCTTTCAATTTGAGAATGAAAAGAAAACAAAACAAGCAATAACTTCCAATGGATCTGTTGGTCAAAGTTTTGGAGAGCCTCAGCAATGTTCTGGGGGATCCTTTGGACTACAACAGGAGGTCTTTGTCACTACTGCAGGTCCCATTCACCACTTCCACCGTGCTAAGCAAAACCCCTTTGAGATCTGTTCCTGGGAGACAGATGTTGCCTGCCACCACACACAGATATGGCAAGATGCAAGCACAGGAGAACAAAAAGAATTCTGACTACTCAGTCACATCTTACAGATGAGTTCCCAGGCTGCTTTTCCTGCTACAGGTGAACTCAGATGCTTGCTGGCTTATAAATTCAATATGTTTGCTATGCTTGCCCTCATTAAGGGATAAAAAAACAAAAGCACACAAACAAAAATTTTCATCCACAGATCTCCCAAAGTCTTTCCTAAGCACAACACTGCAGGGTACAAACTCTTTGTATACTTCATTCAGCACTGACAAAACCACTTCTGAGCCTCCTCAAAAAGGAAACAGATAATAAACCAGCTAACAAGCCTGCGCTCTAATTGACAACACAGGAAGCAGGGAAAGATGCTGCATCTCCTTGCAACTGCAGGAAGAACTTCAGGGAAGCAGCATTTAATTAATCGAGTTGGGATTTCACTAAGATCCCCATGTCTTATGAAAAATGCCCTAAGACATTTAATGACCACAGGTGAGGAGAACCTTGGGTTTACATCTCATTTGAAACTGAGCGTGCAGAATACAAAGTGATCCAGCCCCACTCCCAAACCTCACACAAATTATTCTTTCCACTTTTCTACTTGCCTTTGGACAACCCTTTGGTGCTGCGTGCGTGAGCTGTGGGATCTCTTCTTGAATAGGAGGAACAAAAATGCACCTTGCAACCACTCAGTTACTCCCCTGAGTAACTACTCAGGGGAAAGATCAGCTGAATATGAATGTCTCTATCATGTCACTGTTACTTCCTTTTAGAAGAAGGCAGAAGGGATGCGAGGGAGAGGGGAAAGTCACAGCAACAAAAATGCCTTTTCTAAAATATTTATTTACTCTCAATGCTTCAGGAGATGTTGTTGAGGCAACAGCCACAACACACCAGCAAGGCATCCTGACTTCACCCACAATGAGTGGGGCTTTTAGCTAGACACAGTAGCAGCTCATTGTTCCCCTTGAAGGCAAGCAGAGGTTTGCCACTGACTTTACCAAGAAAAGAACTGAGCCAGCAAAGCGCTTTCAAAAATCCTCCCCACTAATAACAGTGCAGATAGCATGGAGCAGCAGAGTATTCACAGGCAAGTTCTGATGGATCTTTGACTTCATTTGAAATGACTTTGAGGTTCACCTACAAGGAAAAATAATTCATATGTGGCTGCTACAGACCCATAGCAATCCTTAACCATCAACATCAGGGAGCTGTCTTTAATAAGTGAAGAAAACCAGAAGCAAGCCCTGGGAACACTGACTGAGATGCAGTGGCTGGTCAGCTGGGTGGCCAGCAGGAGCAGAGATTTGCTGGGAGACTGAACTCACTGGGACAGTGTGTCCCCACCCTTGGTCCAGTGATATCGTGATGGCAAAGCTTAAAGGCATAATTTCATTCTAAATGCTGCTTGGAGCTGGGGCAACAGGACAGAGAAAATCTATACCTTTAGATGTTCATTCAGTTCAAGGACAAGGAACTCCTGGAGAGAGTCCAACAGAGAGCCACGAGGATGATTAGAAGACTGGAACACCTCTCTTAAAACAGAGGCTGAGACCTGGGGCTGTTTATTCTGGAAGAGAAGGCTGAGAGGGGATCTTACAGGTGCATATAAATATCTAAAGGGAAGCGATGACAAGAATGGGGCTGGGCTCTTCTCAGTGATGCCCTGTGCTAGGACAAGGGCCAGTGGGTGCAAACCAGAACACAGGAGATTTCACTTGCACTTACGGAAAAACTTTACTTTGTGGATGATGGACCAGGCTGCTCAGAGAGGCTATGGAGTCCTTTTCTCTGAAGGCATTCAAAACTCACCTGGAAGCATTCCTGTGCAACCTGCTCTAAGCAATCCTGCTTAGAACTCTGGAGGTCCCTTCCAAGCCTGACCATTCTGTGATTCATTTGGGACCTGTGCATTTGATTATTTAGGAACTGTGTTGTGTGCATGTCATTGCTTCTGCTGCATGATGAGTTTAATACTTTGAAAAAACACACCCACAATATCCTAAACACCCCTAAGTGGGGAAACTAAGAACGTGGCCAAATAATGGGAATTATTTTGGCCACCAAGAAGCAAGCAGGCACTCCCCTGCCCCAAGTGCTGTGGAATTAAGACACTCATAAATCCTTGCCCAGCAAGCCCTGGAGAAATAAAAGAGGCTTTAAGTATAATCTAGCCAACCACTTCATATAGCAAGGGGAGCAGCAGAGCTGAGGGCAAGCAGAGATCAGCAGAGGAAAGGACAAACGTAATTGCTGGAGTCAAACAGAGAAAATTGCAGGTAGATACCAGCTAGATGTGATTCCAAAAAACTTCCCCAAAGCCTGAGGTGACTCCATGGTTAACACCCAGCTTGCTAGGGCTGCAGCCACGCGTGGTGAGGGAAGGGCACCGGTGGCACAGGGGTCAAGCAGAGCTGTAAAAGGCAGTGCTAAATGCACGAGAGCTTGTTAATCGGAGCCGTGCCATTGAGACTCCATTGCTGGGTAAGCTTTTGTACAGCTTTGACACTTAAAAATGGTGTTAGGAAATGCAGAGCTTGCCAGCTCTTTAGGACTTCAGCCAGCACAATGAATGACATTTGTAGTACCTCTTCCAACTTGCTGGCACAACATTTTGCCACACATTCACACGTGCGTCCCTGTGGCAGAGATGCACAGGCAGAGACCCGGAGGAGAGGAGGCTCAGAATGACAGGTCTGGCAGGGAGGAACTTGGGCAGAGCTGAACTCATGAGAGGAAAATGAGTTAAAATAAACAAATCCATCAACAGTAGTACCGTGTAACTCATTTCTAGTCCAGGTCTGTACCTATAGTGGTGGTTTCCACTGCCTCTGGGCAGCACTTGCTGTCTCAGCAGCTCAGAGAGGGTATTTCAGGGCAGGGAGGGGCAATCCAAGAGCAGTCACATCACAAAAACTTCATGTTGCCAAGGAAACAGCTTTCTTGGTAATGGAAGCATCATTCTGGGGTTATTCTTTCCTCCTCATTGGTTTTGTACCCCCAAAGCATCAGCTAACTTAATCAAGCTCCAGACAGCAGAGCACCAGCCACAGGATATAAAGCAATGCACAGCAAGCCAGTAGAACTCAGCACAGAGGAAGCAGGAAGGTGAAGGGTGCACATGAGTGCTGCAGGAGCCAGGCAGAGATGGGCAAGGTTTCTCTTTAAGAGATGGAGAACTGCCTAATGTTGCTATTAAATCAATCCTCAATAAGCAATAAATAAAAGCAGGCTGTGTCTCTAATAACCAAGGCAAGCTCCCAAATCACAACCAAGTAAATTCCATGCTGCCTTCTCTTGACAATCCATCATCCTTGAAGGAAGGGGGAGGCCCTTCTGGACCCTTCCCAGCACCCCTCCATTCCTATTGCCACATGCTAATACAGTGGCACATTCACACTGCTCTGAACATCCTTCTCATGTTTAATCACAATGCTTTTAGCTGTTATGGTTGCAAAGACCACTTTAAAAGCGGAGATCAAATCTTGCAGCATTCAAGTTGAAGAGCAAACAGCACCCACCACCTCAGGCAGGATTTAATCAGATACCCAGGGTGTAGAGCCCAGAGAGGAGCCTGCAAACATCTCAGCTGTTCAGCACCACATTTATGATCTGAGGCAACATCCAAGAGAGACAGGCAGCATTTGTTTTCAGTTCATTGAAGATGGCACAAAACCTAAGGAACTTGGCACTAAGCTTCAGTAAAGGACAACCCAGTGCAAGAAGTCCTCTTCTGGGAGTTACTGCGCTGGGAACTACACCGTGCTGCATGAGCATGGGAAGAGAAGCAGCATCTCTGTCTCACTGAGTGGGGCTTGCTTAATTTACTCTGCTGGAAGGGCTTCAAAAAGTTAAATTTCTGCATTTCTCCCTGCTGCCAGTCTGATCCCTGTAAAGTTTCCCAACCACAGGGCTGTAAGGAGCTCCTCACAGGGATGATATCCCATGGAGCAGACGCCCTGGTGAACAGAGTGCTTCAAACCTTCTTGGGAATGCACAACCATCAGGCAGTGACCCTCAGGTGAAAAAAAAAAACAAACAAAAGAAAATAACCTGAGCAGATAAGAGAACAGGCAAAAAACATCAACCCTTCCTAACACCTTCCTTGGTGAAAAACATCTCCCAGTTAACATGATGCACACCAAAAGGAAAGCTAATCCCATGGGAGATCCCTTCAAAAGCAAACTCCAGACACAATACGTGCTGACAGCCCCCATTCCCAGCATGGGCACCACCTGGGGAGCTCACTGCAATGAGAAACTTTGTTTTCATGATGCTGAAATTGTCAGTCTGTGGCTGTAATGGTACTTGGCTCAGTTCAGTCCCAAACCTCTTGTTTCAGCTCCAATCTCCCCCCTGAGCCTCCTCAAAGCACCCTGCAGAGGGAAAGGTGGATATGACCTGACACAGCCAAGGGGGTTGATGCTCCTCAAAGGTTTGCAGAGCCAGATGACCACAAGCTGTGGTGCAGGGCTGCATTATCCACCAGTCCCCAGCTGGTTTTGGGTCACCAAATGGCTCTGTTCTCCATGAAGGGAGGAGGAGGAGACGGGCAGGGATGAAGGAGAAAACGTTTTGCCCTTTCTTGCTACCTTTAAATTATGTCAGATAATTTCTCATGGCTAACATCAGTGCAGTCAGCTGCTCCAATGAAGGAACTTAAACCACAAGGAGCCATACCTGAGGGTTTTTTACAGACATTCCTTCCATTTTTTTGGCTGCTCAGGAGCTTTTGATTACCAAAGTAGCCAAGCTTGGGTGTTTTCACCCTGCTGAGGACATACCACAAATAGTTCAGTGCAGGGCCCCACCCCCTCATCGGGGAGAAGCTGCTTTGCAGAGGTGACCACATCCTGCCTGTGTGGAGCCCAGGTGCCAGCAGCATCACTCAGCTGTTACAACAGGAAGGCAACGGTGTCCAAGTGCCCCCCAGCACCACAGAATGGGATAAGGAGAGAACAGAGACTGAGCTCTCCAAGGAAGGCAGGAGAAGTAGAGGAAAGGCTGAGACACCTGGGTGTGGATATCATAAATGCTTATCAAGATCCAAGGGGCAAGTGTCAAGACGATGGGACCAGACTCTTTTCAGCAGTGCCCAGTGACAAGGGGTAACAGGCACAAACTGAAACACAGGAGGTTCCATCTGAACATGAGGAAAACATTCTTTCCTGTGAGGGTGATAGAGCACTGGACCAGGCTGCTCAGAGTGGCTGTGGAGTCTCCTCTGGAGACCTGGATGTGATCCTGGGCAACCTGCTCTAGGTGATCCTGCTATAGCAGGGGGATTGGACAAGATGATCCCCAGAGGCTGCTTCCAACCCCCACTATTCTGTGAAAATCTGCCCTTGTGGGTCCTTTCAACCTCAGCATTGGGCAAGTAGCATGACCTAGTGCAAGGTGTCCCTGCCCATTGCAGGGCGGCTGGAACTCGATGATCCTTGAGGTCCCTTCCAACCCTATCAACTCTATGACTCTATGAACGTGCTCAGACAGCTCCTCACCATCCCTGTTCATTCATGCAATCAAACATGCAAAATTTGCACTGTTAGTGTGGCTCGAGTCCTCTACCCAGGCTCCCACAGGCATCCCAGCAAAGCCCAAACAGTGCAAATCTGCCCTGCCACGAGAGCAAAGCAATTTCTCCTGCCTGACATGTTTTATTACCCAACAGAAGGAAACCCATATTTTTGGAAATTGAATTACACTTGCTTGAATATTAAGAGAAAAAGTTATTCCCTTCGCTGAGCTGCATTAATAACATCCCTGCTTTACAGCCAGCGCGGAGGCAGCAAACGAAATTTGCTCACAGCGACTTTCAGTTCTGGAGTTGAGACCCTGATCTGCTGCTTGAGGAGGCCACAGCAACCACCCAAAAAGGAAGCTTCCAAGGCACTTGGAAAATCTTAAACCTTAAGAGGCAAGACTGGAGAACATCTTTTGAACCACTGGCAACAAGACCCATGGGCTCTGGTCACAGATTCAACTTTTAAAGCCACAACTGAACAAACAGAAGCCAATTCACCTCAGCCTCCCAATGCACTTGTGAGTTTGAACCAAGGAAAGGAAAAGTCTTTGTCTTCACTCACTGCAAGAACTTTCACCTGGTAAATGGGTGGCGTATGGTAGGATGCTTCTTACAGCAAAAGCCAACCCCCACCCCAGACACATGCATATATTTGAATGAAGTATCCTAACCCAAAGCATCTCCCAGCATCTCAGCTGATTTCCAAGGGGCTGTCTGGCAGAGGAGGTAACTCACCACAGCTTATCAAGAAAACGGAACTTTCAGCCAGAGGTCTTTATCTCCTTTTCTCTTTCTCTTTTTTTTTTTCCTTTTCCCTTTTTCCTCCCAAGGCCCAAATTTCTTAAACCACAACTTTCATTAAACCCCAGCATGGTGCAGATCACAGGCATAATTCTTTTCCCCCCCCCCCCACCTTCCCACCACAAATCCATTCAAAGTGAGTGACATTTGCAAAGTGTATTTTCACGGCCCTCCGTAATCCCTTCAGAATATTAAGACTGCATTACTTTGTCTTTGGTTACATTAACTTCAATTTTCCTTATGAGTAAGTATTTGGCTAAAAATTAATATAGTGAAGTTGAAAAGAATCTTATGATAGGGAAAAAGACTAATTTCATCTCTGGCTGCTCAGATACCAGAGTACACTGGGGTTTATGTAATTAACTTACAATTTTAGCCTAGGTTGTGTACATACACTGAATCTCCCTGCTGGAAACAAGATTAGATTTTATTACACTATATATCCTGGTTATCTTCACCATGCCTCCAATATTACTTCCCTCAATGACTTCAAGGCTCTCTGCTGCAATGAAAATGCAGAACCATCTGGTATTGAGCCCATGCAGTTTATTTAAGGATTTAATTAAATGCTCTAAATGGAGAGCTTCTTTGAATTAACATTTTAAATGTGACTTATTGCAGGTTTAATATTGTCTTAATGCCAACCTGGGAAACTCCATAGCCAAGTTGTTGACGTTTAAATTGAATTCATTTGGGTGGCTCCGGGGGGACTCATTAATTAATCTAAACAACTAATGGGGATTGGTTCTGACTTTTGATGAAGATTATTTACAGAGACAATTTGCAGTGAATAAAGAGTCACAGTAGGCAAATGTTTAATTGAATTTAAAAGAAAAAAAAAAAGGAAAGAAAGAGAAAGGGGGGGGGGGGGGGAGAGGCCATCTCATTGTGTTCAATATCAAGGATGCATCTTGCGAGTAAGCTTTGAAATACCGAGAAAGGGACAATTGCTTGAAGCTTCCTAGCTGCACACTAATAACAAAGAGAATGAGTAATTACATTTGCCTGTGTAATTTGCAGCTTGAAAGAGAACAACAGGTCTGTCTGCCTTGCAGTGCACACAGAGAGACTCTACCAGGAAAAAAAATTCTGTACTCTGAAGACCAAGTTGCCCCACTCACTTTTACTCAGGTACCCAAGAAAATGGCATTTTCCAATCCATCATCAGCTGGGACAACGGAGCCAACTCCCCACGCTTACACTTGCAAAGACCCAGAACAACTGAAATGAGCTCAGCGGAGCTGCTTTCATCTACAACTTAACCCATAACATAATTAAAGAGCAAAAGAAGATTGGATATCAACTTTGGAATCAGATATTTGCACCTCTGAGTGCACCATGAGCCCTGCAAATGCTAACACCTAGTTATGTGGTTAATTTTCAGCAAAGCCACAGCAGCAAAACGGTGCCTGTGCCCCTCTGTGTCCACACTCATTAGAGCAAGTCATCCTTTAGCAGTTTTCCACCGTTATTATCATTATCCCATCTCATCTTGAAGTTTCCAGGAACACCAGAGGTTGCCACCAAAGCAAGAAAACACAGTTTACCAAACACGCTGCACACCCACATTTCCCAGGGACACACAGCTTCTGCCCTGCAACCCCAGCTTCTGAGGGCACAAACACCTCTAAGTATCTGTGATTTCAATCAGGAGTTCTTGAGGAGCAGTTGGGTGTTTAACATGAAGCACTCATTTGCGTTACTAGCAAGCATTCCAAGAAAGCCCAGCAGACCAAGGAGAGAGACAGGTAAATCACAGGACAGAGATAGTAGCAGCAGGTTGGAGCTCTCTTGCCTGTTGCACCCTCTCCTGTGTGATTTCTGCTTTTGCTCCTTATGAATTGTCCTTCACCTGCAGCCAATTTAAGATTCAAAAGCACAGCATTGAAGGGCAAGGGAGGTGAAGGACAAGAAAAATTGAGGACATGGAGAAGAAAAGGAAATGTCACAAGTGCTACACTTCTATAGTGTGGCCATTAACCATGCAGAGAGTTTGATGGGAAATTATGCAGCAACTTAACTGTTTAGACACATCAGCTGCCAGAGATGCCCAGTAGAAATTGGAGCAGCACACACCAACTCTTCCCTTCACAGCAGTGTGACCTTCTCCTTCAGAGGGGTACCAGTTACTTGGGAGATACATCTCTCTGTCTTCTTTAGACCAGACAAGAAGGACCTCAAGCTGTGGCCAGGTCTCTCAGGGAGCCTCATCCACACAGAGCAGGTCCCTGTCTCACAGCAGGCACCTCAAAGTCTTCAGCAGGCAGTGGCCATCAAATGCTACTGGTTTAGTCTCCCACACAAGCCAATCCAAACATTTGATGTTTTGAACACCACCATGCTATGTCTGGCTCTAACAGTGCATATCAGCACTCCTTTTCTCTGCCACTGAGCTATGACAACACTCCTGCTCCACACTACCATTGCCCAGTTGGGCTTAAACCATTTCTGGAGCATGCAAACTTGGCAAAACCACTGTGAACATCCTTCATCTCATGCCAAAGACAAGGGCAAACCCAGGCTGGGCTCATGAGTAGGGCAGTGAACATAGGAGGGTTATAGAATCATAGAACAGAGTCACATTGTTTGGAGTAAAACTTGAAGACCATCAAGTCCAACCATTACCTAACTCTGCTGAGTCTGATGCTAAACCAAGACTCTCAACACCACATCTCTGCCTCTTTTAATACCTTCAAGGATGGGGATTCAACCACTTCCCTGGGGAGCCTGTTCCTGGTTTGGAGCCTGTTCGTGTGAGGCAAAGCCATCCCCACATACCCCAGTCCGTATCATGTGAGCTCAGCCAGAGCCCAGGCTTGAGCCCACACTCTTCTCTGATCTCTCCACATCAGATTTGCATTTTATTTTCAATAACATCCCAACTTGTCTTGTCTAAATCAAAGAGGTTCCAAACTTCTTTTCTTTCAAAGACTGGACACATCCTGCATGCTAATTTGGGAGGCAATTGAGGGGGAGGGTACAGGAAGAAAATGCACATAACCATTAAGCCAGGGAAACTAAAGCATCCTGCCTCCATCAGCACTGCTGGATACCATCTAGAGCATCGCCAGCTGCTCTCAGATACCTATAGTGGAGCTCTTTTATGCAAACACCTCCAGTAAGGGCTTTTGTGGATCTGACAGACAGAGTGGTTAAAAATTAGGCATTCGGTGGGTATCCAGTGGAGAGACATTGTGCAGCACATCTGAAGAGGGGAGTCACTCTCAGAAAGGGAATTCTGAATTGTCTGAAGAGGAAAGGCTGCTCAGGCAGGCGGAACGGAGCCCAACGGCAGATGAAGTCGTGCTGCGAGCATCGCCCATACCATCCCTCCCCATCTGCCCAGGGATCCCAGCTCCCATGAATGCAGGTTCACAGGCAGAAGACAATCACATCCCAAAAGAAGCAACCGAGGTGGACACTCATTGTGAAGGAGTGGATGGAGGGATTATGGCGTTTTCCCCATCGGCTCTCAAAATTTCCCACAGAACCTCTTCAGCCTTTTGTTTTTTAATCACCAACTCCCTCAGGGCTCTCTCAAGGTGGTGTAGCTGCTTAATGGATTTTATTTTCCCCAGGATGGCTTACTCTCAGTGTGAAAAATATCAGTTATTTCGGGAAACCTGAAATCAAGTAGGTGAGTGAAGGAATAATTCATGAGGACACCATTGGGAGGAAGGTCACCTTCTTCACCCTGATAGGATGCCAATAGCTCAGCCAGTATTTCAGACTCAAAATAAGGAGGTAAAAGTTTCTGCCCCCTTGAACCTGGATGAGGCATTAGGAACAGAAATTACAGGGAAAAGCACAGCTGGTCCATCACCAGAGAAGTGTGGGGAGTTCTGGCAACACTTGAGGCTCTTTCCAGCCCTGGGCATCTGAGTCTTAGTGAAAATCAAGCCTGTGGTGCACTCCCCATTAAGTTGGGGTATCCACACTGGTATAAAGCTGGTGCTTGCTCAGTCTGTGGGGCAGAGTCCTGCTTTAAATGCCTGATGTCTCTTTCCAGAGCAGGCAGCCTCTGATTTCACCCCGGAGGGAGGGAAGAGGTTTCCTCATGCTTGGTGATACAAAAAGTATGGCTTAAATAAATCCTTGCCTTGCAAAGAATGTTTTGGATATAATGTCATTTTTCTACTAGGAGAAACCAATGCCATGCATTGCAGTAACCTTCTCAACACAGGATGCTAAGATGACATGGGGCAGACACAAGAGCTTTAGTATACAACTTCTCTTTCCAAGGCCTTTAAGAGCACAGGCTCTTGGCTGCGCCGACCCACCTCAGCTCTTCCCATGGACAAATCTACACTAACAGCCATTAAACCATCTTTTCTGACTTGCAGCACCGACAAATCAAAGGGGTTTGCTCAATCCATGAGAGCAAAGTCAATGAATGGCAGGGAAACTCTCTATTATGCACACAAACTTCTTAAAACCCCTAAAACCTCCCCCAGTGCTGCTATGAAAACCCTCCTGTGCAGCCTCTTTTAACTGAAGGCTGGCCAAACACAAATGCAAAAGCAGAAACCAACACTGACAGAACAACTAAAGGCCCTTTGAGGAAATCAGAGCTGATTAAAGCCAGCAAACTAAATACGGAAACGAGGTGAAAGAAACTAGCATGTGAAGATGCGTTTTCTTTCATATCCTCATTTACTCTCCTCTGGTATAAATCAGGTTGTTCAAAAGAGGAAAAAAAAACAACCAAAAGCAACAGAAACAAAACCAACAAAACAAGAAAAAGTTACATTGAAATGTTAGAAGGCAAAGCCATCACCTTTGTCACTGTTTGCATTAAAATGCAGCTTTCCACATCTCACATGCAAATAGAATATAAACAGTGAAACCAGAACATTCAAGCAAATATTTGCAAGGGGGAGTTTGCTTGTTTTTAAAACACTCCTCTCACTCTGGACAAAATCCACAGACCACACAGAGTATCACACAGCACCAATTCTTTGCTCCCTTAAGGAGAGGAACTTGTAGATTACCAAAGGAGATCTGGGAAAGTGTAGGAGAAGCTCAGAAGTACAGGCAAAATTTATACTCCCAGATGCAGATGAAATTAGAGAAGAGTAGATTTAGATTGGGTTGCACGTTAGGAATAAGTTCTTTACAACAAGGGTTGTTGAGTGCTGGAACAGGCTGCCCACAGAGGTGGTTGAGGCCCCAATCCCTGGGGCTCTGGGCAGCCTGATCTAGTTGAGGATGTCCCTGCTCAATGCACAGACTGGATGACCTTTGGAGGTCCCTTCCAACCCAGGTGATTCTATGCAAACACCAAACTAGGATGTCTCTGTCCTTTTTCATATCTTGCACTAAACAGCTACACAGAGAGCACATAACAGAGGATGATCCCCGTCATGGGCTGAGTTGAATGTGCTGCTGATACTCAACACCATGCTGCCATCATGCCAGCCTCAAAAGAAAAAGTGCTGGCTGGAACAACATGTCACAGAGCTGGAAGTTCAGATTGTAATGTGAGTGGCTTCCTGTTCTGGTTGCCGCTGGGTTTGGGGTGATGATATTTTCTGCTGTGGGTGAGGGGATGTGGGGGTGGCTGGTTTCTGCTGCTGCTCTTTTTCTGCAAATAGGCTAAGGTAATTGTGCATCTTACCATCTCATTATATTCCTTATCTCAACCCAGAGGTCTTTCTGTGTTACCTTCCCCTCCTGTCTGTGTGGGTGTATGGGAGCTTGTGAGGGAGAGATGTATTAACCCAGGACAATCCTGAATCAGAGTTTCGAGTATAGCTGATCCTGGATTTCATACCTGGGCCTAATATCAAAAACTAAGAAGCATGATTTAGTTTTGGATTAAAAAAAAAAAAAAGCTAAAAGACTGACCTCTCTATCACCAAGATCTTGATTGTCTTTGGTATTAAATTCACAGGGAGAAGCTCCCATGTCCTAGAAAGAAAGAGAGAGCAAAAACAACCCAAAGGAAAAGAAAGAGAGAGCAAAAACAACCCAAAGGAAAAGAAAGAGCAAAAACAACCCAAAGGAAAAGAAAGAAAGAGCAAAAACAACCCAAAGGAAAAGAAAGAAAGAGCAAAAAAAAAACCAAAGGAAAAGAAAGAAAGAGCAAAAAAAAACTGAATTGGTCTCATTCCCAAATTTTACACCCATTTTGTTCCAAGAGCATTTACACTACACAGTACATGGAAAAATAGCTTCAACTTTGTGCTCAGTACTTCCAGCAACTCAAGAGTAAGAGGGACCAGAAACAAAGAAATAAAGGTTTCCAGTTTCTCAGCACTGATGTGGATGCATGGCAAGAGAGAGCCAGCCACTCCCTGGGGGATAAAGTGTTTGGAAACACATCGAAAATGTCTGTTTAAAACAAACAAATAAAGCAAGCAAACAAAACTAAACTAAACCCAAAACAAAACCAACCACATACCAGGAAAAAAAAATAAAAAAGAAAATATATCTTTTCTCTGCTAAAAATAAAGACTGGAAAGTTTGAGGTCTTTGCCACCTCCTGTGGCACAAAGCCAATTTTTCTGAAAACTTTTAAAATGTGATATTTTGTTCAAAACTTTGAGCAGCCAGTAACAACTGAGGAGGCTCTGCAGTTCTGCAGCCTCTATTCCCCCAAAAGCTGCAGCCCCCCCTACCCTATCCATTGCTCCTGTTGGTGCCAATATCTCTATTTCAGAGACATGCAAACAGAGACAGAGAGCTGCTTTGTTAATGCTTCCAGGAGACGATGACAGACTCAAGAGCGGAGCCCAGAGCTGCAAAAAGATCTGCCCCAGCTCTGCTAGAAAATCATAGGATGGTTTGGGTTGGAAGGAACTTTAAATACAATCTAAGTTTCAACCCCCTCCTTACTAGTTGCAGAAGAAGTAGGGATCAATAGAAGCATGGCCAACAGGTCAAAGGAGGTGATTCTGCCACTCTACTCCTGTGCGACACCACCTGGAGTATTGCATCCAGCTCTGGAGCCCCCAACACAAGGAGGACAGGGATCTACTGAAGAAGGTACAGAGGAGGGCAACAACGATAAGAGGGCTGGAGCACCTCTCCTATGATGACAGGTTGAGGGTGTTGTGTCTGTTCAGCTGGAGAAGGGAAGGTTCTGGGGTACATGTTAACAGCCTCCCAGTACCTGAAGGGGGCTACAAGGAAGCTGGAGGGACTTTTTATAAGGGCCTGTGGTGACAAGACAAATGGTGATGGTTTTAAGCTAGACTAGGGTAGATTTAGATGAGACACTGGGAAAAAGTTCTTTACTAGGAAGGTAGTTAGACACTAGGAGGGAAGCTGTGGATGTCTCATCCCTGGCAATGTTTAAGATCTAAATGAGGCTCTGAGCAACCTGATCTAGTGGAAGGTGTCTCTGCCCATGACAGGGGGATTGGAGCTAGATGATCTTTAAGGTCCCACCCAACTGAAGCCATTCTATGACATCAGCTTTGAGGGAAAACCAACAGGTGAAGGAAAGACATGGGGAGCAGAGTCTGCCGCAGCAGTAATATCTCTGGGTGAATTGTTCTCCCAGTGCAAAGCCAGCACGGTGCTAAAAACCACAGAGTTTCACATTGTTACCTAGAGCATGAATAACATCCCCGCTGAGGGCTGCAGGCTCATAAAGCATAACAGAGAGTCGTGAATGGGGTTGCCAAAGGTACCCAAATGCTTTTCAATAAGGCTGAACTCCTAAATTATTGAGGCACTTTAGAAAAACCTCACTTTGTGGAAGTAAATCCACAAGATCTCAGTATCTCCACCAGTCCTTGAGGACATTGTGGTTACAGAATATACTCCCTAACGAAACAGCAGCCGGTAAGTTATGGTGTGAATGCTGAAGCCTGAGGACAATGTCGGGAGGGTGGCCAGGCTCTCCTCACTTAATTCTTCATTTTGCCTTTGAAAAATCTCAACAAGCTGCTCCAGAGTCATTTTAACTTCCTCAGAATTTGTGCAATATATTTGTTGGACGTGTTCCTCAGGCAGAGCAAGGAAAACCACTGAGAGAACATGAGACAGCCTTTCAAAATAAAAAACCAAAACCAACAACCAAGCCTCAAAAAATATTGTTTCTGTAGCATGTAAGGATACTCCTCTACTGTGCATGTAGATGGACACCTTTTTTGGGGGCAGACTGGACCAAGCATGGCAGGAGGCACCCACACACAGTCAAAATTTGTGCAGAGGATTTCCCCTTGACCTCCTGGCAAACATAGTTCTATATGATGGAAGACATTTGGAATATAAACCACCAATGAATATCTAACAGTGAGAGAATTACTGCCAAGTGAGACCTCTTATATACCAGATTAACACACAAGCAACAAGAACTCTGCCTGGAGAAGAGAAGGCTCCAGGAAGACTTGAGAGCAGCATTTCAGTATTTGAAGGGGACCTACAAGATAGCTGTGGAGGGGCTGTTTCCAAGGACACGTAGCACCAGGACAAGGGGCAATGGCTTTAAATTAGAGCAGGGTCGATTTAAGTTGCATGTTAGGAGGAGGTTCTTCACAGTGAGGGTAAACAAATACTAGAACAGGTTGCATGGAGAGGTGGGGAGGCCCCATCCCTGGAAACATTCAAGGTAAAACTTGATGGAGCTCTGAACAACCTAATCTCATTCAAGACGAGCCTGCTTACTGCAGGGTCTCTTCTACCCAAATGCATTCTGTGACTCTGTGAACTCTATATGCCAGGGTATAAGAGATGGGGCTGGCTCAGCTCCACCTTGGCCAAAAGCTTGGAAATCCAGAGCAGAAGGTCCTATTTCACACACACGCACAAACTGGTAAAATCAGGTCTATGCTTACATTGTTTAGTAACTAAATCACCACCCACTCCCTTTTCAGCCTTCTGTGCAGCAGATTAAGGGAAAGGGAACATGCAAAGTGGAAAGTCATCACCATTTGTTTCTGGAGAAGACAACTGAAAGAAAGGAAGGCAGGCAGAATGAGAAAGATTCAGCTCTGAGATGCAAAGCACACCAAGACAAATGCCCATTACTCAGCACAACCTTCTACTACTTTCTTAGCACCAGGCATCAGTTGGATTAATTTTCTGAAGGAAAACAGACTGTCTCAACAGCAGCCTGATGGGCTCAGCAATTCGTTTCACAATTCCTCACTAAACTACCTTGATTTAATTATTCAAGAAGAATCTTGCTGCCACTGATAACTACTTAATTAAAAACACAACTTTAAGGCAATAAGAGAGTCACATTATATTGCATTTGAAATAGATTTCTTGCAGAAAACATGGGGCAGTTCATTTCAACCAGCTTAATGTGCCAATATATTTAGAGTCCCCAGGATCTTCAGAATGGCTGGAGCAGCAGTGAACATCCAAGTGCTGCAAACACTCACGAGCTTGTTCCCCTTCAGAGCAATTCCAATAAAGCCAAATTAACAAAAGCATCATTGCAACAGAGCTAGTTTAGAGCACAGGCAAGCATTACACTCGGGGAAAGTCAGAAACTGAGAGATCAGGACAAGCTCCTAGAGAATCACAGAATGTTAGGGGTTGGAAGGCACCTCAAAAATCATCTTGTCTGACTCCCCTGCCAGGGAGGATCACCTAGAGCTGGTCACACAGAAAGGTATGCAGGTGGGCTTTGAATGTCTGCATAGAAGGAGTCTCCACTACCTCTCTAGAGAGCTTGCTCCAGTGCTCTGTCACCTTCACAGTGAAAAAGTTTTTCCTTATGCCAGTGTGGTACCTCCTCTGCTCCAGCTTGCACCCATTGCCCCTTGTCCTATCATTGCACATCACTGAGCAGAGCCTGGCTCCATCCTCTCAACACTTGCCCTTCACATATTTGTAAATATGAATGAGGCCACCCCTCAGTCTCCTCTAAGCTAAAGAGACTCAGCTCCCTCAGCCTTTCCTCACAAAGGAAATGTTCTACTCCCATAGTCATCTTTGTGGCTCTGCACTGGACTTTTTCAAGCTTCCCCTTCCCTAAGCATGGCTACATCTTTCCTGTAGAAGAAGGCTATAAGGTCTCCCTTAACTCCACTATAGTTACACATACAGATATAGTGGAGGCACAGGGAGCACAGCTCAATTACAGGGTAAAAATGAGAAACTCTTGATTGTTCTCTGAAAGTGACCTTGTCCCTGATAACTCTTCAGTACCAGCTTCAGCTCAAAGCATCACGGAGGCATGAACACAAAGTCCATGCCTGAACCTCTGTCTGTGGCATCTTCCCTAACAGGATCTCCTACCTGTGTGCATAGGAGCCCTTTCCTCCATGTTCCCTGTGTCAGCGTGGTGCAGACAGCTCAGATGGTGTGAACTGAGGGCAGCTGCCTGGAAGGAATTCCCAGGGTTTTTTTAGGGATCTTTTCATTTTAAGGGGTATCAAGTATGGACATCATGTGATCCCTGCAAGAGTCAAGAGCAGTCTTTCATAACAACATAGGGCATTTTCTTTTAACCTGTGACAAAAGGGGCCGTGAATTAGTTGGCTCAGTTGCTGCACTGATAGGGATGGAGGCAACCTTTGGGGGAAGGAGCTGAGAGCTGCCTGCAGGGATCAGGTGCAAGCAGGGGGAGCTGCAGACACCAGCGTGACTCACGCAGCACTTAGAGCACCGGCTAGGTTTAGACTGTGCCAAGCGATGCAGGAAAAGCCTCCCAAAACTACTCACATGCCATATCCTATTCAGTTATTTAAAACATTTCCCCTTCTCCTTAACTAGGAGGTGCTGGCTCCTTTACTTTTCCTACATTTCCAGTACAACTGAAACCATAGATGTGTTTCTATCTGAAAATAAAAATACATTAAACGACTGCCTTCTTGAATATTATCTTCCTGGTTTATTGTGTGCCCTCTCTCCCCTTCTCTTCCCAGAGAGACCAACCATCACATGAAAATGCTTTTCATCATCTGCAAAATTTGATGCCCAAAATAGCCCCACGGTTGCCCTAGCAACTAGCATTTATTCCCCCTCCCCCCAGCATGCCCCCCCCCCCCCCCCCCCCCCCCCCCCCCTTTGCATATTGCTGCATATTTCTATCATCTCTTTCCAGGCACAGTTCATAAACACGGCTGCATAATAAAGAATGTTATCACCAATGACTTACAGCCCAGCTGCTGCAAATAAGATATGAAGTGGCAGGGAAATACAATTTCATGCAGCTAGGACAACAGATTGATTGGGTGCCCTTCAAATTTGATGCCACTTCTTTAAGTCTGTCCAGATTCAAAAAAAAAAAAAAAGGACCAAAAAAAAAAAAAGAAAAAAGAAAGAAAGAAGGAAAAAAAAAGTTAGTTTCCCCACCTTCCCATGGTGGCAACAGACAATACAAGTGGGAGATAATTCACCAGGACACTCATTATGTCTGCAGCAACCTTGCCCTGAGAGATTGACAATTGAAAGAGATGTGCTGCTTTTCCCTGCCACCTCCTCTACTTTTCCCCCAGCCACCCCTCTTCATCAAAAGTCTTATGCCTCCAGTTTGGTTTGCCCCTTTCCAGATGTGATTTCTGTTCAGATTACCAGCCAGAAGTTGGTACTGATAGAAGCAAGCAAACCTCTTAATTTCATTACCACCAATGCCAAACTTCCATCCTTATTTTTTATTTAGTTGTGGTAGAACAATGTGAAAATCCTCCTTGCCCCAGCATTTCTATCAAAGAACAGCCCAGCAAGGACAAAAGGAGCTGGGCTTTCAAGTTCTTCTTCCCCTTCTCATTCCTGAGGGGTTGGCTTTCAAGGACATGGAGACCTGCTTTGGAGGTTGCTCTCAACATACAGAGATGACCCTGTGATCGTGTGGTACCTAAGTGCAATACAGTGAAACAAGAACCAGGTGCCAAAGGAACTGTGTGGATGCACCAGCACTGCTCCTGCTCACAGGAGGAAGAACAGGATTGGGTGCAGGCACAGACAACACCTGCACAGTGCTTCAGACCAGTGTTTCTCTCCCATATTGACCTCCCTTTTCCGTCCTCCACCTCTCCTCTCCATTGCTAATAGTGTTTTAATGAATTTTTCTGTGTCCTTGTGTGCTATCCAGGGCAAGCGTATGCCTGTCTCTTTGAGATACTGTTTCTTCCTTTTCTCCTGCCTCCCAACTGCCTTCCCTGTGGCACCCCATGCAGACTGTTCCTTTGCATGGTAAGGACGTATAGAGCAGTGCTGGTAAGGGAGAGATCATTCTGTAACAGGGATCTTGGCACAGAGCTCAGATGCTGCAACTGTTGGGGAAAGAGGAAGGTACAACATGCACAACAGGTGCACAGAGACCCCACTGCTCAGAAGTTTGCAGTGAAGGAGGATGGGGTTTATTCCCATTTAAAAAGTGAGAGGGACCCATCATATGTGTTGTGCAGCCTCGGCCTTCCAACAGTCTCTGGGATTAGTTACGGCTAATCAATCGTAATCTACCAAATCAACAAGAGAGGGAGGAAGTTGCCCCTTGCAGAAGCTGTTCTCCTAGTGCTCAACAGCAGCAACAACTCCAAAGTTTTCCCAAAGACTCCTGAACTAACTCACATCCACCTGGAGACATGGAGGTTTTCATCTCTTCAGTATCTCAAATGAAGGTCTCTGAAGCCAGGTATTACACCTGCCAGACTGACGCACAACCAGCTCTTCCTACTGAAGAGCACGAAGATATGAGGAGGGGTTGCTCCTTGATCTGGTTATATTCCCTGTGTGACCTGCCTCTCAGTTCCACCTTTCCCATCTCTACACTGCAATAATGAATCTGACCCAAGGTTTCAGTTACAGACAGCTCCAATTTGTGCAATGAACTGGATCTGAGTTCTGGCAGCTTGCACTCACTGCTCCTAGAATGTTGTGATGCTTAAACATGTAGGACGTGTGCCAGCTCTTCAGATGGAAAACATGAAAGCAGTTCAGAATAGGATTATGACTATTATCAAAATGAGAGATGAGGTTTTCAACCCAAAACTGCAAATCAGGAAAGTTAAAACCACTTCCCATCTTGAAACACATTCAACAATGGAAAACTGAAGTCAGCATTAAAGCAGCAGTGATGGGTCACACAGAAGAGTACATTCAGCAGTGGAAGGTACAATAACCAAGCTGGTGGATTTGGGTTTCTTTTCACTTTTTATTTGGTGGCACTTCTAGGAGGAAAAAGTAGAGATGAGGTAAAGCAGAAAATGTGTAGTAGGAGAAAGAAAGACTTTTCCAGACTCATTCCTACCACCTCCTTAGAGGCACGAGCAGTTCTTTAACCTAAGAAGAGTCATTTCTGTGTGTCATTTTTTCTGCCCTAAGTGGAAGCCAAGTTCAAGAGGACTGTGTTTCTTTTAATTTCCTTTGGAAATCCCATTTATCTTTCTTTACTCAAGTAAATAAATTTTAACACCCCCCCCCAAACTTAGTGTGTCCTATAAATGCCTTATAATATCCAAGATCCAACATCAATTTCCCACCCCCCCCAAAACCTCAAACCTCACTGACACCATAAAACATCAGCATTCCCCATCCCATGATTGTTTCCTATAATCTAGGAGAACATTAAAGAGAGAAAAATTGTGCTGAAAAAAATGACATCTTATCTATTTCCTTCCTCCCTAGCACCACTCCATGTTTTTGTCATTGCAGGTCAGACACCTGCTCCCCATGTTCTAATCTGTGGAGGTGATAAATGCTCCTAGGCAGTGATTACGAGCGGCTGCATTCACTTGGTGTCAATCTGGGAATGGGCACATTCGCTCAGTTGTCATTCTTTGTCCTGCCAACAAGGCCAAAAAGGAGGGGGAAAAAGGCAAAAAAAAAAAAAAAATGGAAGTGACAATTTTTCTCTCCCTCCTCTTTGTCCCTGGACAGGAGAGCTACTGCCAGGCCCAGATGCTTTATAAGCCCCTGTGTCAGAAAGGAGATGCTGCAAGTATGAGTATTCCTACAAGCTCTTATGAGACTTGGGGAGAAGGAGAATAATTTACATGGGCTGGGATCTCCTGGATTTGACCATGACCTCCACATGCCCATGGATATATCTAACATGGCAAGACAGATGGACAGAGAGCCAAATTGCAACATAACCTGGCAAAGCCCAGTTTAATCATCATTGCACCAGCAATGGGCAGGCCCCTGATTGATTGACCTTTCCTGCTGTCAGGCTGTATCATTTCCTCATTTAGGTAGACCTTGGGTCCCTCAGCAGAGTTGAGCAGGTCAAGGAAGAACAAGCCTTTTTAGCTTTTCCCTATCCCATCATACCAGCCAATGGCTGTATCCTGCTTCCAAAGGAGCAATAGAAATGAATGCATTGAACATTCCCTCTAGAACAGGCACAGCTCTGATACTCTGCACTTTGCAGTCTCACCAGAGAGCTTCACCATGCCTTTGGGACTCCTCTTGGTGATTGAATCTGTCAGTGGTAGTTGAAACCCATGCTGCAGCACATGGGTTCTACCCTGCACATCCTGTGAAGTGCTCCTATTCAACCTTAAAACACCTTACAGGCACATCTGGAGCTACCTGGTAAGCTTCTCCCCAGGCAGGGGAGGCCCCACAGTCACTCTCCATAAAGATGAACCTGAGTTTTGTACTGTTCTCCAGCACCCTATATGCTGCTCCCAAACAAATATCAAAGCATCCACACTTTCTCCATACCATCAGGGCAGTGGTAGGGTCACAGAAAGGCTCAGAGTTAGGACAGGAACAAGACTCCCACACCTAGTCTTTGGAAGTCCCTTCCAACCCAAATCATTCTGATTTTATGTAGCTCTGTATGATGCCATCCTTTCTGACAGTGCTCTGCATCAGTTAGTGGTTTGCCTCGATGATCTTAAAGGTCTTTTCAGCCCAAGCAGTTCTATGATTCCATCACATGAGCTCTTGCTCACTGTGCACAGCCCAGCGCAACACCACGCTCCCAGAAAACACAGTGCTGGGAGCGGTGACGACACAAGGATGGCCACTGTCAGTACTCTGAGGAGTGAGAACCCACAGGGGGGAATGCTCTCATGCTGTTTATTTTATTTCCAGCCACAATGTTCCAAATGAAAGAAAAAAGCTGCTGTGCAGGTGCAGCTGTAGGACCTGCAACCTTGCAGGCTACGGAAGCAATGAACATTAAGCTAATGTGATCGGAAGCAGATTGTTTTGGATACTCTCTTTGTAATGGCAGCCTTAGGAACAGAGCAGACATAAGGCTGAGCAATCCCATTCCATGGAATGGGACCCCTGTGCAGAAGGGATGTAGGCACTGCCTAAAAGGACCAACATTTACCAAGAAAAGGCCACAGCATGCCACTCTGCAACCCAAAATGACTTCTTAATGAGAAGCAAACTGCATGCTTAGCTCAAATTTAAGGCAATGCAAATAACTCATGGGAGAGAAAGTGCAGAAGATTCTTCATATGGTACAGGTAAGATCTTTTTGACTCAGAGGTAGCATTCCCACTTTGGTGAAACAATAATGGTCAAAAATATTCCAGCATTTCCCATGACAAATGGCTAAGCCTGCCCATTTTCTGAGGGTTTGGCTGGACTGCAACTGGATGGACAGCACCACAAAAGTGTTCATCACAGCCCTTGTCCAAAGCAGGGGGCTCCCTAGACTTTGCCACCTGGTTGAAGGATATATTGTCATTTATTGGGCAATCAATAGTTGTTATCTTGCTACAGCACACACTTTCATGGCAGCAGACTTCTCACACAACAGATTTAGGCAGGTGGGGAAAAACCTTAGAGCCTTGCACTAATGTCAGGAAATAGCACCTGGGTGCTGAGACACTTTCTGGAGAGCTTGAACAAGCCTTGGGGTTAGTGGTACCAAGCACAGTGGGATGGAGAAGCAAAACCAGTTTACCACATTAGAGATTATGTGTTTAAATTAACTCCAATGAAAATAGCTGAAAACAAAATCCACACCCAGATAGGAGGTATGGGGAAGGGAAGAAGTCTGCTATAGACATGAAGCAGATACAGGAACCCAGGAGACCTGATGGCCACTCATCTTCCTGACCATGCCTCTTTCCTTCAAGCTGAGATGGGCACTGGCATCACTGCATGGCCTTGCCTTGGGAAGCAGGAAACAGTGTCACACCCCTGAGCACAGTGAAAGTGGAGCTTTCCTGGGGCCAGCACACCTTGAAGGCATCCTTTTTGCCTCTGAACCAGTGAAATGAGATGGAGGCTCCTAACACAGGATTTAATAGTTCCCCAGGTCATTCTGGTTCCCCATTTCACAGGTGGGGAGGACACAGTCCAAGAGCCCATTTTCAAGTCATCAGTTATGCTGTGGCTCCACACTGCAATGATTCATAAATACACACACATCCCCACCCACCCCCCTCCCTTTGTTCTGCTTGTGTGAGATGGGGGGGTGGGGGGTTGGCTCTGCTCTCTCTCCTTACCTGGATTTGCTCTGCTCTTTCAGCTGGATGAAAGGGATTTGATTGAATTAACTTAATTGGCAAATGCATTGTTCAGATGGCTGTGACAGAAACAACTTTATGCATTAGTCAGAAGGTTAAGTAGCTCGTGGCAGCTCCCAACACCTTTTTTCTTTACTGCCGGACACCTCTGTACCAACTCTGAACCACTGTGTCTCCAAGCAGGTTGAGAAGGAAGATCTGGTGTGTTGTACATCACATCTGGGTCTCGTCTTGCTATAGAGTCACAGAATCATTTTGGTTGGAAAAGACCTCTAAGATCATCAAGTCCAACCATCAACCTATGGCTGAACTTGGCCTGTCTTTGCAGACCTCAAAGCCAGCAGATATGGCCAACAGCAAGTGATGTAAATCCAGGTGTCTCCAGCTGTGACCTGGGCAGTCTCACAGCCCTCACAAACCTGACAGATTCAATGATTGAAGCCCCACAGATCTGCAGTGGCTTTGTGGGTGCAGAGAGATAGCAACATCAACCCTGATGCCGCTTGAGAAGTGGATCTGTCCCAGCCATAACCTTCACTGGATGCTGCCAGCACTCAGACAAGACTGAATTGCCCTCTCATGCATGAAGGTGGTCACATCTAGATGACCAGCAAGGCAAGGTTGGGGAGAAGCCTGTATTTAACATCACTTTGCACCTCGAGCATCCTCTGGACAGGAAGAGTCCATCACCCAGGGCTAGCAGGCCAACACTTCCCCAACACCAAAGACATTTGAAAAACATTTAAAGCTTACTCTCTGCATATACAGCATAGAGAGAGAGGGAAATCTTCATAACCATTCTGATTTCCTCCAAGTGAAGCCAGTGTAAATCTCTGGGTTTTATGAATCTCACTTACATTTCGTGCCTGACTTGTGCATAAAACTTCCCCAGATTTACACAAGCTAACTCCATAAGTCATCCCCTTCCCAATCGGGCCCTATATCTTGATGACCTTTTAGAAACCAATGACTGCTTTCTTGTTGTTATCCATAATTGGAAAAGCACTGGAGATAAGAAAATTTATAGCAATGAGTGATCTACCTGTGAGAGACAATAAAGAACGCCGGGCGCTGAATGAACAGGGAGAGATTCCCACACACGGAGACGTGCAGGCACACAGGCACAGACACACAGCTCAAGCTGAATTTCCTTGTCTTCACTAAATCTCTCTCAATTTCTCCCTCCTTGAGCCCAGGGCTTCCTTGAATGTACAGCCTCTGTTCCGCTGGACACATCCCAAATCAAGTATCTGCTCTGATCTCAGTCATCTCCTTGCAAATCTTCTGCTTTAAAGTAAATGAAGCATCATTTGACAATCCACCTTCGCTCCCAAAGTGAATCTTGTCTAAACATAGAACTCTTTTGGTTGGAAGAGAACTCCAAGGTCATGGAGTCCAACTGTTGACCTAGCATCACCATGGCTGTTAAACCATGTCCCAAAGTGCCATGACCACAGGTTTCTTGAACACCTTCAGTGATGGTGACTCCACCAGCTCCCTGGGCATCCTGGTCCAATGCCTGACCGCTCTCAGTAAAGAAATTTTTCCTTATATTCAACCTAAACCTCCCCTGGTGCAACTTGAGGCCATTTGCTCTTGTCCTATCACTTGATACTAGGGAGAAAAGACCAACAACTACCTCACTACAGTCTTCTTTCAGGGAGTTGTAAAGAGCAGTGAGGTCTCCCCTCAGCTTCCTCTTCTCCAGGCTGAACCCCAGTTCCCTCAGTCACTCATCATAAGACCTGTCCTCCAGGCCCTTCACCAGATTCATTGCCCTTCTCTGGACAGCTTCACATAGGATGATGGAATAATCCCATCACACAACACAGCCCTTCAGCATAGCAAACCAAGACTGCAATGTATATACTGCTATAGGCAAAGTGCAAAGGAAGATGGGCAGGGTGGACCTCTGTGCTTATCACAGCACTGGAGATCCTTTGCTTTGGGGTTAATCACAAAGACACATTAATCACATCACTATTGTCCACAGTGATCTCTGCCAGGGGGAATCATTCTGTGTGACAGGATCACTGAACTGCTCCCAGACATCAAAAGAGCCATTCCCAGAGTGGACTTTAGCTTGTTTTGAAACACAGGCAGAAGGTCACATTCTGCCACATGCCCTCTCTAAGACTGAACCAACAGATTGGAATGAGCTGTCCTATTTGTAAGAAAAAGGAGTTGTCTGCAAGGCAGCAGTCCTGATCCTGGTTATACACATCAAGTCCAGCACAAGCCAAGACTCAAGGGAAATAATTCCAGTCACATCTGCTTTCAGTCAGAATAACCCAGATGATGTTCTTGTCTATAGGAACCAAGGAAGTGCTGAAAGGTAAAGGAGCATTTCCTAGTGCAAGGGTAAGAAAATACATACCAGCAGTACTAGTAAGGCTGAGTGTGGAGGGGATGAGTAAGGTTTGCAAAGTCTGGACATTAGGAAAAGTTTTCCATCAGAAGAGCTGTCAAGCCTCAGAACAGGCTGCCCAGGGCAGTGGTGGAGTCACCATCTCTGAAGGGATTCTAAACCAATGTGTAGATGTAGTGCTGAGGGACATGGTTTAGTGGTGACCTGGCAGTGCTGGGTTAATGGTTGGACTCTGAGATCTTAATGGTCTTTTCCAACCTAAAACATTCCATGCTGAGAGCTGCTAACACAGTATGAAAAAAAAAAATGCTTAAAAAGGGGCTTTGTTTTGAAAGCTGCTTTCTCTCTTGAGTCACAGGTGTGAACAAAGCAACCTGCACCCACTCTGACCACTGTACAAGGGCTTTTACACACCTCTGAAGCCTGTCCTGGCTTAAAATGGATCCCAGCCACGGGTCCATACCTCCTCTCAGTTTTCTTATTTGCAGTGAGAAAGATTCCATAGAACTCCCAAGGGAGAGGTTAAAGTAAACCAGTAAGAGCAAACTGCTCAAAACTAGAAGGGAAAAACCAAACATGGCAAATTCCTGGCAAAGGCTGGGACGAGGAAAGGAAAACAGAAAGGAGCAGTTGCAGGGGAGGAAGCCCTGGCAGCTCTCCCCTGCCAGCACTCAGCCCTTCCAAATAAAGATCTCTGGAGTTTCAGCAAAAGTCTCTGGGGTTT
This sequence comes from Melanerpes formicivorus, assembly GCF_026170545.1. Lineage (NCBI taxonomy): Eukaryota > Metazoa > Chordata > Aves > Piciformes > Picidae > Melanerpes > Melanerpes formicivorus. Next base: position 8,887,101 of record NW_027142373.1, on the reverse strand, counting down.
GTGTGCAGGGGAAGGCTGCTCCAGATGTATCCAACCTGCAGCTTTTGAACTGACTCTTAGTTAGCTCTGACCAAGGCTTCTTTGGGGAAATGAGGCAGTGGGATCTCAAACCAGGGCTGACCACCTTGCTGTGGTCTCCTCTAGCTGTTCTCCACTTCTACTGAATTCAGTCTGTACTGAGGACATCTCTCTCAGACATCTGTATTTTTGGATTATTCATCCTGAATTGATTAGTTCATCCCACAGTCACCCTGATCGTATTCCTCCTATGTACTAACATCTCAATGAACGAGCAGTCAAGTAGAAAATGAATGCATTAATGCCTGATTGTATTACTAAGCTCTTGTATATGCTAACGAAGGCAGCAGGGTTTAATTCAGCCAAATAACAAACAGGTAGTTACAGAGTTAAACTGCACAAGTGTCCAAACAAAAGTAAAACACACAGGAAAAAAAACCCTCCAAACCTCTTAATATCTTTTGGGTTTAGCATTCAGATTAGCTTTGGACATGAGTGTGTGTTTGAAGAGAATTCTTTTGTCTGGATACAGAAGCCATTTTCCTGCTGGTATTTTCAGTTCTGACACCGAAATAGCCACTTTCATCCCTGCCAGGGTAGAATTGATTACAAACCACCTAGTTAATTAAAACAACAATTTGCTTTCAGACCTGCTTTTTAGCAGAAACTAAGCTCAGGAAATGATGTTTTTTTTTTACTTTGGGGGGGGGGAGCAACTCCATCGGAGTTGCTATTTGCAATTCAATAGGGCAAGATAAAGTTCTCTGCTGGAAAGAGAGAAATGCAACTTTTTCTTTCTTTTTTTTTTCCCTTAAATCATACCCAGTATGAGATAATTTCCTATTTCCATCCACAAGCAACTGCAATTGTATATGTGAAAAAAAAAATAAATAGCAGCCCAGCTCAAAGGAAGCACACTAATCTCAAAAGAAATGGGTACATTTTCTAGGCAGGTTGGCCAGTCAGGAACTTTGTTCTTGTTACACTGCACAGCAGCTCTTTGGATCGCAGTGTACTCAATAAAGCTTCCTGAGCAAAACTTCCAGACTTTTTCATCCAAACTTTTAGAGAAGGGCAATGAAGTTGGTGAGGGGTTTGGAACACAGGCCCTATGAGGAGAGACTGAGGGAGCTGGGATTGCTTAGCCTAGAGAAGAGGAGACTCAGGAGTGGCCTTATTGCTCTCTACAACTACCTGAAGGGAGGTTGTAGACAGGCGGATCTTGGTCTCTTCTCCCAGGCACCCAGTACCAGAACAAGAGGACACAGTCTCAGGCTGCACCAGGGAAGGTTTAGGCTGGAGGTAAGGAGGAAGTTCTACACAGAGAGAGTGATTGCCCTTTGGAATGGGCTGCCCGGGGAGGTGGTGGAGTCACCATCACTGGAGGTGTTCAGGAGGAGACTTGATGGGGTGCTTGGTGCCATGGGTTAGTTGATTAGATGGATTGGATTAGTTGACAGGTTGGACACTATGACCTTGAAGGTCTTTTCCAACCTGGTTTATTCTATTCCACACAGACCAAGATTCAGGCTTGCCTCCCCCCTTTGTTTCCAGCAGGGCAGCACCTCTGCAGACACACAGCACCATGCAGTTTGAGTGTGTCTGCTGCTGTGGCATACGGTGGGCACCATGTATACAGACCCTGCTCAGACAGACCCTCCTCATGCTCCACAAGTTTACAAAGGAGATTTTTTTTCCAGGGAGATTGCCAAACAGGCCTAGGTTGTGTGTAGGTAACCAGCACCCCAGCAGGGTCGCATTATGCCACATTACCAGCTGGTTACCACCAAAATGTTCCATACGGTTTGTGTTCCAACCCAGGTTGTGCAACTTGGTCTAGAGGAAGGCGTCCCTGCTCATGGCGAGGGCATTGGAACTAGCTGATATTTAAGGTCCCTTCCAAACCATTCCAAACCATTGCATGATTCTATGAAAATGTAACTGGGGCAGCAAAACAAAACAAAACAATTCTTCCTTCTTAGCAAGAGAAGAATCAGCTACAACACAGAAGACACGATGGCAGCTGGTAGTACAAGGCCTGGGCAGTGTCCCCCTCCACAGAAACACAGGCACTGGTCCCTCCAGAGCCCATCAGGGTGACAATTCAGAAGACCAACAGCTGTGTCCAGCATGACCTGAATACAGCAACGTGACTCAGCTGTGAGGTTGCATTTCTTAGGCAGCCTTGCTGGCTTATTGGCTTGCACAAAAATCCCTAAGAAATCTCTCCTGGATTTTACTGCTCTTGACACTTTTCCTAAAAGGGAAAGCAATATGCAGCCACACTCCAGGGAGAGCAGGGCCAGCAATCCCATTAAAATGTTTCCAGATCACTGCACCAACTCCAGCTGCTCACAGAACCAAACCTGCCTGTGATGCTGGACAGCTGAGCTGTGGTACCATGAACCACAGCCAGGCCAGCAAACAGCTCTGCAGAACCATCCCTCCTGCATCCTCATCTCCCCATGCTCCTTGCACAAGAAGCTAACCATGGTACAAGCCACACTCACAGCACTCCTGTTACTGACTCAACATCAAATGACTTTAGAGAGCAAAAGTCCCCAACAGGGGGAATTTGGCTGCAGTTTTGACTCCAAGATAGGCAGTTCTCCTGCAGGTCAGCTGAGGGAGATTTCCATTTCCAACATCCTCTAAGCCTCCAATAAACTGGACTTGCCTTGACTGCATGATCATGGCCAAACCCTACAGCCAGGGCCTGTCCTTTCACAAACAGTAGGACATTGTGGAATTGAGAGCTCAAATCCACCAAGCAGAGCCTAAATTAGAGCCTACAAGAGGTGCCTGTAACAACCTGAGTGGAGAAGACTGACTCATCCCCTTGTTTTCCCCAAGCACAGACTGTATCTGTTTGGCAATAGACCAAGGAAAATGACAGTATAAACTGCCAGATACCAGCAAATCTCTTCTTTTGCTGCCTGTTTTTCATTTCCAAGAGACAGAGCTGGCTTTGTTGCTATCCAATAGAGCAAGCCTCATACACAGCTCTAAATTTGTCTTCCCATTTTCATAGGCAAAGTGATAGAGGTCTTGCACAACACCACAAAAGTCTCTCCAAGAGTCAGTCTTCTACACCCATTTGGCTATACGGTCCCATCCCATCACCTGGGAGTCCCACTGGCTGTGCCCAGCCTGAAGGGAAGGTTTAGCACTTTCCCTTAGTACTTCACAGGTGAGAGAGTCCTAACAGAGACAGGAGAGACAAAACACTGCCAGAAACGGTATTCATCACCCTTCATGTGTTCATGGAGGAGGAGTGCAGGTTTAAAAAAAGCAATATTAGTCTGACTTAAGTGCAGATGAAAACTGCTGGGCTCTGACTCCTGGGAGAGCTCTGCAGGAGCAGCCTCAGTGCATATTCCTCAGGGCATCTCCAGAACTAAAACTGGAAGAATTGCCCCAGGAAAGGACTTCAGATCTGGTGCCTGGGGCAGAGCCAGCTCTGTAAACAGGGTTGTAGCACAGAAGGCTCAGAGATTCACCCTCACTCCCTGCAGCATTGGCTAGTCCTGATGTAGGGTCAGCAATCTGGGTATGTTCCCACTAAGAACTACAGTGAGACTATCCATTCTGTTTATACAGCCACTTGGTGATAATGAGCAAACTTGGCTTCATCTTGAAAACCTTTAATAGACTTCTGTATATCGCTGAGGTTTTAATGGAACTACTAGAAAAGCAGAAAAAGTAGAGCAGACAACATGCAGAAGCTGGGGTCTGCTTTCTGTATTCAGAACAAACATTTGGAATTCTCCCTAAATATTTTCTGCTTCTCCACTCAGAAAACGTTGCATTTGTTGTTTCACATTTTTCATCACATCTTTTCCCCTTTCCCCATTCTTTCTGCAGCCACAGAAGAAAATACAACACCAAAACACCTGGAAAAACAAGTGGTGATGACCTTGCTGGCCACTTTCCCAGGACTTGTGCTCTCCACGACTCTGCCCTCTCACTCTTTCACTTACAAGGGCAAAAGAGCTTGAAGCAACAGAATGGATGAGCCCTAGGCAGAGAGCAGGAACAGTTCATGAGCCATTTGACAAGTGAGGGAGAGCATTTGATAGGATGTGATTGGAAGAATTGTGTGGTCCTTCCAAAGCAGGAATTAGAAGCTGGATATGTACAATTAGAAATGGGTCAGCAAACCAGTTCATCTGCCTTTGCTTTCTAGCTGAGGAAGACAAAAAGACAAAGGAGATCTTCAAACCTAACAGGCCCAAGGAAAGGAGAGGATGGGGTCCTCAAAGTGCTCCTCAACATAAGCAGACAAGGACAGCAGTGGTGGTTTAGCTACCTTAGAAATATTTTGCTTGGACAGAGGCAAACAGCACTACCTACCTGGTAACTCTATAGTCCCAAGCCTTGTCCTGCACAAACAGGATAAGCCTCTCCATAGAAATTATCTTCTTGACATTAGATAGGTGTTCCTGAGCCAGAAGCACAAACTCCCTTGAAAGCAGAGATAAGAGCTGTCCAACTGCCAGGAACAGCTAGGTTATCAAATGTTTGGGGTAATTAAAAGAGAAGGTGATTAGGTTCAACTCCAATGGGTTAGCATGGCTATCAGGCAATGTGGGCACAAGTACTTCTGATTATGAGCTGCTGGATTAATAAAGCCCAGACCTAAACAGGGGCACCAGCAGGGAAAAAAAGTAATAGGACCCGTGTTCCTAAACACAACTCTACCAACTGGATGAGTTTGATCCAAACACTGGAAGAGGCAGGTATCAAAGCAAAACTGCTTCAGAAAGAGAAACAAGATGGAGAAGCACATGGTTCACTCAGCACGTGCAACTGATGGATTTACCTGGTCTAATTTTTTGTTTGTTTTGTTATAAATCAGTCACATTTAGTCCCCAGAGCTACTTTGCACAACCTAGAGGAGCGCACATGCTTGGAAGAACTACCACAAAGCTGGAAAGAAACACAGGCTGGGAAATATCTGCCCTGGGTGGAACACCAGCACTCTCAGAGGGAAAATACTCCGCTCAGGCACGAGCTGGAAAGAAGTAAAGAGACAAAGTGGGAAGATGATCTACTGCTTTGTCCAACAAGAACAACTCATTGCCTCTAAAAGAAAGAGTAGAGACCTACTCTTATGGACAGCAAGCAGGGTTAATGGCATAAAACCACAGGTGGATCACTAATACATGTACTCCTCTCACACACCTTCTAGAGAGGTGTTCTTAGTCATGCCACCACAAAACAGGAACATTTCACTTCACTGAACACATAGCCAGCATGCTCTCCATCACAGAACCAGCCTGAACCCCTTTCATGAGAAGGTCTCAGGTCCATTGAAGGCAGCACAAAGTCACCATGACAGTAGCAGCACGGGAAGCTCAAGAAGTGATGGACACTTACACCAGATTTGCAGCAGTGGGGAAACGTTGCTGCTGTTATTGGTGCAAAAATCAGGATCTGAGGCAGTTCAGGTGCCTTCAAACTCCTTACTCAAGATGCTTCTAACACCCACAGCCAAGCTGCCGGGCTGGCCAGGGAAGAAACATGGAGGAACCAGCCAGGGCCACACTCCCAGCTCACACAGGGGCTGTTTTCCAGCTCTCCAGATCTCCAGCATTCACCTGAACTGGCTGGCACTCTCCACACTACAGCACTTTCTGTTCTTTGCTGAACAAGGGCATGCCCATGCAGCAGCAAAAACCCAGGCTGGGAGCTGGGAGGAAGGGACCAACAGTTTGGGGTGGGAGAAAAGAGGCAGCATCTATTTGGGGGGTGGTGGGTGAGGGGTTGGGTTGTTTGGAGCTGGTTTTGGGGCTGGGCTGGTTTGGGGTTTTTGGTTTGGTTTTTTTTTTGAGGAGCTGTGGTGTCACCTTGTTTTATTTTCTGACAGTGCAGGCTGCTGGCAGGATGACTTGGTTGCCAGGGAAACTGCTGGGAAAAGGTGCACAGGGCTGCTGCCCGCATCCAGGCTGAAGAAACAGGAGCCATCAAGCCAGGCAATGCTGCCCACAGCCAAGCTGCTCACAGCCATGCCAGCACCATGCCAGGCCACGGTGGAAGGGGCCAGAACCAGCAGCAAGCCAAACATCTGCTCCTGCACAGCCTGGATGAGGGCTTAATCCAAGGCTCCTGAGCCGCAGAGAGAGCCCTGCACAGGGCCCAGGCTGTGCAGGCAGCCTGCAGGGGTGAGCACAGTGCCTAATGGAGGCTCTATTTTTGTTATTTATTTTATTTTATTTTTAAATCACTGCCATTAGGAGAATTGTTATGGTTGGCAATTTGCAATAATCAATTTGGAATCACAGTTTGATTAGTTAATGCACTTTCTGCAGCTCTCGCCTCCTAATTTGATTGGGAGGGGAGAGAGGGGGAGATTTTCTGCTTTGTGGCTGTGTCTCAGCTCTCCCAGAACACGTGCAGCAAACCCATCCCTGCTCCTCACCCATCCCTGCAGAGCCATACCAGGCTGCAGCATGTCCCATTTGGGTACACACGGGGTCTCCCCTCAGCTCTCCAGGCAGAGAGAAGGCCACTCTCCTTCCCTGGGGCGTCAGCCAATGCTTTCTGCCACTCCAGTTTTACATGTAGGGCTGTGGGGCAGGTCAGGTGGGCTATAGAGAATGAAGAGAAGCTGAGCATCAGCTTCAGAAATATCTGTAATACACAACAGCACCTGGAATAAACTCTGGGCAGGCACTGATCTTCATACTGATGTGTAATATGTGATGATCCTGAAGGATCATGCAGCTGGAGGTGGGGAGATTCAGACTGGATGTGAGGAAGTTCTTCACTATGAGAGAGATGAAGCCCTGGAATGGGTTGTCCAGGGAGGTGGTCGAGGCCCCATCCCTGGAGGTGTTTAAGAGCAGGCTGGATGAGGCTCTGGCCAGCCTGGTCTAGTGTGAGGTGTCCCTGCCCATGGCAGGGGGGTTGGAACTAGATGACCCTTGTGGGCCCTTCCAACCCTGACTGATTCTATGAGCTCGCTTCAGAGCCTACATAGTATTTCCAGCAGCCACCAACAGCAGATAAAAAACAAAGCTGGAGGAACACTTACAAGAAGGAAAAGAAGGAAATGCATTCTGTGTCCTGTTCCCCCCGTTCCCCCCCCCCCCCCCCCCCCCCCCATGATATGTTCAGGCTCCAAACATCACTTTAGAATCCATACCTTCCCATGAAATGCCCAACCTCCTAAAGCAAGGCAGGAGTCACCAGTCAACTTTGTTGGAAGAGTGGCCATGCAGACCAGACAGGCTGCTGGTGCAGGCAGTGGTGTGCCTATGCTAAAGGACATCACCTTTCACCCTGCTGTCATTCTACACCAAATTGTGTCTCAGGCTGCCTCCACAGCTCCGGTCCCTCCACTAGCCCTAACTCCCAGCAGGATGATACTACCACTGAATGCCTAACAGACAACACCCAGCCTCAAGACAAGTCAAATCTGGAGCTGCAAAGCACCCAATGGATCCCAGAGAGAGGGCAGATCCCAGAGCCAAGAGGAAATTTGGAAGAGCTATGGCTCACAAGGTCTTGGGCAGTCACAATCCTCCTGACTTCAGGAAAAGCTGCAATAATCTCTTGAAAAGGCCTTTCCACCTCAAAAATGACACCAACCTGACACAACTTACATTCCCTACTCCCTCCAAACAAATCACCTCTGAAGACAGGAGTGATTGTTGTTTAAAATAAATAAAGAAGGAAAAGAAGACAACATTAAGTACAAGTCAAACTCCTTCAGACTTTCATGGTCCAAATTGAAGAGGAGGACCGCAGAACATGCAGGGGAAACTGATGTAAGAGCTTGTAAGAGATGCTGACCTGCTTCTGTGGTTGGCAGGGTCATAAAAGCAGGGTGTTTGAAGGGAGAGTATTTCCATCCATTACCCTTTACAATACCACCCCCCAGGCAACTCAGGCACTGTCAGAGCCTGGAGGATCCCAGTTCCCTCCTCTCCCATAGCAAATGCTGTAACTTCTAAGAAGTCAGCTGGGGCCACCCTCCTTGGTGCTATTTTCTCTCCCTGTCACTCATGCTGTCTCTTGTAGCTCCTTCCTTTCCCTTCCTGCTCACGCTATTCCTGTACTAGGCAGCTTCCTCCACCCACCTCTCTCCATCCCCAATTCTCTACATTTAATGTTCCATTCCCATCTCCCTGGTTATTCTCAGCACCACATACCAAAGATACACCAAGCAATGAGGCTGTGACATCCTCCTCTGCTGTCCTAAGTGAGCAGGCTTATATATAATGCATTAAAGGGGGAGGAAAGGGGGAAAAAAAAACCCCAACCAATCCATCTTTTAAAAGACTTTATACATCCCACCTGCTTGCAGAGCATCCTTGGGAGAAATCTGGATGGTGGTGATTGACATTACCTGGTGCTGTAATTAGAAGCTGTATTTACAGCCTTGCTGCCATTTTAATGCTGTTTTGCATCTGTTGTACTTTCACTTAGAGAGTAAATGTAGTGGGGAACAGCTGTTTTCTGCTGCCAGCTCATGCGACGCTCCCCGGCCAGCGATTTCCCCTCTGTTCCAGGGGGCTGTAATTATCTCAATTACCAGCGCAGGGACATCTCCCTGCAGCAACAAGTACAAGTCCTAGCCCAGCTTTTTTGAGCAGATTGGAGGTTTGGGGTGGCCTGGCTGGCAGGTTAGCTTAATGCACCTTCACAATCCCCCTCACAGCAGGGCTCTGGGCTTGTTTTCTCCTCTTCCTCAACCAGTAGTCAATCAATCCCCAACCTGATGGGGCTGGGCACCTCACAAAGAGATGAAGACACTAGATTCCTTCTTCACCTCTACATTTAACACCAGTGATGCCTGGAGCCTGAGGCTGGAGAGTGGTGACTGGGGAATTGATAAGGTCCCAGCAGACTTTGCATTTGTATAGGAGCTGCTGCTGAAACTGAATGCAGATAATAGAATAAACCAGGTTGGAAGAGACCTTCAAGATCATTGAGTCCAACCCTTCAACCAATCCAACCCACCTAAACAACTAACCCATGGCACCAAGCACCCCATCAAGTCTCCTCCTGAACACCTCCAATGATGGTGACACCACCACCTCCCCGGGCAGCCCATTCCAATGGGCAATCACTCTCTCTGTGTAGAACTTCTTCCTGACATCCAGCCTAAACCTCCCCTGGCGCAGCCTGAGACTGTGTCCTCTTGTTCTGGTACTGGCTGCCTGGGAGAAGAGACCAAGATCCGCCTGTCTACAGCCTCCCTTCAGGTAGTTGTAGACATCAATAAGGTCACCCCTGAGTCTCCTCTTCTCCAGGCTAAGCAATCCCAGCTCCTTCAGTCTCTCCTCATAGGCCTTGTGTTCCAAACCCCTCACCGACTTCGTTGCCCTTCTCTGGACTTGTTTCAGCAAGTCAACCTCCTTCCTAAACTGAGGGGCCCAGAACTGGACACAGGACTCGATAAGGCAATGAGGCTTGGTGAGATTCGTCCCAGGGTACTGAAAGAGTTGGGTAATGTTATTGTGAGACCTCTCAGTCATCTATCAACAGTCCTGGGAACCTGGAGAGGTCTCAGTCAGCTGGAAGCTAACAAATGCTATTGCAGTTTTCAAGAAGGGCAAGGAAGACAAGGCTGGTAATTACAGGCCTGTCAGTCTCACTTCAGTGCCTGGTGAAATTATGGAGAAGAGTATTCCAGGAGTTATTGAAAAACACTTGAAAGACAATGCAGTCACTGGACAAAGCCAGCATCTGTTCAGGAAGGGACACTTTCACTGCCTTAACATGCCAAGATGACAAAATTCCCCAACTAGTGGCCAGTGGCAAGGCACTGGGTGTGAGATTTGAGCAAAGCTTTTGATACTATCTCACAGTAATATTCTGGATAGCATCTAGAGTTAGGCACCTACACAGTACAACTGCCTGAAGGGCCAGGCTCAAAGAGTTGAAGTAACAGAGGTAACATCGGGCTGGGAGCCAGTCAGTAGTGCTCTCCAAAGCTTGGTGCTAGAGTCCATGCTCTTCAGTGTGTTTATCAATGACTTGGTGGCAGGAGTTGGACACACTAGGTGAAGCTTGCCCATGATACTAAACTAGGAGGAAGACTTGATTCCCTCACGGACAGAGAGGAGACTTGGGAAGGACCTTATCACACTCTACAACTACCTGAAGCTGTAGTAAGGTGGTGGTCAGGCTCTTCTTCCAGGCAACTTGGCCTGGCCTGAAGCTGTGTCGGGGAGGTTTAGGTTGGATGCTAGGAAGCACTTCCTCGTGGAAAGGAGTCATTAGACACCAGAATGGACTGCCCAGGGAGGTGGTGAAGTCACCATCGCTGGAGATATTTGAGGAAAGATTGGATGTGGCACTCAGCAACGTGGTCTGGTCCATGTGGTGATGTTAGGTCACAGGCTGGACTTAATCTCAGAGGTCTGTTCCAGCCTCAGTAATTCTTTGATTAGATCTCTGGGTGTGATTGCCCAACTACATCAGATTTAAGTGCCAGGTTCTGCACCTGGACTGTGTAAACCTGAATGCATGTTTGGATTGAAGGACAAGAGGTTGGACCATAGCCCTGCAGAAAGAGATCTGAGGGGCTTGGTTGATGAGAAGCTCAAGGTGTCCCAGCAGCCAGAAGGTCCAACTACATCAGCAACAGTATAGCTAACCAGTCGGCAGAAGTGATTGTCCCACTAAACTCAGCATTGGGTGCAATGTGTACTTTTGGGCTCCACAAGGTAAATAGCACATCAAAATATTAGGCTGCATCCAAAAGAGGGTAATAAAGGTGGTGAAGGTTCTAGAATGCTTGATTTGTGAGGAGCAGACAAAGAGAGTTGGTTTATTCAGCCTAGAGAAGAGCAGACTTAGGGATGGCCTCAATACTGTCTACAGCTTCCTCCTAGGGGAAAGCAGAGAGAAAGATGCTGTTCTTTATTTCTGGTGCAAGGGAGTGGCTTCAGCTGTGTCAGGGGAAGGTCATGTTGGCTCTAATGAAAAGGCTCCTCGCTGAGAGGGTGGCCAAGCACTAGAACAAGCTAGCGGTCATCATCCCGAACCTGTGAGTGTTCAAGCAGAACTTGTACAACATTCTTAGGTACTTGGCTTAACTTTTATCCCTTTAGAAGTAACAGGAGCCAGCCAGGAGTTAGACTCTCTGATCCTCATGGGTACCTTCAGACTCAAAACACTATGACTCTGTTCCCCCCTAGCTTAGAAGTGCATTGGCAGTCCTTCAACACTGTGTGACTTCTCCCAAGCGAAGCAAAGTCATTTGCTGTTATTGCACTGTACTGAAAGAGGCCTTTTGAAGCATCAAATCACTGCTGAATTACTCATTCCTGGACACACATCTCTCTCTCCACACATCTGTATCCTTTTCTGTCCATTTATCTACTCTGACCCTGCTGCCAAGCCGAGCCATCACCAACATCTCAGCCACACGCAGCATTTGCCACGAGAGGGCTCCCCCACGCAGAGCCACAGGCAGCAGCTCCCACCCACCCCTGCTCCTGCAAATTAGCTCCAGATCGGGGGTTTTGCTGAAAACAAACGTGTTTCTGAAACACCATACCCAAACATGTCTGTGTTTTGGATCTAAACCCTAGAGCTCTTTTCACTGTCTCGTTCCCAGTGGTCATGTGTGTCCTGTGCCACCTGAAGAATGCAGGAAACAGGAAAACTTCATCCTCAGAGCTGCAAGAGCTTTCACACAGGAACCAGGCTGTCCTCAAAACTATTTTACAAGAGGAAAACTGCAGCACATGGAGGGGAAATGGTTAAATCCTGTTTGACCAAGCTCCTACCATGGGTTTCCAGCAGACTCAGAGGTAAAAGAGAAATAAAAATCAAAGCCTCCCATCCCAATGCATTGCCCAGAGCCCAGCCCCATAGCCAGTGCTTTCCAAGGAGTTGTGCCCTTTACCTTCTCGTCCTTTTTTTCTGCAGTTCTTAGCACAGCATCCTTCAGCCTAGCCCAGTGACTCATCTGGATTAGGAAAATGGCACGAAAGCAGCCAAAAAGCTTTTAAAAATCATTGCACTGACACAGGTATGGACAGAGTGCTCCTCATGCTGATTTCAGCCATTTCAGGTTGTACTGAATCAGGCTAAAGCAGCACAAGAGCATCTGCTTGCCCAGAGTAGAATCAGGACTGATTTTCTCAAAGCAGATGCTGATGAGATGGAGTAGAGAGCTGGGTAAAAGCTGTGGCTGGGGAGAGCAGAGGAGGTGGCAGCTTAGGGTTGCACTCACAGCAGGGAGATGGGATCACAGATCTTACAGGTCAGGCTTAAGCTGCATTTGCAGAAGTAGATGGCTTTCCAACCCCCAGCTAGCAGTGGGTCTCCTCCTGATAAGGCCACACTCACTTCTGTGACAGCCTTGTTCTAAATTCCTCTTCTCAGTCCTGAAACACCATACATTGAGAGAGGAAATCTGGCTGCAAAGCACTCTGCTCTGGGACCAACTCAAGCATCAAAGCAGCCCTAGGGCTTGCTTTCTACATAGCCCAGGTTGTCCACAGCCTAACCCTCTCCTGATTCTTATTCACTGCCCCTGTCTTTCCCAGTCAAACCAAGCTGCTCCAGGTTGGTGCTGCCTCCCCATCTCTGCAGCTCAGTGCTGAGTACAACAGCTTGCTGATTGCAGGGCTCTGCAGACAGTACCACACCAAAAACAACTGTTAGTAAACACCAGCAGCTTGAAAATGCACCAGGAAAACCATTCTGCTCTGTAGCACGTGTAAGAAGGAGAGTTATGCAGGTTTGGTTTGTATCCTTCTTCCCCACCCCCCCCATCATAAAGCAAACAGAAGGTTCTTAGTCTATTTAGGTCAATTAACTTCAGCTTTCAAATGAAGTTCTCATCTCATTTTACAGTCAAGCTGTAAGCAAAGCATAAAAAAAAGGTCAGCTGAGGAGAGCACAGCCCTGGATTTCTAGACTGTTAAGTAATTTAAACCCAAAGGGTAGAAACAAAATTGAGATCAGAGAAGAGCACCCAGACCACTGAACAACGTCTGCTGCTTCACACATTTCTTTTTCCTTTACTCTGTGCATCAAACTTCCAGGCCAGGAGAAAAAAAGGTAGGGGGAAAAAGAGGAGAGTGGATAGTAAGAGCTGTGCAGAGGAAGCCATTTGTGGTACACAACACCACATTTATTGGTCTCACACACCCAGGAATGATGCTCCATATTCTTGAGTGCCATCTACTGGCATTTTTATCTCTTTGCTATATATTAAAAGCCACCCCCAGTGTTAAAAGAGCAGTCAGGTTGCAGTCAAGCACTTGAAAAATGCCAGAATCTGGCCTGCACGGATAACCCAAGCCCACTCCCCTGGCATAGATGCATTGCAACACACGTTGCAAGATCATCACAGACCCCTTGTGCTGCAGGAACGAGCCCCCTTCCATACACCAGATGGATGGTCCTCTCTTAATGAGCAGCTATTCAATATTTTTCTTTATCCTCATCATTCAATATGTAGCTCTGTGTATGGCATGCTATTGAAGTCCTGGTCTAAATAATGAGCTATTAATTTTCTCCTGGGCTTTCACAGCATTTATTATCATAGTATCTGAGTGGCTTGCAAGCATTAATTTGCCTTACAGCAGCCTGGGAGGAAGGGTGGAATTACTCTTGTACAGATGGGGAACTGAGGCACAACCAAATTAATCAGCAGGGTATCGTGTGGTTGGGTGCTCAATTTGGGATGCAAAAGGATCCATATCTCAGAGCTTTGCAAGTCAAAGCTTTCAGTTGTTAGGGCACTGCTCTGACAGCCTCCACGTTCAGCTATGAGCCCACAGCTTTCCCAGTCCCATCTGCCATAGCAGCTGGGAACCTGGCAGCTCTGGGGTTCATCTGAGATGAAGTTTCTCTATATCTTACCTCGTGAGTCTGCTGCAGTCATCAGGGCTGCCTTACTAGCTAGAGAGACACAGCCCCCCAGGAGCAATGCTTCACTTCAAGGTGGTCATCTCTCAGAGACTGCACAGACAGCCCAAGTAACTCCTTCAGTTTAGGGCAGCTATGGATCATTCCAAAGACCACCTCTTCCTTGTAACACAACCCACCACAAACCACTTCCTCACACACCCCTGAAAACTGAAGATTTGCATTAAAAGACCAGAAATCATGACCAAAAAGAAAAGCCAAAGGGGGAGGGAGCAAGAGCATCACAAAGACTGGGGTTCTGCCACTGCTGATTCAGAAAAGCCTAGAAGTACAGCACTACAGAAGACAGCAAAACCATCATCCATATTCCCTGCCCAATGGGTACAGAGGGAAAAAAAAAAAGTGATCTCCCACATCCAAATCCAGTGGTCAGCACAACACAGGCCATGTGAGCAGCTGCATCAACCCCAGCAGTGCCAGGACAACCACTCACTGTGCTCTGCCTCTCACAGCAGCTCTCTCTGAAGCTTCAGAAGCAGCGAGAGAGACCCGAAACAGCATCAGCAAGTCATGGGTGAGGTCAGGGAAAAGGATAAATCTCTCCTTGAAACCTATTGCTCCCCACACAGCACAGACATTGAGCTATATTCACCACAGCCACCCAGAGAGGAAGAGCTCAGTCAGCAGCTACCCACAAGTATGGAGCTCCAGGTGAGCTGCTTTCCACCACCACAGCCTTTTTGGGAGAGGCAAGGCTTCAATTGCCTTCCTCTGAGGCTGGTACATCAGGTCAGCCCTGTGCTGTGCCCTGACAGGGGCATTTTCCACACCCTGATCACTATTTTCATGCTGCTCTGCACACCCAACAGAACTGCAAGACCATTTGGGGGAGCAGAAATGACTATTTGGTGTCATATTCAGAGAAGAAGGCACTACCCATTTGCATCACAACAACATTATATTTCTTTGCTACTTTCCACCCTTTCCCCATCCCTTGCTCCTCCTAAGATCTTATTTGCATTTTTGATCAGACCCCTACACCGACGAGATGCCTTCAGGGAGCTGGCTGTAGCAGTGCCCAGGTCTTTTTCCTGGGCTGAATCAATTCATCTACACCTCTGGGAATAAAATGATTTTTTTTCCCCTGCAATGTGTACAATTACTTCCAGTTTTCATTGGTAAGAGAGGAGGAAGAATGAGGCTTTGAAATGCAAAGTCATATGTGCAAATCATCATCTCCAGCAGGGAAAGCTTCACCCCCTCCCCCCCATGCTGTGATCCCAGGTGAGGCAGTATCTTACCTGTGCTGGAAGGAGCACTGCCTCTTCTGAGCTGACCTGCCCACACCACGCCATCCCAGTTCATCCTTGCCTCATGCCCCTGGCAATCAGTGATGGCCCTGCTGGAGGAGACACATGGGGTGGTTACATGAGAGCCCAAGTTACTCTGTGCCTTCCCAAAGAGCATCAGCATTCCACAGACCTGGTTGCATAGCTCATGCTCACCTTACAAGGCCATCTCTGATCAGCCCCCACTAGCTTCAGGTACTGCTTTAAAGCTTCCATCTCATAACTTAAGCCTGCAAGTCTCCACCCCAAAGTGAAGCATGGCAGCATGGGGACTGTCTGAGGGTTTTCAGCCCATTTTCCTCCTGTTACCATACTGTTACAACTAGACTTATTTTCTCAAGAATTTAAACATGGACAGTCTGTGCCTTGTTGGCAGCTAGGAATAAGTCTCCTTTCTCCTATAACACTAGAAATAGAAGAGAAAAGACTTGATCTACTCTAGTGACTCCTTCTAGGTGGCAACTACTTCTGGTTCTTCCCTGAGCAATCTCCTCGTAGGTGCTTTAGATAAAATGCTTCTCCAGGCCTGGCCAGCAATCAGGTCTTGCTTCACACAAGAGCTGAACCTCCTCCTCTGCCTACAGGCCCTGCACACAGAGGCAGGGGTGCTTTTGGAAATAGCCAGCTTAGTTAAGAGTATTACACAACAGGCTTGATAACCTCCAGATATGAATGCTGCTGATTAACCACACACAGAGTCCCTTTTTCCTCTCTCCCCCAACCCCCACCTTGCCATTTCAGTTCTCATTCCCTCATCCCTCTATCATATCTACCTCATACCTCTTTCTCTAGCAGAGCAACAGGCAGTTTTGAAGGCTACTTCCTAATTTCTATCTGTGCTTCCCAACCCTCTTACCTAAGCAGCTCCTCTCCCAACGCTTTCCTTTCTCTGGCACACACTTTCCTAGCCACAGGAGGCTTTTACCACTACACAAACAGCTGAAGCTCATCTACCAAACAATGGGGAGGAGCTGCCAAAGGCAAGGGCCATCAGAAACGTTAACGTAAAAACCACCAAATTGGATTCAGGTGACTCCCATCAGGTTGGGTAGCTTTATTTCTCGTGACCAGTAACGTGCTGACACTCATTAGGCTCAGCTGGTGACAGAAGGGCCTCAGGAAATCACGTCCTGCAAAAGCATTGACCAGGGAGCTCTGCTAACTCTGGCTGATAAAATCTGGGGGTTTCTGACACAGACAAAGCTGAGCAAGTGTTCAGGAGCTTCCCTTCACCTGCAAGGTTCAAAGAAGTTTCCCAGGATTCCTGCAATTTACTGCAGAGGTGGAGGATCTTTTCTACACCAAAGGAGCTGCTGGCACCATCCTGCACAGGGGTTGCAAAGGTTCTGGGAGGTGAAAGCCACCCAGCAGCATCCACCGCCACAAGATGCAGCACGGCGCACCTCAGTTTCTCTCCAGCAGGACATACAGACAGCCACAGCCTCCTTTTTCAGGGGCAGCAACATCCCTGCCTGCAGAGCAATTTTCTCCACACCTGGCTCCAACCTCAGGTGGAACAACTTAAAAAAGACCAAGCTCTCCTCCTCGGACAAACTGCCTGCACCACACCTAGGTTAAACTCTGTAGAAAATAGTTAATTAATCTCTCTTGCTGCGGCCTAATTCTCTTTCCAACATGTGGCTGTCACTTCCCTGTCATCAGAGCTGATTTACAATGGGGTTTAATTAAATCCTCCGTACATTATTCAGCATTCTCTGAAGACAACACCAAAGCAGCCAAGGGTATTTAAAATGTCACCTGCTGAGACGTATCATCTCCTCCTAAATAAATATGACAGTGATCAAACTTTGGCTAATTACAGTGACTTCGTTATTTGTTTGTATGTTTTAATATTTAATTGCTTTCGTGTTCATCCAATTACAAAGCAACAGCAAATAGAAATTAACTTTTTATCAGCGTGTTCCCAGCCCAGCTAATCAGCACTTCAAAGGCCAGACACAATGGGAGGCCATCCAACCTGAGAGAGCTTTACAATATATTCTCTGCTGAATGGACCCTTCTATTAAATTAAGGGAGAATTGTGTTTGTCAGGGTATTCCCAGCTCCCACCCAGATTCCCTTTATGTGGCCGTTTATGGGCCTTGTTGTAGCATCCTTGCAGCAGGGTAGTAAATTGTTTGCGTTGCTCCTGCCCTCGTGCCGATGCTGCTGTCTGCTCTGCGGCTGCCCGAGGTAACGGTGCCCTGCTCCCTGCCAGCAAATAACCCTGGGAATGATTTGGCAGCTCGCACCTCAGTGTTGAGCAGAAAGGAGGAGGCAGGCGTGCGGCTCCTTTGCGCGTGGGGAGCAGAGGCAGCACCGTGGGAAGGGTCCTGTCTGCAGGTCACTGTCAGCTAAACAGGCACAGAAGTTAACCCTGATTCCCCGGCCCCAGAATCTGAAATTCCCAGTGCTGTCAGCAGCACCAGAGCTCACAAGCCATGGGTCTGCAACCACTTTCTGCTTGTCCTCACACACACCTGGTGCAATTAAGCTCAGCTTTGCCATGGGAGCTGTTGCACAGACCCCTTTCTCTACACTCCTTTTAGTAACAGCCAGGGGAATAAAAGGCAAGAGAAGCCTGAAGATACACAACTGATTTAAACAGGATAATTCCTGCCACTGCAACAATCTTGCCAGTGACCAGTAAACTATTTATATTGTCAGAAATCTGATGTAGCAAACACAAGGTTAAGTGCAGCTGCTTTGCCTCCACAAATCTCCTCACAGAAATGGAAGCCTGCTGCAAGACAAAATGATTGAGGGTCAGAGCAAACAGATAAACAGCACGTCTGCCAGACATCAGAGGAGAAATACCATCAGGCAAGCACATGCATAAATGACCCACATTAAACACAACTCATCTGCATTGTGTTTGTCCTGCATTTCTTTGCATCCCCCCAAAGTATCATTACTCCAGAAAGCCTTTTAGTTGCCACAGTGGAAAGCCTAGACAAGGGATCAGGGATTGTGCTGCCAATGCCCACGATTTCAGGAAGCAGTCCTCATCACAATGATCATAAAGCACAACCTCCTTGTTTTAAATATCCAAGCCATCAAATCTGTGCATCTCTAACCCAGGCCAGGCAGTAGATCTTTCTCTTGGAAGCCCACACAGATTCTGATGTTATGACCCAACCTTGCCTCGTTGTGTTTCAGAGTTCGCAAGCAGCCTCTCTCTGCATGCACAAAGAGAATGAAGAAAAGCACTTGGCATGATTAAAGATCAGACAAATTGGAAGGCTTCTTGCCACACTTGCTGCTGTTCCTTAAGCAAGTTGTATTCAACCCTGCGAGCAGCAGGTAAAAACCTCAATGAGCCAATGGGGTCACAGGTCCTTGGGGCAGTTTTAGGCTGATGCCTAGGAAATGTTTTTGCTTGGCTGTTGCTGACCCTTGGCTGTGTTTATTGTAGTGTCTAAGTACTAACAAGCTACTCTCTGCTCTTCTCTTTTGCCTTGCACAAGGCGGGGGGTAAAGGGAGTCGAGAGGGGAAGCTGTTGGTAACCCCCTGGTTTTGTCCAGGGGGGTTCTTGTGTGGTTTATAAACTGTAAATGCAAGTAAATATTGTATATTTTGTACATATTCAATGCACTTCATATTTCTAGCTGGTAGTGTGCTTGTAAATATAGCTTCATTTGCTTTCCAGCTGAGCTGGTCTGGCAAATTTTATTTTGGGAGTATTTTCAGCCCACCTCAGTCCTCCATGGATATGCCTTAAGAGATGCCACAGTGGCTGTCACACCTTACCGTTACCTATCTCCCCAGATCTACTACAGCAAGAAAACCCCCCAAAAAAACCCAAAAGGACAACATATATGAGACCTATATCTCCAAACCACACTCCAGCAGCACGAGCTCACGTTTGTCTCTGGAGCATCAGGAGATCTGGTACCCAGAGATCTTCCTGATCTTCCTGAAAAGGCTGCTGCGAGACAACACCAGAGAGAAATTCTCACAGTGTGAGGCAGAAAAATTATTCTGGGGAAAGGGAAAAAAAAAAACCAAACTAAAAAGAAGTTACTTTAATCAGATGGCTTTATATTTTCTTTAAATAAAAACCACACCACAAAACCAGCCTGGGTGTTGGTTGGTTGGTTGTGGGGTGGTTTTTTTCCCCCCCACCGAGAAACAACTTTAGGTTTAACTTTAGGCTTATCTCATAAAATATTCAAATGGACAAAGAAATATGTTTGAAATACTTTGATTTTCCTGAATTAAAGATTTCATTTGACCCAAACCTTATTTTTTTGTTCCCCTCTTTTTTTTCTTTCAGATTTTTTGATTTTTTAAAGCTTTGAGACTGGTTTCATTTGAGAAATCAAGAATAACAAGAGTTTCACATGCAAACAGGAGATCTGATTTCTGCCTGCCTTCTGGAAGGGCTCACCCACCATCATGACTTGCTTCAGGTTTTGTTCCCTTAGGTTTTTCTCTCCTCCAGATTTACAGGGTTCTCTACAACAAAACAAAAAAGATACAGAAATAATAAGCTCACACCAAGGATGAAACTGAAATAACTTCAATGGGGCCCTTTGAAACAGCTGAGTGACCAGTGCAGCGGTGGGGAGGGAGAGGTTTAAGGTTGGGAGGAAGAGAACAGAGAGGAAATGCAGAAATATGCATATGAAGAAAGGCAGATCCATCCCCCTTTGATATAAATCTCAGCATTTTGAAGTCTATGCACAAAGGCTGCAGCAAACTTGGCTGACAGCGACATGAGAAAGGCAGGAAACAAAATAAACTTCAATTTAGAAGGGATATGTTTAGTGCCACAGAAAAGTCACTTTTCAAAAGCAAGGGGCAGGAATCACAAAATCATTAAGGTTGGAAAAGACCTCTCAGATCAAGTCCAGCCTTCCACCCAACACCTCCATGCCGCCTAAACCATGCCCCACAGTGCCACGTCCACATGTGGTTTTGACACCTCCAGGGGTGGTGACTCCACCACTTCACTGGTCAAAGGGCTTCAAACCATTTAATTCCAGACCAACTCCTCAGATACAGCCCTTTCAAAAAGGAAACTAAATAGAAGAAAATTACACTGGTTTTCCTGGCCATTGCTGACAACACCCAGAGCATTCCACGAGAGTGATGGCAACAGAGGCTTCAAAGTTCTGCAGTGGCCCTGCTGAAATCAGTGCCTTGGAATAAAAATAAATACTAAATCTGCTCATTCCTAGCAAAATCCTGGTCTGAGTCACTTCAACATCCTTTGACCTAAGGAAACAAAAGTTGGAGGAAGTTCTGAAATCATGATGATACCACCTTCCAATATATAATTTCTTTTCCTCCCCCTGCTTGGAGTGAATCTGTGTCCTTCAAGATTAAGGTAATTATTTGCCCATCTCCAGCTAAAACACAAAACCTCAAGCTCAGCTACCAAACCCAGCTTGGAGCAAATCAAAGCTTTCAGCTGGCACAGTCTGCACTCTTTGTAACTCATTGGAATCTGGAATGATGATTTACCACCCTCATCAGAGCCAAGAATGGTACCAATATTATTATTATTATTATTATGACTGTATCTAAATCTTGACTCTTTTCCAGGGTGGCAAAGATCTCTCCCACTCAGTTTTATTGCTTAGTTTCTGCATTTTTCAGCTCTGTGATATATGGGGTGACTGAATCCAGGGCATATATCCAGGCTTCTGAAGCTGCCATGTCATCAAAACTCAAGGCATAACTCCACTCTGGGGATGACATGAAAAATCAGGGCTCTCCCCAGCCTCCCATTTCTCTGGTCCTGGGCTCTTATTACAGAGCTGTTAAGTTTTAAATTGGGTACTCCATATAACAGTCCCGCATCTCAGAGTCAGAACCTTACAGGAGAACCTGAGCTTTCATTCTCTAAGAATCATGTTTCCAACCTTCTTGTCTGCAGATGAATATTTCAAAAGGCAACACTGAAGGCTGCAAATTCAGAAGAAAGAAAGGAAAAAAAAAGTAGTTACAATGGTGGAAAAAAAAAGAATATTAAATCCCATGGGAAACTCCACAAATAAGATGTCAGTAGCGGTTTTGGTCAGCATCTTTGGAATGCTTAGCATGGGTGTTCCTAAGAAATTATGCCAGGACCCTTGGGATGAGCTCAAGACAGTTGGAAGGAGCAGGTGGAGCAGCCCTGTGCAGGATGGCATTGGACAAGTTGACAGCAGGGCCACGGAACAAAGCTGCCCAGTGGTGTCCTTCTGTCCCACACAAACCAAACTCTGACTTGCTGTTCCTGTTTCCATCCTCCTTTTTTTCCCCAAGCAGGTTTCTTAGTCAAGCCAACAAAGTAAGGTGTGGAACCTTGCTTTGTCCAGTTGCAAAGCCTGGGAAGGTTTCTCAGGTGCCTTCAGTCTCACACATGTTGTGCATCTCCCTGATGTATACACCTTCAACTACCCAGAAATTGCTGCCCCAGCCTAGTCCTTATGATCTACTTCAAAAAAGGGATCCTCTGCTTCCCTCCACCTCTTGGCAAGCTCAGAGCTGCCCAAGTACCTCCATGGGCAGATCCATCACGTCTTATAGGACAAGCTTCTGGATGAAGACAACATGAGCATGGCGGATTGCTGTAAAAACCTGCTGAGATGCACATCACTGTCTGCAAAACGTGGCACAGGGGCCAGATCCTGGGAGATGGTATGTGACCTCAGCAGCAACTATGCACAAGCTAAAGCTCAAGGACATTCAAGAGCATGGGACACCTCCAGGCAGTCACATCAGTGCCATCCAGCATCAGGCTCTAATGGTGCCCTGTGCCATGGCAAAGCCTTTTCAGAAGCAAACAGCCCTGGAAAACCAGAGCCCAAGGAACAGATCCACTTCCAGCAGACCCAGAACACAGGAAAAGCCCAACCAAAGTGAGTGGCTTGCTCTCAAGCATTGCATTTGCAATTCTGAATCACTAATAGGAAATGGCTCCCAACTGGGGGAGGGGTAGACAGGAAATATTACAGCAATGTTATTTTGTTACACTAATTACCAATAATGGCACAGACTAGGCTACCAAGCACAGCCAATTCATTTTGAAAGCTATATAATAATGTTTAGGATAAGGAATTAATTTTTATAGCCACTGAAGCAGATTTACTTGTACTGTAATGCAGATTTATTACAAATTTAATTTCCTAACTCCAGAGGTTGACTTGGAGAGGCTCAGCAGGACTCAAGGGGAGACACATCCTGTTGCAAGGAATTAATTTCAGGAGCATCAAGGCTCATGTCTTCAGGTCAAAGAGGGCCCAGACCATCCACACACACATTTGGATACGTCCACCTGCATGGGCAAGTTCATCCCCACACCGTGAACATGAGCAGGACCTACTGTGGGACTTTCAAGTCAACTGCATGTGAAAGGTTGGGGTTTTGGCTTTCATTGCATGGTTTTAAAAGGTAACATTTCAGTACTAGAGGATTGGGGGGGGTTCCAGTGTAGAGAACTCCATAAAAGATTCATAAAGTGAAAACTTTGAACTACAGTCAAGAAGATGCACTCATTATTTACAGAAACATCTCTGGTGTCAGTCATCGACTGTGAAGCAATTCGGATTGTCTCTTCCACTTCCATGCAGGAGCAGTGCTGCTAGGCTGGGCCTGGTGCACACAGAGCTGAAAGCAAGGCTAGGCCTAAGCAGGAGTCCTGAATAAGGCTGAGTCCATCCTTAGTAGGACTTCACTTCAGATGCAGTCCACTACAGATGCAGTCCAGAACAGAGACTGAACTCCTTCATTTCTAATTAGGGCCGACAATCCAGCTTGAGTTCAGCTGAATTGTTGCTTATTAAAGGACTGGGATAATTTCAATTTCTTCATCATCTCTTGCTCATCAGCATCTAGAACCATCAGTGCCTAGAGCCATCACCACCCGGATGCAACATCTCCAGACTGTCCAGAATGGGGCACATATTAATGTGCAGCTAGATAAGAAGCAACACATCAATATGCACCACACCAAAGGACTTCTGATGAGACCTCCATCCCTAACAAAACCCAGTAGGAAGCTTTTCTGGCATCTGACCAGCCCTGGGAAATAATTCAGACAAAAATCTGTGTGATGGGCACCCGCCAGGATGTTTGCCAGGGTGCTGGGCAAGAACTACATTGTGTGCAGCTCCTAATGTGCAGCTTGGAAGAGGGACCCCAGCTTGCCAATCCAACACTTACCATTGCTACCCCCTTTAAAGTCCGACTTACTCAGCCTGAGTTTTCTGACAGCTTCAGTGACAACTGGCAGCACAGCACAGCAGCCAAGGCAGGCAGGAGGGGCTTGCAGCAGGTTTTAAACATCATCGCTGCACCATCTGATCTCTGTAGGCACTAAACAAAAAACCTACTCAAATTCCTTAGGAGAAAGAACAACCAAGCTGGAGTTGCTCCAAATCCAGCCCCGGCTGGAAGCAGCTCCTGGCCGTGTCTCCACGGGCCTGATGCACACACGCGCCACTGCAAAGACAATTTGATGGATGCTGTTTTCCTGTTGTTTTTTAATGACACTTCCAGAGATCCCACCACATTAAGTTTCATCCTGGGAGGGAGATGTGGAGGGAGGAGAGTCATTAGCTTATCCCTAATGCCTGGCGAGGAGGAGGAGGAGGGAGGAGGGGTTTCCTATGCTAATTCTACACAGGCTGATCTCCCACCGATGCTTTCCTGTGCTCCAGGATAAATGAGACTTTCCTAATTCTCTCCCCACTGCAAATAAGCAGACAGGGAGCCTGCACCATGCAGCTTGCACTGCCCTATTCATCACAGTGTCCCAACTGGAGGTAGCAGTGATTACAGCTAATTATTGGCAATTACCACTGCTGAGCTGGTAGGTGTATTTCCCCAATAACTTTCAGCAGCGCCAAAAGCTCTTTGAGGGCTTCTCCATGCAGAAAAGCTGAAGGAAATCACTCCTGCTCTGCCCAGCAGTCTAATTCTCTCCCAAAATCTGTAGCAATCAGGGACCTGAGCTCAATCACTAAAGATAACCAGGAAAAATATCCCCAACACCATGAGCGCCAGCACCGCGCCAGGGCTGCCCTCTCAGTCCAGCCGGTTGGTGGGGAACACCTCTGCCTGGAATAACTCTTGTTTCTCTCTTTTTCTCCTCCACAAGCTTATCCTGCAGTGGACCCCACATGCCCCCGCCCCTCCTCCAAAGACATAATTCAATTCATAAGGAAACAAACCCCATACACCCCAGCAAAGCGCATGTACAGACGGTGCTTTTCCCGCATATAAAGTACCACGGCAGCGGGCTGAGGGATGGACCCTTTGAGAAATTCATATGCCAGCCTTCCCACTATAGTAATTTCATTCTGTCTTTGTAATTGTCTGATATTACATTGTTCCCTGCCAGAAGATTAATTAGCTAGTCTTACCCTCCAACATACCATCCCTCTGCAACCCTCAAGGAAGCTGGAGTGGTGCCAAGTCGCAGGGATTTGCTATTCTGGCTGGCAGCTGCTACTGTCGCTGCAAAAAAAAAATAGGGAAGAAAAAAAAGGGAAGGAAAAAAAAGGAAAGGGGAAAAAAAAAAGCCTCCTTTTGTCCCCGAACAGCAGTTGCTGTGCCAACTGACCTCCACGTCCCCAGCCTTTCCCCCAAACCACCACCAAGGAGGTGGCCAAGTTTCAACGCCATGGGTTGGGCGAAGAGAGGGGGAGGAAAAAAAAAAGAAGTGGAGGGGGGATGGGGGAAAAAAATAATTAAATAAATAAATAAATGAAAATTGAGCCAAAAAAAAAAAATTAAATAATAATCAGACGCCCAACCCCGACCGCCCCTCACACCCCAAGCCTCTGCCTGGCATAATTACTCACGCTCGTTAAGCATGGCTGCATTGCGTATGCGAGTCACGCGGGCCGGGCGCGCGGCACGGCGCGCTGCCGCTGTCCTGGCTGGCGGTGGGAAGGGCAGAGGCGAGCTGGCATCCCCCATCCCAACCCAAACCACCTTCACACCCTGGCCTGCCAGCAGCCCGCACGAGGGAGGAGAGAGCGGGAGGGAGCGTCGCCGGCCATGCCGGAGGAACCACCGCCCTGACCAGGGCTGCATGCTGCAGCCGCTCTTGGCAAGCAGCCCGGCCCAGCACCGCAGTGGAGCTGCTGCTTTTGTTCGCCCTCCATCTTCCCTTCCCTCCCGCTAGGTTCCTTCCATCTTATCTTAAACATGGTGCCCGGGCAGATGGGATCTGCATGGCTATGAGCACATGTGCTTGTGGTCACCACCCCAGCAAGAAACGAGCTGTGGGGGCATAGGAGGTTTCCTTCTCATTGGGGTTTTGGTAGAGGGGAGAAGAGTTCAAAGATGGGGAGACAGCAATTAAAACCAGGCACCCATCTCTACTCCAAAGGATACCACAAACCCAGAGCTGTCCAGCGCATCGGGTTTCTGTCCAGACAGCCCTCCAGAAGCTGCATTCTCAGTTTAGACTGGATGGTAGAAGAAATTTCTTCACTGAAATGATTCTCAAACACTGGAATAGGCTCCCCAGGGAGCTGGCTGGATCCCCATCCCTGAAGGCATTTACAAGACCCAGAGATGTGGTGCTCAGGGACATTGTTTAGCAGCAGCCTTGGTAGGGTTAGAGACAATGATTGGACTCAATGATCTTAAAGGTCTTTTCCAACCAAAATGATTCTATGAAAAACACCACATCAGTTTATGTTTGCTGCAGGACCACCCTGTCTGGCTCTCCAGCCTTAGTTCCCATCAGGGTTGTGGCACAGGGTAGTTCAAAGAGCTTCCGAGGCAGCACCACAGGTGCCAACAGATTGTGTTTAAGGTAAAATCTGAAAGAAAAGGAGCCCTGCAACACTCTTAGTGACAGCTACCAGCAGAGAGGTGCACACTGGACACTTTACAAGCCAACACCATTTAGTCCCAGTGTCCAGCCTGCCTATCCTGGCACCAAGACCCCAGGACAGACCAGAAGTGAATGATATGCCTCCTGTCCCTCACCAAGCTCAAAGAAAGAAAACCACACTACTACCAACAGCTAAAAAAAGCTAAAAAAAAATCCAATATGTGAATTTCTTTTCCAACCTCAGGCAGCTGTTGCAGCAGCAGATCACCTACAACCCCACGGCACAGGGACCAGCGTGAGGCTGTGGGGCTGCATTAGCTGGGCACGAGATGCCAGTTTGAAGCCACCCATTGCGGGGCTGGGGGACATGATGCCACATTGTTACAGGGGCTAATTAAGCTCCTCCACTAAGACAGCACATCTAGACCGCCTCAGCACCCGCCTTTGCCAGCAGCCCCCCTCCGCGGGTGCTACGGAAACGGGAATTAAGCCGTGATGAATGCAGTATTAATTAATTAAGAGAAGACACAGGCAAAGGGGGTGGGAGGCAGGGGGTCTTTGCGCCGTGGAAATTACCCAAGGAGGGGCCGCTGTAAATTTCTTATTGGCTTTTTTTTTTTGCTTGCCAGAAGGCACCGGGAGGAACCCACGTGCCCAGGCGGTGAGACCGATCCCGCCGGCACCCCCAGCACCAGGACCGCTCGTCCTCCATCGCCTAGGAAGAGGACATCTCAAGAAGAAGCAGAGAGGGAGCGGGAGAGGTGCCGGTGGCTGCACGCCGCCATCTTCTTCCACTGCGGAGGATGGATGCGAAATCAATTTGGCACACCCCAAAATGGCCGCTCGGGAAGGGCTCCTGCTCTGGAGAGGTTAATGGGGAAGCTCGAAGCAGCTGATGCTGGGGGGGGGAATGCCACTTTCCAGTCTGCATGTTGAGATTGTTTGCACACGTGATTAGTTGGTAATATTGAGCTTCTTTAAGAAAGAAAAAGAGAAGTGGCAAAGCACATTGTTTAGTTTTGATTTGCATTCCTCACCCACCCTCTCCTTCACCATGTGCCATGCGGAGGAGAGGAAGGACTTGGTCCTCGTTATAGGCAGGTGGGCTTTGGAGGAAGGAAACAAATGGTTAAAACCCATAAATGACTGTGGTGCCCAGTGCTGTTTGGCACAGCCACACGACCCAAGGGGCAGGCAAGTCAGACAAAAGCTAGTCCCCATCAGGCAGTTTCCTAGGGCAGCTCAGCCTGCTTCAAGATGTATTTTAGGTGAGTATTCAGCGTCACAGAATGTTAGGGGCTGGAAGGGACCCCGAGAGATCATCCAGTTCAAACCCCTGCCAAAGCAGGGTCACCTATACCACACAGGAACTCATCCAGGCAGATCTTGAATATCTCCAGAGAGCGAGAATCCACAACCCCCCTGGGCAGCCTGTTCCAATATTCTATCACCCTCACAGTGAAATAATTCTTCCTCCTGTTCAGCAGCCCAGGATGAGCAGACCCTGACCCAGGAACAAGACATCGATGGGAAATCTGTTTTGCCAAGCCTGGCTTGGCCATTGGCATCCAGGGTGCAGGGGTCGTGTGGGCTGGGGGCTGCAGAGCCTACGTGAATTGTTAGTGCTCAGTACCACAACTTCTTCCCCCTGCATGACTCTCCCCTCCTGTGGGCTGCCCATGACAGTCTGGTAACTGTCTAGAGAATGGAGACAGCCACTCTTGAGATAGCCATGGCTTTGTTTTACCAACAGCATAAATTCAACTGCAGGCCTCATTGGGATTTCACTGGGATGACAGGACAGGTACTGTCATTCCCTGCTCCAGAGATAGTCTGGGCATCTCCAGAACACCCCTGCCAGATATCTCAAAGCTGGGAGCTGACTGTTTTCTACCTCATCCTATCACACACACCCCCAGCAGCACAACCCAAAGCTCTGGCTGTGCCTCAAACCATTCCATAGATCCAGCTGTGGTTTGGGTCCTTGGTCTTCAAACGTCTCTGCCTCCCAGACTGTGCCAGCATTTAACATCACCACCAAACAGGCTTCAGAGCATCTCCTCCATACAAACTTCCTCCTGAGTGAGCTCAGTGGGATCATGAGCTGGGAGGTGTTTTATGGAACCTGCTTTAAACACTGGGCTGTACTCTCAGGACCTGGAATGGGCTGCCCGGGGAGGTGGTGGAGTCGCCATCCCTGGAGGTGTTTAAGGAAAGATTGGATGTGGCACTTAGCAACATGGTCTGGTCGATGTGGTGGTGTTAGGTCATAGGCTGGACTTGATGATCTCAGAGCTCTATTCCAGCCTCACTAATTCTGTGACCTTGTGCTATTTCACCAACCCAGAGTCCGCACTGTGAGCTCAAGTCCTACATCACTATCTCCTGGGATCCTCCAAAGACACAATTCCTCTCTGCATTTCCAAATACACTTCCAGCTCACTGTGCTCCTCTGCCATGGTTTTAAAACACACTTTTTCATTCCTTTTTCCTTGCTGGAGGGATAATCCCTCCGTAGCCAAGTATCTCAGCAGCTGCTGCACCAGCAACCTGGCTGTTATTCTGTCCCTCAACTTCCTCTCTAACTCTCACCACCCAGGGTGTGCTAGCTAAATAACATCTCTTAACATTGACTTTTTCAACACATTTCTTTCTTTAATTTCTTGCCTTTAGAATAAAAATGCCAACCTATGAGAGTGACTGCCCTCATTACAGTTCCACTCCTCTAGCTAATTAATATCTGTTAGCTTTGGCTTATACTCCAGGATGCCTAAATCCAAAACACACAAGACTGCCAAGTTGCTTTGCAAACAGAAGTGCTTGCCTTGAAGAAAAAAACATGTTATCCAGCTTGCTTCTATACAATCTTACCATAACCCTGACTTTCAAGGTCTTAGTCTTCAGTGAAGGAGAGCTCATGCAGCTCAAGACAGATTGCTAAGAAATTGAAGATGAAACCCAGAGGAAAGCAAAGAGAAGAGAACTCCCCAAAAGAGAGAGAAACACCACCAAGCTCCAGGAACACTTTCTACCTGCTTTCTCACACAGACCACATGGGAAAGATGGGTTCTGTTTAAGAAGAAAACCCCTCCCAGCAGCTCCTAAGCAGGCCCTTTCAGAACACAACACACACTTCTGCAGCCCACAGAGAAGGAAAGCTGACTAAAACATCTCCCAGCCACACCAGTAATCACTTTCCTTTATGGTGTTATGCTGCTGTAGTACATGTCAGGGAAGCCTGTACAGGTGAAAATAAGGCCAGAAGTCTCAGGAGTGCTTATTCAGCATGGTGACAAATGCAGGAGACGTGCAAGGGTGTCTAAAAGAATGAGCAGGGCACAAAGGTGGGTACTGCACTCCTGCAAGCCTCCCCCCCGCCACTGATAGTCCCCATGTGTCGGCGCTTTCAGCATGTCTGAAGGCAGCAGGTTTAGAACTGATTAAAAAGGAAAAGCCTTATGTAAACTTAATGCATAATTAACCTGAGAAACACACTCACAGAAGACATTATTGAGGTCATGAGAGCATTAGAGCCACAAAAACAACTCCATTGGTGTGTGAAGGATGGGAACATCCACTGTTCAATTATTTGAATACTCATCTAAGGCACAGGCTAAAGCCTGCTGTAGCTTCACCAGGACAAGCCCCTTCTGCAGGCAGATTATAGCAGGACTTCAGGTGTCTTTAAGCCTTTACAAATCTGGCAAAGGTGTGCAGAAGTCTCACACTCCATTTTCATCAGCTCCTCCTACATCCCCCTCAAAGTCCTGCACTTTCCCTTGCCCTTTACTTAACATCACTGTCAAGTTTTCACAGCGCAGAGACTCCTTTCAGACACACCCAGCTCTCCTGACTGGTGTTTGGGATTCCAAGGTCCCAGAGATCTTCCTGATGCCAATTAAAATGAAAAGGAAAGCCTCATTTTTGCCAAGGTCTGTAAGCAAAACACCCACAGGCTTTGCCCTCCTCTCCATTCCTGGCTTGCTTACAACCATAGCAGCTGTTTCCCATTTCCCACTTTTAAAAGCTCATGTTAAATCAAGGTCTTCTTTGCCAAAATCCAGCAAGACACAGATTTCATTAGACATTTCAGAGAGACTGAGAGCTGCCTTTCCCCAGGCTGACCCTCTCCCAGCACATCATGATGTAAACACTTGAGGCTCCCTTTGGAGAAAGCCAATGGTGGCACCAGCAGCACACATCCAGCTGGCCAAGCATGGCTCTGCACACCTAGTTTTGTTCTCATTGCTCTGCATTCAAATTTCCCCCATGCACAGCACCTGCTTGGGATCACTACAGCATCCCAGAGGGGTTTGGTGCAGTGGACTTGCCCAGGAGCAGCCTTCACATCTCCTTGTTCCCTCATTCCCTTCCAGCACACACAAACCTGGGGCACTGCCAGCAGCACCGAAGAGTCTCTTCAGGGCAGTACCAGGTTTTTATTCCCTGTTCCAAAAAATCCCTAATAATAAAACAGGATTTCCAAAAGGTTAATTTTACAGTTAATGTAATGATATTTTGATGTAATAAGCTTGGGGCCCTTGAATTAGCAGAAAGCAAGTATTGCAGGGCCCCAGGTTTTGCTTGCTAAGTGCTTCTTTGCCTCTTCAGAGGCTGGAAAATCTCACTTTGGGAGGAGGGATGCTGTCAGAGCACCAGACTTGAGGAGAAATGAAAACACCAGGTGTCATAAGACGCCTGATAAATATAGCAATGACAACACAGAATGTGTTCAGGGCCAAGCCTGAAACCAAACCTGAAATCAAGCCTGATCCAAGCTCGGCTTTATCACCATGTGGTTCATCCCACCACACAGCACAGACTCATTTGCTGCAGGAAGACAAATCAGGTGGACTTCCCTGGTTTCCTCTAAGACCTGGAGGACTGGTTTATTTCAGCTATTCAGTGCACTTATACCACCAGCTCCATGTGTGGAGCAGCTACAAGAGAGAAGGTGCCAGACCTCAGCGTGGAAGGCAGCCGTGGGGCCTCACATGAAGAGGGGACTTGGGCAGTGAAAGCCAAAGAAGCCTCTGGCTCACAGTGATTATGGCAATCAGGGTGTATCCTTAACAGCCTCCAGGAAAGCCAGTTTTCCATCTGTTGTCAGTAACACTTGGAGTTTGTACTTTCACTGCGAGAGATGAAAGCCTGGAGCAACCTGGTCCTTCAAACTGGTGAGCGTGTGGAGTCCTGCAAAAGCAGGGCACTCGTCACACGTTTCAGCTGTGTCTCCTCCATCCTCTTACACAGGGCTTCCTGTTACATTTAAAGAGTGTTTGTGGGATGGCTGCCATCCAGATATCCACCATAAGTACCACTGCAAAGCCCTGACAACGCAACACCCCTGGTCCCTCCCTCTTGCTGAGAGGGGAAACTGACAGCTGGTGGCAGCCCGGAGCCTCTCTGAGGCGCGGTCTCCCCCCTCGCCTATCAAATAACAAGAAAACCTAACTCTTCCTCGGCTCACAGAGGTGCTGTAACTCATACCTGACATTTGCAGCATTGCTCAGCAGCCCCTGGTAAAACCGTTATCACTGGAGGGGATGCCAGGCCACACTCTGCCACCTCACTCTATCCATACACAGCAAGTCACTGCCACCAGCTCGCTCAACATGTGAGGCAGAAAATAAATCTTAACTTTCATTTGCTTTATGCTGCTTTTGAAATGCCATCTTACATGCTTGCTGGGCAAGGGAAGGCTACACCATCATCTGGTCACCATGAAGATGATGACTTCCCAGAGGGATATTTTGTCTGTCCCTTCCTTAAAAAAACAGCATTGCAAAGACACTGGGAGACTTCTTCCCTTGTTCACGTGGAGAAAAACTTGCAATCTCAGGTTTATGGAATGACAGAGCAGCATAATTCACCTTCACAACTTGGAAATGAGCAAGGAAAAGGAAGAAAGCAAGCAACAGTATTGGAAATGAGTAAGGAAAAAGAAAGGGGGAAAAAAACCAGCAGTGTTTCATACTTGGAGCATGACTGAAGCTGTCCTCATGCAGGAAGCACTCATTTCCCACCCCAGGGAATTCTAGGCATTTTACACCTGAGCCTTAGTAACTCCTCATGAGATAGTGCATCACTGAGTCCCTTCCAAGTCCTCACCAGCTTGCTCCAGGATGGTGACAGCATGCTGAATCCCTGTAGCTGGAAACCTCTTTGGTTCTCCAGTCCTTTCTCTGTTTTCAGCTCTGCTGATGTAGTCATTTGGTAGAGGTGGATACATTCCCCTCACAGACCTTTTGATTCACCTGCACAACATCTCTGGTACAACTGCTGGTGCCCCTGAGAACCCCACTGAGAAAAGCCCACCCTTTTCTAGGGCTCTGGTCTCCTGCAAGCACTCTGGTTGTTCAGCTCACCTCCACAAGGATGTGCAACTGCCAAAGCAAACTGAAACACAACCTTTGGAGAGCTTCCAGAAATCAGCTGCTCCTGACTTGAACAAAACACCCAAATAACAAATGTCCATTCTTCCATCCCAACATCAGCACCCCAGCTGCTCCCCAGGGTCAGATCACATCCCTCTAAACATCTCTGACCTTTTCCCCTCCTTTCTTTTTGAGCATCTGAAGCTTGCCCCTCTTTTGCAGACACTCCCCCTTGGCCGTGGTGATTTTTTTGTCACCCATAAAACTTGAATTTACTTTATCCAGGTTTCAGCCAAGACTCAGTGCCAGTGACTGTCCATGCTGATGGCAGATCCTTTGTTTCAGTAACCCCACTCTGTCAGCACTACACTGAATTTCCTTCCAGAGTCATTTCAGCACAGAAGAAAAAAACCTCAGCACCCCATATTCAAAGCAGGTGAGGTCGGTGACCCATGCACATGAAGGGTTCTGCAGGGTGACAGAGAATTGCTAGCAGCAGCTGGACTGAGCTTGGAGTGGATGTTGCTGTGAGGTGATGAAGATGTTTTGTGTTCACAGATGCCTGGAGATAGCTGTTCTCATTTACATCTCTAAACACAGCACTCTTCTCCTGAGCATTTTGTGGCCTTTGCAAAATAAGGACCAGGTTGTTCCACCTTGGGGTCATTCTGCTGCTATTCTTTCAGAGGCATTTGACACCCAGAGCTTTGGTAAAAGCCACTGCTTGGTGCATCCTCTGTGGGATGTACCCATCAGCCTGCCACAGGGCAGAGCATTCAGCTGGGAACTGGAGGAAGGACTTGGGTCAGGATCTGTCCTCCGTGTAAGGTAAGAGCACTACTAAAGCAGCCTCCCATCAAACAGGAACCTTCTATCCACTGGGTCCTCAGCCCTTCATCAGAGGGTCTTAAACTCTTCAAGATCAAAGGCTCTTTCCTTGCTCGTTCCTGAAAGCCAAGTGGAAGCTGCAGATATACTATAAGCACTTAGGAGGAAAAACATTACAGCATCTAAAGGTACTTTAAATGATTTAGATACAAACTTGCCTGTAATAAGACATCTATTTTGGTTAATCTCTTAGTTGCAAATCTTGAAACTCTTGAACCTGCCTCAGGCTACTGTCAGCAGCACTTCATTTAACACTGCTTATTGGGAATAACTGCTATTTCCCACTGTAACCTCCAAACCTCTTAAAGTGTCTCTTATTGCTTTGCCCAAATATACTTGCCTTGAGGATACAGAAGGGTTTTTTTTCTTGATAAGAACTGTTAAGATCATTTGAAGAAGCTGAATCAGAAGAGACTGTTTCTGAGGCAAAGCAGCCAAGACTCAGAATACCATCCCTGAGATACTGAGGGAGTGATTCTGGGTTTGAGCATTCACTTGGGTTGTGGAATCGAACAGCTGAGCTTTGATTGCTCCTCAGGAGCAAAAGACTCAGGAGGATGGGAGGGTTCATCCTCCAGGAAAGCCACCTGGAGCCACCCACCCCTGCTTGCACCTGGGGAAAGAGATCACTTCCCATGCATGTACCAAGGATATGATGAGCACCACTGCTTACAGAACCACTGTGGTTGGAAAAGACCTTTAAGATCATCCAGCCTAATGGTTAATCTAACTCTATCTAAGCTTTAAGATCAAGTCTAACCATCATCTAACTCTTCCAGGGCTGCTACTACACCATATCCTTCAGCACCACAGCAGACAGTTATGATCCAACACACTGTCCTTGCTGACAGTAGCAAAGCCAAACCTATTTACATCAGGTTTCTCCTGGAGCAAGAAGCACCAGGAGTGTGGAATGCTCTGCTAAAAACTCCAAAGGTACTGGACTGAGGTAGGATTAGGTGGCAAGACCAGAGCCTCTGAATCAGGAAGTGTCCCAGATACAGCTGCCAGCACAACCTCAAATCTACCTGCTCCTCCTCCACACCAGACTGCAAAAGTGCTCAGAAAAGGCAACACTGAGCACCTGCTTCACCTCTTTTCCTCCACAGGACTGAAAATGGATTCAGTGTCTCCTCCTGCACGTGCTGGTGGAGAGCAGTCATTGCAGGCAGCTCCAGGGGAAGGACACAGCAGGCACCAGCAGGAGAAGAGTTCCTTTGTGGGGACTGAAGGCACCTCCAAGGTGCCACCCCTGGTCTTACCTTCACCCAGAGATGGATCCCTTGGAGGCAGCTATGCTCAACATCCATACATCTTTACAGAAGGGCAGATGATCATTAGAGATGCTCCTTCAACCTCCTTCCAAATGCTTTGTGTCTTCATCCATTGATCAGTTTCCTCCTCCACTAGGTAAGCTCCCTTCCATGTTGGAGAGTTTCAGAAGTCATTTGCAGACACCTCAGCTTGCTCAATAATTTTGTTCCTTATTAAATATTGCTAATGACTCCCAGCCATTCATCCACTTTCTGTTCTAGTACAAATTTCAATCTGTCTTTCCTCTTCCTTCTATTCAAGCCTTAAAAAAAAAAATGCTAAAATATTACTGGAATAAACAAATGGAAAGCACCAACCAGTTGAAGGGAGAAGCCAAAAACAGGAGGCAAGGAGAGCTGATGAAAGTTATAATGGTTGAAAAGTTCACTAAAACTAGAGGGAAGAAGGGAAAATCCCAATTTTCAATGAAATGGATGATGAAAAAGGCCTTTTTTTCAGCCAAGTATTTTGAATATGAACAATGTCAGCAGGCTGTAGTCATAACAAATCATGCTCCCACCTCCATGGGCCATCCCAGAAACAGCACCCTCCTTCTTTTCAGTGGCTACAGCTGCTGTTTCTCCTGTCCTTTCATCCTCATGCTAAAGCTTTTCAGCTAAGCCTTTCAAAGCCTCACCAATAAACTCTTAAAACCAACAAACCTGTTTGTGGGAAGAAGTTTTTCCAGAGAGAAAAAGCACAAAAGGTGGTGGTTTACAGAAAGCTATGAGCAGAAATCAGGAGGTGGGAGTTGAAAGGCTCAGGCAGATGAAACTTGCTCAGTCTGTTCTCACCACAATAATGAGCACATGCATGATTAATGACAATATTTATCCTCCTAACCCACTGCAGCAAGTTAATATTTAATCCAAAGGCCACGTGAAAGCCCAGCCTCTCCTGGTTCCTCACCTATCTCCTTGTTTCTTTGGGAATCTCTGAACTCTGCAAACTGACCTGAGGTTTGGCTCTTTGGGGCTGATCTAAGAACCTCTGGCTTGCTGCATAAGTATCACACCTTTTGATCCCGGAACCGCTGTCACTTGGGACCTACAAGGTTCCTTAGATAATCCTGGAGAGTGGCTGCTTTGTAACTCCTCTCACTTTGATATTCGAGGCAAAGCTGGACACCCCACACATGAAAAGGCAGCCTTCCCTTTCTTCCCAGGCTTAATTTCATCTGCAAATTAAACATATCGAGACAGATATTTATAGAGGGATGCCCTGATCCTCCCGGGAGGGCCACGGAGTCTCCAATGTGTAATTTTGCTTTAGGAGTATGATTTTAATCTTGACTTTCTTCTGAGTCTGGTGGCAGTAGAGAAGGGCAGGGAAAGGGGGGGATTGCTGGTGGCAGCACTTTCTAAGCACTCCTGTGCTTCCCCCCACCCCCTGCCTCCCCAGCTTAGGCCTGGGGCTACCACAGCAGAAGAAAGTGTGGATGCACACAAGGGGACTAAGGTGTGTTTTGCTTCCCTGTCATTGTCCTCTGCAAAGTTATTCGAGGACAGGGCTCTTCCAAGGCTACAATTTTAACCCTTACCAAAAAAATGGGAGCTGTAAGCTTTGCTAGCAAGTGCTTTTGGCTGTGACTGACCAAAAGAAGCCAACAAGCCACCTTTAAACGTGGTGTGCAGGTTAAAATAACAGCTAAGCCCCAGGTCTTGGTGATTCTTGTGACAAGAAGAGTCTTGCACCTTCCTGTATCCCAGCCCCTCCATCCCACACTCTCACTGTGGGCAGACCCCAGCACTAAAAATCTACCAAAAAAGAAACTTTTGGGCTTATGTGGTTTTCAGAGGAGCCCCAGAGGGGAGAACAAAGGACAAAAGGTATCAGTCTTCCTGCAGCTGACTGTCCAGGTCTTACTACTATCACTCAGAGCTACAGTGGATCAATGATTCCTGCCTGACATAGGTGCTGTGAAAGCCCCAGAAAAACTTGTTCCACCATCTTGCAGCCTGGTTGAGCCTGTGGGATCCCAGTGGCAAAGGACCTAGAGGAGCAGGGAGGTTTCTGCAGGAGCAGGGAGGCTTCTGCAGGGCAGGATGTGAAAAACAACATCCACTCTTCTGGAGCTGTTGCAGGAAAGCGAGATGGCATCAAGAATCACAGAATCATTAAGCTTGGAAAAGACCTCTAAGATCATCAAGTCCAGATGTCAACCCAACACCACCATACCCACTGAACTATGCCCCAAAGTCTTGGACACCTCCCTGGGCAGCCTGTTCCAGTGCCTGACCACTCATTGCAGGAAAGACATTTTTCTTAATAAGAAGGTTCTCCTACCAGGCCAAGCCACATCTTCTTACCATGGGCTGCTGGGGACAGCTGCTTGGGAACAGTGATGTCCACCTCCATCAGCCCTGTACAGCTCCCACAAATCTTTGTGAGCCTCATCTCCTTCCATGAGGCACAGCCAGTGCACATGCCTGCACAGGACCACTTGCAGTGGCCTGGGATCATTTCCCTGGGGCACACAGCAGACCAGGCTGAGCCCTGGGGAGCAGAGTAGAGTTATAAACTTCTTCCCACAGCAATTGTCCTTCTGTTTTCCAGCTGAATACTGGCTTCTTTCTTACCTTCTAGATAAAGTTAATGCCATTCTTCTTTTGCCCAGCATCACTTGCCTGAACGTCCATTGATTTGCAAACACACTCGCTCCTACAACAAATTCTGCTGCTGAGAACCCCACTGAGAAGCTCTGGCTTGGCATTATCAGCTTATTAGGGAGGAGTTGGTTCTAATGACTGAGTTTTCTTCACCCAAAGGGTTGTCAAGCCCTGGAACAGGCTGCTCAGGGCAGTGGTGGAGTCCCCAGCCCTGGAGGGTTTTAAAAGGCATGGAGATGCGGTGCTGAGGGAGGTGGTTTAGTGGTGGAGCTGGCTGTGCTGGGTTAATGGTTGAACTCAGTGACCTTAAAGGTCTTTTCCATGATTCTCTATGTTGTGTCATGCTGCTCTTTGTAAGGGCTTGGTCTGGATGCCCAGGCCCATCACTGGCAGCCCTGGGGCAGGGTTGGACACATGGTGCCATCCTTGCATGGTTCTCTGTGATGGGAGTAGTTCAAAGGAGGGAAACTTGCAGAAGAGATGCTTTTGGTAGGAAGGAGAAGAGGGACTTTGGTCCATTACTGCATGCTATTTGGTTTAAGCTTCAGTAAACTTCTGGAGTCCCTGGGAAGCTGGTAATGTGCCTTTGAAGGAAGCATGACTTATGAAACTGCAGGTTTTTTAGCTTAGCTGGGTAATGTTAATGAGAAAACATCGTGGGCTGCGGGTGGAAGTCTCCTGGATCCCATAAGTTTGGAATAAATTATTCTGTTTTCTTAAATGAAGCAGCTCGGTGCCATACTGCTCCTAAATCAACCTGATGGTGAGAATTGTTTATTAATTTGTACAGGACCAGAGACAAGCTCAGAAAAATCATTACAAAACTAAACTGTAGCAAAGAGTTACAAACTTCGACTTGCTGCAGGCAGGGAAGGTTGTGCTGTGGTTTTGAGAAGGAGCAGGCAGGCTGGGGCCAGCACCCTGTGCACTGGAAGTGGCACAGGTTGGAGATGGTAGAACAAATTCTCCTTTCTGCTGGAGCTGCAGTGAGGATGATCAAAAATTCCCCAGGCTTTCAACTGCAGTGCAGCAGCTTGGCAGTAATTAAAGCCCAAGATGGCCAGTTCTGCCTGTGCCTGCTGCAGCCCAGCTTGCACATCAAAGGAGATGTTTCCCATGAGGACAGGTCCCACGTCACCAAATTCAGGTTTTGATGTGCACTGCAGGCCAGTGTGCAGGAGTAATGATCCAGAAAAGTCTCTTAGCAGCAGCTTGTTTTGAGCAGGTGATGACACAGCCCCCTCAGGTACCCTGGGCTCACGGTGCCTCGGTGGTGCTCCACTTTTGGGTAGCGGTCTGATCCAAAGGGACCAGCTTGGGAGGACAAGATGCAGAGCAGGCTCCCAGCACTGAGGGCTTGGTGGGTACCACACAGATGGAGCTTTCTCTCCTGCCAGCACCTGGCCTCCTAGCTGGAGAGGATTTATTCCTCCCTGAGCAGGTATCCAGTGCCGTTATTAATCAGGGAGATGGCCAAGTACAACAGGGCTCATTGTGCGCTGCGGATGAGCCTGGGATAGCAATCAGGAGAGGCTGAGCG
Organism: Melanerpes formicivorus; assembly: GCF_026170545.1. Classification (NCBI taxonomy): domain Eukaryota; kingdom Metazoa; phylum Chordata; class Aves; order Piciformes; family Picidae; genus Melanerpes; species Melanerpes formicivorus. Next base: position 8,848,380 of record NW_027142373.1, on the reverse strand, counting down.
AAAGGAAGAGGCTGGAAGAGCAGCCTTGTGGGTAAATAGATGTGCTTCTGGTGGTGATTACCTTCCAAGTAATTAGTTTTTAAATCAGGCAGACGTTTCAGGAACTACTATGAGCTGCTTTAATTATTTATACTCCCTTTTATTCTTATTATTTATAGTCATCCTCTTCGGATGGTGATTCTCTCTGGGTGGGGCTGGTCAGGTACAACTGGGACCTATCTCCAGCCCAGCCTGGCTGACCTGCCATCTCCTTCAAACCTGCCAGGCACCCCCAGAGCCTGGGCTTGGGGGTCCTCCTCTCCCTCCTGCAGCCAGGCAGAAGGGAGCGAGCACCCATCCGCGCTGTGGATCTGTAATTAAACTCTCACTCATCTTCATTTTCCTCATTTGTTCAAGTGAGGCCACTCAATAAGCCATTAGCACAAGGCCCTTTCTGTCAGCTACAGCCTCCTTAGGCAAATTTCCCTCTGAGACAGCTCAGGAGAGTGCAGGCAGGGAAGCAGCCCCTTGCCTGCCTCCAACTTTCCTCAAGCCCTCCCCATCCACTCCTGCCCTACAGCCAAGGCTGTGGGGAGAGGGGAGTGGATTTTGCAATGGCAACCCCTTCCCCCAGATGGGATTTTTCCTGTAGCACCACATAAACCCCTGCTCCATTCAGCACATCTGGCATTGCTGCTCTCTTCACCAACCCCACTTCTCTGGAGCTTCCCAACATCTGGAAGCCATTCCCTGCACCATTCCCACAAAGGGACCTCCGACCCAACGAGCTCCTCCTCTGCGCTAGACAAAGGCTGCCCTTATTGCTGAGCTCTTCTGCCTGCCTTCCCCTCAGCCCAGCCACAAGCCGTTTCTCAATCTGTCACCAGAACATCTGCCTGGGTAGCCCTGGAGCATCCTCTGCCTCCATCTCCCTCCACGGGCATGATCAGATGCCAGCATTGAGGAAAGCTGCAAAACACCCAGACACCAAGACAAGAAAAATGATCAGACAGGGAAAAGCTGCTGCAGATTTGTCCAGGAGCAATGCCTCTGGTCCATGTTTGTAATTGCTACAGGATTTTCCACCCTCCTCCGAGAGCTCTTGCTCTGGGTCTTGCTCTGGTTACAACAGTGAGAACTCCCTGATCTCACTGCTGCTGCCCAGCAGGCTCCTTCAGTGAGAAGAGCTGAAGGGAGGAGATTGTCTGAGCTAAAGCCACCAGGAAACTGCAGCATGACCCAAAGGAAAATGTGTACTGGAATGGGTCTAGCCCTGGGGAAAAAGGGGACACATCAGCAGACTTCCCTGTACACCTCACTGGATGCTGTGCAAGAGGAGCTGACTCACTGCTCTGAAACCCAGGTGCCGGTAGAAAAACAGAAGAAAGTTGTCCATAAATCACTTTTGTACTCTACCTACCAATAGGAACCAAATCCAACCCAACCTGACCTCTGTCCTGTTGCTTTTGTTTTCCTATGGTGCCAGAACCACAGAGTCCCAGAGGGGTTGAGGCTGGAAAGGATCTCTGGAGGTCAACTGGTCCAGTCTCCTGCTCAAGCAGGGTCACTTGGAGCTGGTTACTCAGGACTATGTCCAGACAGCTTTTGAGCTCAACTGGGGGGAAAAAATACATCAGAGATGTGAGACACAGACTGGGCAGTGTCTTGTCTGTGACACCAGGGAAGAAATGTGATCTCCAGGAAAGTGAGTCCTCAAAGTGAAGCCAACTCCCAGGGGCATCCCAGGGGTAACTCTGCAGTCACAAAAGACCACCTGCCTGAGAAGCCAAAGCCACAGTTGTGTGAAAGGCAAACTGCTGCTGCTGCTGCCCTCCAACTAGGTACAACCCACTACATAAAAACACCAGCAACTGCAGCAGCAACAGCTTCACCATGGAAGCAGGAGGGGACCCACCTGTCTCCCTTAGGATTTGCAAGGACACAATGGTCACACAGGCTCAGTCCCCAGGCTGCTCAGCACCAGCAGCTCCAGCATTTTGTAATGAGTACTGAGGTAGGGAGAGTTAACCACAGAATATCAGGGGTGGAAAGGGACCTTGAAAGATCGAGTCCAATCCTCCTGCCTGAGCAGGATCACCTAGAGCAGGCCACACAGGAACACATCCAGGTGGGTTTTGAATGTCTCCAGAGGAGGCTCCACAACCTGTCTGGGCAGCCTGCTCCAGTGCTTTATCACCCTCTCAAAGTTTTTTCCCTTATGTTCACATGGAACATTCTGTTCTCCAGCTTGCACCCAGTGTCCCTTGTCCTATCACTGGGCATAGTTTCATAGCTTCATTCAGGGTTGGAAGGGACCACAAGGATCATCTAGTTCCAACCCCCCTGCCATGGGCAGGGACACCCCACACTAGATCAGGCTGCCCAGAGCCTCATCCAGCCTGCTCTTAAACACCCCCAGGGACGGGGCCTCGACCACCTCCCTGGACAACCCATTCCAGGGTCTCACCACTCTCATGGGGAAGAATCTCCTCCTCACATCTAGCCTGAATCTCCCCACCTCCAGCTTCATTCCATTCCCCCTAGTCCTATCACTACCTGAGCAGAGCCTGCTCCCTCCTCCTGACGCTCGCCCCTCACATCTTTCTAAGCGTGAATGAGGTCACCCCTCAGACTCCTCCAGTCCAAAGAGCCCCAGCTCCCTCAGCCTTTCCTCAGAAGGGAGATGTTCCACTCCCTTAATCAAGGGGGTTAGGAATGAATGAAACCTTCACCCCGAAGTAAGATGAGCCTGGCAGGAGCTGCCAGCTCCACGAGGGCCCCTGCAGCAACGACCCCACCGTGGTGGCCGGGAAGAGACATTTCCAAACAAGCCTCCTTCTCTTTGCATTTGAAACATTTATTTTGGGAAATACATATTAAACACTATTATTTATACAAACAAACAACAAAAAAAAAAGGACCAAAAAAAAAAACAACCCAACAACAAAAAAAAAGAGGACTAAATTTGTCATAATTGCTTATAACCCCCAAAGGCCATTTGAATAGAGCTGGATGAAGGGGGGGTTTTATTGTATTATTTTCTTTTTCTTTCTTTCCCCCCACCCCCCCCCCCCAAAAAAAAAAAACCACCCCAACCCCAAACAAACCAACCAAAACAAACAAACAAAACTAAGGAACAAAAGCCCAACCAAACCAAAACCAAAACTAAACTCAAATCAGGTTACAAAGGAGGAAGCGGCGTGTCTGGCTTGGCCCAGCTTGAGATACCGGCTAGAGGAAACCCAAAGTTGAAAGATGACATTTGCAGAAGTGCCTCACACAAGAGGGTTTTTCCCCCCTCCCCTTCCATAGTCTTTTTTAACACTTGAAATATATATATATTTGTTTTTCAGGTAATACACTTCTCTTCTGGGGGGGGATGGGGGTGTTTTTGCTAAAAGATAGCAAGTCAAGAAGCAGACAGTTGGTCTTCTCCAACAGCTCTGTTGTGCTGTTGCAGGAGGGGGAACAGGAGTGAAGGGGGAGAGCAGATTCACTCAACATGTACCCCTTTGGCTGCTGGGGGAGACGTGTGTGGGGACTCCCCTTCAAACCCCCTGCTGAGCAACGTCACTTGGGCATCCCTCCTGAGAGGTGAGCAACCTCCACCCTCCTCCTGGTCACCTGTGCTGAAGAAGGTGGCTCTGCCCCACCATGCAGACCATCAGGTGGGCTCTGCAGGTACCTTTCAGTGCTAGATGGGACAGGCTGCCATATTAGTATGTGTGTGTGTCCCCCCAAAACAGGGCAGTTTGCAGAAAGTTTTATCCCTTGGAGAGGATACAGAGACTGCTGGAGCAGGCAACAGAAAGGCAAGCAGGGAGGAGGGAGGCAGGACTGCAGAGCTCTGCTCCAGGACCACCTGCTCCTGTGTCATGTTATTTAAAGAGACCCTCTTGCAGGGTCTTACTCACTGGAGACTCATTGAAAGAGGAGGAGGGGGACACAGAGAAGGGGAGACAGAGCAGGAGGGGCCATGGGGGGCAGCATCCACCACTGCCCAGCCCTTCCCAGGGCTGCAGGGCTCGGTCCAAACATGCACAGTGCCCTCGCACAGAGCCTAGCAGAACAGGGCAGTGTGTTACAGGTACACACAGGGCAGCCAACAGGGCAGCCAAACAAGAAAGAAAGAGTAATTAAAAAATACCAAACAGCCTCCTGTGAGCTAGGGAAAAGTCCAAGAACCACAAGGGTCAGGCAGGACAACCCTCTGCCTTCCACCACTAGCTTTGCAGAGACATTCCACTCCCAGCCCCCTTCGGACAGACACACTCTGAGCCTCCAGCAGACAAAATCTCATTCAGCTGAATGAAAAATAAATAGACAAGTGTTCCCAGGACACTGGCCACATCTATGGTCCAAGGGAGAGGGAAAAGGAGTCTCTTCAAAGCGTCACAGGCCTTTTGGAGGCAGCAGACAGACAAGGCAAGCCTCCCCTCCCCTCTCCCACACTATTGCAAGGTAACAGTCTGAAAAGGCACTTCTCCCAAAGCAGGTGGCTCTGCCTGGCCAGGGGTTGGTGACAGGCAAGGTGACACCTAAACACTCCCAATTTATTGCATGTAGGTAGGGTAGAAGGGTTGGGGGCTGGCGGGTCCCAGAGGGCTCTGCTGGCTGCAGGGGGGTTGGAGGAGGCAGCAGGAGACAAGGATGGCACCACCCTGCTCTCTTCATCCTACCAGTTCCTTGCTTCCAAAGGCTACATCCTCTTGGAGAACCCTCGCCTTCAACGGACGGAGAAGAGCCTCTGCACAGAGAGGCAGAAGGGTTCCCAGGCTCACTCCAACCCCATGGATCTGCCCCACTGAGCTTGGCTGTGGGGCCAGAGCCACAGGGAGGCAGCCCCCAGCCCGGGGCTGCTGGGCCCAGGGGCTGAGAGGAAAAGCTGCGGCACCAAGCGGGGCGGCTGAGCGGTCACCCCCTCCGCACGACAGAGACGGCGCCTGGTTATTTGGTCAGTTAACATGGGCAGGGGGTCAGGGCAGGGGCAGGGGGACAGTGGCAGAGGGTTTATACAAAAATAAAGGGGGAGAGGGGAGAAAGAGCGAGCATGAGCGAGTGAGGTCCTGGCTGCGGGGCGGTTACATCTCGTTAGCCACCAGCTCCTTGTCGGCCACACCGTTGGAGAGAGAGCTCTGGCCCTCGTTCAGCCTCTTGACCCTGTAGGCTTCGAAGTGGATGTTGCTGGTGATATCCTTGATGTTCTGCATGTGTGTCCTGCAGGAGAGGCAGAGAGGGGCAATCACACCTTGACCTGCCAGCACAGCCCGTGCCACCCAACCCTGGCACCCCCAGGCTCTGCTGTCAAACACTCTCTCCAGCCCAAACCTCCCCTTCTGCCTTACTGCTTAAGGACAGCTTTGGGGCAAAGGCAGTTACGGGCAGCCAAGAGCAAAAGCCTTCACTGGTATCAACAGCCTGTGCTTGGGCATGTGGGAGCCCTGGCTGCATAACTTCCATCCAGGAACATCCTGGTCCTGCAAATCCCTGGATCAGGATTTGAAGCCCCCCACAACTATCTGGCAGCAACAGCCCCACGTGTGCAGAGTTTATCTTGCAGCCAAATTTAGGAAGAGTCCAATGCTCCCTCCAGTAAGCCATGAGGGCCCATCCTCCCATTCCCTGCAGCAGGGACACCTCTTTCAAGAGGGACCAACAATTGTCCAGACTCCCCAGACTCCAGACACTGATGTCTTTAGTCTAGGGGGTAGGACTCAGGGCTGATGAGAGATCACTAAGGCCAAAAGGCTTTTTGGCTGCTTGCTGGTGAGCTGAAGCCACACTGCCAGCAATCTTGGGAGTCTGCTCTGACCCATCCACTGTTCTTCTCCTCCCTTAACTCAGCACTGCAGCTGAGAAAAGGCCTCTGAAGTCATAGGATCACAGAATCACTCAAGCCAGAAAGTGTCCAACCATTAACCCAGCACTGGTGACAACTCCACTACTAAACCATGTGCCACTGAGGGGCTGCAGCATAGCAGCAGGCTATGAGCAAGGGATGAATAGAGGGATGGATGGATGAGCAGAGCAAAGCAGTGATTGCTTTAAGCTAGGCTGGGCTCTCCTCTTTCTTTGGATGCCACCTGGTGACCATGGGCTAGAGGGACAGGGGACAGACAGTCCTACTGACCTGATGAGGAGGTCCCGCAGGTAGGCAAACTCACAGTGTGTTGTGTTCTCCACTGGTGGGAGAAGAGAGAAAACCGTCAGTGTGCACCCACAGCATGAGTACAGCAACCACTCAGGGGAAGGAGGACCCTATGGGGCTTTGCTAGAATGTGGAAGGCTTAGATGGGGACTTACCCTAGGGGCTAGAGGGTGGGGGACCAAGAGTTCTTTTTGCTGCTGTAGGGCCAGTGGTCTACCCAGATACCTAGCCCAGCTCAGCATCACCACCTGAATGGTGAGGTCTGAGTAGAATCATAGAATTGTTAGGGTTGGAAGGGACCTCAAGGATCATCTAGTTCCAACCCCCCTGCCATGGGCAGGGACACCTCACGCTAGATCAGGTTGCCCAGAGCTACATCCAGTCTGCCTTTAAAACCTCCAGGGATGAGGCTTCTGCCACCTTCCTGGGTAACCACTTCCAGTGTCTCACCACCCTCATGGTGGTCTGTTCCCACCATCTCCCATCAAACAAGGGAGCTCCCAGCAGTATCTCCTATTGTGACCCTCAACTTTGGACCAACACAATGTAAGTGGGCCCCAAACAAAGCAGGGAACTGGGCAGGGTGAGCTTTGTAGCAAGCACCAAGCATGTCTCCACAGAGGTGTTTCATCTATAGCTTTGTCCTGAGCACCTTGTGGCATCTGACACACTGTGGTGACTGCTGCCCAGGCTGTGAAAGGATACAACCTCTTGCTGACAAAAGCTTCTGCCAGTTGAACAGAAGCAAGTAAGAGGAAGGAGGGAAATATCAAGGGGTGTTGCTGCACCACAATTAGCCTGATGGCTCAGTTTGAATTTAAAGGACCAACTCCCTTCTAAAATTTTTTTCCCACCCAAATAGGCTTAAACACAAGACAGAAATGGCAAAGCAACAAATGACACTGCTCTGCAAAGGCTGCCCTTGAGCATAGCTGGCTCCTGGGGTCTGTCTCTGCATGCGGAAAGCAGACACCACACACAGATGATGAGTGGCTCAATGAGCCCCATGAAACTCGGAGCTTCCAAAGAGGGAGCACAAGAGGGCAGCAGAGCTTTAAACCAGGAGGATTTTCCTGGCATCTTTGTTAAGCCATCCCTCAACACAGGGTTCCTATAAAACAGGACTCATAAAAGAGAGAAACCTATGAAATGAGGAGGAGGAAGCTAAGCAGGGTGGCACTGAAGAGGTGCCATCTGGCTGTCAGGGACAGAGAAATGTGTAGATGCACTGGAGCCAGAAGCCTTCTTCTAGCCCTTAAGGCATCATTTAAAATGTGGGGTAAAAAAGGAAGATGCTGATGGGATGAAGAAGGAAGGCCTCCCACGAGGACATCAGTCAAATGCATGGACAGAGGCCTACAGAAGTCAAAGGAGAGGCTCCAATCTGAGTGCAAGACACAGATGTCTGCACTGCACTCATGTGCCCTCAAACCCAGCCATCAGGCATTTAACTGCAGATGGGCTCAAGGGCTAGGGAAACAAGGACAAGGTACCTTCAATGGTTCCCCACTTGGTCTTCCTTCCAAGAATTCTTCTTCCATTGACCTGGTACTCCTGGTCACTGCCCACCACTGCAAACGGGATCATTTCCTGAGGAAAGAGACAAACGAGGATCCATTTTCCTCCTGAAAACACTGCTCAGGAGACCAAGCCAGGGAGCTGAGTCCTACATTAAACTGTTTTCAGAAGAGTTTCATGGGATGACCTGGTCTATCCCTGATGCCCTTAACCACTGCTGCCTGCCAAGGACCACAGGCAGCCCAGGACCTGGCCAGCAGCATCTCTCTCACACGTGCCCAGCCCAAAACCAGTGTATAATCTGACTAGCCCAGCACTTCATTGGCAGGAGCCAGCATACAGCCAGGGCAAAGCCACCTTGACACTTCCCTGAGAATCATGCCCAGCATCTGTCAATCTCTGTCTCAGTCACTCCCTGGTCCAAAGGGAGTACTTAAGAGTCTCTAGGAGACTTTTTTCCTGCCAAATACCTGTCAGACTATGGGTAAATTCTATCCCAGTGCCAAGTAGGCTGCTGGCCTAGCCTGGGATGGGCAGACCCTGCCATTCCTTGCCCCTGGGGCAGGGCAAGGGGCACTGGGACCTCCCTGTTCAGTGGTGACTGAAGGTACCTTTGAGGAACAGGTTTGGGGGAAGGAGCAGCAACATGAATGGGAGAGGACACCTTTCCTCAGGTACCTTCCTCACCCTCTTCCTGTCCCTGCTCTGAGCTCTGGCAGGATCCTTGGTCCTGGGCAGATCCCTTGGAGAGGGGCACAGCAGCTTTGGAAAGAAAATAGTATCATAGTATCATAGTATCATTCAGGGTTGGAAGGGACCACAAGGATCATCTAGTTCCAACCCCCCTGCCATGGGCAGGGACACCCCACACCAGATCAGGCTGGCCAGAGCCTCAGCCAGCCTGCTCTTAAACACCCCCAGGGACGGGGCCTTGACCACCTCCCTGGACAACCCATTCCAGGGTTTCACCACTCTCATGGTGCAGAACTTCCTCCTCACATCTAGCCTGAATCTCCCCACCTCCAGCTTCATTCCATTCCCCCTAGTCCTATCACTACCTGAGATCCTGAGAAGTCCTTCCCCAGCCTTCCTGTAGGCCCCCTTCAGATACTGGAGAGATCTCCCAGGACATCAGCAGCCCCTGGAACTGCAGGGCCCATCCAGCACACCCAAGCCCCAAGGCCACAGACTAACCCTGAATTTCTCATTCACTAGCCGATCTTCAGAGTCCTCATCAAACTCCTTCTGAGGATACACATCGATGCCATTAGCAAGAAGATCAGCCATTATCTAGGAGAGAAAAGCAGAGAAACACATGAAGGAGACACAGGCAGAAGAATTGTACTCCCACCATGACAGCAGCTCCCAGCTGATCCAAGAGGCTCTCATGAGCAGTGCCCAGCAGCAGCACCTTATCTATCCATGCTAAACAATGCCCACCTCCAGCAGACATGTGTTTAACTGCTGCACACCTACCAAGCACTTGCCCTAGAATCTCTGCAAGAACCTGGTGCCAAGACATGGGTCAGGCTGAGACTGAGCTGAAGCTATATGAGTGGGGCTGCAGGGAATGCTGAGGCCATCAGACCTGCAGCCACATCCATCAGCTACACAAACCCATTTGTAGGCCCTCACTGAACCCCAAACGAGGGCATCTCCACCTCTTGGCAGCACCAGGTGTGCACAGAGTGAGGCCCATGCCTTGAATGGATTCAGACAGCCCCTCCTCGGCTCCCTACTGCCAGATCCCAGCTAAGGGAGTATCATGCCTTGCTCTCCCCATAAACCTTGCCCAGCTGAGCTCAACAAACCCACAGGAGTCAGGCAGAATAAAAAAGGTGTATCAGGATGGGTCTCTTCAATCCCCTACATGCAGCACCATCTGCCTCCCAAAAAAACAAGAATCAGCCTGAAAATAATAACAGTAAAGGAGGCAGGAGAAACAGGCCCCAAGACTTGGGAGCTCACAACTTATCCTGCACTGACAAAGATCCAAGAGAAACACAAGGAACTGCTTGGAGCACAAAGCCTCTCCTCTGGCCACGTGGGATCGCTCAGAGCTGCGGCCGGAGGAATGCGCTGGGCTCCCAGCCAGGAGCTCGCCTTCCCAGTTTGAGGAGCCAGGGAGGGGGAAAGGGGCAGGAGGGGATGGGGGACAAGAGATGGGAGCCTGGATAAGAGCCACCACCCCCTTACCCTTTGTTTGAAGTAGTCTCTCTCCTCCAGCGTTAACGTGTCGGCTTTGGCGATCACGGGGACGATGTTGACCACTTTGCTCAGGCGCTTCATGAACTCAATGTCCAGCGGCCGGAGCCTGAGAAACATGGCAGGGAAAAGGAGATTCATGCACTGAGGCTGAGCTGCTGCAACCCCCCCAGCAGAGAGGGCCATTCAGAGACTAGGCACAGAGGAGGAATTGCTTTCTGACAGGACACACAGGGACATGCTCCTCAAAGCAGGACAGCACGTGTGCCTCTCTGTGTCCCTCTCTGAGGTGCTTTGCAGACAAACACTTAAAAGATTTCCTTTTCCAAGTGCCCTGCTATCACCTGCAGACCCTCACAGAGCACCTGAAGTGGGAGAGGACTTTCATCTCTCTACAGATGCTCAGCCACAGAGGACTGCAGGAACTTGCCCAAAGCAAGGTACGTCCTTGGCAGAGCCAGGATGAGAGCAGGGAGATGCCGGCTGCCTGCGGCCAGCCCAGCCGTGATGTACAAATCAAACTGGGGAGAGACTATGGCACAAAACCTCCTCCAACTCTGCCCCTGCTGTCACCCATTGTCACCTACCACCCAGGGACAGCACAATGCAGAAATGGCCACAGCTGACCATTCCTGCTTCCACTCCTGTGCTGAGCACCAGCCTGTGGCCATGCACAAGCCATGATCGCATCTCACATCCATCCTCTGGGATTACAAAAGGCTCTGCTAATTCTCCAGGGGCTCACACAGCTTAAAGGAGACACTGCTTGCTCCAGAGGGAGACACTGCTTGCTCCAGAGGGCAAAAATGTCAGAAAATCTCCACAACAAGAGTCTCAGCAGAGGAAAGCTGCAGAGATTGTATAACCAACCCTCAGGAAATCCCTCCCTGCTCCACACTCCTGCTGACAGAATGGACATGACCGCCAGAGCCATGCTGCTCCCTCTGCATCCCAGACTGTAGCCCAGCTGCAGACAGCAAAGGGGGAACCTGGCCATAACTCTCTCTCCCTCCTCAGTCCTCCCTGAAGGTGTTTCTTCAAGTTAGCTAGAGGAAAGCCCACCCTGAGACATCTCCACTTACTGCAGGTCCCCCTCATTGGCTCTGAGGTGATGGGGCACACACACCCATGCAGGACAATTGAGGTCCTTGGGGAATCCAGGGTACATGAAAACCTTTGGGATGCTCATGCATTTAGGAGGATACTTGAAACAAATCCTTGCTGAGAACACACAGGGAAGGGGCAGGAAGGTAAATGTCAAAGCCCTAGAAACAAAGGGACATCTCTGCCACTTGTACCTCCTCTTGATCCTCACATGCCACCACTACTCAACTCATCTTTGATGAGACTGGGACACAGAAAGAGATGAAGTCGCCTTTTGGAGGAGCTGCAGGCTTCAGTGGCAGAGCTGGGGCCAAGAATGATCCCCAAGAGCAGATCAGCCCTGTACCACAAACCAGAGGCCCACAGCAACAGGGAAGAAACCAAAATAAATGTGACAGTGACTTAAAATGCCCAGGTGCAAGCAAACACCCAGCAGGAGTCCTGCATGGGAGAATAAGGAGCAGGGCACAATGTTCAGGGAGAACACAGCTAAGAAAGTACCTCCTGCCAACATGCTCAAGCCAAACCCCACCATGGTCTTCCTGGGCACTGCAAAAGGCCCAGAGACCCACAGAACCAGCACAGCTCCTACAAACCCAGCCAGAGTCACACAAGTGCAATGGGGGAGGGGCTGATCCTGCTGGATAGGATAGGATAGGATAGGATAGGATAGGATAGGATAGGATAGGATAGGATAGGATAGGATAGGATAGGATAGGATAGGATAGGATAGGATAGGATAGGATAGGATAGGATAGGATAGGATAGGATAGGATAGGATAGGACCAGGTTGGAAGAGACCTTCAAGATCATCACGTCCAACCCATCACCCAGCACCACCTAATCAACTAAACCATGCAACCAAGCACCCTATCAAGTCTCCTCCTGAACACCTTCAGTGATGGTGACTCCACCACCTCCTCAGACAGCCCATTCCAATGGGCAATCACTCTCTCTGTGTAAAACTTCCTCCTAACCTCCAGCCTAAACCTCCCCTGGTGCAGCCTGAGACTGTGTCCTCTTGTTCTGGTACTGGTTGCCTGGGAGAAGAGACCAACCTCTGCCTGTCTACAACCCCCGTTAAGGTAGCTGGCAGTCACCAGACAGTGTTCCCCATTCCACAAGGCCACCCCTGCTCACCTCCACTGCCAACAGATGGACAACAGCACAGCCAGCACTGGTGATCCACCCAAGACCTTCCCTGGACAAACCCAGTCTTCTCCCAGGGTTTGAGCTGGACCATGCCAGGTGGACCTTCTCCCCACACACTAATGGCATGCATAGCCCAGAGCACATCGTTAGCACGCAGACAAACGAATTCCTAACACAAACTCAGGAGTCACAGATCACCCTGGGTCCCAGGAAAGAAAGAATTTGGCAATTAACAACAACAGGAAAAAAAAAAAGGAAAGGAAAAAGCCTCACAAGGAAACCCCCATGGACACATCTAAGCAGACTTGCTGCTGGCAAACATTGTTTGGAGCTCTGCATAATGTATTTCCCAGACCTCCAAGGAAGTAATGCAGTTCTGTTCCTTTCCCAGCAGATTTCTTTCCCCTCCTCTCTCTTTGCTATTTTTCAAACAATTTTCCCCCTCTTAAAGCCTCTTCCCTGCTGAGACTCTGTTCCTGCCTCTTTCATCAGCTTTTCTTTTGGAGGGAAGACCAGGATGCATCTGTAACCGATGCAGATGAATTCCCAATCAGGCAGGCACTGGAGTTTCAGCTTGACTGACATCTAACAGCCCTGTTACCGAGCACTCACCAACATCCAGAGGATGTTGGCACTGAGCCTGAGAGCAGGAGGCCTAACCAGAGCCAGCCCACGGCCACCAGCATCCATCCAGGCTCGGTGACCATGTCCCACATCAGTCTGCTCCCAAAGCCAGAAGAGCCCAAGGCACCTTTGACATTTCTCCTCTGACAGGCTTCTGCAAGGGCTTTGTCCATGGCAGTCACCCACCATGGGACCTCACTGCACCATCCTGGACAACAGGAAAGAAACCAAAGGGCTACCCCAAAGAGCCAACCACAGGTTTTTGGAGTATTTGGCAAGTTTCTGGATACTCTACCAAGCCCTGCTGGGCAGCCCCAAAACACCTGAAGTTTTTCAAAGCAAGTGATTCTTTTCACTGAGAGCAAGACCTGGCACCAGACATCACATTCATGTGAAGACACCAAAGGAGAATAAATGGCTTAAGGCAACCACGAGTGCAAAGGGCTTGATTTACACTAATAGCCTTGTAAAGACCAGGTTAGACACAGACAGGTCATGATGGGGCAAGCCCAGACCTAATTCTTCTTCCTCTGCTTCTGTGAGGCACAGCCCAGGACAGCAGGGACTGCTGCTGGTGTCTGCAAGGACCACTTCTGGTGCTTAATCACTACCACCCTGTGACAAGCCACAGGCAGAACACTGCTGGCCTCCACCACGTATCTGAACTTGTTTCACCTGCACAAAGCATCAATGCCAGCACTTGGCAAGGATCAGCAGTGAAACCCTCAGACATGCAGATCAGCAAAACAGGAAGAGAAAGGGAGATAGTGCAGCTCAGGTGTGCACAGTCTGCTCCAAGCAGACCACAAAAGAGAGGGCAGAGTTCAAGAAGAAAAAGCATCTGCTTTCCTCTCCTCCCCCAAATGGTCGTCAACATTAGTGGTTCACTGAGACCCCACCTGCACTGCTGTGTCCAGCTCTGGAGCCCACAGCACAGGAGAGGTATGGACCTGTTGAATTTGGTCTAGAGGAAGACACAAAAATTACCCGAGGTGAGATGTGCTGTGAAGACAGGATGAGAGAGTTGTGGTTGTTCATCCAGGGAGGCCTTCTGGTGGCCTTTCAGTACTTAGAGAGAGACCTTAAGAAAGCTGGGGACAGACTTTTGAGCAGGATCTGTTGTGACAGGACAAGGGGTGATGGCTTGAAGTGAAAAGAGGAAGATTTAGACTAGAGAGAAGCAAGAAATGTTTGACACTGAGGTTGGTGAAAGCCTGTCCCATGTTGCCCAGAGAGGTGTCAGATGGTCCATCCCTGGAATCATTCTGAGTCAGGTTGTCTGGGTCAATGAGCAACCTGCTCTAGCTGCAGATGTCCCTGCTCAGTGGTGGGGGGTTGGACTAGGTGACCTTGACAGGTCCCTTCCAACCCAAACCACTCTCTGATTCTATGGTTATTAACTTGCAACTACACACATACACACTGGGCTTTGATGGGAAGGAGTGGAAGAACCCTAAGGGGAGTGGATGTGCTGGAGCAGGAGCTGCAGGAAGGGCTTCAGCCCACCCTGGACAGTGCCAGTTGCTCCCCCATCCCCTCTTGAAAATTCTGAGGAAAGTAGAGCAGTTGGGCACACAATACTGTGCCTGGGCACACATTCTACATCACCCACAGCCATGATCTATGCAGAGGTTCTTTTCTGCTGGTTCCCTTGAAATGCCATTAAAAGAATCAAAATTCATGGTGAGCTGCAATGTTGCTTTGTTTTGGTTGTGCCCCAGATCCTAGGAGCAAGAATTTGAGCTGTATGTTAAGCCAACACCAGTGAGCACCCAGCAGCCACCCAGCCCCATCACCAAGACCAATCAGCCCGGTGGGCACCCAAGAAGGGCAGCTAGTAGAAAAAGCAGCAGTGGGCTCCAGTCTGTCAGCCATCTCTGGTATGGGTAGAAAAGGGGCTGCCAAGGCCAGGGCAGTGTTTTCAGTCCTGTTTTGGTCACAGGGGTCAGAGGTGAGATATTTATTGGGTGGCAAAGAGCTGGACTGGAGCGGCAGCAGCCAGCAGCCCCTGCCAGCACATTACTTAGCCCTCACAAACATGGTTTTACTGGAGTGTTACAAGAAGGACAGGGTGTGTGCAAACTAGATAGGTTGCAAAGCCTGCCCCCAGCTCCAGCAAATGGAGAGAGCAGAAACTTCTTCACTGATTAACCCCTGAGCTGCCCAGATGGGTGGAATGGACTGGTAAAGGAGCCTCAGAATCTGCACCTGGGTAACTGAGTTTTTTGTTTCTTTACCTTTCTCATTTAATAAAACAAACAAGTTCTGCCCCATGACCTGGCAGGCTTAGCCCTGGCTTCCTGCAGCATTCATGTGCCAGGGAAGGGATGCTGAGTCCTGTGCTATGCCCATCCATGTGAGGAGGAGAGGATGGACATGAGTCACCACTGCTTTGGTTGCATCACATGGTGGGGGCAGCAGCTCCCTCAAGGCAATGCAAGCAAGCCCTGCTCAAGCACTATCCCAGGATGGCTAGCAGCACAAGGAGCACGTGCCTGGTACCAGATGGCATGGAGGGGTCCTCTGCAGCTGGGTGCAGATGGCCATAGTGCAGGTTGTCACAGCACTACAAGCCACTGTCCTTTTCAGTTGTGCTCCCCATCTACTCGTGTCCATAGACCACAGGCAACGCTGGGGAAAGCCTGTCCATGATGGTGAGAAATGTAACCAGCGCTTCATAAGGGAGCAGAAAGGAAACTCAGGGCTTGCTGGAGCTCACAGAGAAGAAAAATTTCCCACCAGTTTCTCTCCACCCCCCGTAGGTTCTGTTCCTCCTCAATCATTCCTCATCTTATCTCTGTCCCCAGCATGAGCCTGAGGCTGGCTCTGACACTGGGGCAGGAAAACGCAGCCCCTGAGCCATGGCAAGGGGGGCAAGCACTGGCCCCGGCTGGGCTATCAGGCTACAGGGAAGGAGGATCAGCAACAATGGCCTCCAGCTGCAGGGCTTGCTCAGCTATTGGAAACACATGTTGAGTGGAGAGGGGGAAGAAAGGCAGCTCAACAGCCACACAATTGCTGCTAGCCGGCGGCTGAGGGAAACCAGAGCACAGGGCTGGAGAGGCTCCGGCAGGGGACATGGGGAGGGGGCTCCAGGCCACCACCCAAAATCTGCAACTTCTGTGCAGCTTGGATGTCTGCAGGGTTTAACCACTGGAAGTGCTTTCAAGAGTTAAACACCCAGAGTGAGGAGAAGACGCTTGAGCCTAGTGAATGCTGCAACACCCTGACCTGCACAGGCAAGGTCTGCAGATTGGGGCTGAGATAAGCAGGACCAACAAACCAGACTGGCCTAAAAATGTTACCTCCCTTTGAAATGTCTGCTTCTCAGAAGAAAGTGTAAAGGTTTCACCATCCCCTCTGCTCCCAGTTACCAGCTGGTTACACAAGAAGAGTGTAACTGGCCCAGGCAGTCATTTTATTCCATTGAAAGATGCATTTTTGGTCTACCCACTGACAGAAGCAAAACAAAGCCTTTTCTATCGGAATAAATCTCTACATGGGGAAGAGAAAAATGCTGACATTAATACAGTGCCAGCAGCTTAAGTTTGCTTTTGAAAACAGACCCCAAAAAAATCCACCCCCAGACAGAGCCAGAAGGGGAAGGAACTGACACCAATCAAAAGGAAATTCAGGTCTCATTTTATGTTGTGATACTTTAAGGCACATTTTTCAAGATGCTTTAGGCGCCCCAGATTTTTGCCCTGGGCTGCATGCCTAGGAAAGGGGAAAAAAAGAGTGAGATCTGAGCCTCTGAGGCTGTCGCTTGAGAAGTGCCAGAGCCAGGAGGACTCTGTGCTGAATAAACTGCATCCCACTTGCAGACCAGTCAAACGAGCCACAAAATACCCTGAAAGGGTGAGGTGTTCACTCCCCTGGTAGCAGGAAAAAAAAAGCCCTGGCCTCTCCCCTTACAAAGGCAGGGGCACAAAATGGAAAGATTGAAGTTCTGTTTGCAAGGGCAACCTTTTCTAGCTAACGTGAGGGCTCAGGGACTGGTGTCCACCCTTGGTCGAGCAAGCAAGGCAACCAAAGCAAAGCAAGAAGCTAACAAGCTCAGGGAGCCTTAGGATGGCCCATAAAAAGAGGAAACACCATGTTTCCCTGGGGTATGGCAGCCTTGCTGTGCTACTGCAAGGCTTCCACATGCTACAGCCCTAAGGAGGACATGGACCCCAGGGAACATGGGGTGATCCCAAAGATCAGCACAGCAAGGATATAAACCTGTTGGAGTGGCTCCAGAGGAGGCCACAACAATAATCCAAGGGCTGGAACCCCTCTGCTGTGAGGACAGGACAAGAGAGTTGAGGTTGTTCAGCCTGGAGATGAGAAGGCTCCAGGGAGACCTTTTGGTGGCCTTTCAGTACTTGAAGAGAGCAGTAAGAAAGCTGGGGACAGACTTTTGAGCAGGGCTGTTTGTGACAGGACAAGGGGTGATTATTTTAAACTAAAAGAGGGAGACTTAGACAAAGAAGGAAGAAATTGTTTACACTGAGGGTGGCCCAGGTTACCCAGAGAGGCGAGAGATGCCCCATCCCTGGAACCACTCCAGCTTGTCTGGGGCTCTGAGCAACCTGCTCTAGCTGAAGATATAACTGCTCAGTGCAGGGGAGTTGGGACTAGATGATCTTTCAAGGTCCCTTCCAACCCAATCTAAGCCATTCTATGATTGCAGCTGGGTTGCCTGAGCCCAAGGGCAGGAGAGGCCAGCAGGGTACATACGAGTGGCCGGTGGCTGGGATGAAGTATATACAGCAGTGCACACGCGTGTCTGGGATCCGCTTCTTCCGGTTAATGTTGATCTCCTCCTGCAGGTACTTCTCATACTGATCATTGATGAACTTCATGATGGGCTGCCAGCTGCAGAGAGAGAGGAACACGTGATGATGGGTTTGTGTGAGGGATCTGGACCACCCTGAACCTCCCACCTGGTCTGAGTAAAGCATTGCCTGCTGAGCCAGGGATGCTCAGCGTCTTGCAGAACCCCATAAAACAAACAACCCAAAACACACAGAGGGAACATTTCAGTTCCTATCAGCTCCCATCCCCACAGCAGCTGTGGGTGGCTGGGTAATCACAAACCTCACGTGCTCACCACTTGGCAACCTCAAACACTGCAGCAGCAGGGGATTTACAGGCTGGTTTAGACAAGCCAGTCCCTACAAAGCCCTTCCTCTTCTCATCCTGGACATGGCAGCTGAGCGGGGCAGGGCTGGGAGCATCTCTTGGCTCCCTGCACAGGGACACAGCACAGGAGCAAGGGCAGGATCAAACCCCATAAACCCAGCTCAGCTCACAGTGAGAAGGTACACCTGCTTTCACCAACCAGGCCAGCCCTGCCCCAGCCCAGAATGGGCATCCTGCACAGCCAGCCAGGGATTCCTGGCAGAATTCAGCCTTCAGAACACACACGAGTAAAGTCCTGGGACCAGTCAGGCTGGCACACAGCTGCTCCCAGCAGTGAACAAAGGTTGTCTCATGCCCAGAACAGCAGGATGTTTGTGGCCTCTCCCAGCACCCAGGATCAGCCCTGGGGAGCATGGCACTGTGCTGTCACCCAAAACAACTCTCTGCCCTGCTCTTCACCGAGCATGTGTGTCACAGGACTGGGCTACCGCCCTCGGCACCAGCTCTGGGTCAGGATGCCCTGGGGCTGGTTTGCCTTCCCTCTGCACTGGTCCCCACAGCAGCTCACCAGTTCTCATTGTTGATGTGGTCTCCAAAGCCTGGGGTGTCGATGACCGTCAGTTTCATGCGAACCCCCTTCTCTTCAATTTCTGAAGAGGGGAGGAAAGACAGCGTTTGAGAGACAAACATCAATGGGTGCTCTGGTAAAGCTCAAAATCAGCTGGAGGGGAGAAAGGCAACTTCCCAGATTCTAGCAGGCACAAATCAGCCCTCCAAAGGGATGGAAGCACCACATCTGCCCTGAAATATCACCCTCCATGGCTACCTCACTCATTCCCTTCCATCACAATTAAGTAAATCCCGGTGGATAATTAAAATCAGATGTTCTGCCAGCCCTGCAAGCACCTGTGGATGGTAAAAGCCCCTTCAGAGAGACAAGAGTGGAAGTTTTGTGGAGGTCCCCAACCCTTCTAAGTCCCTGGAGCGGGACCAAAAGCCAAAGCACCAGGTGTGATCTGCAGAGCCTCACCATGAGTGATGGATTTGATTTCAATGGTCTTGGGGATCCGCTCTTCAGAAGTCGGCTGGACAGACTTCCGGCTGATCTTGGATTTGAAGAGGGTGTTGATTAACGTGGATTTCCCCAAGCCACTCTGACCTGGAAGAGAGCAGGACAAACCACACTCAGCACTTCTCATTTCCGGGCTGTTCAGGGGCCAGGGGATGAGGACACTGATAGACTCAACCCACACTGCACCTGTGGGAGGGAGGTAAGAGGGGCAGTTGCCTCCTTGCAGCCTCCTTGGCTCAAGGAGCTTGAGTCTATCCCAGGCAGGAGGATGCTGAGGGCACCAAGTACCTCTCCTAGCTCCAATGTAGCCAGCCTGCTAGGAGTGAGCAGGTCAAGAGCTGGTTCCTTGCATGCAGCTGAAATAACAGCAAACCGGAGGACAGGTACACACTGACAGGGATGGTTAAGGGTTGTGGTGACATTGGTGGTCCTGAAGAAGGGTACAGGGAACCCCAGGAAGGAGCATCTTGACACATCTCTGCCTTTAACCTCCTCCTGCACCCCCACAGGGAAGACTCAAGAGCAGCTTGGCAAGCCCTTAGCCGGACAGGATTAATGGCAACAACAGTCTTCCAAAACTCAGCCCTGCAGCATCTGCTGCTGCTTCCCTGCTGGACTTGATTTTGCAATCAGAGCAGCTGGCTGCACACACTCCTTTAAGCAGGTCTAGGCCAGGAGCTCCTCTGAATCCCACAAACACCCAAGGAAGCACAACAGATTCCACAACTTCAGAAAAATACAGTTTTTAAAAGAAGCTTTTTCATGCCTTATATCCCAAAGCTGAGGCTGATCTATGCAGAAAGGACAACAGCAGCTCTCAGATCTCCAGACCAGTTGTCCCATGAGCTCAGAGAGCAATTTTTCCAGAGAAAAGAAAACAGAGCAAATCCTCAAAACCCAGGGAGCAGATGCTTGGCTTCAGCTGGCTGTCAACCAGCACCCCCAGGTCCTTTTCCACCGGGCAGCTTTCCAGCCACACTTCTCCAAGCCTGTAGCATTGCATGAGGTTGTTGTGACTCCAAGCACAGAGCCAGCAAGGGTTTCACCTACATCCTTCAGGGCTGTGACCCATCCAGACTGCCAAAGGCACCCAGCACTGTGCCAACAGTAAAGTCAACCAGCACATGAGCACTGGGCATCATCCCCTGGCTGGCCCTTCCCTGATCAAACTGCTGAGCTTGCAGTGCCACTGACCGCACACTGCAATCCACTGGTTGTCAGCCACTAGCACAGCTGGGCTGTAGAAGAAACATGTGGACCAGGCTCTGCTCAGGTGCTCACGGGTGTCTGCTGCCTGCAAACATATCAGCCAAGCACAAGTAGGTCTGGAGCTATGAATGAAGACAGCCAGGCTGAACAAGCCCAACCCTCTCAGCCTATCCTCACAGCAGAGGGCTTGCAGCCCTTGCATCACTGTTGCAGTCAGAGGAAAGTGGCCTCCTTCCCCTCATCTCCCTACTGCAAAACACAGATTGCAACAATTTCAATTGCAGGTTAGACTAGATGGGAACAACAGAGCTAAACTCATCCCTACAAGCTCAACTGTCCCCAATAGAAATGCAGCAGGACAAGGGCTGGCTGCTGCCTCCCAGCCTCAGAACAGCACCCTGTCCCCAAGGGCACCCCAAGGTGCTGCTCCTCCCACATCCCTCTCTGCATCTTCTGGGAGGGCCAGAGCTCAACTTGTTTATGCTGCCACGAATTCCCCAGCTTGTAAACAGTCAGCCCAGAGCCTGCCAAGGGAAGAACAATGTTTTCCAGCCGTGCTGCAGCATGGGCTTTCATACCACACACAGTGTTGCCAAGGCAAAGCCAGGCCCTTTCCTGCACATCCTTCTGCAGCTGCAGAGCAGAAGGCTGAGGCACAGCTGGCTCACAGAGGGATGGGTGCCTCTTCTGGCAGGGAAATGGGGGCTCAGCTCATGCAATCTTGCTTATGGATGTCCAGGATGAGTGCTGTGATCCCTCTGCCCTGGGAGTGCTGCTCCACTGGCAGCAAGGGGCTGGGGTTCTTAAAAAACCTTCCAAGAACTGGTTCTGCAGTGAACAGGCTCACAGACATCTCCCAGCCTGGGAAGCCCTCCCCACATATCAATTTGTGTACAAAAATATCACAATGGGAAAGGCAGAGCAGCAGCAGAGCTCACTAGGGAGTTACAGCACCCAAATACCTTTCACAGAACTAGCAAACTCTGGATCAGGCCCTCCCATAACCCTGGGAAGCCCCCCAGCCTATTGCAGCTCCCACCCCATAGGCACAACCCTGCAGCTCTACACAACTCCTGGCAATAGGAAGCAGGATGGTAAGACTCCGTCGACACAATACAGGCCATGGCCTGGCTTTACTCTTCTCATCACCTTGTGCACCTCCCTGGGAGTTTCAGTCAGGGAGAACTGCTGCCTGGATAGCCTGGCCTCAAGGAGCACAGCCCAGCTCACAGGAGGGACACCACTGGGCCAGGACAGTTGCTGGGGAATGCAGAAAACACTCATTTCTTCTCCATTTTCCCCCTCATCTGGTCTCCCAAAGTGTCCACCTAGTGCAGACCCTGGCACAAGCAGCCCAGAGGCTGGAGGAGCAGACCCCCCTACCCCAGATGAAGCTGTAGTGGTGATGGCCTCTAGGCTAAAGAAAGCTCCTTCATGCCATCCACCTCAGAAAGCTAATTGAGCTTGCAGGCAGCAGGATTTGAACACATAACCTTTCCAACTCTCCCTCCCTGCACACAGACACCCTCTGTGATGCTCTCATTGCCCTCTGCTCCCCAAAGGAGCCCCCAGCGGCAGAAGCCACTGTAGCGAACAGCCCAGCTGCACAAATCCCTCCCGAGGGTCTTTACTCCCCTCAGTAAATCACATGTGCCAGCTCTCCCCTAGTACCTGCAGCATGGTTGCCTGAGCTGCACAGCACAATAGAAATAACTGACAAGCAGGAATTTTACCCAAACTGCTGGAAATACCAGCAAAGATTAGGGGCCTCTGGTATTGCAGCAGCGGTGCAAGCCCTTGAGTGCTCTGACTGCTCAAACCAGGGCAGGGCTCCCAGGAGAGCAGATAAGGAGCTCCCTGCAAGGCTCTGGTGTGTCCCAACATCCCTTGAGGCATTACCTCCAGGACATGGCTATGGAGAACACATCTTGAGATGCAGGAAGATGAGTAGGATAGGATCACAGGCCACATCTCAACAGCGTTAATGACAGCTGGACTCCAGCCAGCTCCTCGGGAGCAGGGTTCACTGACTCCTGAGGCAGGGACCCCAATGTTGAGCCCAGGCAGACCCCGGAGAGGACAAACATCACCACAAAAGAACAAAAAGAACTCCCTGAGCACGTTGTGGGCAGCTGCTGCTGGGGGAGAACTCACCCACGACCATGATGTTGAACTCGAAGCCCTGCTTCATGGCTTTCCGCCTCATCTGCTCCAGGATGGCGTCGATCCCCACGTAGCCGAAGTCTGCAGCCGGCTTCTCCGGCCGCGCCGGCGCCGCCTGCTTGGGGCCAGCATCCCTCGGAGCATCCGTCATGCCGGGTGCCTGGCTGGGAACTGCTTCTGGACCTGCAGAGGCAAAGAGAGGGTGGTCAGGGGTGCCAGGCAGTGCCCAGCACAGCAGGATGCAGCTCCTGGCAGGGAATGAAAGGAGTCGCCTGTTGCATCTGAAGCAGGAATAAAGCTCATGTGGGGACTCAGGGGGGAGGCATGCAGGACCTTCCTTCACCTGCACTTACACTGGGTTTGGGATTGCCCTTCTTAACTCACTACACTCACCTTAATCCCTGCCCACATCACCAAGCCTGCTACAGCAAACACAGGCTGCTACGTGGCAGGAGAAGGCGGCACATCAGGTCCCACCAGCAGCTGATCTGCCGCCACAGAGCAGGACCCAGCATCATGAAAGTCCTCAGCACAAGCCTGGGAGTTTATTCAGAGAGTGATGGAGGCTTTCCAGGGCACAGCCCTGTGCCCTGGCACTGCCATTAAAGGCTTGCATATCCTGCCCACTCCTCCATACCACTGTAATTACAGCACTACATGCATTGCTGAGCGAATGCCTCACAGCCACGTTTTGAGGAACTGGGTGGCTTCGCAGAGAAGTCCTTGGCATCTACTGGCACGTGCCCTCCTCGAGCTCCAGCTGACTCAGTGCAGTAGCTGCTGGCCTCAGCTTGCAGAAAACCCAAACCCCAATATGTCTGCATCAAACGTGTCCTGCCAGACAGCACCCCCGCAGCTCTCGCCATCCTGCTCTAATTCTGCCAATATCTGCCTGAGGAACCCAAACGTTTCAGCTTCCTGCAGAGACAGTGCCAGGTTAGCAAAGCATGCAAATGTGCACCTCCTGCCTCATTTAACTCCTTTATAACCAAAACTGAGGAACCAGGCAGGAGCATCTACTCCTGGGAAGGACAAACTGCCCTTGATGTGCCCAGCTCCAGCTGTTCCATGTCACCCACGGTGGATATAGCAACATTCCAAAGAGCATGCACAAGCTCAGCCTGGTCCTTAGAAGCTCCTGCACCAGGACGAGATCCTCTGATATAGGCACAGGGAGGGAGATTTTAGGAAAAACACACTTCTGAGAGCCCTCCCCATCCCAGGCTGCTGCTGGTCGATGCCCAGAGCCCTCAGCCACCAGCCTAAGCATTTCATTTTTGTTAGCTTTTTGCAACACTTATTTTATATTATTATCAATACTGCAAAGGATTTATTGCATAATCCTCATCCTCACTCCTTCAAACAGCTCTCAGCTCATCACACTCCATTGTCATTCCTGCCCCCTGATGAAGTGCTGCCTGGGTCTCCTCCCTCCCTCCAAAGGGATTTGTCTGGTCCAAGGGAATGTGGTTGGTCTAAACTCCTTCAAGCTCAAGCCCATCATCCTTCCTCATGCAATGAGGGGCAGAAGCCACAGAAGCAGCATCAAATCAGAGCCTGCCAGGTGAAAGACTCACTCCCTGCAAGCACAGCACACTTCCACAGCCAGAGCAGAAGAAAATACATAAAACCAATAAAATGCAAACCCAGGCCTGATCCCAAAGGCTGCTGAGCCACTTTGAATACTTTTTTCCAACCCTCAGTCCTGGGCTGTGCAGCCCAGCATTACTCACATTGCTACTGGAGAGCAAACACACCACAGCTGGCACACACAGCAGCAACATGCTCCTCCTGGGGCACACATGGGTTCAGGCTGGCACAGCTGGCAACATCCTGCCATGCTGCCCCTTGTAAACCCAGCTTGCCCAACATCTCAGCACAGGTCCCACATTAGCCCTGTTCCAAAATAGCAAGGCCCAAAGTGGAAAAAACTCCCTGTGTATCACTACTGAAAAAATCAAACCAACACAAAACCCCATTCAATGATGTGGAATTTATGCTCCTGATCACAGCAGCCCAGAGCAATGCAGGGGCTTTAACTTCTACAGGCACTGTCTGCATGGGCAGGAGAAAGACCAAAGTGAGCTGACCCCATGGAATGGGATGGCAGCCTGGGAATTAAGTGTAGGTAAGGTCCAGCAGAGTGCACGGGGAAATTAAGAAACCAACAAATTGAGCAGAGAGCCACCCTCCACTCGAGACAAAGGCCAGGAGCATCTCCAGCACCTCCTGGGTGCTGCTTGGCCATCAAGCTCTGCTAATGAGCAACCAGCAGCATGCAGAAGGTGCTGACCCCCTCCCTGCACTGGGCAAAGTGCAGGCAATCCTGTCCCCAGCACAGGAAGCAGACACTAGGTGCTGCCTCACCATGTGACCTTCAGCACAAGGAGGGCAGCTCAGGGCTCCTCAGCCCCCAGCCAGACCCAAGGCAGCGGAAGTGTGCGGTGATGGCAGCGAGTGGTTTGTCACCATTGAACACACAGGTATGCCGAGCCCAGGACGTGCTTGAGCAGCACAGCCAGAGCATGGCCCACGCAGCTCTGGCTCAGCTGAGGGGAAAAAGTGACTTAAAGGACATTGTCTCCTGTTTGGGGAAAAAAAATAAACCAAAAAAATTAATATATTGCAACTAGAAATGCCTGCAGGTCAGCAAAGGTACAAAGAGCTGGCAAGCACCAGCAGATTCCCAAGGGGAATGCTGCAACCTAGACCTTCAGTCTTCCTTTTAGCTTCCCAGCATTGAGCCAGTCTTTCTTAGCATGGACTCCAGCAGCCCTCTCAGCTCCAAGAGCTTTGTGCCAGCAGAAGCAGGATGTGGCCAAGCTGCAGGACCACTCTGTGGCACAAGCACACATGGATGCTGTGCTGGGGGGCAGGGAGTACCCCTGGCAAACACTTGTCTAAACCAGAAAGAGCCTAGAAATGGAGCAGAAGCAGTGGCTGCCCGAGATGTGCCAGGGGCAGATGCTGTACTTGTTTGATCTGTCCTACTCTCTGCAGGGGTGCTGCTGGAGCCAGCAGCACTGAGCTGACCCATCCCAAGCACTGCAAGGAGGGATGAATAAATAAACACTCAGTACTGTCAGAAGTTCCTGATTGCCACTGGGTACCTCGCAAGAGCAAGATCAGACCTCATCCACCATCGCCACCACAACACAGCTGCTTGCCCTGCCCCCAGGGAGGGAGGCTGGAGAAGGGCATGGTCTGCTCACTTGGCTGATGGGGCAGAGCCCAGAGTCTGCAGCTCCCTCTGGCTTGCATGTTCCTGGGTAAATACGAAGCACTCACGTGTTTGTTGAGACCCTCAGGGCAACGCTGCAGGGAGCAGGAATGGCCCCACAGC
This sequence comes from Melanerpes formicivorus, assembly GCF_026170545.1. Classification (NCBI taxonomy): domain Eukaryota; kingdom Metazoa; phylum Chordata; class Aves; order Piciformes; family Picidae; genus Melanerpes; species Melanerpes formicivorus. Next base: position 8,822,736 of record NW_027142373.1, on the reverse strand, counting down.
TCCTGCCTGGGCGCCAGGCTGACTCAGGACAGCTGCTCCAAAGTTGGTTCTGCCAAAGGCTCCGGGATGTTGTGTCGTAACTGATGCACATCAGACACGAGCCAAGCCCAACATCTGCGAAGCAGCAGATGAAAGGCACCCTGCGGGGAGGGGAGTCCCGGGGAGCCCCTCGGGAAGCCCCCAGCTCCTCCAGCCAGCTGGATGCTGTGCACAGGCAGCTGTGGGATGGGCCCTGCCAGCAAAGGAGGGCTTGGAAATGCTGTGCTGATGCCATGCAGCCACAACAAGCCAGGTTGGGTGCAGGCAGGGGATGCAAACTGTGAGCTTGCCCAAAATCCTGAACCCCAGGGCTGGTAGTCCCCATCCAGGACTTGGGAAAGGGATCTGTAGGATTCTGGTGTTTCCACTGCAGATACACAAAGGTTACAAAACTCCCAAACAGACTGAACTGGAAATGTCTTGCATACCCCAGCTCCCAGCTAGGTGCAGCAGCTCCATGCTCCGCTCCAGTAACGCATGAGCAGTGGATGGTAGTGATCAGCGAGGGCAGAGCTGATCCTCGAGTGGGGCTGGTCATGAATCTGGTGCTGGAGAGGTCAGGAGGCTGCACCTCTGCCACTGCCACCCACCACCTGATTCAAACCACCCACACTGTACAGATGGGCATGCAATCAATGAAGAAATGCTTGCTGGGTAAATCAAAGGAACACCCCTGGGATGAAGGGAGCACCAAGCATGTGTCACCCCTTGGTGACTCTGCAGCCAGCTCTGCCAAACTGCAAGCACTGAGAAGAGCAGGACAGTGTGATAGAGGTAACTCCCCTTCCCTCCACACAGCAGAGATTGGAAACACTGTGGGCTTCTATATTTGTTGGCTGGGTTCATGAGAATACTAAGAGAAAACAGGGGAATATCAGTGTGAAAACACAACTGCTTCCCAGGCAGCTGTGCACCCACACATGTTTTCAAGGGAGCAACATAGGCCAAATAACCTTTGGATTTCTGGGAGCAGCAATCTTACACAGTTGTGCCTGTAGGTGTATCAGGCACATTTTTAGAACCAAAGAGTGAATTTACAGCTCCTGGTAAAGTACAGCTGGCCAATGGGCCTGCAGCATGTGCTGCCTCTGGGGCCTCCCCTTCACACATACAGCTGGTGACCATGGAATCATATCCAACACAAAGGAGATGGAAAAGTCACAGCTCTCACTTCTGAGGAGACAGGAGAAGTTGGGAAGGAGGCAGCAGGGCTGGGGCTGGATGCAAAGCCAGCATGCCCCAGCAACTGCTGCTTGATTTTCTGGACAGATTCCCAAGTGCTGAATGCAGCAGGTCTGTGTTGGTCCCGCAGGGGTGCAAAGGTAGCAGAGAAAGCAAGGCACAGCTTGGTCCAAAACCAGGCAGGGGGACAATCCAGAGAAGGGGAGCAGAGCCATAGCAAAACACCCTGCACCACCAAACTGTAACTAAGGAATGTTTCTATTATTCAGTTGCAATCATCTGTGCCTGTGCCTAGCTGGCACAGCCAGGACTGAGCTGGAGCCTGCCCCTGACATAAGTGGGCACCAGGCTACGGTTTCAGGCTGGCCACCAGCCCAGGTCCACCTACCAACCAGTTACATTTCATTGTCAGCTTATGTTTCCACACAGGTGCCAACAGCCACGACACAGAAACAGCAGAGGATGCTACATTTCGTTAGACCAAATCCACTGAAGAGCTGTCAGGGGCAGCCAGGTCCCTCCTGAGCATGCAAGATGCTGCAGGCTCGAGGCCTTTTGCTCACACCGGGAGATAAATCCCTTTTCAGAGATCAAGAGAGGAGGCAGCGACTCCTGCTCTGGAGCAAGCACTTTGATAGGTGACCAGACAGGCCCAGAGTGCCACGCCAGGGCACAAGCCACAAGCAGCTCAGCCATCCCTGCTCACCATGTGCTCTTCAGTCCTTGCTCACTGCAGCTCCCCCCACCCCCCACTCCGGAAATGGTCCTCTGCAGCTCACCCCTGGGTTGCTCTTTCATTTACAAGAGATGGATGCTCTGTTGCTGCTTCCCTTCCCAGTTTAACCCTCCAGCTGCTATAGGCTCTGGGCGTTTCTCATCTAGGATGCAGAAAACTCATCCCAGAGATCAAACCATGGTGCTTGGACACAGCCTCAAGAGCTGCCTGTGAGCTCTGGCCCAAGCCTTTGTTCCACCTTGCATACAGTGCAAGGCCAAATGCTGTCTGTCCCCAGCTCAGACACGAGTTAGCCCTTGCAGAGCAGCCCACAGCCCTACCCCCTCATCTCCTCAACCACGTGTGGCAGCAGCAATAAACCACTTACAGAGACCTGCAAGGAGTTGTTATGCTGCTCTCCTCCTGTTTGTCCACAGAAGTTTAAAAGGAAGCAGATGATCACAACCCCAAGTCTTGTGATGGGGAGATTCTCCCTGCTTCATTTGTCTGCCTCTATCTTGCAAACTGAGTTCCCTGGGCACATGGAGGTCTCTGTCCATGTAGCCCCAAAGGTCTCCTTGTCTCCCTCAATAAGCAGCTTTCCCCAGATCTGACCCCAAGACCAGCCGTGCCTCACGGGGAACAACCCCACTGCAGGGGGACCTTCCCACATGCCAATGCCATTGAAAACTACCCCATCAGCCATGCAGCAAACCCCACCATTGTCTTTGCTCAGGGGTGTCTAAGGACCCCAAAAAAAGCTGAATCTCTGGTGAATCTGGGGAGGGGATCACTTCCCAATACCATATCAACCCTGGACAAGAAGGGTCGAGGCACAGGAGGGTCATGGAGACCCTTCCCAGGTCCTGGGCAAAAGAATGCACCGCTCAGCCCTGTCACCCTTCCCTGTGGAGCTGTGCTCTGAAAACAAAGAGGCTGGCAGTGGTCTGCAAACTAAGCTTGGCCAAAAAGCCTCGCAGGAGGAACCCATCCCACCACAATCCCGCACAGACACTCGGCAAGGCTGTTTGTGCCCAGGGCCACCTTGCTTCCAGCCCAGGGTGACCTCCCATGCCTAGCCGAGTTCTGGCTTCTGCACAAACAAACCAAAGTAGCAGTGCCAGGGCTGCAGCAGCCCGAGGTACAGGGGCGACCAGTGCTCAGGGATGGAGTTTTACTTTACCTTTTTTTTTTTTTTTAATTCTTCTTCCTCCCCCTCCCTTCCACCCCCACCCCGATTTTTTTTTTTCTTCTGAGGTTTATGGGGCGGTTGTTTCGTCTTTTTGTTTCTTCTTCTCTACCAAGGGCAACGGCGTCCCAGTCGCTGGGGGAGCCCGTTCCGGGGCGGGGGGGGCGGCCGCGGGGCAGGCGGACCCCGCAGGAGGTGCCCCCCCGGACACAGCTGCTATTCATCCCCGGACAATGCCGGCATCGCGGCCAGGCTGCCGCCGAACAACGGCCCCTCTCTTGTGGGGCGCAGGGGCGAGAGAAACCGGGTGGGGTCTGCGGGATGAGACCCCCTTCCGCAAACCCGCACCCAAGGACCCCCGGCCCAGCATCTTCCCACCACGCTCCGCTGCCCGCAGCCCTCCGTGGGAACCGGCGGGAAACAGCCCCACCCCTCCCTCCCGCTCTTAAGCCTCCTCCCGCATAATTCACCCCCCCCAAAAACACTTCCCCCCACATCAAGTCCCCGCTCCGCTGCCCCCCCGGCGAGCCCCCGCCTCCGGGCACCGACGACTCACCCGTGGCGGCGGCGGTTCCTGCAGCCGGCGGGTCCCCGCCTCCTCCCGCGCTGCCCTCCGCCTCCTCCCCCATCGCCCTGCCTCCTCCTTCCCCACCGCCCTCCGCCCCTCCAACCCAGCCCGGGGGGATGGAGCCTCTTCCCAGGAAGTTTGCTTCGCCCCAGGGTGGTTTCCATCCCCCAGCCGCTGCCAGCCCTTCCCGGGCTGGGATGTGTGTGGCGGGGGGGGGAGGGGAAGCTCGTTAGGGGTTAAAAGGGGGAAGGGTTCGGGGACGATGCGCAGTAGCATGTCCCACCCTGGCCTCGCTCCCGGGCCCACGTAGAAGGGTCGGTGCTGAGGTCTCCCACGACAGAGGAAGCACACCCAGGACGCCCCCACCAGCAGACCCCCCATGCGCAGACCCCCCCCATCCATCCCACTGCTCCAGGCATGAATGGCCAGGAGTATGTCCCCATCCTCATCCCCAGCACAGCCCTTCTGGCACCAAAACTTGCCTTTTGCTTTCAAGCATCCTGAAACCCTCCCAGCAGAGCCCGAGTCCAGTCTCTGGTGGGTGTTCACACCGCTGACCGTGGGCTCACTTTGCTCTGCAGCTGCTCGAAGACCCCTGGGCCACATCTCGCATCCGTTGAGGACGAGATAGCAGCCTACACCCACAGCCTGGCTGCTTGCTAAAGTCATGTCAATTAAGCTGAATAAAGTTATTATCTGTCTCCCTAAGCTCCTCCTACCTTCTATCTTGATTACCAGAGCTTCACCACTACCTTTCCCACCAACAGAACCAAGAGCCCCAGTTGCAGGACGGAAGCAGTGATGTGGGCTGCACCACAGCACCCTGCTCCAGCAACATCAGGTCCTGGCTACTCCTGGTGTGGGTCAAAGCCCTCCTGGTGCAGTGTGGTGGTGATGGAAGCCCTGGGCAGTAGGCACAGAGAGCTCAGCAATGGCTGGAGAGCCCAAGCTGCATAGCCAGGAGCAGAAGGCAGGAGCAGGGCCTCTCCTATCTTCACAACCATGATGCAAAGCCAACCTGCCTTATTTTGGAACCCCAGTTCTGAAGTTGCTTTGATCTATCCTATGATCTCGGGATAATTTTACCCCCAGGTTTCTAATGGGGAAAACCCAGAGAATCATAGAATCATTTTGGTTGGAAGAGACCTTTAAAATTATCAAATCTAACCCAGCACTGCCAGGTCACCACTATGCCATGTCCCTTGGTATCACATCTACATCTTTTCAATCCCTCCAGGTATGGGTCTTCACCACTTTTCTGGGCAGCCCGTTGCAGGGCTTGAAAACCCTTTTGGGAAAGACCTTTATCCTCATGTCCAACCTAAATCTCCCCTGAAGCAACCTGAGGTCCTTCCCTCTTGTCCTATTGCTTGTTACCTGGGAAAAGAAACCAACCCCCACCTCACTAAAACCTCCTTTTGGGGAGTTGTAAAGAGCAAGGTCTACCCTTAGCTTCCAGGCTCAACAACCCCAGCTCCCTCAGCCACTCCTTGTAAGACCTGTTCTCTAGACCCTTCACCAGCTGCTTCTCCAGACACACTCCAGCACCTCAATGTTCTTCTTGTAGTGAGGGGTCCAAAACCAAACCTGCTGTTCAAGATGCAGGCTCACCAGTGCCCAGTACTGGAGGATGATCAGTGCCTCATCCTGCTGGCCACACCATTGCTGATACAGGCCAGCAGATGTGCACTCCCATAGAAAGCTCTGCAGGCAACGAAAGGGTTAAGATGCCTTTGTGCATTTGCAGTCTCAGTACCCAAAGGTCTCCACTTCCCACTGCAGCCACTAAGCCAGGGGCTAGTATTTGTCCATCCTTTTTGGCCTGGTATCAGCATTGCTGGCCACTCTCAGACTCCTGGCTCCAGAGACAAATCCTTCTGCTCACAGCAGCAGCACTGCAGCCCTGCCCTGCCCTGTCACCACTTGTGGCTCTCACATGGCTGTCACCTTCCTTCTCCCCTTCCGGAACACCAGCCCATGGCTCTCACGTGGTTGTCACCTTCTTTCTCGCCTTTCAGAACACCCAGTGCAGCCACATGGGCTGGGCTGGAAGCATCCCTGCCTGATGCCCAACAAGGCTGGTGTGGGCTGTCCTGGAAACAATGCATGCTCAGGGGGAGAGGAGTCATGTCGCCCCTCTTCAGTAAGTGCCACAAACAGCCATTGCTGAGAAACCTCCACCCCAGCACCCAGGCAGGAAACCCAGCCTCAATCTGCTTACACTGCAGCTGTGCTCAGCTTTCTGCTGGATTACACCACTTTTTATGACTTAATAAAGCTTTAACCCCTATCAATGGGCATTAGTGTTTTAATCTTCCTAATCTCCAGGAAAATCCAATGCTAGATGCCAGACTGGGCTTGCCCAAGTAGCAGCTGGGTCTGTTTGCAAGTCCATCCAGCCCTAGCTGGAAAAAGGCAGGAGCAGAGCTGGAGAGCAGAGCTAGAACGAGCTCATCCTGGCTCTGCAAGACTCCAGAGTGCTCGCCCTGGTGCTCTACTTGCATGGGGAGTAAGGAGAAGATCTTGTGGAGATCTCATCCCTGGAATTGTTCAAGGTCATGAGGGATGGTGCTTTGAGCAGCCTGCTCTAGTGGAAGGTGTTCCTGCCTCTAGCAGGGGTCCTGCAATTAGATAATCTCAAAGGCCCTTTCAACCCAACCCCTTCTGAGATTGAGTGATCTCAGGTGCATGTGGGTGTTGCAGATGCAAGCACACCTCATGCCCCTGTCATGAAATTAAAGCTGTAAGGCTGTGAGCACTGCAGACAAAACCAGCTTCACCAGCACCAAGCAGCCTGTGGGGGAGACCTGCAAAACAAACATGCTGCATCCCAAGCTGCCCAGCCCTAAGAAAACATCAACCCCTCGAGCACAGGGAGTACGAGGAGGGCAGCTGTCACAGGAATGCTGAAGGGACATTTCCTATTTGTACTGTGCCACACCAAGCCCCAGTTAAAGTGCACCGTTAGGGCTTAGGAAATCATTTTTCTTGTTTTAACAGTACAGCAATGCTGACCACCTGCAAGTCCCCAGTGACCTCGATGGACAGCTGGAAATCCTGCCAGCTGTATTTATAATCTCAGATCAATAGCAGAATGAAAAGCACATCCAGAGACCTTGGTAGAGCACCAGCAAACTCAGTAGAAGGCAGCATGACCAAGAAAAGGACGTGGGCTTGCAGACCACAGGATGAAAACACATTTTTTTAAACACTGGAAGAGACATCACCACTTCCAGCAGGAGCACAAAGGATTCCCCATGACCAGGAACATCTGAAACCAACCCAAACACTTTCCTGAGAGCCTGCCTGCAGGTCTGCAGCTGTTACCACCCAGGAAGGGCTCTGGCTGGTTGCACCATGGTCCCTTCTGAACTGTCCAGAATGTTTGCACCAGTAAGACCTACAGACCAAGCCTCCTTCCCTTCTGACTGCACTGGACTCTCCAGTCTGTATATGATGCTGTTTCTTTTTCTGTCAAGCTACCTGGCTTTAGGCATGCAGCAGCTTCTCTGAGCGGCCCATGTCAGAGAGACATCTCTGCTGCTATCACACCAGTTCCTTCATAAAAGGAGTTATTTGGTGGCTTGAACCTCCTTAGACAACAGTGGAACAGCAGGTACCATGGGGTGCAGGCACTACCAGGAGCATCTCTGTGGCCCTCTAGGCTCCATCATGCAGAGCAGGGACATCCTGAGTCAGCAGTGGGAGCAGCCACCATCAGCCTCTCCATGTCCTGGCCAGGAGCAGGCAACAGAACCTGTCAGCATCACTGAACCATGGCCTTTTCTTTGAAGCCATGTTACACATGGCACCACCAGGACCACCAGGACAGTTTCCATTCCCACTGGACTGAAAACTGGGGGCACCTCCAGCCCATTCTCATTCTCCAGAAGGGAAGGAAGGAAGGAATTATTTCACATGCTGCCATCAGCCAGTGCACGCAGCTGGCACCACGTCCTTGGTGTGAGTCACCCACACCCCAGAGAGGCTGTGCCTCACTTCCCAGCATCACAACCACTCCCCAGGGAGGCTGTGCCTTGCTTCCTGGTGTCGCATCCCAGCAGTGCCCCTGCAGCAGCCTCCCTTCCTCTGGCAATTTTCTTCTGCAGAGGATCTGCAGTGTCTGCTCACTTGAGTGGAGAAGGCAGGAGGCTGCTCGCCTTGAGCAATCTGTCACTCTGAGGAAGGGAATGGGCTTTGCTAGAAAGCCACTCAGGGTCACAACTGTTTGGAAAAAGCAAGAGGGAAAAACTGCCTCCCAGTACCCCCTGGCCCCTGCAGGGCTTTGGCCAATCACATGCCAGCTCAGACAGATGTGAAGCACAACCAGCATCTTACAGGCAGCTTCCCCCAAGCCACAGCTCTGAGCACAGGCTCTGCTCAGCAGGGACCAGTCTGATTTGGCACTAGAACACTGCAGCTCAAGAGTCACCAGGACAGCTCTGCAGATAGCACAGCCTGGCCCTGGCAAGGAAACACACCTTACTCCTTCAGCTGCTGCCTCTTCTGTAGGAGCCATCCTCTTCTACTCCCCAAACACCTCCAGCCTAACTATCACAAAGGACAAATTAATCTCAAAAGTGTATAGCAAAACCCACTGGATATCACCCTGGCAGCATCCCAGAGCCCTGTCCCACCAAACCCTGCATCCTGCCCCATAGATGGACCCTCCGTGGGTCTGACATGCCAAAGAGCACCTTACACTGCCTCTTGTTTCCCTCACCACCAGCAGCACAGTCAAAAGAGACTCAGCCACAGGAGACAAAGATGAGTTTGGTAATATAAACCAATTCCAGTCACTCCACAGCTCAAGAAAACTTGCTCAATTACTTTAAAAACTCCATTTCAGCTCCTGTAGACGGGGAAATGCTCAGGCAGTGGCAAGGGGATGCTCCAGTGCTGCCCAAGCAGTATCATCCCTGCCAATCACAGCACCTAACCACTACAAACCAAGCTGCAGAGTGGGCGCTGAAGGCGACTTGCATGCTCAGGGCCAGCAGCACAATGGATACGCATCTGTGCAAGCTGTGCACAAAGGGCCTTCTCTGTCCTTTGTGTGCTTCCCCTTCTAAACCCATAAATTCTCTTTGGAGGTAAAGAAGAAAGAATTTAGGGCACCCTAACCTTGAAAAGAAGGAAAACTCCATTCAAGCTGCTGGGCTGTCTCCTGCAGCTTAATTAATAGCAACCCATCCCCAGCAAGCCGCTTGCAGCCCAGCTGTCCCCTCTGATGGAGGTGCTTTTCTACAAAGAATAGAGCTTTGTATTTTGATGGGGAAAGGTCAGGAGGATGGGGGGAGGAGGAGGAGGCAGGGAGGGAAATGCCTTGCTTCCCCACAGCTCCCAGCTTGAGTCCTGCTCGGTCCCCATCTGCTCCTGGGGTCAGATCTTGAAGATGATGGCATCCCTCCATCAGCCTTGGAGCAATCACATCCAAACGCTCAGCAGAGCAGAGGGGCATGGGGAGAACTCAGACCTGTGGTCTGCAAGCCAACTGCTGTGAGGAGACACAGTGAGCTCCTCCTGGAGTCACTTCGACATGGTCCAGGATCCCCATGAGGAAATCCCTGCTCTTCTCTTATCTGGATCCAACAGGATAACAGCACAGGACTTGCACTGCAGGGAGCCAGTGATGGGTGCCCCTGACAGATCTGCTGGGCCACCAGATCCCTGCTGCCATTTGGCTTTTGCATAAATACCAAACAAGCTGCCTCATCAGACTCTGGGCAAGGGAGACGAAGGCTTCCCTGGAGCTGCATGGGCGCTTTGTGCCTTCAGCCACCCTGCTGCTGGCTGCTAATGAAGTCCTCCAGCTCTCCTGACAACAGCATGCTCCTGCCCTCAGCCCAGTGCCAACGCCTGGCTGGGCACCAGTCTCCAGCTGGGCACTGGTGCCACAAGGAGGACCACAGACACGGTCATTGCTCTCCAAGGAGCACACAAGCAGCTCTCCCACTCTTGCCAGCTGGCTTGGCCTCTGTGCTCGCTCTGACATTTGCCTCCCCGCTAGCCCACTTATGTCCCTCTGTAGCACCCAGGCATCCTGAGGGTGCCCTAGCATGAAGAGTGCAGGAATGGGACACATCTCCCCTTCCACAAGTTTAACTAGGGTAATGAGAGGTTAAAAATACCAAAGGCAGCAGAAAGAAGTGTAAGGGCAGGTCTCTGTCCCACATATATGCCAGCATGGTCCCTTACTCAAGCATCAAGCTTCAGCCTGAGGCTATGCAGGGGAAGGACACAGGCCACAAGGCCCCTGCAAAACGTGCCTGTTGCTTAGCAAAGAGCCATTCATCATCAGGACTGTGTGGGGTGAGAAAGGGTTAAGCCACTGCAGCTGGGCCAGAAATACAGTCCAGGACAAAGAGAGACTTCATGTCACCCGCATCCACCCGGCACAGAAGAAGGGGCCCTTAATCTGATTCCCAAAGAAAATGTGGCTTTTACAGCACCACTTGGGGAGGCCCCTCCAGTTTTGCATCCATGGCAAGTGTTAACCCAGTTTGGGAGGAAGCCAGGAAATGGGGAGAGGAATTGCTTTTCCACAAGTCTGTGAAAAGAGAGAGGTGGGCAGAGGTGGCAGGACCCAGGAAGTGTCCTTGCAGCAAGGGAGACACAAACACTTCAGCCTCGCAAGATCTGGTGGCCACAAAGCAGACCCAGAGCAGCCAGACCTCGGTATCTGTTCCCATGTGATTGATCAGGGACTGGAGAAAGAACCAGCTCCCAGTTCCAACCGGGTGATGCTCAGCTGCACCCCGCTGTACTGATCACCAACAGCAATGACAATGTACAGGGAGGGACCCATGAGCATCCCGACACCACCCAGCACTTTGGAGACCATGCATTGAGATGATGCAGGTGAGCCAGCACAGGCCAGAGAGCTTCAGATTGCTAATGACACAGATCTGCCCCTTCCCTGCAAGGACAGGGACCCAGGCAACAAAGCCAGGGCTGCTGCTGGGAAGCAGACGCTGCTCACACCCACTGTGGATGCAGCTGAACTGTTTTTGCCTTCATCTCCCAGCTGACACTCGGGCACATGGGCTGATGCAGCATCACAGCCACACGGAAATCACAGCATTTAAAACCACAGGCTATAAAAATTCCACTGTGCTCAGAGAGGGGAAGTCTGGATTCCCCATGGAGAGGTGTCCAGGAACCGCTGCTGCCACGTTATTAGCCACCAAGCCATTAGACCTCACTGCATCTGCATACCTTGAGCCATGGCCAGTATATACTAGCAAGAATGTACGTCCTTAACGGCTGTGAGGTCAAACACATTCAATACACCACCACTGAGCTACCCACAAGCCCCACCAGCATTTTGCTCTCAACGTGGAAGATCATGGACTGCAGCTACAGAAGCACAGGAGGAGTCCTAGCTCCCAGGGCTACCAATCTGCCATTTGCTCCAAACATTTTTATTTTTGCTATCCTGACAAGTCCTTATCTGCACTCAGGATACCCACACAGCAGGGCTGGGGCACAGCACACACCCCAGACAGCTATACTCCGCCTGGGTGCTGTATCCTGCAATGTGGAATCACACTGGGATGGGGCAATGGCACTCAGGGCTTCACATGTAACTTGTTTGGTTTGGTTTGTTTACTTTTACAGGGTGGTGCCTGGGCCACCACTCATCTCAAAAACAGAGCTCAACCAAGCATTGCCTGCACATGCAAATCTTCCATCACCCAGCCCAGGCCCACCTACCTCACAGGGGAATCCGGCCAAACCAACCAATGGTTGTAAGCACCAGGGAACTCAGGACCCTCACCCAGCACATCTCCAACAGGGGTTTAAATCTCCTCCCACCCTACAACTGCACAACTGGTCTGCTCCATCTGCCACATTTCCCATTCAAAGCAGTCAGAATTCAGTAAAATTAAGCAACTTGCTTAACACAAGGGATATTTAACCCAAAACTTGCCTCTTGCTATAGTAGGATGTTCCTCTGCTCCTCTGGTCTGCGATCACGCAAGTTCACTCTTGAAAGCAGTGGGAGTGAGCCCAGCACACCATGAAAGGTGTGTGGCTGCTCAGCTCATGGAAGGTTTGACATCTGTAGCTCCAAAGAAAGGTTTAGGGAAGAGATGGAGTGACCTGTGATTTATGGAAGGGCAGATATAATGCTGTCAGTGCCCCCTGACCCTAAACTATAAAATCTCAGAGAAACCCTGTTACAAACAGCTCAGTGTATGCTGAAAGCTGCAGCATGGGGAAGAAATGTTGGCCCCTTTGGAGCCCAGCTGCTCCCCTGGCCCTGATCTGCCCTAACAGAGCCAGAGATAGTCTGGGCCCCAAATACGTCAGCCTAGATCCATCCCGGATGCTTCTTTCCTGAATGAAGTGTGGTCACACCAGGGATGGATATAAAAAGCCTGGTCTGAAATCCTCTGGCACGAAGGCTTTCCGGTGCAGGGGCTGCCTGCAGGCAGGACCAGCGGGTCGCAGCGCAGGCAGGAGCAGTCCCAGCTGCCTCCAAGGGGCATAAAGGTGCCAGCTGACAGCAGGTCATGGGGGTACAAGGGAAAAATCATACAATTACAGAATCATTTCGGTTGGAAAAGACCTTTAAGATCACTGAGTCCAACCATTAACCCAGCAGTGCCAAGGTACCACTAAACTGTGTCCCTCAGCAGAGCATCTAGAGGGCTGGGGATGGCCCCACCACTGCCCTGGGCAGCACATTCCAGGGCTTGACAACTCTTTTGTGGAAGAGATTGTTCTTAATGTCCACCCTAAACCTGTCCTGGCACAATTTAAGGCCATTTACGCTTGCCCTGTTACTTGTTCCTTGGGAGAAGAGACTGGTCCCCCCGTGGCTCCAGTCTCCATTCAGGGAGCTGTAGAGAGCAATGAGGTCTCCCCTCAGCCTCCTTTCAAGGCTAAACAACCTCAGATCCCACAGCTGCTCCTCACAAGACCCTTCACCAGCTTTGCTGTCCTTCTTTGGGCGCCCTCCAGCACCTCGATGTCCTTCTTGTGAGGGGCATGAACGCACGTGAATGAAAATACAATTGAGTGAATTATAACACCTAAGAACAGGACTAGTGCAAATATTTTTATCAAAACCAGTTTGCCTGCTGCCTCTACAGGCATCCTTTTTTTTCCTGCTGTGAATGTCTCCAAAACATATCTAAAAAAAAAAAACAAACCAAAACCCAACCCAAAACAAACCCCAACATTCCCTTGAAATTCCAATTAGGAAAACATAGATTTCCCTCCCCCCTCCTTGTAGTAAATGAGAGATTCCTGCAGGCACAACCCACACATGGCCTGGGCTACCCGTGCCCAGCACCCCCAGCCTGTGTTGCACTAAGGCACAGTCGAAAAGATCCTGCACTTAGCAAGTCCAGAGGGTTCCCACCATGTCACTTATGCCCATTCCCAATCTTCCACCATCAGTGCGCAAATGGAAAGAAAAGCAGAAGGAAGGGGGCAAAGGAGAAGGAAGGGGGCAAAGGAGAAGGAAGGGGGCAAAGGAGAAGGAAGGGGGCAAAGGAGAAGGAAGGGGGCAAAGGAGAAGGAAGGGGGCAAAGGAGAAGGAAGGGGGCAAAGGAGAAGGAAGGGGGCAAAGGAGAAGGAAGGGGGCAAAGGAGAAGGAAGGGGGCAAAGGAGAAGGAAGGGGGCAAAGGAGAAGGAAGGGGGCAAAGGAGAAGGAAGGGGGCAAAGGAGAAGGAAGGGGGGGAGAGAAAACAGAGGAAAAGAAAAGGAGATTAAAACAAAACAAACAAAAAAAGGAAAAAAGAAAGAAAGGACAGAAGAAAAATGGGGGGGAAAAAAAAAAAAAAGTAAGAGAGGAAGTTCAAATCCATCTTCCCAGCTGGCCCGGCTTGCACGGCACAAACCCGCGGGGCCCGCCGTGCCCGCATGCAGCTCCCCCATACAGGACCAGCAGCGGGACCAGGGCGCGGCGAGCCCCCGCTGCTCCCGGAGTCCCAGCCCGGCCGGCCGCGCCTTCTCTTCCTCCTCCTCCTCCTCCTCCCGTCGAGGCCCCGGGAGGGCCCCTCCAGCCCCCCCGGGAGCCCCCAGCCCTGTGCCCCCCAGCCCCGTCCCCGCACTCACCCGGGCTGCCGCAGCTCCCGCGTGGGGCCGGGGCCGGAGGCGGCGGCGTGGGGGGGTGGGTGGAGGGAGTGGGTTGGCCAGGGCCGGTTCAAAAGAACCAATTAAAGAGAAAAGCCGGGGAGAGGCTCTCGGGGCGGGGGAAGCGAAGCTCGCTCCTCCAGGGCTGTCCCACGCGTGGGCACCCGTGGCGATGCTGAGGACAGCGAGTGGTCAGTACACCAGACACTGCTGCCCCAAGGGCAAGAGCTTCAACATTTCCCCACCCTGGAAGGGATCAGACCTCCCCCGGCAGGCAGCTGGGCATCCTCCTCTTTGTCCCCTTGTCTTGTTTTTTTTTTTTGGAGGGTGCAGGGTGTCTCTAGAGCTCCAGCACACCCTGCAGGACACCCCTCTGGGACACAGGAAGGGACACACACCCTGAGCACGGGCCGTAGCTCACATTTGGGGGATGCAGTGTGTGCATGTGGAGAGCAGGAGGCAGCTTTTGGAGAACTCCTCCCACATGAGTATGGAGAGGTACAGAAAAGATTTGGAGAAAGAAGGATTCTCCCACTGCCCCACTGGCCTGGTGCCCTGCACCACCCACCAGCACCCACAGGGATACCCAGGAGATGGGTTTTCCCCACTGCTCATCAGGACAAGAGGACATCAAACACCAGGAGGATCCTTCCCTGTGAGTTCATAACCAGCTTCCAGAGCAGGAAACAAGGAGATGAGCACGGGCTGTCAGCCCTCCCTTGTATCATCAGACATGCACCTCATGATGCTACAGAGATGTGGCTTGGGGCAGGGCTCCCAAAGTCAGTTCAGACCCTTTCACAGGCAGCAGTTTAACCTTGCCTGGCATCACCAGTAACCAGGGTCTGTTTTCACTGCATGGCATTAAGGTCCCAGCCTGCTGGCAGCTGACACCCCAGGGAACTCTCATCACCTGGATCACACTGCGGTTACTGCCACCCTGTTTCACCCCCAGGACCTGGCCACTGTGACTCCTCTCTTCTGCCAGCTGCCTGCCTGCCATGGCACAGCCCAGCACAGCCCCATCCCAGGGTGAACCCAAGGGGCAGCACAGCTGGGGTCTGCCTCCTCCCGTAGCACAGGCCCTGCCGAAGGTTCCCCACACCGATGCCTGCATCATGCCCTGGGATAGTTCCCCCTTGCTAGGCCACTGCTCTGTTTTTCCCTTCCTTACCCTTCAACCTCCCTTGTGCTCACTGTATGGCCAGGACTCCAGCTCCCCTGCACCACACAACTCCCCTCTGGTAGGGCTCTGGAGATCTCAGCACAGCCCTTGCCATGGCTTTTTATTCCCCGAGGCTGGGGAGAGCTCACGCAGAGACTTACTCAGCCAAGGATTCCGAGGAGGCCAAAGCACGCTGCTGGATGTCTGCAAGAGCCAAGGATGCTTCAGCACCTGGTGCAGCTGCTGCCCCAGCCACTTCCCCCCAGCTTCTCACAAGTTTTGTTCAATTCCCACTGTAAAGGTCTCGCAAAGCAAATCCCTCCTGGCTCTCCGCCTCCCTCACCACCAGACATGAAAAGCACTCGAGTTTCTCCCCGGGAAACGCGGGCAGAAGCTTCCAACATCAAAGGCACCACACAAAAGTCCCCCCACCCGGCCCCCCCTCCCCTCCCATGCAGCAGTGCTGGGGCTGCCTTCCCTGCAAGCACAGCAGCCTCGGTGGTTAAGGCGCTGGCTGCACTCGAGATGTAGTCTTGGTTGGTTGTTGGTTTTCCCCCCTGTCTTTGTTGTTGTTGTTCTGGGGGTTTTTTAAGCTCAGCCACAAACTGGGGGACTTGGGACAAATTCAAGCCAAGCTCTCCTTTGGGGGCAGTGTGAACAGTATGGTGGTGATGGGGCTTTGCCCACTGTCTGGTGTGTGGTCACTCAAGGAAAAGGAGAATAAAAACGTTCTCTGTGCCAGTCCTGTCTGCTCATTGCCCAACACTGAAAGAAGCCACCGAGTGTCCTGGAGCAAAAGCACAAGAACCCTCTGAGAGGCAGATTCACACGCCTCTCAGCAGCCTCCCCAGCGCTGCTCCACCATCTGCAAACCAGAAACATCTCCCCCTGCTTTGCAAAGCACTTTGATATCTCTACAGCAAAGCAGGGCGAGGGAGGGGTGTTTACCTTCCTGGAAACAGGGAGCAGCATTTACACCCAAAACAACAGCCTCAGCACAAAATACCAGGGGGGGAAGAGGGAGCAGTTGCAGACACAGCAGGAATGGCTGCGGACTCAGAAGATGAGGAGGACTCGAAAATAGCTTCAAACACCACAGGGATTTCAAAAAGCCCTCGGACCACATGGTTTCTTGGCCCATTGAAGGGCCTCCTTCATCCCACACAGAGGTTGTTCCTGCCAGATCACCGCCTGCCCGGGCTGCTGGGTGAATTTTATTGCTGGAACATTGAAACAACCTTCGTTTGCAGGGGGGAGGTGGGAGGGCTCTGCCGCTTAACACTTGGCGGCGTTCACGCTGTGATTAATATCACCCGATGAGCAGATACCAGATGTGCTCGGGGCAGGCTGCAGCCTATCCTAAATTGCACCAAGATGGAATTTTTGGGCAAATTTCAGGGAGTGCCGAGAGCAGGCACTAATGGGAAAGGACAGATTTACAGAGAGAGGAAAAATAAAAACCAACACACCACCAAAAACAAAAAGCCTGTGGGGTTAGGGCCCCGGTCACAACGCCCCCAGGCTGGTTGCAATGCCATGGGCTGCACTTCTAATCAGCAGCTTGTTATTTTGAGGGCAGTTACTCCAATTCCCGCTCTTCAGTGGGTCACAAGCTCTGTTTTTCATGTGTTCCCAGCCCTACAGATTTCAGATTTGTCCCTGCCTCTGCTGCTCTCCTGGGCTTTTCAGCTCCAGGAGTGAGTTGCTGGTACAGAAAGAGCAAACACTTGTAAGGTTCAACCTCTCCATTCTGCTTCCCTGTAAGCCACTCCAAAGCAACCCCTCCAGCCAAGTGCCTCAGTCCATCAGCAGCTTCTCCCCACCCCTATGAGGCTGCCTGCTGGGAGGAGCACCCTGAGGTCACCTACACAGGCACCTGATTAATTAGAACCAAATCCCATCACGTTGGAGACATCATTCCAGCTTTTTGGAGGCCATGCACTGCCCTGCCGAGCAGCTGACCACAATCAGGGTGAATTCTCCTAGCTCATTGCTGGCTCAAAGAAAGGCACACCTACTCACAGTGAGTGGAGCTGACATTGGTGGGCTGTCCATCTCCAGCATGATGCAAGTCAATGATTGCTTGAGGACAGGGATCACCTCACTGTAGTGAGTAGCCACAAAGCAAAATGTGGGGCAAAGTGTCTCTGCAGCCCACTGTGGCTATGCAAGCACAAATGGGCAACTGGCAAATACTGAAGTCCAAGTCAAGAGGGAATTTGCTGGAGCATTTCCAGTATGGTAGAACTATGTGATGTCCAAAAACCTCACAGATTTCAGAGATCTCTGCTTCTCTTTCCATAGTTTCTACCTGCTCTGCACACCCTTCCTGCTGATCTCACATGTGGGACATGACTGACGTCCACAGAAAATCAATTGAGGCACTCCCAGGACCTGGGTGTTTTCTCTTTTCTTCTTTGCCCAGGTTTGGGAGTTTGGGGCTGAGGTTTGAGTGATTTTTCAGGTTCCCCAAAGCAGGTCATCCCCATACTTAAGATATGAGGTGGCCAGGCTGTGCTTCACACACCACTCTGACAGATCTGAGTGCTGCTGATTATGTGACTGGCGTCACCAGGGCTCATCCTACAGAAGACAGATCATGGGGCAGAAACCCACAGTGCTGGCTGTGCCTTCTGCTGTAGCCATTGAAAGCAGCAATACACAAGAGCAATTCCCCTCCCTCAAACGCCATCACCCCCCCGCTGCTGGAGTCAGACACGCCTGCTGCCAGCAGGGAAAGGTCTGGGCAGGACCTGCAGCCACTGCAGGCGTGAGAAATCCCACATCCCACAGGGCTGCCTTTTTGTTTCTTCTGAAATGGCAAGGTCTGGCTGGCACCTAAAGCCTGGCTTGGGGGTTGGTCAAAGCAGGAAGGAAGGGGAACTTCTCTGCAGGCTCCCAGTTCCTGCTATAAAGGACTTCACCCTAGTGAAGTCTCTCTCTGTCTCTCCTCCAGCTTTTCCCACCACAGAACCGTGCTGTGCATATAAAGCTATCACCCAGTTGTGAATTTACACCCAGAAACCAAAAGTAAAAGATCTCTGTTGGCCACTTCTTCGAGTAAAGGTTAAATCAAACACGCCAGCTCTCGCGGACAGGACGAGTGTTTGGCAGCCAGCAGGAAGGAACAGGAACGTGGGAATTCCTCCTACAACTTGGCAACAGGCTCTTCCCCCAGCACGGGAGCCCTCTGGGGTCTGTTCAGCCTCCATCAAGCTCAGAAAGCCCTTACTCAAGGGCTCACTAATCTCACAGGACATCCTGTAGCTCAAGGAGGAGGCTGGATGGATTCAAGCTGCTTAACTGCTGGAGAGAGAAAAAGGAAAGGTGGAGTGGCAGACCTGGAGCTGAGATGTCCTAACCAGCCGTTTGGAGCAGCATCTCTCTTCCCACAGAACACAGAAGTGTCTGCAGCAAATTAGCCACCAAGCTGCCCATGCAAAGCACAAAGTCTGCCTGCTCCATCATGACATGCCAGAAGCTGCACTAATATTTCCAAGTCCCTCCTTCTATACCTAGAGGCATTAAAAAACAGCAGAGCAGGGGAACAGGTGCATGATGACCACAGTCTGAGCATGGTCCTCTCCTCGACAAGGCTCTCCCCAGCAAGTGCTTCTTCACCTGCCCACACCCAAACATCCAGGGGACACACCTGGCCCAGCCCCTGCCTGCTCCCAGTAGAAGCAGGACTTGGGCAAGCTGGGGCAAGCCATGCTCTGCTGAAGGACAGCTGGGGTTTGGGTGCAGCTGATGATGATGCTGGATGCACACTGCAAGCTTCTGCTTCAGGTCCAAAATACTGACATTGGGCATCTTCATCCAGCACCACCCTAACAGCGAGACAGGCCCTGAGGCTCTCTAAAAACCAATAATGATACTTAATTTCACCATAGCTCCCAGGCCACCAGCATGCCATCCAGTTCCTTCCTCCCATGCCACAGCTACTCCCCCCCATCCCATTCCCCATGACAGGGCACATCTTTGTTTTGATGCTCTTCCAGCATCAGGGTGATGGGGCAGCCTTGAGTTCAGAGACACAGAAAAGCCAAGACACACAACCTGAGAAATACCTAATTCCATTCAGGCTGTAATGCTCCTCAAGGGATTTCAGTATAAATATAGAAGCACCAGTATCTGAGAGGTGTTCAGGGGCAAACCTGCACCACAATCACACCAAGTGGGGAACAAAGCACCCAGGACCTGCTCCCAGGTCTCACCATCACCAGTCCAGCCTATGCAGCGTCACATACTCAGGACTGAGGTTACAGGCCTGTGACAGGGACCAGGAAGGCAGAGAGTTTATTTGCTGGGAAAGTGGAGACACCCAAATTAGTAGCTGCTACTGAGTAAGCTCTTAATGGATCATCAGGAACCATTGTAGGAGCTCCTGGGGAGACAATCACCTGCAAGAAAGCAGGGCTTGGTTTGAAGTGTGAATAAATTAAACACTTCTTCAGATCTACCATGAGTATTTGGTGCATGGTTTGATTTTGGGGTTCATTTGTATCTGGCTCTGTTACACTTAACACTTAGCTTACAGCATACACAGACATTGTAACAGCAGATCATATTTTTTGGTCCAGTGGAACGAGATCAGAACACCAAGGGTCACCCCCAGCCTTGTCTCCAATTTCTACAAGGACTGAAGAACATGGCTAGGGAGACTCACTAGTAACCCCATGAGTACCTGAGGAGGGGAGGCAGCAAGGCACCAGGTGCCACACTCCCTACCAGCTTCCAAACCCCTTGTCTCCACATGGCCAGCACAAAGCAGCCACCCAGCTGAGACCCATCATGAAACCAGAGCAGCCTGTGGTGCTCAGAGCCACCCAGAGCTGCCTTCCACCCCAGGCTGCGATCTGCAGATAAAGGCAACGGCTTCGCTCTGCGACGCCTGCAGCCTCATAAAGGTCACAAGCCCTGCTGGCTTTGAGGTTTTCCGTTCTACTGCATATAGCTCTTGTTTCTGACACTCTCTTGCAGCCAGGAGCAGACAGCACTGCCAATTTCAGTGTGTCTCTGAGGACTCGAGTTCCCCTTCTTGTCCCATCACATTCCCACTGCACCAGGAGCGGTCTTGGGGCACCGACCATCAGTCATGGCTTTTTGTCCTGAAGAAAAAGCATCACTGAGGGCTCCAAAACCAGACCCCAGATCCAGAGTTTGGGATCATACAGACAAGGGCTGGAGTGAAAACTTAGATGAAGAGCAATGGGGAAACCAGTTGTGCCTCCAATGTCATCAAGAGAAAGCTTTCCACTCAAGGAAGTCATGTCCTGCCAGGACACTGATGACTCAGAGTTGTTCAACCCCCACTACAAATCAGCTCCACCATGTGAGGGGAGGGAATTTTACGAGACAACCCAGCTGGAGAGAAGGGCTGGGAGAAGCAGCTACCACAGTGTTCCTGTGGGCTTTTATGGCCCTGGTAACTCATTTGCTGGCAAGACCTCCAACCAAATGATGCATGAAGCACCTCAGCAAAGGGTCCCTATGAGTGGTTATGCACCAGGTATTGCTATGTCTACCAGAAGAGTCAAACCCCCCACAACTCAGCACCCCACCTTCACCCTGTGTGCCAGTGAACAGGGATCAGCAGTCACATCTCACCAGACTCTTCCTACAGCTCCAATACACAAGTCCCAGAGCTTCTGGAAAGCGTCCTTAAATTACCCCCCCACACACTTTAACAGCCTTCTGGGTTGCCAGAACCAGGAAACAGGTACAGCCCTTAGGCTGTTCCTCAGGCATGAGGTACAGAAACGCCAAGTCAAAGCATGAAAATATCTGTTTTCTTCTTTTCATCTCACAGGTTTTGTGTTTGAGCACTAAGCCCTGACATCATGGCCAGATCAAGCTCTCTTGGTCTTTAACCTTTCTAAGGCAAAGGCTGGGTGTTTGGTTTAGACCTCAAGGGCCACGGGCAGGTCCAATGCAGCCCCACTCTACCTAATGCAGGATGGATGTCCTTGCTTACACCATGCCAATCACCTGCAGGGCAGTACACACAATGACTGGGCAAGGCAGAACCCAGGTCTCACTTGCTCGAACTCACTCCTGGGGTCCCCAGTTGCCCATTTATTTCAGATATAAGACAAGCTGAGCAATCAGCTCTGGCATCCCTATGGATCTGCAGTCCGGCGAGACGAGCAGTGCCCTCTGCCCTGCACAGAGCCTGTCAATGAGCCTTTTCCAGGCTCTTCCCAAACCTTTCCATGCCTCTCCCACTGCTGCAGCCCCAGGGCCCTGTATCCCTCTGTGAGAGCCGTGGGAAGGAGGACACATCCCGTGCAGGGACATGCTGGCCTGCAGTCGCAGGGAGGGAAGGGCTGGGAGGAGGACCCTGGAGGTCAGCAACAAGGAGAAGAAAAATAAATCAAGAGCACAGCGATTTACACAGCAGCATTTGCTCCTTCCTGCAGACCCACAGCTTCACCACAGCTGCTCAGCAGACGCTGAATAGCCTGAAGAATGGTTCCCTTTCCAGTGAGTTCCTCACCCATCCTCCCTCCCCGAGGGCACAGAGAGCCCTATGGACCCCAGGGTGCTGCCTGGTTATCTACTTCACTGGCTCCATCTATGAGGTTTTGCTCTGGGCTGGGCAGCAAAGGGACAGCAAGGCTTCTTCATCCCACCACTGTTCTGTGTGACCACCCTCATGCTCCCTGCAAAGTGTTGCAGCCATGTGGCAAATGGTGATGGCTCCAAGGTATTTCTGCCCCCAGAGGATCAGAGCACCTGGCCCTCAGGTCCTGCAGCCCCAACACATCCCATCCAGCTCAATCCTCCACTCCTTCACCCCAAAACCCCAGCCTGCATGCAGCAGATCCTGTGTCAGGGCTGCTTCAACCCCCAAGCTTTAACCAGCCCCAGAATGTTGGGCAAGAGCAGTAGGCACCATTGATGTATCATAGGGCTGCACACACAGCTTTCAGCAAGCTGTAACTACTTCTGGGATTTTAATCAGCTTCATTTTTCTCTCCTCCAAGTTTGTCAGCCAAAACTTTCCTGGGGAAAAGCATCCCGTGGAAGAACCTGGGAAAACAAACAGGCTGTACACAGCCAAATCCCTAGCCCCAAGGGCTGTGCTGCTCTGGGTTTAGTGGGGTTATGAGCCCTGCTGAAAGGTGAACATCAGCAAGTTGCCTCCCCCAACTCTCCAGGCACACAGCTGCTGGCTGAGGGTAGTACCTACCCCCTTCTGATCCTTGCTCCTGCAGAGCAGCCCAAGGTTTCCCCCACCCCACGTGAAATGGTGCAGGAAAAGAAGGGGTCAAAGAGGAAGCCAGGGAGGGAGACAGTTCGGAGCACAACATAATGCTCCATTCGTGGTAAAGCCACCTGAGGTGGCACCCACACACTCTGCTTCTGCAGCTGGAGCAACACTTCCCAAAGCAACTCAGGTCCCAGCACAGATGTAACAAGTCTAATTTTTCTTCCATTATGAGCAATTTTATCATTCTCAGTGAATGTTAGGTCCTAGGAAGTCAGTGCAAGTGAGCTCAGACCAGCCAAAGATGCTGCAGAGAAAAGCTCTGAACCATACCTGGCTTGCTCTGCCTGTCTCATCCCTCCACTGCAACACTGTGGGTTCCCAGCAACAATGCAGCTATGTTTTAGCCAACTGATAACTTTGTCAGTAAAATTACCTAAACCTCCATGCTCTAGCCAACTAACTGAGCTTTGGAGAAGTTTTCCTTAATGAGGTAGTAATCTACAGCAAGCTGAATTACATCTGAAGAGCTCCAACAAAGAGCTCCACAGAACCATTCCTGTCCTTCCCCACACTGCCTACACACAAATACTCAGCTTTCTTTGCTACCCTTGTGTATTTAAGGAAGCAATATTTCACACTGAGGGTGGTGAAACCCTGGCCCAGGATGCCCAGAGAGGTGGTAGATGCTCTCTCTCTGGAACTATCCGAGGTCAGATTGGATGTGGCTCTAAGCAACGTGATCAGTCCCTGCTCAGTGCAGGGCAGTGGGACTAGATGAGCTTTAAAGGACTCTTCTGACCCACACCATTGTATGAGTCTATGATACCATGATCTGTCCTGGACAGACGGACAGCCAGCTGCTATTCCCTGCCTGGCCAGGTAGATGGTGCTCAGCCAGCATGAAGTGGGAAAAGCTGGAATTAAGTTGCCTCTGATTAAGCCAGTAACTCAGTGTGGGATCTGCTGACAGATGTGGAAGGTCCCACTCTAGCCCAAAACAAGCAGGATTGACTCAGACCTTGATCATCTATTTCAGATTTTTGCCTTTCCCTTTGGGCTAGAAGGTGGCAAACAAACTGGTAGCAAACATTCCATCCAAACCAGTGCTTTCCCAACTTTCCCAACTCCTTTTCTGCTGAAAAGGCACTCTGCTGACATGCTGACCCCCACCTTTGACCAGCTCTCCCCACACGTTTCCCACAAAACCAAAACACAGCAAAGCCCTGCGGAGCCGGAAACAATTTGTCCATTTTTTTCCCCTTCAAAGTTGGGGCTGAAGGATTCCAGGGGGGTACAGGCAGGGCCCCTCATCCTGCCAGCAGCTGCCAAGAGCAGGCAGCAGGGGGGGTACAGCCTCTCCATCCTATCACCCCAGGGTCATGCTCCTCTGCCGTGCCGGATGTAGGATGTCTAATATTTCTCCAGCTCTGTTTTAACACTCACACCATCTTGGGAGCAGGAAGCTTAAGCCATTTCCTGCAAGGCATTGCTCTGCCCTTTATATATTTCCAGCTTTGGTGCAAGCTGTTTTAAAACCCAGCCTGGCAACTGGAAGTGTGAAACGAGAGGAGGGGCTTGTCCAGGGAAAATCCAGGTTGCAAAACTGATCCAGTCCCTGCTGCTGCAGAGCAGTAAAATTAATATTGCCCCAGGCAATGCAAGGGAAAAATTAATTGTGCATGTTTAAAAATGAGAAGGAAAAGCATAAACTCAAAACAGTGCTCTCGATGTCCCTCCTGAGGGACACGGCACCGCTCCCCTCCCGAGGGACACGGCACCGCTCCTCTCCCGAGGGACACGGCACCGCTCCCCTCCCGAGGGACACGGCACCGCTCCCCAGCAGAAAGCCACTGCTGTGTCTCCCCATGTCCCTGCAGCCTGCAGTGCAGGGGTTTCCCAGCTTTGCTCTTTCAGTGGAGCCCAGACTATGGCTTTGGTGTGCTTGCTCTTCAGATTACCATCCCATAGATAGTCTGTCCCACAAATGGGCTGAATTAACCTCAAAGAGACCCTTCCTGCTTCTCTGACTGAAGAAGTCAAATCCTTATTCCCTGAAGCTCCACAGATCAATTTCAAGCCCAGGTCAGCGAAGCTCAGCCCCATCCCATCACCCTTTCAGCAAGCAGCAGTCACTGCTCAGCCCCATTCTCTCTCACCCTGCCCAAAGTCATGCATGCAGAGGAAGGATTCAGTCTTGTGCAGCATCCTGCAGAATCCCCTTTCCAGAGAGGAGGACCCTGATCCTGCTGCCCAGGGGTTAACAGAGCAGGACCAAGACTGAAGATTTTTGGACAGAGCTTGTGCCAAGCAGAAGTAGCCAGGAAGAAAGGAAGGTAGTGCTCTGCTTTCAGCTTGCTTTGAAGGAAGACCAGAGAGCATTGCTGCTGGTGACACCAGCACCAGCTTCAGCCTCAACACAAGAAAACAAATCCAACACAAACGTGGGCTCTGGGGAGATGCTGGAAAGTAGTGGCCAAACTGGGGGGCACATGGATGGCAGCCCATCGCCTGCTTCTGCTCCTGGCTGCTCCAAGCCACGTGTCACATGTAAACCCTGGGTATCTCCTCCCAGGTTTCCTTCTCCAGGTGACATGGACACATGGCCTTGCTACAGGGAAACAAAGCCAGAGCCCAGGCAAAGGCCTTTGCTTCACTAAGCTCCCACCCACAAAGCATCTCCTCTGGAAGACTTTTCTACCCAGGAAGTGAAGCCACAAAGCAGAGAGGAAACCCCAAAGCTCCTTCAGGGCCCCACAGGAACCCTTCACCTCCCAGCCTCAGGGCATGCGCTCCTGGGCTGTAAATAAACTTTTATTTGCCACACAAAGTAGGGCAAGGAGGACCCTGAGGGATGGTGGGAGGAACATCAGCTTTATGGCAGGATTTCAGATTTCATCTGACTCTACAAGGGAATCCTGGAGACCTCAGTAGTAGCCACACAGAGCAGGGCAATACCTCTCCCATGGCCACATCCCACCAGAGTCCTGCTTGTCTCATCATTTCCAGTCCAAACAGGAATCTCTCTATGGCACAGCTCTGCCCAGCTACCCTATGACCAGGACTGCTGGGTTTGGAGAAAGCAAGGCTGGAGAAAATTCACATCCCAGAGAGCAACACACCACTGAGATCCATCCTCTGCAGATGAACCATGATGAATCTAATGCTGCCCTCCAGGACCACCTGTGTCTCCCTGCTCCCAGCACTGATGTGCTGCATTATCATGGTCTTCTCCACATTTCAGAGCACTGCACTACCTAAGGCTTAGGCATCAACCTCAGCAGTCAACTGCATCCTCTCATCTTCTCCAAGGCCACCAAAATGGGTGGACAGAGGATCTTGGGGGTGGGGTGACCCCAGGGAGGGCCTCAACAGCCTGTGAACTCAGCCTCCCACTTCCACCCCATTTATCTGCACATTGGGCTGCAGGAAGAAGTGAGTTCAGCCAGAGTTTGTCCAAACAATTATGTTTTATCAGAAAAGCTGCTCAGATCTATTCCTTTTTTCCAGGACAAATCTGGACAAGTCCAAGGTAATCTCCATTCTCCTTCCTATCTGCACAAGATGGAAGAAGGGGAAGAGGACATGAGGCAAAGAGCATTCAAACACCCCACCAGTGCCTGTTCCACCTCCCTCAATGTCAGCAGTCTCCATCACTCATAAATCAGCAGGCAGCATCCATCCCCACATATGCTCCCCACACATCCAAAGTTTGCCTTCCAACTCTTCTTTTCCCCTCCAAAACACAGATTTTCCAAACTCAGGAGAAATCAGAGCTGAGTAGACTGGAGAAGGTTCTGAAACAGAAACCATTTGATAGCCTCCCTCTCCTCCTGGACAGCTGAGGACCTCTCTCTTTGTAGAATTACTCCAGCAAGCTGGCCAGGACAGCTTCTTCCATCCCACATGACCCCACTGTGCCTCTGCAACCTGGACCAGTAATCTCATTCTCACCAGCTGAACTTCAAATAAGAAAGGACTCAATGCAAGGACTGAACCTCAGGCATCTTGATGTTCACCAGCTCCTTGTTACAAAAGTAGAAACTGAAGCAGGTAGAGGAATTTATTGAGGACAATGAGCAAGTGAACAGCAAAGACAGGATCCTGACCAGGCTCACAGGCCATCCAACCTTTTGTCATCTTCTCACTGTTCTACTGCCTCCCAGCCCCTGGGAGGGGCAGTGAGTTGCCCATGAATTCTCCCAGTACGTCAAGCGTGCGGCAGAGAACGGCAACCTCTGTGCCGTAACAGCATGAGCCTGGGCATTCACCCCTTCAGAGACTGTAACCAGGGACTCATCCTATATTTCCACATACCAGAACAGCAGAGAAGGGGTCAGTGGACACTACCACCATCAGCAGAACACAGGACAACTTCCCATGTGAGAGCAAATAACAAGCAAAATAAACAAAACTTCCCATCCAGACTCAACTTGCAGGAGAAGCAAACACAAGCAGGGGTTGTGATGTCCCTCCAGATCTGCTATCACACATGAAGCATGCCCCAGGTACAGTCACACTGGAGTTGAAAGCAATGCCCTACAGTTTCAGACTTGTGAGCTACCATACAGCTGTAACTGAGAGAGCTCTTTTCAAGAGCTTAGGTACCATTAACTTTTATCACTGCCCTCTCCTCTAGGCACCATACCCTTTAGGATCCCCATCTAATCTTCCTCCCCTGAGATCTCCCCAGTCTTACTCTCTCTTTTGAGAGAGGGAAGGAGTCTCTGACCTGCTCCATGAACAGGAGAGGGAAGAAGACAGAGACATCATAAAAAGTTACAGCACTACTGATAAGCATCAGAGACAGTCTGACCCATTCACTTAAGCAAACGACTGTCCACAGTGACCTGTTTGCAGAAGAACCTGACACAAGGGCACCAGGTTTGCAGGGGGGCTCTCAAGCACTGTTGATAACAAGGGACTAATGGCTTGCCCAGCTCTGTCCTGCTGCAATTATCTCTTTCCACCTCTGTTTCTTTCACTCTGGAAAAAACGTTGGAAGGTAAAATTTGATTTGCCCAAAAGGAGACATCTCCAGCTGGAGACCCTCTTTACATTCAGTGGAGAATCATAACCCCTTTGAGGACACAATTCATACCATCCTAAGGGAGACATCCAGATGATTAGCTCAAGGGCAGACATCTCAAGTGAGACAGGGTGAAAGCCATGCAGTGGCTTATACAGAAGTACCTATAGATGAAGCCATATGCAAGGAATCCATAGGGATAACTCCCTGCAAAAGTCTTGCTCAGAGATGGACAAAGGTTGAATTCACAAAGAGACAAAAGAAGGTAGGTGCTGAGCTCTCACTAAGTATTTTTGGACCCCTGGGACACACTAACCAGGGACCACACTAGAGCTGCAGCATGGACAGCCTCTGCAGACCCAGAGAACACCCAGGGGCTGGTAAGACCACCCAGCTCAGATGTAATCTGGACACTGTCTCTTGGGTTGAAAAGCTAAACATAAATCTAAGGCTATGGTCATATTTGCTTGAGCATCAACAATCTTTGAACTTTAAGCTGTTGAAAGATGCTTCATTTCACTCATTCTTCATCTCTGCTGTACAAACTGCCTTTGCTGCACAAAACCCAACACATTTCTTCCACCCAGAAGAAACTGCAGACAATACAAGCCACGGAGCAGCCAAACAACCAAAAATCCCCACACTGTCACTCCTGAGCTGGCACAGCAGCCTCAGATGGCTTGTTAAAATCATTTGCTTCTCTGAAATGCCTACAAATCTGCAAAGTTAGATTGTTTGCAGAATGTTTTGGACCAGACCTTTCAGTCCAGCTTTGTCTCTCAGTATGTCTGGTACTATCTTCATGCCAAGATACATCAAAACAACTTAGGAGAGTGAAACTCTGATGTATGTGTCCCTACAGAAATCCAGGGAACTTCTATGCAGAGCCCTGTTCAGAAGGCCAACAAAACAATTGGCCCAAATTCAACAACCATGAAGGAAAGCAGCCCTCTCCCCAAGTCCCTCCTTCAAAACCTGTAACACATGTAAGAAAAATTGGGCTCAAAGAAGTCTGAGCACAGGCTGCAATCCAAGACCAGCTGCTTCTTCCATTTATAGCCACATTCACTTCAGCTTTGTCACAGCATCTTGGACAATACAGAAGTAGCTGTTTGTTTGCTGAAGGAGTAAAGAACACAACTGGCTTGCTATCAAGTTATGTTTTTCCCTCACAACAATGTTTGATCTTCTCCAAACAAAGTTATCTCTCTATAATCTCAATTCAGTTCCTCAAGTCCCCTTAACACAGTTTATAGAGTTGGCACCATATCCAGCCTATGGTGTCCCTTCAACTACTGGCCAACAGAAACATCTCAAGCAGGGACAGAGGTCTAGAAATAGTTTAGAAGAAAATGATTTCTTAACTATAGAAAGTTCATCACCATTGCCATCACTTCCCTCCCCCAGCAGACAGCAGAGAAGTCACAAAACAAGAGGCCAGGCCTTACTGCAGGAGATCAAAGCAAACTCTTTGTTTTATCTTGGTCAAGATAACAAATTTTATTTGCCTTATCAGCCTGTAGGATGATTACCCCAAATGTGAGAAAGCTTGAAGATGCCAAAGGAGTTGCTGGACAGGGAGCATGTTCCCCAGCACGACTACCATGGGCTGCAGACATGCAGATACCACAAGATAAGCAAGGAAACTCTTGGGTCTGGTTCGTACACCCCACCCACAGCTCAAGTTCCATCCCCCAACCCCTCCCAGTGTCACTTACACACAGCAAATCCAAGAGCAGGCAGAAGTGCTCACCTGTGTTTCCTAGCGCACCAAAGGCCCTTCTCTGTCCCTGGGCTGCCTGGAAGGCAGTGGCTGCCCCAGTTTGTATGCATGGAGGTGCAGAGTCCTGCAGATGCATAGGGCTCACAACCCAAAACAACCCCATGAGACTGCAGACAGGCGACACTCCAGGTATCATGCAGTTGATCACCTTCCACCTGGAACAGGAGGCTTTGACCTCTACAGGGACCCGTTCAGCTTTAAATGCTTCCTGCAAGGTTTGAGAAGCAATGCCATTGATGCATGGCCTACCCCACAGACCCAACCCAGCAATAGAAGAAACCTGCCAGGTTGTTAAGCCCAGTGCCAGGAGCACTCTGCACCTCAGCACCCAAGGGTTTGCCCTCTCCTGGTCTCAAACCACATGAGGAAGGCAGGGGAAGTGGAAATCCTGACATTTCCTGTGGGAAACTATTCCTTTGGATAATGAATCTGCACTGGAGAGATCAGTGATTTTCCTACAGGCCCTCAGGGACCTCTAGCAGCACAAAGGAATTCTCCATGTGACTGCCCCTGGCTCTGGTTGCCTACGCTGGAGACCAGGGACAGGCAAGCTGCTGCCCGTGGCATATCCTGCCTGAATGGAGCACCCCACGTGGCATCACTACCATGATGGCACCCATACAAACTGTGCCCACACACACACAAAGAAGGGGATATGTGGATGTCAACGTGACTGGAGCTCAACATGAGGTAATGAGTTTGGGAATAGTAGTCCTGGGAGGCAAAGATGTTCAACCATCACATTGACATGACCTGGCCCCCTTCCTGACGTTGTAAAGCAGCGGTGTCAAACCCTGAAACAGGCTGCCCAGGGCAGTGGTGGAGTCACCATCCCTGGAGGAGTTTAAAAGACATGGAGGTGTGGTGCTGAGGGGCTAGGTGATGTGGCAGTGCTGGGTTAATGGTTGGAGTTGATGACCTTAAAGGTCTTTTCCAACCAAAACAATTCTATGATTCCATGACATCCTCAGTGACCAAAATAGACCCCAAAAGGAGCTGAGGTGTGCTGGCTGCTCCCTGTAGAGCTAGGCACTGATGGCACATTGGGAGTGGGACAGAAGGAAGTGGCTAGGCCCACTGCTGCCCTCCCAGTGCGGGCAGGAGGCCATGCATGTGGTGTCCCAGATCACGGGACACATTCATTTCCCCCCCCACACTCCTTCATTCCAAGTCACTGGCTCTGCAGCTCTCCATTTTTCCAGATTATCTCATTTTTGGCATCTGAGCTCACAAACTAAGGCTCTGGGTTTCCCCCTCAGCCCCTCTGTTCGGTATCACAGGCTGTAAACGCTTCCCATTACAAATAACAACAACAAAACAGAGCCTGCCCCAGCCCAGCCCCAGCGTGTCAGCTGCTCTGGAGGAGACGTTTCCTTCCAGCTTTCCTCTCTGGGCACAGCTGAGCTGCAGCAAAGCTCAGGGAGCTGGAAACCATTACTCACTGCAGCTCCTCTTTGCTGCAGGGAGAGTCACTGTGTCAGGAGTTGTCCAAATCCCAAAATTTCCCAGCTCCATCCACCAGCCCAGCCCCACGCTGGACAGCACAGCACCAAAGAGTCATCCCAAGGCTGGGGTGGTTTTGCTTCTCCATCCCTGGGTGTTCATGGCAGGATGCAGGCTAGAGGCTGGCTGCAGGGGACACCAAGCTGCATACCCCACTATGGCTTTCCCAGCACACAGCAACAGATCCCTGGCTTCCAGCCTTCACAAGGAGCTGAGGAAAGCTGAAAAGTTTTATCTTTTTTGGTATCTTAATTCCTTTTTAATTTTAGCTCAGGTCTAGGGGAGTCTCTAAAAGAGCAAGTTCTAAAGGAAAGGCTTTCCACAAGAGTCCAAATGTGAGAAAAAAGAGTGAAAAAGCTGAATTGCTTTGCTCTCTTTATGTCATCCTGCAGGAACAGCACTTCCCCTCACATTTATATTTACTTTTAATTGTGCCACTTACAGAATCACAGAATCATTTTAGACCATCAAGTCCAACCAGTATTCAACTCCACCAAGTCCAGTGCTAAACTATGTTCCTCAGCACCATGTCTCTGCATCTTTCTGCCCTTTGCATACCCTCCCTTCACCTACATCTGCTGCCCAGCTCTGCTCAGATTGCTCTGGAAGACTCCAGCTACAGCAATCCACATTGCCCAGTTATCTCATCACATTTCCTTGTCCCAGCTAGGGAGCACCAGCACGAAGTCCAGCATTGCCATCCTATTGGTGCAGTGGTACATCACAGCTGTGATGTGCACTCATGTCCCACATCCCTATCACCAATGGTCCATCTCAACCTCAAACCTGCAGGAGCACAGCTAGTGCTCCCTGGGGCACGCAGGAGGGCATGAAAAGGACTCAGAGAGGAGGAGTATTTCTTGCTCTTATGCTCCATGAAGATACCTCCTGCCCTGCTCCCACCTTGAGAACCATGGCTCTGGAGCAGGCTCAGCCCACGCCATCAGCCATGACAGCCAAATGAAGTTCAGTGCTGTAATTAATCCTTTCCTTTGTGGTTTGTCTGAGCTGCCGAGCTCTCAGCGATTGCCCTCTCCTTTGACCGGCCTCTTCCTGCACAACACGCTCTCCTGCATACCTCTGGCAGTGGGACAAGGGGTTAAGGGCAAGGCAGCTGAGCCCTGGCAGCTGGGGAAAGACAAGTCCCAGCACATGGATGAGGGCAGCTGGAGGCAGTTGCCTGCATCCCCTGCTCAGCTGTTTGCACTGGAGACCCATTGAGCAATGGGATCAAGAGCCATCCAGTGGCACAGGGGCATCTCTCAGGTGCTCCAAACCCTGGGAGCAGGACTTCCTGCCATGTGTTGTGTCTGCTGCAGACATTTTCACTTGGGAGGCTGTGGTGAGGCCAGAGCTGCCGTGGAGCTGCCTAGCACTGGCACTGTGCCTACACCCATTTGCAGGGCTCCCTGAGGGTCCCTGCTCAGCCTCCCCAACTCCTTTGTGCACTTACACCATTGACAAGGAGAGATGCCATCCACCCAGCTAGCATCACCCCAGGGTGGGTATTGTGAATCAGACGTGCTCTGAAATGGGGTCCTGCACAAAAGGAGCCCAGGGCAAACTCAAGTCATGGCAATGGAAGAGGTTGGAGGTGATCAGGAAGGGGGAATTGGCTCTGGCAGCCACACAAGGCTGTATGCCTGTGCCTACAGGGAGTGAGAGAGCGCCAGAGTTCTCCCTCCCCTTACAACTTTGTCTCCTGGCTCTCCTTAGAGGCATAAATTCCATAAACCCAAATAAATGACTGAAAGCCTCTTTTGTACCAGGACCAAGGACTGGCTGGTTCTGCAAGGCAGACCCCAGACAGCTGCGCCCTTGGGTAAAATTCATCCCCAGCAGCTGTCCTGGGCTTTGAGAGTCATTTTTGGATGCAAAGAGCCCTCCCTCCTCCACTCTGGGCAGCTGAGGGACTCAGCAGCTTAGACGACCTGCTGCTCTTAAAGTTCACAACCATCTGCAGTTCAGAGCTTGGGAAGCTCAGAGCAGCTCAAACCCAGCAGGACAAGACTCAGCACCCACCCATAGGAGAAGATGTGTCTCTTGGGCACCACACACAGCACAGAGAAACAGAGAGCCCACAAGAGAGATCCAGGCCTAACCCCATCATTGGGTTGGTCACTGAGCAGAATAGACCAGACCAGGTTGGAAGAGACCTTTGAGATCATCATGTCCAACTCATCATCCAACACCATCTAATCAACTAAACCATGCAACCAAGCACCCCATCCAGTCTCCTCCTAAACACCTCCAGTGATGGCGACTCCACCACCTCCCCAGGCAGCCCATTCCAATGGGCAATCACTCTATGAAGAACTTCTTCCTAACATCCAGTCTAAACCTCCCCTGGTGCAGCTTGAGACTGTGTCCTCTTGTTCTGGTGCTGGTTGCCTGGGAGAAGAGACCAGCCCCTGCCTGTCTACAACCTCCCTTCAGGTATTTGTAGGTCTCCCCTGAGCCTCCTCTTTTCCAGGCTAAGCAACCCCAGCTCCCTCAGCTCTCTTCATAGGGCTGTGCTCCAACCCCCCCTCACCAGCTTTCTCTGGACACGTTCCAGCAACTCAACATCTTTCCTAAACTGAGGGGCCCAGAACTGGACACAGTACTCGAGGTGTGGCCTAACCAGTGCAGTGTACAGGGGCAGAATGACCTCCCTGCTCCTGCTGGCCACACTGTTCCTGATACAGGCCAGAATGCCATTTGCCTTCATGGCCACCTGGGCACACAGCTGGCTCATGTTCAGCCTACTGTCAACCAGTACCCCCAGGTCCCTCTCTACCTGGCTGCTCTCCAGCCACTTGACCCCAGCCTGTAGCACTGCATGGGGTTATTGTGGCCAATGTGTAGAAACTGGCACTTGGATATGTTAAATCTCATGCTCTTGGACTCTGCTCATCTGCCCAGCCTGTCAAGGTCACTCTGCAGAGCTCTCCTGCCCTCTAACAGATCAACTCCTGCCCCCAGCTTGGTGTCATCTGCAAATTTACTGAAGATGGACTCAATGCCCTCATCCAGATCATCAATAAAGATATTAAAGAACATGGGGCCCAGCTGGAGATGGATCATGCTGCTGGAGGTGCTCATCCACTCTTTAAAATCCTGCTCAGAGAAGCCACATCTAGCCATACAAATGCACAGCAAAATAAAACCACTCAAGTCTTATGAGTTCAATATCAGCTCCACTAACACATGATTTGATTTCAGACCGTGAGCACACAACAAAACCTGGCTTGTCCACAGACCTTGTGTGACCATAGGGCTGCACCCAGGGAGGGGCGATGGAGCAGGAACAGGAGATCATCCTATGGTGGAGCAAGACAAGGACATGTGGTCCAGATCCAGAGCCAGGCATGGACCTCCCAGGTCCTGGCTTGGCCACCACACATCATCCCCCAGCCCCCACAGAGAGGCACAGGGTGGGGAGGTGGTGCCCTCCAACTGACTGCTGCGGCCCGTGCAGGAGAGAGCTCGTGGGTGATGGGGAACGGAAAAACAATGAATGGGCCAGAAGCGGAAAAAACCACCTCCAAAGCTTTGGGGAGAATAAATGACAGCTGGTGGGGGAGGGAGGTGGCTTTAACAGGGGATTAATTGAAAACAAGATAGAGCTGATACACGCCAGGGCTCCAGTTTAATAGTGGCTCTGGTCCATGAAGTTATTAGAGTTTGGTTCCAAGGCCAAAACCCCTCTGACTCCTGCTAACAAAGAGGCGGTGTCTGACCCACAGCCATAAGCAACAGCACTAAACAAGCCACCACAACAGTGCTTCCACCACCACCTCTCCAGCACCTCAGAGGCTTTTCTAGATGTTGCACAGGTAGGTGGGTCTGCACACAGGGCCTGAGCTGATGGAATTGTTGCTTTCTGCCAGCACCCAGGCTTTGGGCATTTTTTTAATTTCCTTAGAGGTTTGACAGGATTTTTTACCCAGCCTGACAGCTCCTTCAGCCAGCATAAACCCAAAGATAACAGCCATGCCTGCAGACACATCTGAGCACAGATCCAACACCAGCCTTAAAAGACACCACCACTGGAGCTGAAAGAGCAGCACCCAACACTCGGTGTCCCCGCATGGCCTCTGAGGCCACAGAAGGCAGGTCACAAGCAGCATCTCACCCAAGCAGCTGCCCAGAGCTGTACTCACCTTCTTCTCTCTTCGGTGGGCTCTCCATCAGCACTGGCTGTGGCTT
Source organism: Melanerpes formicivorus (assembly GCF_026170545.1). Taxonomy (NCBI): domain Eukaryota; kingdom Metazoa; phylum Chordata; class Aves; order Piciformes; family Picidae; genus Melanerpes; species Melanerpes formicivorus. The sequence continues at coordinate 8,788,070 of NW_027142373.1, read as the reverse complement.
TGGCTCTGCCTGGGGGGGCTGGGTGGCCAAGGGAGGCTCTGAGCTCTCCACGTGCCGCGCTGGTGGGGCCGGGACTTCGGCAGCCTTGGCTACCTGAATTTCCACGCGCTTGGTGGCCGTGTCAGGCACGGCAGCGGTGGCCACCTCGGCTCTTTGGTGAGGCATCTCAGGGATCTTCGATGCCGGCGCCTCCACCCTCCGGAGACTTGGCTCCTGGGGCTTGCCAAGGGTGATCTCAGTGGGTTTGTGCCCCAGCACATCTGCTCTTTTGAGGCCAAACCTTGACAACCCTGAGGTGGAGTTCTCCACCTGCTTGGATGTGATGTCAATGGAGATTTGTGTTCTTCTGGACACCGGCTCAGGCAGTTTGGGTCCAGAGAGCTCCACCCTCCTCAGAGAGGGCTTGGGTGACCTTTGGCCTGTGAGGTCCACATGTCGGGCAGGTGGCTCCAAATTCCTGGCGCCGAGTTCCTGAAACTTCTGCGTGGAGCTGGACACGGTGGACCTAAGGAGGGGGTTTGGGGTCCGTCTTTGTGGAGTGGAGGAATTTGAAGACTGATCTACCTCCTCGACTTCAAAAGATCTTTTCAGAGCTGAAAAAACAAAGAAAGAGTTCACAATTTAGTCACCACCTACCTGAGCATCTCAAGACGCTTATAGGTGCTGCCTGAGGCTCAAAACCCCCTTACTGCTACTCCACCTCAAGGTTCATAATCCCATTTAAAGCAGGCTCTGCCTCTTTGGACATGTTATAAACTCAGTAACGCAACAAACCAGAGCCAGGAAATTCAACCCAGAGCAGAAATCATCCCAGCGCTGCCCTCATCCCATCCACACACGGTTGGAGTGAAGCAGAAGGTCTCATCACAGCACAGCCCAGCAGAGGGCTTGGGGGCAGCCACCCAGCTCCTAGTGCCTCCCTTTCCCTCTCATATCCACAGGGTACACAGATAAACACAAGCTTCCCAGTGAGGGCTGACAGCAAACAATCCCAGGAGAGCACCAAATCCATAGAAATGCACCAAAGGTGGCAGCCACAGAAGCTGAAATCCTTCAAAACAAACCCAGAGATCATCCCAGCCAAAGGCTGAAGTGTTTTGAAAACACCAGCATGAGACCCAGAGACAAGGAAGAGGCCAATTGAGAGAGCTTAGAGACATCCTACAATCTAAACATCCTCATTTCCACTCCACCAACAGAGCCGTCAGGAGGCAGAGATGGATGCAACATCATCTAGGATGTTCGGGTTTACACTTGAGGAGGCAGCAGTCCTGCCTGCCCCAAGCCCCAGCAGCACACGCAGATTCTGTCCCAGCTCTCCCAGCTGCAGTGCAGCAGACACACAACAGACTGGCACTCAGACCAGGGCTTGTCGTTTTCCTCTGCCTGTCACACAGGTCCCCCTCAGCACACAGAGTTGGCAGGCTACATTAAAATGAAGCCCCCAAACCCCCTGAGGTAAGAACACATCCAAGGAAACCTGATAGTCACTGGTGTCAGACTCTCAGCTTAGGGGCAAAGAGCATTGCTGAAGGAAGCCTCCATCCATGGAGCGAGGCTCCCTTCCCAGTCACACAGACGAAGGCCAGTAGCTGCCTGATGGTTCCTGGCTCATGCCTGGACGTCCATGCAGCCTTTCCCACCCTACTCCAGCCAGACCTCTTCAAAAATAGATGCCCTGAAGCCCATCAGCAGGGAGACAGCCAGGTGGAAATGAAAGACTGAACTTCACATGAAGGAGGGAAAAGCAGAGAATCGCTGCTAGATCTCACCAAAATGGGCTGCTCACACTGCCTGTGCCTTACAGCACCCAGGCACAGTGTCAGCACAGAACGAGGTACAGCCCCAGGGTCCCAAGGGGGTGATAGCTCCAGTATGATGACCAGCACAAGCATCAGTAATGAGTCCACCCATCCTTTACATCAAGGGGATAATATCAGTGAGATTTAGCCCATAAAAACTTGGGCTTGAGATCACACAGGATGCAGGGGGAGAGATTGGAGCACAGCCTTCCCTTGTCCCAGGATGTCCACCCACCCGCGGCCACCCCTGGGGTGGGGCTGGAGAAGGGCCACCATGTACGTGGGAAGCAATTCCTCTGCGTGGGGCTGCTCCAACCCTCTGGGGCAAGGCCAGGGGGCCTGGGGACCCCCCAGCGCTTGGACACATCCATTCACCAGAGAGAAGCCATCTGGCATGGCTGGGGCCAGCCGGTGGGACCGTCCACGTGGCAGCCACCCCAGCTCCACTCCACCAACGGATCGCAGACGCAGCTGCTGACACAGGGCCACCCCCAGCCCCAGGCAGGGCTGGCAGCAGATGCCAGCTGCCTCTGTCCTGGGCAGCAGAAGCTGGGGACAGCGATAGCCCCATCCTGTGGCAGCAGCCCCAAGGGCTCCCAAAGGAGATAGTGCGGAAAGCAAGACCCTCAGAGCTGAGAATGCAGACAGAGCTGAGATACAGGCTTGGGGCTGCTTCCCCTGTTTGTTATTCCCACATTTCAGAGCTGTTCCCACAAGTACGTAGCTTCAGGTCTCCAAAGTCCAGCTGGACCATATACTCTTCAGCACAGACTTTTCTATCCTTTTCCTTCTCCATCACACCCTTAATCCAGAATAGAACCTTTTAGCTATTTTTCCCCCAAATGCCCCGTCTAAAACAATGCAGCAGACAAGCCCAGTTTGCATTCTGCAGGAATACAAAGGGAGCGGAAGGCACAACCCGACAGGGAGCATTTCCCTGGCCTTGAGCTCAGCTGGGCAGGGAAGAGCAGTGCAGGACATGGCCCAGTCAGGCACTGGCAGCTCCTAGATGGCTGAGATCTCAGTTTTGTCCACCTCAGGCCTCTAAAACCCATTCATCACTCCTCCAGCCAGTCAGATCAGTTTCCATTTATTCCCTTCCACAAAGCAGCCTCACGACAGTTGTGTCTGGAGAAACAGTTTGAAAGTAAATGCTCCCAAGCAACCTAATAGCAAAGGAAACCCTGGCAAGTATCATTCCTAAAGGGATTGCCACCTTCAGCAATGGTGGTCCTTGGTGGGACCAAGCATGGCTGCAGCTCCTCTGCTCAGCATCACCTCTCTCCTGCTCCACACACAGTGAAGAAAAAAGGATCTCAGGAAGCAAAACAACTCTCAAAAAAAAAAGGGAGAAAAAGCTTAAAAATAGTCTGTCCTGCCCAGAGCCAAGAAAGGAAAGCAAACAGCCTCTGCCCCAGATGACTCTCCTCCTGGCTTCCTGCGGGAAGCTGGCGTATTCCTTACAACAGCAGGAGCCAAAGGCAGGGCAACGCCATGGGACCCTGCACCGCTCCCACCCTGCTGCTGGGGTCCCACGCTGGCAGTCATAGTTAATGCTCCAGGGCCCGTGGGGCTCCAAGTCCACCCATCCCTGACACCCTAGGCCAAGGTGTCCCAGCATGGGACAGGATCTGGGAAGGCCACGCTGCAGAGTTGTCCTCACTGTGGTATTCTCCAGGGGATTGTTTGTGCTAGTAGGGCTTCCCCAGCCCCACCAGCGGCATCCAATCTGCTGGCCAGTGTCAGAGGCAGCTGGCAGGGAAGAGGCAGAGGTGCTGAGCATCACCCTTCCTTCTCTTCCTCTGGTGGTGAGTGTACAGTGTGGTGTGAACTCAAAACAACATGTTACCATCAACATGTGCTTCCTTTTAACCAGTTCCAAACCAAACAAGGCTGCTCTGCCTCAATTCACCACTGCTGAAGGCAGCAGCTCCCCTCCCACAACAGGGAAAGCCCCAGATTCCCCAAAAATGAGGTTTTCAGGGGCTTCCTTTCAGATCTTTGCCAGCCTCTGCCCATAACCATTATGCCTGGGCTGGGAACCACTCACTGGGGTGTCCTTTTGGGGCCCAGACCTTCACAAATCTTGCAAGGTAGCAGCATTTTGCTCAGCCTCACACAGACATGGGCCACAGTGCAGGGCCAGCTTTATTAACCCTGGCAGATGAGGGAGGCATGGACTTTCCAAGATGTCTTGACCCAAACATGCTCCCTACCAGACAGGCACTTTGGGGCAAGAAACACATCTTCAAAGGTCCCAGAGCAAGCACAGGGTCTGAGAAGCAGCAAAATAAATGACATCTTTCTGTGCTGCACTGCTGGGGATGTCTGCAGAGCGTGGCCACTGCGTCCTCCCAGTCACCCCACGGTCAGGCACCAGCAGGTCACACGCCACCAGTTAAAGCTGCTCTTCAGGGATCTTGCAAATGGGGACGAGAGGCCAGAGGTCTGGTTCAAATCCCAGTAGCTCAAACAACAGCCAAGACTTCTCCACAGAAGTCACAAGCAAATGCTATGGCTGAAGACTCCTATCAATATGCTCCTCTCCCAGAATGCAAGCTGGAGGTCCTTTGGAAATCCCAGCTAAGCCAAAGGTGCCCAGATGCCATGAAGGATTCTATCTTCTGCCCAAGGACTCCACATGTCCTGGTGGGAAGAACTGGAGCTACCCAGCATGCTATCCACTGCAGCTCATCCTGCTCCACAGCCTGGCTCCAGGCGTCCAGTGGGAACCAGCAGGGGGATCAATGAGGGAACATCTGCTCCTTCTTTCTTCCCTTCTTGGACAGAATAGTCAAGTAACAGTTGAGGGGATGCTTTACACAAGGAAACCTCTATGCACAGAGCTCAGGAGGAGACCAAAACAAACAGCAGTGGATGCTGGCTCCTCTGGGTCCCACTTCACAACCAGAGCCTTGGGCTCTGCCATAGCCACAGCGCCCAACTGCTTCCCATTAAACATCCTCTGCCCCTCACACGGTCCCTGTAACCCAGGGGTTACTTTTGCTTGCTTGCTTAAGCACAGAAAGCTTCTCCTGGGTTGTCTGACACACAAGAGTGTTACAGGAGCAGGGCAGGCAGGCGCCCTGTTACTCCACACAACACAATGGTCCCGTTTGAGAACACTGGCTTTCTCTAAACTGCTACCAGATGGTCACCTCCTGTTCCTGGGGAGGAAGGAGGGGGAGGCTGCAGGTCTCATCTTTCAAGGAGCCTTTGGAAACCCAACACAGCATCACCCTTAAAGCTTCCCTGAGCCCTGTCACAAGGCAGCAGGATGCTCATAGCAGCATTCTGGGCCAACTCTAGCACAAAGAGCATGTTTGCCCATGTCACTGCACAGCCACCTGGCTTTGGCTTACCCAAACCTAGTGCCCATGACAGCGTTGAATAGCTGCTGCCATCTGTAACAGAGATGGATACATTTTAGAGGCTCAGGGACAGGTAGGATGTTCTTTATGTATCTATGAGGGGTACTGAACCTAAAAGTCATGCAGCAGAAAGGGAAGGGAGTTGCAGCCCTGTTGCAGGATCAGAGTGGGCTACCTCTATCCTATCCTCAACAACACGGTTATCCCAACTGCACCAAAGCCCTTCAGTGAGGTTAAAACCAGGAGGTTGAGATGGGAAATTCACTGGGCCATGCAGGCAGCAAACAATGCCACACTCACTGGTGGGACTTTGCACTAACAGGTCCAAGGAATTCAGATCCCCTCTTACACCTAGAGAAATGAAGGCAGGAAACTTTAAAATCACCTTTCTCACGGCTACCAGTCACCCAGTGTGAGAGAGAAGTCAGCACTGCTGGGTCCCTTCCCTGCACTTGCACTAGGAGATTTCTCACCTTTCTTTTAGTAATAAACCAGCTCTGCTGCAATGCAAACATATCTCTGTGCATATGTATGCAACAAAAAACTACCGTTGTGGCATGACTCTCTCACTATCCTGGGTCAGGTTATGAATGGTTTCTGCACAAAGAAATCCTTTTTCTGACTTTGCAAACAGCACTCAAAAGAAGCTGCTGTGGATCGCAGTGGGTGACACAAATTGTACACAGCTGATGGGCTGTCTGACACGTAAGAGTCTTACTGCTCTTAGCCTCCTCCCAGAGGAGGGCCGTGAAAATGATGGGGGGTTGGAGCACCTCTGCTACAAGGACAGGCTGAGGGAGCTGGGGCTGTTCAGCATGGAGAAGAGGAGACTCTGGGGAGTCCTAATCACAGCCTTCCAGTACCTGAAAGGGTCCTACAAGAAGGATGGAGAGAGACTGTTTGCAAAGGCCTGCAGTGATAGGATGAAGGGCAATGGCTTCAAACCAGAAAAGAGCAGATTTAGATCGGATGTTAGGAACAAGTTCTTTACCATGAGTGAACAGGTTGCCCAGGGAGGTGGTTTGGGCCCTGGGGTAGGTTGAAAGGCCGATCCTCCCACCATGGGCAAAACCAAAATGAGCCTCAGACAAACAGACTGCAAAAGTGGTGGAAAGTTTAAATGGAAAAGCAGTGAATTCTTTACAGAGAACCACAAGCACAGTGACAAAATAGATCCCAAAGCATACCCAGAAGCATCCCAACACTTCCCTCTCCACACCTGAGGGTACACCCAAAACCCCCAGGGCTCTTTCTTCCCCCCACCTTCCACCGTTAGGCTAATCTCAGCTGGCCAGATGTGAGACTGCCCTTCCCCCTGGCTTTGGGCCTACCCAGGCGCAAGAGGCTCCCCTCATGACCAGATAGCTGTGAGGGAAGAAAGAGGAAGTGTAGAAACCCTGCTGATGGTTTTATAGGGAGCAGGACATTATGGGATGAAATATGTAGCTTCCCGTGTCCACCCCCTGGGCTGGACCCTCAGGATACCACAGGTGTGGCTTGTGTGGTGGCACCGGGGGGGGCACCCAGCCTGAACCACCACAGGCCCCATCCCTGGAGGTATTCAAGGTGAGGCTCAATAGGGCTCTGGGCAGCCTGATCTAGTTGAGGATCAGGTTTACACCCCCTTACTGCAGAGGGGTTTGGACTGGATGACCTTTAGAGGTCCCTTCCAACCCAGACCATTCTATGATGGCACTGGCAACGTGCTGGCAACATGCAGAGCCTGCCTAAACTCTACAAATGGTACCAAGTTATCGAGGAAATTTGGGGATAAGTGCAAGTTCAGAGCTCTGACATTAACCAAAGCTTTCCAGGCAGCATTTCACTCCCAAGCAGCAAGCTATAAAACAGCCCGAGACTGATGTAGCAAACCGTGTATTTACCAGAAGTGAACATGCAAAAGCAAAGTCAAGACTAAGAATAGAAAAAAAACTAAAATCCATGCTCAGATTAATTCAAAATCCCAGCTTTCCAGGCCCTATAATGCAGTTCTAGAAAGGTTTTTAGCTCTGATTCTCCATTACACTTGGGTTTACATAACCATTAACTCTCAGCAAAATGCTTCCAGATCGGAGCAGTGTATTTTACATCCCTTAGATTCATTTCATACTCATACAGAAAATGACACCAAATACAGGCCATCCAGCCCTGCAGATTGCATTACCCACTCTGCCACAGGCTCTCTGCAGCTTTTTTCTCCGGCCCATGCTCCAGTTTCCCTTCATAATTGGAAGAGAGGGGAGAGAAAGAAATCTCTGCACTTCCCAGGGGACGGCAGATTTGGGGGTTGGTTCACTAATATTTCTAAAACACCTTAAAATTATTACCCAAAATGCAAAAGTATGATGCAGATGGTTTTGCAGATGCCAGACTTCCCTGGTACCACACTGGGTGAGGAAGCCAACCCCACGACTCCCAACATCCATGCAGAGGACATGGAGAGTGACTTGAGGTGGGTGACCAGCCCTGGTGGTGGGGACTGTGTGATTAAATCATTAAGTGATTAAGTCTCCACTTGAGAAGATGCTTTGATGGGTGGTGTTGCAACATTGCTGGTTAAAAAGTTGCAGAAAAGGATAAACTGGTAAAAGTGGCTGAAGGAGGGGCCCCATTCAGGCTCCCAGTGCTTCCTGTTGGTTGCTGGTGCCAGTGCAGCCAACTCTGCCATCTCTGTTGGAGGGGGCACCCAGCACTGCAATGCAAGCAGTTGGCCAAGTGTCCTGAAGGCTGACAGAGAGCAGAACCTTCCCTTCTTTTCCTTGGAAATCTAAGTATGGTTCAAAAAAGAAAATTCATCCTTTTCACATTTTCTCATACTGGCATTTCTAATCACCAAAGACTGAAGTCCCAACCCCTGTCCTCACCACACTCCTTCCCTCTCAAACCAGTCCCACAGACCAGCATCAATATGATGCTGTGTGCCCATGTCCTCACCACTAACTCTTGCCATGACTCCCAGGTCCAGGACAAGCTGGGGAGCACACAACTCACCAAGAACAAGGAGCCATACAATTCTGTGATGCTTACTCAGTCACCTCTGCTGCAGGGAGCATGGTGGCACAGCCTGATATGGTCATGACACAGCAATCCACAGGAGGCTGTCTGATGCTGGCAGTGCCTGAATGCAGGCAGCAGGTTCATACCCCACCTCAGCTCACCCTAACTTGGCTGCCAGCAACAGGGCATCTGCTGCAGCTCTGGGAGGATGCCGGAGGAGAGAACATCCTGGCACCTATGATGTCTCACCTTGTGGCAAGCAAACTAGTCAGGGGTCTTGGATGGACCTTACAGCTGGGTCACCGATCCAAAAGTGTCCCCAGGAGACCCAAGTGCTGAGCTCTGTCCAGCAACCTCACAAAAGCAATCAGGGTAAAAGCCTGAGTCAGCTTGAGTCACAGCCATCAGGAGATAAGAGCTCTCATTAATCTGAGGGAAGCTTTACAGAATAAGTTGAGGGGAACAATAAACTCCTTCACTTCCCATGGGTAACTCCTCACCATCACCCTTTGTGCAGTAGGGAAGGGAGCGAGGAGGGCTCTCCTGCACCAGCACAGCAGGTGGGTGAAAGCTCCTGACGCCTCCATGAGTGTAGCAAAGAAAGACAAGGACCAATTAATACCCTGCTGGTATGAAATGAGAGGTGGCCAGGACACAATCCTAGCCCTGTGCTGAAGGACATGCCAGCCCACTCCTGTCCCTGATGGCCCCTGACCCTCACCAAACAGATCCATCCCCATCAGGAACTGGACTCAGACCCACCAACTCATTTCACAGGCTTCAAACAAGCTTACCCAGAATCTAGGGTCACTTCATTTGACTTGTTGCCTCCATCTCTAAAGACCAAGAAGATGACAGAGCTCACTCCAATAGAAGGAGGGAGAGAGGCTGGAAAAGGGAAAGAGCCTGAGTAATGGTCTACAGAAATACACTGCTTTAAATAACAAGGACCTCAGTGAGAAACATGAATATCTGGAGTGATTATGGGCTCTGAAGCCTCCATTATTGTCTTTGGATTTATGACAAGTCCCAGTCCAGTCTCTTGTGGCTGCTGTCTGGGTCCTGGCTCCTGAGAAAACGAGCTGAGCAGTTCCTGCAAGAGGAGGCTGCAGAACAGAAACCAAACCAGCACCCAGACTGTGCGGCCACAGGACACCCAGAGGTGCCTGCACTCTCACTTAGCAGCAAGTTTGCTGGCACATATTGGCCAAGAGATGTAGACGTGGTCACTCCAATTTATTAGGCATGATTCAACATGTTCTAGAGGTGCCTCCTACTCACATCATTAACATAAACCACCAAGAGACAATGAGCTAAGAGTAAAGCATGAGAGTGATCATATTTTATGTTAGCCTCTTCCTAAGAGAAAGATGCTACTGAGATCCCAGAGACTGATGAGTCCTTGGAAAATGGATGGTGCACATCTTCCAAAACCCTGACACACATCCAGGCACCAGCAGTACACTTGCACAGTCAAAAGAGCTGCCCTGGCCCTGGCATAAAGACTCAACCTTTCTCTGTCCCTTCCCCCCCAGCCAATTCTGAAAGGTTTCTTTATGATTAGTGCAACACTGTGCTCACTTTGCCCAGGATTGATCTGTAATGGACAGCAAGAGCTCACCCATGCCAGCCAACACTGGAAACCCTCCCTGCTGACACAGAGCCAAGGACACTCTGCTCCATGCTGCAGTGGTTGCCCGTCCCCAAGGACACACACACAGCCCAGCCCTCCTTGCAGAAGATGACTACAAACAAGGACCTTTGAGCGATCCTACATCCTAACTGGGGCCACAGGCTATCTCCAGAGCCCGGCTCTCGTGGATGAAAAGATCCATGTCCCGTGCTTCCCTTTCCTACTCCTTCACAACCTTTTTATTCCCAAGGAACTAAATATACAAAGGAAAAAAAACCAACCCAGAATGGCAGGTCTCCACTGCTGTAACCAGGTAGATGCAACTCTTCCACTCTGATCATGAAAACCCAGCTCTGCAGGGCAAGATACAACTTCTGCTGGGGAAAACACAACTCCTCTTTTCCCACAGACACCTTCCCCCAGCTCCTGCCTCTCTTACCACATGCTGATTGGCAGGAAACTCTCATCCACCCCATCCTTTTGTATCAGATTTAGAATCATAGAAAGGAAGAGAGGAAGAAGAGGATAAATTCTGAAGCACCTGTGGAGGAGATCAGAGACAATTTGCGGTCTTGAAGCAGCAAGCTACATCCATTGGCTGGGTAGGCTCTACCTAGGCTGGGCTGGTGATGAAGTGTACCAAAAGAGACTAATCACAGTTGTGGAGCCAGCCCAGGAAATCAAACAGGATTTGCTTCAGTCCTAGGGTTGAGATGATCCAAGAGATAATCTGAAAGACCTTTCTGCATTTCCTTTTCCAGGCACTAAACCTTCACACACTTGGGTCAGTGAGTCACAGACCCAGACTCCCAGCCCACTCCCATGCACGCAAGCCAGGTGAGCACTCAACCTGCAAACCCTTAGGCAGGGCTTACAGAAGACACCCTCAACCCAGGTGAGATGCTTCCACAAACATGGAGCACCTCCTCTCCCTTCTCACGGTGGCTCTTCACTGTGTTGAAGTAAAGCCACATTGCCCACATAACACAGTGACCATCCCTCTGGCATGATCCTGCTAATATTAGCAGCAGGGTTGAGTCCCAGCATCTGCAGCATGCAGGCAGCAGCTGCTCCCCATGGCAGCAGGCAGCAGACACACCAAAATCAAGCTGCCTGGGACATGCACTGAGGCCATGTGTCCCAGAGACATCCTAGGCATCTGCTTGAGAAAATGTTAAAGATGAGCTCAAGAGATGCAAGCACATAGAAAAGTTCTGAGAACAACCCAGCTGAGGGATTTTTTTTTGTCTTTAATAGCCCTTAAAACCAGGACACTGAATTATAGAATGGCAGGGGTTGGAAGGGACCTCTGAAGATCATCAAGTCCAAAGCAGGATCACCTAAAGCAGGTCACGCAGGAATGCATCCAGACAGGTCTTGAACTCCACAAGTCAGGAGCTCCTTGAGACAAAGTCTGTGGCTGACATAGCAGAAATACTCTGCACAGGACAGTACAAGAGGTATATGTCTGCATGGAAAGCATTCAGTAGTGAGAAAGAAAATAGAAATAACATGACCAGAGAAGCTTTCCTGGAAGCACTGACATGTCCTGGCAGGGCTGGAGGCTCCCTTCCTGCAGTACCCAGCTCCATGCAGCACACAACAGCTCAGACTGCAGCAGTGCTGAGGCTCACTTGCCAGTGAACACCTGCTCCCCAAGGGAGTTGGACTATGGGGAATGGATAAATCAGGGCTTAAGAACCATCAACAAAGGCTGTCTCATGGTTTCTGCCAGAGGAAAGCTGCAAGCTTGCATGTCCCCTCACAAGCTCTACCACACCACCCTGCTGCTTCATGTACTTATCTGGACATCACACTGAATCCCACCACACCACCCTGCTGCTCCATGCACTTATCTGGACATCACACTGAATCCCACCACACCACCCTGCTGCTCCATGCACTTCCAGCCCCACACAGCTTTCACCATCATTCACAGCTTGCATCTACTGTGACGTTTTGTGTTTCAACATTAGGAGGAAATGAAGCTGGTGTTGACTGACAGCATTGGCAAAGAGCACTCAGCATCACTGCTGCCAACTTGCCATCAGTGACTGCCAGAAAAAATGCACCTCATTTACTGCCAGGACTCTGCTCAGCAGCAGCCACATCCCACCAGGATAAGGAAGCTGGAGCAGATCTCTTCTGTCTTACTACCAGACAGTAGATCATTAGTGCAGAGCACTTTAAATCCTTAGCAGGTAGAGAAATACCATGTTGTGAAGTTTAGAGAGTCACAAGAAGGCTGGATTTGGAAGGGACTACAAAGATCAGCTAGTCCCAATGCCCCAGCCATGGGCAGAGACACCTTCCACCAGATCAGGTTGCTCAAAGCCCCATCCAGCCTGGCCCTGAACACCTCCATGGAAGGGATATCCACAACATTTCTGGGCAGCCCATACCAGTGTCTCACCACTCTCAGAATAAATGACTTCTTCTTAATACTAACCTAAATCCAACCTCTTCTAGTTTAAAACTGTTACCCCTGTTATCCTATCACTACACTCCCTGACAGAAAGTCTGTCCCACTCTTTCCTGTAGGCCCCTTTAAGTACTGAAAAGCCACAAGAAAGTCTCCCCAGACCCTTCTCTTCTCCAGGCTGAACAACCCCAACTTTCAGCCTGTCCTCATGGGATAGGTGTTCTAGCCCTCAGATCACCTTCATGGCCCTGTTTCTGAGTGGAATTATCTTTGGGTATCTTCACAACCAGCCAAAGTTGTGAGCGTAAGCACCCACACCTCTCTCTGCAGTCAAATATCACAGACACCCACACTCCCAGATCACCCAACCTGAGAGGGTCAAGATGGTTTGGGGTTTACACAATATTAACACACTGCACATGCCTCCCACTACCTGAGTTGATTTACTGCTACAGGTTCCCTTCCCTACCACTCAGCAGTTCCTGTCTGAGGCTCCAGGGAGCTGAGTGACCCACAGCTCCTCTCAGCCAGGGGTGAGTTTGGGAAGCGCTGCTGCAACCTCAGCTGAACCAGTCACACTTCCAAAAACCTGCCAAAATCTATAAACCCAGGGGCAGAAGTATTATGCTCTGTAAATCCTGGCAAACCACAGACCTAATAACACTCTCCCCCAGACGAGACAGAGGAGCTCTTGCCAATCAAATTAACATGACTGATGCCCTCCCTGCAGGACCCACTGGCTTAGGTGCATGGTGATCACACATACTGCTGCTTGGGTGCAACCAGTCCTCATTGCATCACCAGGCACAAGAAGGCACGCTGCTCTGCTGTCTGTCCCTTTCATATGTTGCTCTGATTTCAAAACTAACCTGGAATTAAGTATCTCATACTCCTTCTCCCTCCCAAAGGGCCCTTGCATTTCCTTGGGCTCACAGAGCCTGGCAGCTCCCATGCCAGCCACTCCCTGTCTTCTGGAACCTGGCAAGTACAAGAACCCTGTCAACCCTACACCAGGGAGGGATGCTACAAGGCAAGCAGGCAGGGACAACCAGGGTGAAAGCAGAAACAACCAGGGTGATTCGAGAGGGCAGGCAGCATGTAACCAGCAAGAACAAAGAGGGCTCTGGCTGCTGGGTGATCTGGTGTTTCTGCTCCGTGGTATTTTGGGCTGATCTTTCCTGCTTGGCCATGGGCTGCCTGGAGCTGAGATACCCACCCAGCAGACACAAACACTGCATCTCCTGCCCTACAGGCCAGAAATTAATTGCCTTGTTCTTGGGAAGCTGCTGTGCTACTCAGAAAACTAATTAAATTGTGAAACAGTAGCCCCGGTCCCTGCTCAAGGGGAAGGCCAAAGCTTTTGGCTCTGATGCACAGAGCTTTCCCCTGCCTCTCCCTCTGCACAGGCAGGAGCTATAAAGTGTTCCATGGACTGACAAAATAAATCGCACTGCAGAGCAGCTCAGTGCCACCAAGGAGCACACAGAGCCCGAACAAGCAGCCCTGAGGCTCACAGCAGAGTCTTTATCATACCCAAGTAGGGAATTACTCATTCTTCAGAGATTTAAATGCAATCAGGGCAGGCGAGAGGGAAGGCTGTAATTACATCAGAGCTCGGAGCCCTGCAGTGGGAAGCTCACACAAGTTCCCAAAGGACAGTTACAAAGACGCCGTTGAACCCCGAGTGCCAAACCGATGGTGTATTTGGGTTGCCCTCTGTCTCCCCACACTTCTTAGACCACAGGGACATGACTTCCTTCAATTTCACACTTAGCCTTCCACTCCCGACTTTAGCTGAAAAAAAGCCCAGGGGATGGTAAAAGACGACATGAATGTGGCTAAACCTTAAGACAAGGCCCGCAGAGACCCCAGTTCTGCCACCCGTTTCCTGCCTGACCTGGAAGAGGAACCCTTGTGCTCTCAGCTTCCTAGCAGGAAAAACACCACCAGCTCCTTCCCGAAGGCAAGGCTGGGTTCACCAGGAGGCGGTGAAGTCCTCTCAGCCTATAGCTAGACTCGCACAGCCCCTGGATAAGCTTTCACCGCGGCCCCCAGATCTCCACTATTTCTTGGTTGTTTTTTCTAGAAACCGCTGCACGAAGCTCAGTTTGGGTCGCTGCCAGGATGCGAGAGTGCGTAGGGACGGAGCTGCTCTTCCAAAACCCGGCTCCGTAAGATGAGCTCTCCTGAGCTGATCTCTCAACGTTTGCTTCAGAGAAACCCCTCCACCCTTCTTCTGCCCATCTCCAACTCTCGTACACGTCTGGCAGCAGCACGCTTCTCCACTAGCTTGTTTTCTTGCCTGGAAAAGCCAACACACGGGGCAAGAGCTGCAGATGCCCGAGGGGAAGACATCCCAGTCCTAACACCAAGGGGACTGAAAGATCCTCCATCGGAGAGCTTGTCGGGCAGCTGGAGCTCTGCCATGGGACAACTGCAAAGCTTCCCAGGGTGGGCAGATCCCACTATGGGCATACATGAAACTTAGGTTAATTATCCACCGCCCAGCTATTCCAGGGTTGTGTTTGCGTCCAAAATCTGGGAGTCGACAGAAAGGAGTGGGGTTTCACAGACTTCCAATCGTGTCAGGCTGAGTTTGCAGCTCAAAGTCTACACAAACCAACTCGGAAAGGCAGGAAAGGGGAAAAAAATCCCGCAGGATCCTGTCTTAGCATATAAAACCCGCCGCAACGCTGCTCCGAACAAAAGCCGCGGCACCGATACCCCCGCCCCGGGGCTGCGCTGGCTGCCAGGGGATGCGGGCTGGCCCCCACCGCCCTTGGGTCCCCGCTCCTCACAGCCTACTCGGGGAGGGTTACCCGCAGCGAAGCCCCGTCAGAAGCCGGGTCCACCTCTTGGGCACCGCCGGGGAGAAACGGAAGGCAGCCGGGCTCCCGGGCAGGGAGTGCTCAACCCCGCTCCGCCACAGCCCCCCAGAGCAGCGCGGTGCCTGCGAGAGGCGCGGGTGGCTCCGCGCTGCCCGGCCACAACTTCTTCCTCGCTTCTTCCTCAGTTTAGCCCAAACAGCAGCGGCAGCTCCCCCACACAGCTCGGGGTTTAACGCACACACACTCACGCCCACCGCAATCCCCAGGGCGACCTACCTTCGAAGTCGGAGATGATGCCCTCCAGGTGGGCGTTGACGGCCGGGTCGGCCATGGCGGGGCGCGGAGCGCTGCCCCCCGGCTCTGCGAGTCGCGGGCGGGCGGGTTCGAGCAGCAGCAGCCGCCGCCGCCTGCGGCCGAATGAATGGCGGAGGGCGAACGGCTGCGGCCGCCCCCCGCTCCGGCGGGCAGCCTGCCATGCCGCCCGGCCCGGCCCAGCCCGGCCCAGCCCAGCCCGACCCGGCTCGGCCCGGCCCCCTCGCCGCGCACTGGCTGCTCCCCACGCCCGTCACACGCCGCCCCGGCCCCTCGGTGGAGCGGCGGGCGGGGACCCCCGCACCTCTCCCCGGGTGGGTTGGTGAGTGGAAGAGGCACCCGCGGGGGAGTCGGGCACTGCCCCCGCCCCGGGACACATAGCATCTCGCGGACATGCCGCATCCCCCCGGCCCAGGAAAGAGCTCAAAGTAGGGGCTGGACGCCGCTGTCGGCTATCTGCTCCCGGTCAGCCCCAAGCCCGCGGTCAGAGGGTGATGACCAACCCATGGGTGCCCGAGAGATGGATGGCCGTTACACCACTGATGTTCTCGAGCACCCATATCCCATCCACTTCCCGATGTGACCTTGTTTAGACACACTCCTGGTTTTGTCATTTCTCAAAATCCAACTGGAGCACGAGCAGGGCTGGCCCAGCACTACCAAACCCAAGCCCCCAAAGCAGCAGAAACAGCTGCAAAACCCGCTCCAAAGCCAAGGACACAGCTGGGCACACCTGCACTGAGCCCCATGCTGCCACAGCTCACTCCTCTCCAGACAGAGCCAGCAACACCAGTGCCAGCTTTGGGCATTAACACTAGCCCCATCCCTGCCACTTCTCACACCCTCTCCCTTTGTGCATCTTTCTGCTCCTTCTCTGATGTTTCTCCCTTCCCGTATTGATTCAGATCCTGCCCTCCTGACCCCCCTTTTATCCTCCCCACCCTGTATTTTATTAGCATCATTTAAAAGTGATGATACCCACTGAAACGTGTCCAGGCACATCAACAGGAAAAGGAGAATTACTGGGCTGGGTTTTTGTCCACTTTGGGTGAACCATAAAGAAAAATTATGCAGAACAGTAGCACTGTTAGTGCCTGGTGCTGCAGAAAGTACATGCTTCATCACTTCTGTCACATGTAATTTTACACTTCCAAAGTCTGCAGACACCACAGACTGCCCAAGAGTGTGTGTGAACCAGAAAATGAAACCAACAGCACCAGCTATTTGTTAATAGCTTGAGGTTTTACTCCAAGGAAAGGCATTATTTTAAAACATGAGAACTACTTAAATAATCTTCAGAACACCCCTTTAAAATGGAAGTATGTTATTTTAAGGTATACAGTGGTTTTCCTCCCCTTCTGCAGAGACCATGGTCATCTCTTTCATTTCTTGCACTGCCAGTGACATCAGAAACCAACACACCACAACAGAGCACAGGAAGAGGCTTCACATCACTCTGCCATTGCAGCACACAGATGTAAATGCCTCCCCATACCACACACCATCCAGAAAGCCACAGCTGCCCATCTCCCCAGCAGCCCCACTCCTGAGCACCACTACCTGTTCCTGATGCTTTAGAGGAGAGCAGGAGTGAGCATGGACCCACAGCTCAGTGCCCAGTGTCATGTCCCTGCTTTCCCCACATCCACACACGCTCTGCAGGGAGCAGTGCCACACTGCATAGAGGCACACACTGTTTGACCTGCACTGCTGGCATCAATTTTCCAAATAAACTGGCTTTATTTTTCAAGTCTGCTCAAGTGGTCATAGGCAGATCACACCCACAATCCATTTCAAGTAGGCAAAACCATAGCTGTCAATAATTAACCTCAGTTATTGAGTGAGGAAAAAAAGATACTTGGTTAAAAACTGCAGAACCTAGATCAGCCTTTTGTGAAGGCCATTAAGCATCAGAACTCCCTGGTACATTGTCATTGCAAGGTTGCAGAGTGGGTTTAAAGAGGGGGAAAATAATGAACCAAGCAAGACAAAACAAAAATCAGCATCACAAAAAGAAAAATAATTAAACAAAATGCAGTGTGGGGAAGAACTGAGCACATTTTTTTGGTGTTCAGTCTGCCCTCTTGCACACCCCATAAGATTCAGAATCACACTCACTGCTTAGAGTTTGCTGGCACTCCCTGAACTAAGTCACATGGGGATCACTGAGGCACTGTGATGGGGACTCTGTTTTTGAGGTCAACCAGAGGCAAAAAGAAGCAAACCACCAGGAAATAAAACCAAACCTGTTTGATGGGCTGTGAATAGTGAGTGTCATGAGCTGGGCTCATGAAACTGGTGAGGAAGCTCAAAGTATTTTAGCACAAGAGTTTGAGGCAGTTTGGTTCAGTCCCAGTTCCTTGGCTCACTCTGCCTTTCCTAAGAAAGATGATGTTATCATCCTGGATCTAATAAAGGCTTAGCAAATCAACAGGCCTAGAGGAGAGCTCCAAGAAGTGTGAAATAAAATATCCGGACTGTAAGTAGGAGTTCATTTTCATTAAAACCAGGTGGTTAATATTGCACCCATGTGCACCTAAGGCACTGAAAGGGCAGAGGAAGATGGAAAACTACATCTACTAAAGAGTAGCAAGAATATCCAGAGCTCTAATAGTAAACATTTAAAGCAGGAAGGTATGTAAACAACTCGCTCCACAGCAAGTAACCCAAGTGCCTGCTAGCACAGGAGGAACAAGCTTTCCTCCAGGGAGATAAGCCCATCCTTCTCTCTCCTGGAGACTTTCTTGCGCCTTTATCTGATTTAGCCATGGTCAAACACATGGCTTTACAAGGGTGTAAGACCACAAACATCTTTTACTTGTCCAGTCTGCATGAAATAACCATTTCATCTCATTTTCTACCTGCACCCTGAACCCAAAAGCTTGTGTTTAGCTAACTGCTCAAAAAAGACAGCAACCCTGGGAAACTGAGCACCCATCCCAGTGGGATGCAGAATCCACCTGGAATTGGTTTCTGGGGCTCTCTGCTAGCAGAGCACAAGCATGCATTATACTACTCATCCAAATCCAGTTTCAGCACAGGCCCTGCTTCACTCTTGTCTGGTAAATCGAGGAGATTAAGAACCCTGAGCATCCCACACTGATCATGTCAACTACATTCCTTTTGATAAGCTAATCTGGTTCTGCTCCTCTGTCCATGTCAGGTGTTTTCTTCAGTCCCTTAGTCATTTACTTGGCTTTCCTGCTCCTTTCTCCCAACAATTCACAAGTGTTTATTTTTATTTAACAGAGAGAACTCACTTTTCAAAAGAGAAGAGAGCAGATCTCATCTCTGCTGCTGCTCCCCTTGCTTACACAGCCAAGGGTCTCACTGGTTTTGTTGTATCAGTGGACTCACCTTGAGCTCCTGGTCAGTGAGACCTTCAGGATACTTCACGCAGCAACGGCTGCCTGAGGCACAAGCCCTGTTCTGCATACTGCTGGCTGCAGGAGGGATCTAGGACAATGCCTTTCCCTGCTACAATGGAAACATTTCTTGTCTGCTTACTAACCCAGGCCACCAAGTGCACTGACTGCCCAGTCCTTTTTCCTTCATCATGCACTTCAGATGAGCAATAGACTTCCTGCAAAGTTGTTTTGTTGGCCTAGAAGTGATTTCCTGCCCTCAAACAGACAGTCTGGAAAATGTGCTGATCACTTCGTTGTAGATACCAAGCGAAAACTAGATCAATGCCATGATAGCTGGCAGACACAAGAAACCCTGACTCTTGTCCCCTGGGTACCTTACCCCTGGGCTCTCCTGATCTCCAGATCACAGACTGACCTCCTTCAGAAGCAGCCAGTGCTGGATTCTGCCTCTGTCCTGACATAGGTGTGGAGCAGATCTAGAAAGTCACTTCCATGAGAAAAAACCCCAAGGAGATTTTAAGTATCAGTGTTAGAAGATCCCTTATCAAGACAGGCTAAGGCAGAAAAGGGACTTTCCTATCTACATGCATTTTAAACAGCACTGTGCAGTTTCCCTGCAAGCTGCTAAGAATGCAGTTTTTCAGGCAGACTTTCTTCCTCCCACAAGTCAAGGGTTTCTCTGAACCCATGCAGCTCTTATCGGTCTCATGATCTGCTGCAGTCATGAGCGTCAGACTTGGTTCGAGGAGGTGGCATGAGTCATTGGTGCTGCCTGAATCTTCAATCATCTTGTACACAAAAGCAGGTAATTCACCCACACCTTCCCTTTCTTCATCCTATTTTAATTAGAAAAAAAACCCACAAGTCTTTATTGATCCTGGCCTCTTCTATAAAATGCTTTTGAGACAGACTGATCAAAAGTACTATGTAAGAGCAGCTAAGTATTATTATCAACCACCTAATGTTTCTATTGAGGGTCCAAATCCCTTTTCCTGCTGAAACATCCTTCTCAGCCTTTCCAGGTTGTAGTGTGTAGATGGAGGCTCTTGCACCCTTCAACACCAACTCCCAGCATCTGCAGTGGTCCAGCACCCCCCAGGGCATCTCTTCAAGCCGAGGCACCAGGCAGCACTGGCTGCACCATCCCCTTGGCTGTTGTTGGACAGGCAGCACCAGTGCAGGGTAACAGCCAGAGCCAGATGTATAACGACCCAAACAGGGAGGATTTTGAAGGTGAAGGAATAGTGAGTCACATCTTTCTAAGCCAAAAAGACTGCTGCAATTACCTTTCCTTTCCACTCCTCTGCTCCCTGCACCTCCTCAGTTCTTGTGCTTCTGCCTGAAAAAACATTTCTGCTTCTGAATCCACCAGGAAGAGGTGGAGTGATCTCAGGTGGGGAAACAGGGGCATGTAGCAGCCATCACTCAGAAATGGGGGCCTGGCATGTAATACAACCAGACCTGGCTGTGATGGTGAGCAGTGCCAAATCCAGCTCCTTGGGAAGTGCCAGTGTTACTGGCTGAGAAGGAGAGGGGGAGACTCTGGAAGGAAAACCGGAGCTGTGGTTCCCACCACCTCCACCCATACTTTCATGAAGGTGACAGCATGAATCCAGCCCTGCTGATTACGCAGGAACTGTCACGATGAAAGGTTCTTTCCCAAGGCTTCAGGCTCTTCCTGCTTCCAAAGGAGTAGGAAATAGAGCGAGGACAGCCACACTTCAGTGCTAGTCACACTTCCCTTGGCAAGGAAGCCAACATCATGGGAAAAGTTTAACAAATCAAACCAGGGTTGCTGCTGGAGATTTCTGGGTAATTAATTGATTTTCTTAATGAAGGAAGCATGGGCAGATCTCAGCCCTTAGAACCATGGATCTTCACAACCCCTGTTACAGACAGGGCCAGGGTACTGCACAGAAAGGGTCAGGTGACTTTGAAGATAACAGAGATTAAAACCTGGAAGAACAATGGAGGGTCAATAACTAAAGATCTTTTAATAAAGTTTTTGCTCATGAAAAGTGCATCAGCACCAAAGACCTTACTGCACTGGAGGGTCCCAATGTGACCACAAGCCACCAATGCCATGCAGTTAAAGCAAATGCACTTCTAAGATGTAATAAATGAGACACTTTCAGCAGCAAAGCAGAAATCACTAGGGCTCCATCTTGAGTCATCCTGGCTACCCACCACCAGTAAAAGTAAGCAGAAATGAAGGTGAAAAGGGGATGGGAGTGCAAGAAGCATTACATGCAGATGCACCACAGGGGAGAGCTGCTGCAAGCAAAGATCACCGTTGCCAAGGGAACAAGAAAAGCCCCAATCCAAACCCAAACATGGTTATGGTATAACCAGGCCAATAAGAGCTGGAAATGAGAAGATCTTAACAGCTAGTGATGGGAGATACAAAGGGACTGCTGTGAAATCACAGTGGCAAAAAGCCAAACAGGTTTCAATGTGGGGCAGAGCTGCTCACAGGAAATACAGTGTGGCATGGGGAAGATGGTCCCCAATCCTACACCTCAGATATTCACTGCAGAAACTGGGGAAACAGCAGACCTGGTGTTCTGGGCCAGCCCTGGAGCTGAGACAGCCCATCAGAGCCAGGCAGATGGAGGAAAAATCACAGACACAAGGTCCCTGCAGCCTCTTCTCCCTATCTCCAGCAAGCAGATAGCTGTGAAGGTCAAGGTTTAACTTCATCTTAGGGATAACTCTAAGTTAGCATGCAGAGTGAGTACTGGCTCATTCCTGAGCAGGACAAGGGAATGTAGTGCATGTGGTTGCACTGAGCAGGGCCAGGGAAGGACCAGCAGCCATCCTCTCACCCTGCTAATCTGAAAACAGAGCGGAGTCTTTTCCATGCCCCACGTGTGCACATGCTTGATAGTCTCCTCTGCCTCCATGGGGACCAATGAAGTCACTCTGAATTACACCAGTGCTAAGGTGGGCAGGGCATTGCCCTTCTCTCTGGCAGGTCCCATTGCCTGCCAGAGAGAAGGGTGCTGCAGGTGAGCACCCTCTATGTGTGGATCTAGCAGCACATAGCTGGGTTGTGAGGGCACAGCTCTACCACCACCAACACCCTCCTGTGCACTCTGAGCCTCATCAGCCCAAGAATTTTGCCCATTTACCTGGTGATCTGTGTGCACAGGATGAATTTGCTGTGGGCCCCAGTGACCTCATGCCAGTGCTGGAGCCCAGCTTGAAGCATTTCACACCAAGCCAGCGATTCCGGCAATTGTGCACACCGAGAGCCTGGAAAGGGAAACACTGTCCCCAGCCTGGGCCAGGCACACCATCCCAGCCCCAGCCAAACACACAGCCAGCTGCCCCAGTGTTCCCAGTGGGGCTGTGGGGATCCCTACTGCACTGGTGGTGCGGGCTGGCAGCCCCCATGCCTGGGAAGGGAAAGGAAGCTCAACTCCCTGGTGTTGATTAAACGGTGGGGGATGCTTGCAGGGGAAGGAAATGGAAAGAGGATCAGGAACTGCATCTGCCTGAACCTCATGCAGTTAAAACAAACTTGGTCTCATGCCCTTGTTCTTCTCATTTATTTTCAGGTCAGACTTTCCTAAGAAACTGGGAGGTGCAGTTTAGTTTCTGAGCAGAAAACTGACTTAATTACTTCCATTATTTAAAAAAATTATAATTAATTACTGCATTTTAATATTAAGACCAAATAGGGGGAAAAGAAAACAAAACAAAACGCCACAACAAAACCAACCCAGCACTGCATGACAGCACAGATGTTTTAATAGAGATGAGAGGCTTCAGAACCCTTGCTCATCCTCTAATGAGTTTAACACACACACGGCACGGCACGTTTCCATTGCAGAGCCTTCCCGTGCAGCTGAGGAGCCATCTGACTCCAGGAGAAACTGTAGTGCCTGCACCTCAAGGTAGGGAAGACATACCACTCCCCACCACCACCCCCATTTCCACCATATACATGCTCATGGTAGTTGCAGGGAGAAAAAGGGGAGGCAAGGGTCAGCCAGAACACTGAAGCCCTCACAAGGAGGCCATTTCCATGGCTGCAAACTTCCCAGCAGTCCACAATCAGGCACAATTTGCAGGAACACAGAAACTGGCAGCGCTTCGTGCGTGCACTCCCCTTCCAGATGTGCATGTCTCATTTTCACGTGGTGTCCGAGGCAGGGCTGGAAACTCCATCCCTGCACAACAAGGGGAGGAGGCAGGCCCAGCGTCAGCTCCCCATGCTGAGCCCACCTCCCCAGAAGAGTCATGGGTGCAAATTCCACTCCATCCCAGCTCCCCATGGGCATCCCAGCAGCTTTGGGCATTGTCCCTCACACCTCCGGTGCTCACCATCTATATTCCATCACACAGGGCCACTGGAGCCCTGTAGGACCTCCCTGTCCCCACTGCAGAGCAGGGTGTGAGCTGGGAAAGCAGCTTTTACAGCCACCACCTCTGCTGCTCTCTCAGCTGACTGCTGATGACCTTTTCAACCCAAAACTTTCCAGTCATAAATATACCAGCTTATGGCACAAAACTCGCTTTTCTTATACTTCTTCCCTGCTTCTCCAAAAGCCATTTCCAGCAGCTCAAGCTCCCTGCACCAGCCCCCAGTTGTTTCTCCTTGCTCCTCCAAGATATTTCAGGCATGCAACAAAATCTGCTGCAGCACAAAGACCCTAAAACTCCCTGCAAAGACTCAGGAAGCACCATGAGCTGTAGGTCAGGCCTTGGGAGCAGCGTACCTCCTGATCTCCCTGGTTACCATCAAAGGTTTTATTATTATTATTCCTTTTTGACATAAACCAGTTTGATAAGAACAATTCCCAGATGGAGCCGCAGCCCCACACCCACTCTGCTTCCTCCGGGCAGCGTGGACACAGCGCAGGAGCTCAGCGCACGGCGGGAGGAGGACGCAAGGGGAGAAGGAGAGGAAGGAGAGGAAGAATGAACACATTTTTCCTTTCCTCTTAAAGGCTTTGGCAAATGCCAGCAAAACCACCAGCAAGGATGCTGAGGTGTGGCTGTCAGCATCTGCCCAGCACCGAGCACCACTGCTGTCTTCTTCTTAGCTCCAGCTCTATCACACAGCAATGGGAAAAGTATAAAAGTGGGCAGGCATCTCTGCCAAAATCCACATTCTGTGTGCTCCTGTCTCCATGTGGATGGGAATTTGGGTGCCCCTGTCATCACCCTGACAGGCAGAACCGTGCCTTCAGCTCCATTGCCTGCATTGCTGCTGCCCAGGAGAGTTTGGCAGGTCCAGTGCTGGCATACATAAAACATTAGGCAGGATCGGTACCATTAAACTCCTGGGCTGAGGGAGTGCAAATCAGAAAGAGATGGGCCAGCCTAGACCCAAGGAGGCACCAGCTGCCTTCAGCAAGGGCAGGTCTGCCTTGGCTTTTACATCTCATGAATTATCCTCTTGAAAAGTGAATTACAACTCTCTCATGCTCACACCAATGACACAACCAATCCCCCACTAACTGGACCCCAGCATAATCAGGCATGTTCTCCAGCTGCTGGGCAGCACTAAAGCAGCAACCTCAAGCCATCTGTTCAAGAAGTCTGCCCCAAACACAGGAGGCAACCCAGGCATCCAGACTCCAGTCACCTCTTCTGCTGGAAAAAGCAGGCCAGGATGATGCCCTCACTAACCAGATCTCCCCTCAGCACAGCAGACTTTGCTTCCCTCCCCTCTGCCATCTCTCAAACACCCAGCACTGCCAACACAGACTCAACCTGTTCTACAGATGTAGAAGTTGCACAGCTCATTTAAAAATCTGGATTGAAAAAATCCACCTGGGTTGGAAGCTTCTAGGAGAATTTCCTTTGATTTCTTCTCCTTTTCAGATGTTCACTTCTTCTGCCTGCCCCAGCTCTTGCCATGCACACCCTTGTGCCTGCAGGGCACTTGTTTCTGCTCAGATTAAATGATTACTGCAGGAGGGACCTGCTGCTGTCACCACCACTCTGTCTGCTAGGAAAGACTGTCAACACTAAGCCTCAACCAGGTCAGGACAACACTTGGGCTTCCCCCATCCACTCTTGCCCCAGTGCAGCTTTCCAAGAGCCATCTCTCAGCACAAAGCCGCAGCCAGCACACGTGGCTGGGGGATGCTGGGGATTGCAGCCTCCAGAAACAAAAGAGGATAAAAAAAAAATTAAATAGCTGGGAGATGTGCTGCAAGCAGGCCAAAAGCAAAGGCCATCCAGTGTTTGCCCTAAATGGGAAAGGGGCCTGTGAGCAAGCTGGGGGCAGAGCACCAGTCACGGAGAGAGACGGCACCAAGCCAGGCAGAGAGAAGGTTGCCAGCAAGCTGTGTGAGGGGGAGAGAGGCTCTGCTCTGGCAATCCTCCCAACAAACAGGGCAGGAGAACCCTGGAGATGGGCTGAGTTTGGTGGTCCCTGAATAGGGTGAAACTCAGAGGCACTCCAGCAGCATCTGCCCTGCCATCAGCTGTGAGACACAGCCCTGCCCTGGGTGGTTGTACAAAGCATCTTGCTGAAGGCTGCCGGGCAATTAGCTCTGATGCTTTGGTTTCTAATAGCAGAGTCCAAATGTCCTGAATGAGCTGAGCTGGAGTCGCTCCCTCCCAGTGACGAGCAGGGCTGGACAATCTCTCCCCATACACAGCCTGTCCTCTATTTTCACCCATAAACCCCGTGGCCAAGCCCAGCAGGGAAAGGGCAACAGGGAAATTCCCCTTAGACAAAAGGTGGCTGCTGCCATTGCACCAAGTCATTCCATGACCAGATATTCATACAAAGCTCTCTTGTCATTGTCTCTTCTGTCATCTCCAGACCCCAGGGCAGCTGTCTCCACTTGCCACCCCACCATACACTCCACTCTGGTGAGCTCAGCCTTCCCATGCTGGCTTTTTCTTAATTCTTGATCTTACTTTGCAGTGCCCATAATAACCACACCAGGTCAGGGAGTATTGGACTAGATGTTCCACCAACAGGATTAAACTGCCCTTGTTTAGCAGAAGTTAAAATAAGGTAGAAACAAAATCTGAAATGTTTTCCCTTATAAAGGAAAGTGCTGGGTGCAGTAAGCATCAGCCCTTCTCATTCAGCAGGGACTGGCAGTGTCTGTGAGCTCTGGGGATATTGTTATTCCCAGACAAGTAATCACAGGGCAAACCAACACAGCCATGTTTATGTTATCACAAGGGAATAAACTGCCAGACCTGAGCTCTGTCTTTCCATTCCTTGCTCCTCCCCCTGGACCCCCTCCGGAAGAATCCCTCTGCAGCACGGTACCTCCAGTTTGGACGGTTTAACGACCAGAAGATGTTCCTGAGAGTTAAATAAAACTGTCCTGCATCCCTGGGGAGTGTTCCTCTGCAGAAACATGTGCTTTGACACACCAGCAACACCCTCTTACATGAAGGAGGACCCTTAATTACTCTGCAGATGCATGCTGTTGCCACCAGCCCTGGCTCTCTGGTCAAAGATCTGCACATCCCCTGCCAGGGGCATCTCAGCTGCAGTTCCTGCTCCACTTCAGTAGCTCGTTTCCAAACAAGCCTTCTCAACAGCGCTTGTGTGTAACTTGCTGCCTGCCAGCTGGAGGGTGGACAGCTATTTCATACACTGCAGAGAAGGGCTAGCAGTCCAGAGTAGCACTGTCTGCTTGCTTGGAGCCAAGAATGGTGACTCAATGCTGAAGCAGGGCTGGGCTGCCCTGGTCCTCACCATCCCCTGCAAAATCTGAGCATTCAGCAAGATTTGCAGGCATGATGGCAGAGGCATGCTCTCGTGTGACTCTGGTGAGACAGGCACTGTAGAAGCACCTAGAGGCTGGTTTGTACAGAAGCAGGCAATTGCTTGGAGACAGAGGTGCCCATCTGGTCACTTGCCAGTTTGCAGGCAGATTTAAGACATGAGGGAATTGAACCTCCGGTCCAGATGTAACTGTGGCCAAACAGGCCACCTCCTTCAGCAGCCTCTGGGAGAGTCCTGGCAGCACAATAAAAGGAGTATTTAGTAAAGCTACAAGTTTGCTTGCAAAAACTCAAGGGTGATGAGCCATTTTGCAGCCAAACTTCATATAAACACATTGATAATGATGCTAGCATCAGAGCTGCAGGTGAATAGGGTTGCACAGCAACAGCAGCCCCCTCTGCCTGCCTCAAGGAAGCCCCTTTCTTGTAATGCATGTTTAATCCATGATCTGCGTCTGCTGCCAGCCACATTCGTACCAAAATCTGCTCACCTCATCTATCTTCTGTACAGACATGCACAGATTGAGGTGAGGTGGGAGCACAGGCAGAACTGCAGAGCTTGCCTGCAAATTCCTCTGTTCTGTACTCTCCTGTCCTTTGGTGAAACCTCCACCCTGTCTTCATTAAATATCTTCATCAGAGTTGAGCACACAGATGTGGGCTAGCAGCATCACACAGCTGCAGCACCCTCACATTAGGTGTGGCTAAAAGCTTCAGCATTTTGCAGCTTTGATGAAGCCCATCTGAAACATACTCTTGGTCATGAAGAACCATTTCTCCACCCTATCCAGGGGACATTCCTGCACCCCACTGTCTCTCAGGGCAGAGAGACTGAAGGACCTCCTAGCACTGAAAGCAAACATCACCTCTTGCTCACAGAGACCTCCTGCAACATGTTTCCTGGGGCTGCCCCAGCTCTGCTCTGTGGTCTAGGAACAGCCTCACCAGCCCTGCCAAGTTGCTCATTAGCTGACACACCAGCAGCAAATTGTGCTTGGTCTGCTGAGGATAACATTAGGTTTGGGACACTCAGATTCGCTTGTAGTCACGTTCATGCAGTCCCAGGATAAAGGCTGCAGGTTCATCTCTAATGGATCTGTCTTGATGTGGCTGTCACTTCCATTTGCGTCGCTCAGCAGCTTTGCTGACTGCTTCAGAAACTGCAGGTTTGTGCAGCTCCTGGTCCCTGAGCTCAGCCAACCGTGTTGACTACAGTCAACTTCACAACGGCAAAAGAACAGACACCAAGCACTCGCCCTGGCAGAGAAGGAGACGATGTCAGCAGAAGTCAAACTCCTGTGAGTGCACACGTGAAGACACCTCACTGAGTTGAAAGAAACAACTCTTCTTCCTCAGCTATTGCTGTCATCCTCCATCATTTATACATGCTGACCAGCTACGACCTGCCATGACTTTCATGGTCATTCATTAGAACCATGGATCAAGCACTCCACAGCATAATGAATATTCATCCTGCCTTCCCTGGCAATGAACTGGGATCCCAGCAGAGTACAAGCTCTGCAAAGCCTTCCCCACCCGCTTGCAAGGCACAGAAGTGTGGGAGTTGAACAAGGATCTGTATTATCCACTAAACCACAGGATGAGCTTTGCAGGAACTGGCAGGCTGGATTGCTTCCAGTCGCTAAAGAAGGCAAATAGTCCACTGTAGTTCTCGCATGCCAGAAATGTTGAGCATCTGCAGACTTGAGAATGTGAAGACAACCCAACCCCACACTGAGAACCAGCAGCCTCCCTCTGCACACCCCTGGCAATGTGCTACCCAGAGGCAGAGCTGTACTGTTGAACAACTCTCGTGATTTTCCTGGATTAGGCATTAAAAAACCATTTTGAACACAGCACTTCCCTCCTATATCCAGCAAACTTCTCTCTGACAGAGAGAAGAACTGACTGAACTCAAGGAAAGCTGACAAAGGAATAAACCAAAAGAAACCTCTCATCTTATAAGGAAACAGTCATAGCCTCTCCCTGCTGAGGGCTTTACCTGGGAAGGCCTGACCAGACATTGTGCAGCAGAAGGATGGTTAGTGGGAGATGAACTGAGCATCTTCTAGGGAGAAACATCTCAAGGTAGACACAGCTCTAAACAGCTCACACAGTCTGGGGCTTCCTGAAAAGTTTCCCATCCCAAAGAAAAGGACTTCTTTGCACGTCACCACCACCTCTGATCTTTTACATGACTATTACTCTATCTTTCAGCCACATCTGAAGAGTCTGGATGTCTATCTTTCACTTCAAGTGCTCCCCCAGCCCACTGCAGGTGCTTGAGAAAGAATTTCTAGCCCCAGCAGTTAGACCTGTTAGGCATTTATAGGATGCTCCTGGTCTGCACTTTGCTGAAGTGCTTCTCCCAAGGGAGCTGCAGCACTAGAAGGTCTCGAAGGAGCAGCCACAACATCACCCATCAAGCTTCCCAGAGCTCAGTTCTGAGGAAGCAAAATCTCCAAGCCTGGCAATGAAAGAGCTCTGCATTGTGTTATCTGTGCTTTTGCTTCCATTCCTCTCTGACCTTCACACCCAGAGCTGGGAGCTCCTTCCAGCCAAGCCTGCTTAGAGCAAGCACTTTCTCAGCTTGAGAGCCAAGAGAAGCCCCTGTGGACCACAGCCTGTTGCTGCATTTGTTGTCAGAAAAGCACAGCATGTCAGAAATCACGAGAAGGGCAACGAGCTGTTATTTATGACACAGATTTA
Source organism: Melanerpes formicivorus (assembly GCF_026170545.1). NCBI lineage: Eukaryota > Metazoa > Chordata > Aves > Piciformes > Picidae > Melanerpes > Melanerpes formicivorus. Next base: position 8,758,915 of record NW_027142373.1, on the reverse strand, counting down.
TTGCTACTCTCATTCCCCAGGCCCCCTGGAAATCTCAAAGTGCCCTGGCTTCACAGCAAGCCTATGAAATGCCTCCTCAAAGCCCATGTCCTGCCTCTTCACTTTCCCGCTCCACCCAGCCCCAGAAGCTCCCAGAGGTGTGGCATCCTCCTTGGCCTGCCAGCACGCAGATAAACCTCAACTCCTACGCCTTCCTAGAGAGAAAAACCTGATTGTGCCGTGGTGGGTCTGCAGGGCCAGCTTCTGCAGCAGCCCAGACTGGCAGAAACTCTGCAAGAGGGGATTAGGAAGGTACAAGGAGGTGACACTTCAGGTGGAGCCACACGAGCAAAACTCCTGAGGATGATCTCCACTGTGCAGAAGACCCAACCCTGCTGGTCTGAGCCTCTTGCTGTATCTGAATCAGCTCCCAACATCATCTTCAGCATGAGCAGGCACTGAGCTGACCCATAGCCACAGCACACACCCCACAGCCAGACCCCAACGGCTTTGCCCTGCGGGAGGCGGCTCCTATCCCTCTCTGACCAGGCTGCTAAAGCATCTCGTGCAGCTCTGCATCTTGCAAGGGACTGTCAGCAATTTGCAGATCGCATGTCCTGGCCCCATCTATAAAGCAGGGATGTTTACATAACCCCAGGAAAACGCCAAGTGCAGCAGGATTGCCAGGGAATCTGCTTTCAGCTGCTGGAGTTGGTGGAACTCTGACAACCCACGTCAGTTGACAATCTGCCCTTAACTCTTAATGCTGCAAGGGCAACTTCCTATTTAACGGAAAACAACAAAGTCCTTGCAGCATAAGATGTTCCTGTTCACCACAGATACAGCTGAGGAGCAAGCAGTGCATTAAATCCAAATGGCCACTTCCAGTGCTTCCTGAGAGAAAATTCTGCATCCCACTGGAAAACACCAGCTCTGTTGTTTGGTTTTTTAAAGCAGTTTCTTTTCCAAGCCAGGAGAAGGACTGAAAACCAACCTGGCTTTATTAAGTCCATGCAATATGAATGAGAGGGCTCTGGAGGAGATATTTTTGATGGCTTATTCTGATGATGGATCTGACATATCTGCTTTAAAGAACCTCATTTGCGAGAGCAGCCTGCCTCAGAAAGCAGCTTTACAGATATTGGCAGCCCTTGACATTAATTCACTTTCCTACAGACAAGAAAAATACTTAAACCATCCAAAAGGCAATGAAATGGCAAGGCAGAGACTTGGGAGCCAAGATCTAAAGCAATTGGAGGGAAACGTGACAGTCTGAAGATCTTGGGCAGGCAGAGGTGGAACAGCAGAGGTACATGGGCTTTGCATGGTGGTGATATCTCCAAGCCTCATGCACCAATCTTAGCCACCCCCCCATGTATTACCGCACTCTGCACATCCCACAGACACCCCTGCCTACATGGGTTTATACCATTTAAGCAGAGAAGGAAGCATGGGAGACAGTTCCAGTCACTCAAATGGCATTTCCCAGATGACCAGAGCCTCTGAGGGATCAGCCCTGCTTCTGCTGGTCTTTCCCAGACACATGGGACCACGCATCGGGTCCTGAAGCCATTGTTGTAGCTGGGAGAAGCAGCAACCTGAATTTCAACTCAAAACACCACGTGAACCTCTGCTAAAGTTCAGACAAACGCTATCCCTAAAGCTGGCCTTGGTTTGACACACCCTGCAGATTTTAAGCCAGCAGCAGTGAACCTTGATGGCAAAAGCTTACCCTTCAGATCCATCTGTACGTCAACAGCCAGCACTTTTTATTTCATGGGAAAAATCTGTCAGCAGAACGTCCTGAGCACAACCAAGGTGCCTTTGAACAGCACGTCTGACACAGGACCGGATTTCCCAGGCTTTATGCTGTGCAGTGCTCGCTGCTGCCAGGGCACAGAGGGGCTCCCACCAGAAACAGGGTACTGGAGGCCACCAAGAGAGCACATAGCCTTGTCCAAGAGGGATTTCATCCAAGAAAAGGAACAAGTTGCTCAGGTTTGATGGCTCAGGCTACTTAGTGCTATATAACAAACCCTTTCAAGACAGAAAAATGTGGGCTATGCTTCCTGCCCACTGTTTAGATTCACAGAGGGCTCTGCATCACTCTGCAGGTAACCAGCAGCAAAACAAATCTCCTCTTGTTATGCCCAAGGTCTGGCTGATGAGCAAAAACTGGTCAAGCAGGCAAGTCTGAGTTCTATCAGAGATGGAGCAGGGTCTGGGTCTCTGCTGGCCTGAAAAAGGAAATGTCACACACAGCAAAGAGGAGGAGGAAGGCATCAATCCAGGAAAGAGGGAGCTGAGCCTGAGTCCCCACCCCTGCTGCTACAAAGCCCTCCCAATGCCCCTCCTTCTGCCTCTCAGGTCCTTTCCACCAAAATATCCCATCTTGTCTTCCCCCAACACTCCCAGCTGCCTCACAGCCCTTCAGCCCCAATGACCAAACCACCTCTGCATCACCCAGCACTGCACATCCCCTTCTCCACCCCTTCGTCCCTGTGCCACTGGCTATTGTCTTCTTGCCTTTGCACAGGGCAAAATTTGGTTTCTTCTCCAGCTGCATACAAAGGGCCTGCTCTAAGTAGCCTGCAGATGGTGAGCAGGCTGTGAAGCAGCAATAGAAGTGAGTAGAGGACACTAGAGATGGGTTTTAACCAATCTGGAGATCAACTGTGATATAAAAGGCCAATTTTAGCACCCCAGCTTCTATACATCCTGGGAGCACTCATGGCCCTGCACCAAGAGGAGACCAATGCCATGAGACACCTCTTGCCACATCACGTTGGAGCAAGGCTGGGAGCAGGCATCCAAACCATGTCCCTCAGCTAACACTGGGGGCATTGCCCCAGATCCAGCAACATCCACCACATTCTCAAATCACAATCAGTGAATAGCTTGAGTACAGAGCACAGCACCACCGCTAACACCAGTCTGCTGGGAAAAAACTCTGATGAGCATAGGACAGTGAGCCCTGGAGCACAACCTGAACTTAAACAGGCTGTCCCAGTGAGTGCCCCAAGGGGTGAAGAGGTACAAGAAGAATCCCCAGGAGTAGCCTTTCTGGATGGAAACACTGCCTACACCACTTAGCTCTTGCTGCACAGGAGAGCAGGGAGGGAAGGGTTTCCTGGTTTGTGGCCAATGCTGCTGTTCCCCTTATGGAGGATATGCCTTCCCCAGGGGGTATTTTCACTGAGAGCGTGAGACACACAGTTTCCATAGCTCACTTTCCCTCTCCACCTACTGTGATTTTTTTTCACATTTCCTGAAATAAAAAACAAACCACCACAACACCACCCCAAACCAACCAACCAACTGCTCACCAACCATGCTAGTTTCCAACAGGGCCTCCCCTTCCCTAGAGAGCAGCTGTCAACAGAGATGTCAACCAGTCCTTTTTAGGCAGCAGAAACAGGGTTGGATCAGATCAGATCTTCACTTGAATGAAGAATGGAGGAGGAAAGAAATGGTAAATATTTTAGGTGCTGAAGACCATCCCTTCCTGCCCCAACAGTTCATTAGTTCTCAAGGTTGCCTGCTTTGCCTCTATACTGATAAATCAAGATAGCACTTAAACACAAGTTGTCCTGGTGAGTGTTTCTGGAGTGGCAGCTCCAGCTTTGTCACTCCAATCCCATCTCACAGAGCCAAGAGAAACCACAGGGGAGAGGGAATGCAATAAAGCAAAGCCGCTAAATGCTTCAGCATCGAGAAGGAATCAGTGGGACAAACGGGGAGGGGGCAATGGCAGGTCCACACCAGAAGATCATCATCTCCAGGGGAAAGGGAGGCAACGTTTAAAGAATTCAGCTGAAGGTCATGAACAGAAGACCTCAGGGAGCAGGTAAGGGCCATGTAAGGTGGTGGTGTTTTAGCTGTGAACCTGGCACTGTCAGGTGATTTGTACCACTCGGCATCAGAGTCCCTCTGAAAGAAGCTCTGTCTGTACTTTCTGTAGCTGCAGTGACTGAGGGACAAACATTGCAGCCCAGGAATAAATCCCATATTCTTGCTTTTTGGCTTATGCTCCTCAGCAGAGGGATCCAGGGAGAACCATTCATGTTTCCAGCCTAACGTTCAGCTACTCCCCCAGCCCCACATCTCAGATTAGCACCAGCCATTGCTTCCACCCCGTAGGGAGCCTCATCCCAGCCCTGCACAGGGGTGCCGGTGTCTCAGAGAGGTCAAATTCCCAGCTTTATCATGACAAATCCCTCGCAGCTGTCTAGCAGAGGATCCTGAAGTGCCTATGAAAAGCGGAAACTATCTACCTCATTTTCCATATAGGAAGTTAGAGCACACGTGTGAAATGATTTACAGAGGGACTGAGTGGAAGAGCTGGAAAAGGATCCCAGCAGCCCAGCTCCTAATTGCCAGGAGATCACTCCCTCCCGGTGCAGCTCAAACGCCGACTCACTGATAAATGACAGCTGTACCCAATTTAGGAGAGGGGCACTCAGAGGCTTTTAGCACTGCAGAGAGCAATACCAAACCGTTTTTGATGAACAAAACTCCGCCCGAGGAGCAGGTATTGGCATCTGCTCCCCTTTGCTCTGCTCCTCAGTAGCGATTCGCCTTCTCACAGCCCCACAAACCGCAGCCCCTCCAGTTTCAGAGGTGAAACTCAAGCCGGGGGCTCCCAGGGGACCCGCACGACCCGGGGCAGGGAGGGAGCAACTCGACCAGAGGTTGGGGCACTGGGAGGCCGCCGGCCCCGAGGGCTCCGCCCCGCCCCGCCCCGGCAGCCGGCAGGGAAGCGACACCGCCACCTAACGGCACCGGCACCGCCGGAACCCCCGCGCCAGGCTTCGGAGGGGGAGAGGCAGCGCCCAGAGCTTCGTTCAGTCCTGCAGATGCCCTGGGAGCATCCCACCATCATCATCATCGCTCCCCGAGACTGCGCATCCCGGCCTGTGCTCGGGAGGGGGTCCCACGAGCTGCCAGTGGCAGATCAGAGAAAGGTTTGGGTTGGAAGGGAGCTTTACAGGTCTTGCAGTTCACCCCCCAGCAGTCAGCAGGGACATCTGCAACTAGAGCAGGCTGCTCAGAGCCCAAACCAACCTGACCTGCAATGTTTCCAAGGGTGGCCATCTACCACCTCTCTGGGCAACCTGGGCCAGGGTCTCACCACCCTCATAGTGAAGAATCTCTTCCTTCTCTTTTCTCTCTAGTGGAAATCTTCTTTTAGTTTAAACGCAGCATCCCTTGTGCTGTCACAACAGGTCCTGTTAAAAAGTATGTCTCCAGCTTGCTTTTAGGTCACTTTAAATGCTGAAAGGCCACAATAAGGTCTCCCCAGAGCCTTCTCTTCTCCAGACTGAACAACTCTCTGAAACAACTGAAAGGTGGTTGTAGCCAGGAAGGGGTTGGTCTCTTCTCCCAGGCAACCAGCACCAGAACAAGGGGACACAGTCTCAAGCTGCACCAGGGGAGGTTTAGACTCGAGGTGAGGAGAAAGTTCTTCATGGAGAGAGTCATTCACCATTGGAATGTGCTGCCCGGGGAAGGTGGTGGAGTCATCATCCCTGGAGGCATTCAAGAGGAGACTGGATGTGGCACTTGGTGCCATGGTCTAGTCATGGGGTCTGTGTTGATAGGTTGGACTTGATGATCCTCGAGGTCTCTTCCAACCTTAGTTACACTGTGATATTGTGAACTCTCTCTGCCTGTCCTCACAGCAAAGGGGTTCCAGCCCTTGAATAATTTTTATGGCCTTCTCTGGACCCACTCCAACAGGTCCATGTCTGTGCTGCTGAGGGTTCCAGAGCTGGACCCAGAACTGCAGGTGGGGTCTCACCAGAGTGGAATAGAGAGCAGGAGAATCTCTTCCCTTGACTGGCTGGCCACATACCTCAACCAGCTGGTCACCCTTGTCTGACCCACAGGCACCCTGTTCCCAGCCCTGGCACACCCCTGGGGTTGGGGATGAGTCACTGGGAGTGAAACTCATGAGTCAAGAAGATGTAAGACTGAAGCCTCTGGGGATGATGATAACCATCCATAGCCTACTGGAAACCAGTGACCAGGATACAGCTGCTGTTAACATCACTTGAAATGCAGGATGACTCCCTCTGGGGTTTTGCAGAGTCAGCCCAGGGACTCCAGTCATCAGGCTCCAGCAGGTAACTACTCAGAGGCATTCAAAAGGTTAGTGAAGCCAACCAAGGTGCTTTTTACACAGGGATTCCTTCCAGGTACGTGCTAAAAAAGCAGCAAGGAGTTTCTGGAATGCTCTTCACAGAGCAAAGGTTAACAAAGGCCAGCTGAAGCAGATAAAGTCTCTCCTCTCCCCTTTACAGACATTGTAGTCAAGGAAACAGGTCCCTGGACTGAGAAGTGTGAGATCTGAGGCTGATCAATTGTGCAGCCCCAGGCAATTCACTCTATGTACAAATCATCCAGACCTTGTCTCCAGGTACAGCCACAGGAGTTGTCACCCAGAAACTCTGACCAGAGCTGCATGTCCTACAGCCCTGTTACAGCAATATTAGTAACAGAAAGGTCCACACAGAACACTCCTGGGGCAGGAGAAAGCACCACCATGGTCTAGGATGAGGCTCCCAAGCCATGATCCCCACCAGGCCAGGCAGCAGGGTACCAGTAGTGCAATACTCTGTAATACAGACCAATACCTTCATTTGCAGCCACACCAGAGGGTGTCCACCCTTCTCTGTCTTGATCCCACCTCTCCAGGTCTTCTCCAGATTCAGTGGGATTTTGAAGAACCAACATTTGAGACAGCAGAAGAACCAAAATATGAGTGTTTCTCTGCTCCAGTGCCCCACAGATCAAACTTGGTTGCCGTGATTTAATTTTCCAGATCAGACAGTCAAGAGTGAAATGCAAACAAACCTTTATTTCCACAGCCTCAAGCTACAACCTTCCTGCCAGGTCATGATCAAAGCTGCAACCTGGAGATGTTGCAGAGCTAAGAGCAGGTCCCCTCACAAATCCTGCACCCAAGCAGTCACACTTATCACTCCCCAAACTGGTTTCACTGGAAACAAGACTCTACTCCAAGAATGACTGATTTCATTTCTAAGGCATCTGATAACAATGCAATAGCAAAATTAATAGAGGTCTGTTTATGCAGCACCATCTTCACATGGGCTTGGATCCAGCCAAGGGGAAAAAAAACCAAACCAAAACAAACACCAAAAAAACCTTCATTTGATACAAGAAAGACATTTTTTACAGTGAGAACAACCAATCACTGGAACAACCCCTCCAGGGAAATGACAGAGTCCCCATCACTGCAGTTTTTCCAGATACAGAGTTTTTCCAGTGTTAGATAATCTTATCCAGGCTCCCTTTTCCCACAAAGGGCTGGATCAGCCCTTTGGAGGGATCCCTTCCAACCTGGCCTGCTCTGTGCTTCCATACAAACATTTTTTGAAAAGCACTTCCAGGTTTATTGTGTGATTATTGCTTGTAAAACTAATGCACTTTATTTACCTGTAAAATGATGCCCATTCTCCCCCAAGCCATGAAGCATGAAGCAGAGCTGTTTACAAGCCTCCAACAATGCTCTTGGCACCAGCAGACCACCTGAAGGGCTATTTCACTTCACCTGCCACTCAAACAGCAGCTCCCTCCAGCAGCAAGGACTCACAGCCTTCCCGAGCCAGGGGTGCAGCACTGAGGTGCTAGCACAGGACACATAAATACAACAGCAGCAGCAGCATGAAGCACTAGAGGAGAGACAGAGCTGGTGCCATATCCTGCTCAAATACAGCCACAGGGAAATTCGTTTCCAATGTGTTGCAAACAGAAGCAGTGGGCACAGCCCAAGCAGCTCTGTGTAAAGGGGTGACCATATCCAAGGTATGTATGTAAGGGATGACATCTCCATCAGCTGTTCAGAGTAGCCTCACATGCCATGCACACACCTGAGTTAGAAACACACAACTCCTTTTGCTGCAGTGTCAGAACAGATTGGAACTCCCAGATGCACTTCTGAGCCACTCATGCAGCCAGGCCCTGCTGCAATTCCCCTTTTACCTGTCAAGAGCTTCAGCACAGAGACCCAACCACCACCTCCTTACCCCAAACCAAAGGATAAGTGGAGCACAAACACCTTTTCCCAAGGGCTTCAGAGAAAATCTGGGGCAGAGCAGGAATATTCACATAAATTTTCTCAGGTATAAGACTGTTCCTAAAAATGGGACTGGCTGCCCATCAGGACCTTCCCTGCTGCCTGCACCATGCCAGGGTCAGGCTGCAAAGTCCTGAGTCCAACGGCAGTGCTTCCCGCACAAGGCACTGCTGCTCTCTACCAAATTATTCTGTCCCTTAGTTGTAGCTGCAAGTACCACGTGGAGAAGCCAACAGGACACAGCTATTGTGCTTCTGAGATCATTAAGGCAACAGAAGACATGTGTTGACCCAGACATACTTCCCTAGCTACGTACTTGCTCCTACTCAGCATTATGGTATGCTGGACCTTGGAAGAGCCCTGACTTGCATGAGAAATGTCCTCCCTCACCCCAGCAGCATGGGAATCGCTTTGCTAGGAGGTTTCGAGTCATCCAGCAAAGCACAAAGCAGGAGGGCAGGCAGCAAAGGACCTCCTGCTCCAGGAGTTGTTAGCCAGGTTCAACAGAGCCATGTGGAGAAGCGTTACCTGTGCTGCCAGGCGGGAGGTGAGCTGTGCCCCCCACCGGGATTGTATTTCCTGGAGATGAGTAGAAATTCCAGCAGATTTAAGAGCAGACATCAGGAAATGGATAATGCTTCATACCTTGACATGCCTGAGACAACTGTGGGAATGCATCCCCAGCCAGGCAGGAGGAGGCAGCCAAGAGTGGGCTGGAGCAGCATGGAGCATGCTGCAAACACAACCATACGCAGAGGCAACTCCGCAGCCTCGTGAAACACAAACTCTTCTTCTAGAGAGGGTATGCATGGACTTGGAATTGAATGAACCAAAATCTGCCACCACAGCAGGTGACTACCTTCATCCTACATGTTCTGTAATTGCTTGAACAAGAAGCTTAGGTAATTTTCACAGTATATAGCACAGAAGCACACAGCCTTGGGGGACAGGGTATCAGGGCATTGACAGCAGAAGGGAGGACTAAGGACAGACCAAGAGCCACCGCAAAGGCAGGACAGACAGAAAGGTGTCCCTGGGTGACAGGGCTGGATGAATGCAGTGGGATCTAACAGGAGGTAGACTAATTGCCTGACCTGGCATCTTGTATGTGAGATGTGCTGCAAGCCAGAGGAAAAAGAAGGAAAAATGTCTGGTAAAGGAGCTAAATAGCTGTGAGAAGAGCATTGAGAAGGAACATGTCAGGCTTTTATCTGGCATTTCCTAGGAATAATAGGGACACCATGAAACCTGAGATAGAAAAGATCTTCTCAGTGATGTGCAGTGACAAGACAAGGGGCAATGGGTGCATGCTGGTTCCCTGTGAACATAAGGAAAAACTTTTTAACTGTGAGGGTGCTGCAGCTCTGGAACAAGCTGCCCAGAGAGGCTGTGGAGTCTCCTCTGCAGATGTTCAGACCCCACTTGGATGCACTCCTTGTGTGACCTACTCTAGGTGATCCTGCTCTGACAGGGCAGTTGGACTCAATGATCTTTCAAGATCCTTTCTAGCCCCTAACTTTCTGTGATGAGAAGCAACCCCAACCCCTCTGCCCTGCTACCAATATTTTAAAGATTACCTTCTCTCAAAAGCATGAAGAAACAAGCACATTCCCTCCAAACAAACTTCACACCTTTATCATTCACATACAAGGTGAGTACTTCCCTGCTGCTCAGTCTAAGCACATGGTACTTCCTGGGTGACTGGGGACTACTGGAGTTGCTCTGTCTTGCAGCATTTAGTCTAAGAGCTGCTGCCAGCACAGCCTCTGCACACTGCAGCCAGGGGCTATCTCCTTGCTGCTCAGGTCATCTAGGTGGATAGAATGATGTATAAAATCTTTTTAAACCCTGGGCACACAGGCACACACAAACATGTCCATAGTGGGTGTATAACTGAGAATGACCACCAAGGGGTTAATAAACAGCTCATCCTCCTGTCTGGAGTTCAGCAGACTGCAGGCACCTATAACACTCCAAGCTGCCTACTGCTGGGCCCTTCCCAACACATGCCACTCTTGCAGTCAGGTGTTGTGATCACCTACTCATCAGCATTTGTTAACTCTTAAAATGAGTTTGCACAGTGCAGTTTCAAAGGTTGACATTAATAATTTACCTCCTTTCCCATCATGGTTGCACCCATCCTGTCACCCCATCATCACAGCAAAATAAACCCACACTGCTCATGGTGCTGCAGGCCCTTCCTTCTCCTTTAAGAAGAGCTAAGAGCCCCCATGGCACTAACGACTGAGGCTTTGTAGAAAGATCTGGACTAGGCAAAAGAGCAATCTGCTAGGGAAAGACAGGAGAGCCATCTCCAGGCCACTGCCACCAAAGCAGTCTGGCAAGGCAGAGAGAAAGAGCAGATTTAAGGAACACAACAGCCCCACAGCACAGCTCCCCAGCCCCAGAAGCACAGGAGAAGGATGCCTGGAAACAAATTTATTTCGAGCTAAGGGTATTCACGCAGTATGAGCTTGCAGAAATCTGAGAGATGGTTTAACCAGATTAAAAGGCCTAGCAAGATTGTGTTTCTTACACGGGCACTCACAGGCACCACCTGAGACTGGTGCCATGTTATAGAGATTGAGGCAGACCCTTGCTTCCCCAGAGCTGGCAGCAACCCAGGCACAGAACTACAGCATCACCTTGCCCCTTCAAAGCCTTCCCCCAAAGCATGAGGTGCTGGTCACCCTCACAGATGGGATCCTGGATCAGGGACAATACTGTGTGCAAGAAAGCCTGAGCTCTACCTGAGCAAAGAACACCCTGTGGGACATGCTGAGCTCCAGCAGCTGTGGGAAAGCAGCCCTCAAAGAGGAAGCCAGGCCCAATTCCCACCTGCCCTGAGGTGCCCTTGCCCCATCCAGCAGCCCCACACTCATCTCAGGACTATTCCCACCCACAGCAGACACTAATTGGAAGCATGTTTAGGGCCAGAGCAGTGACTGGGATGTGGCCCCCAGCACTGCACAGAGCTGCTTTAATCTGAATCATCTTTCAGCTGGTCACCAAAGCCAGTGCCCTGGCTGTCCCACTGCCCACAGGCTGAGCTCCCTGCTCCTTTCTCCATCAGTGTGGCAGTGCCAGAGCCCATGGCCCTGCCAGGCCTTTGGAGGACATCAGCTGTCACGGCCACTCCATGACAGCAGCATCACGATCAGTGTGAGTTGAGCAGCTCACCCTGTGAATCCATCCTGCACCATGGAACTGGGAGCCAACAGCCTGACCTGGTGATGTTGTCACTTATGCCCAAATCACTCTCTACGAGTACCTGAAAGGAGGTGGTAGAGAGGTGGGGGTCAATCTGTTCAAGCCACTAACAAATGATAGGACAAGAGGAAATGGCCTCAAGTTGCATCAGGGGAAACTGACGCTGGATATTACGAAGAATTTCTTCTCTGAAAGGTCATCAAACCCTAGAACAGGCTTGCCCAGGGATGTGGTGGAGTCCTCATCTCTGCAGGTATTTAGGAGTCACATAGACAGTATTTAGTGATATGGCTTAGTCAAGGACTTGTCAGTGTCAGGTTAATTATTGGACTTGACAATCTTAAAGGTCTTTTCCAGTCTAGGCAATTCTGTGATACCAACTTGAGCTCAGTTTTTCTACATCCCCACAGAGGGGTTTAGCATTCCCCCGACAGTGCCCCAGCTGAGCAGCTTCCCCTGCCTGCACTGACCCCTCCAAGCAGGGACCTGCAGAGAAATCCGAGACCAGCCCTTCAGCCCATGTATTTTTCCATCCCATATTTCATGCTGGAGACAAATATCAGAAACTCCATGGAGATGGTCTGCATGGCTCTGGGGTCTCATGTAGCACACACCCCACTCACACTTAAGTGAGTGCAGAGTGGCCATGTTCATCACCTCACACCAATGCCCCAGCCACAACCACCCTAAGGCTGCACACACCACATTTACTCACTATTCTTGGCCCAGGCCACCAAGCATGCCCATGTGCCCTGCCTGCTGCCTGCCCTGTCTGCAGCTCAGCCTGTAGAAAAGCCAGTTCCAGCAGAACTCAGTGAAACTTACACAGCTGGACCTCAGCATTTTGCAGATGTATTCCTGAGGGTTAGCAAGAGCTCTGGCATCTTTGCACAAAGACAGTAGCCTGGGGTCCTCCTGCCTGGGGCATCCCCTACAGTCAGCCCAGGCACAAGAGGTCTGTGCTCCTCGCAGCCCCCAAACAAAATGTGCAGCTCAAGGGCTGAGAGAAACCCACCTTCTGCAACAAAGGACCCCAGATCACATCACTAGGGAGTCCCCTTTCTCACCCATGACCCTTTGCAGAGCCCCACCACCTTCCCCTCCCTCTGCCCCACATCTCTGCCTAGCAGAGGCCTCCACATAACGGCAGAGGCTGTCCAGCCCAAAATGCTGAGCTGCTGAAACACCCACCAGGCTCTGAGTTACAAGCAGCTCTCAGGAATGCTTTGAAGTGGCTCAAACCAAGGGAGAAGACACAAGCAAGAGAGATGAAGAGAGGGACAAGAAGACACCATCTACACTTTCTAGAGGCTTTAGGGAGTGGAGGATGCTCCTGCAGGGAAGTCCTCATCCAGGGGCACTAGGTGCTCTCAGCACATCCCCAGATGGAGCCCAATGGGTCTGGTACAGGCCAGCTATGAGAGCAGCTTTCTCTGGCCACAGTTTCGCTCCACCCTGGCTTGCGCTTTTCCTCTCATCCCTGTGGTTTCCCTCCCAGTGCCCATGCCCAGCAGCTGGCTGGGAACGCCCAGGAGAAGAGGCCTCATGCTTCCCTGGGGCTGCCATGCCAGAGAAGGGCAAGCTGTGCCGTGTCACTGGCAGTGGGAGGAGGGAGACCCACAGTTGGGCTGCAGCACACCAGGTCTGCACAGGCACCCCCTCCCTCGTTTTCCCTCTGTGATCCTGGCCATCCTGCTCAGGCATGCAGTGAGCCAGCCTCATGAGTGATGCCACACTGCCTGTGCCCTCTCCCTGCCAGCAGTGCCCGTCACAGCCATCCCAGGAGCAACTCACTGCAACACCTCTCCCCAACAGCTCCACATGTCTGGGAGCAGTTTTTAGAACCACGCAGACATGCACCATTAGGTGGGATTTGCAGGGAAGCTGGGGAATTACATGGAGTTATTCGCTGCTCCACTCACCCACCTCTGTCTTTCAACCTCCACCCAAATACCCCCATGCCTGGCCAGCAAGGTTAAGCCCACTCCAAGTTGCTGGCCTCTAGCTCCACTATTGCTGCAGGACATGCAAGCAGCTCCTGCCCAGCCAGGATGGGAGGGCAAAAGCCGAGGGAAGATACTTTGGCAAGCAGAGAAAGCTCAACCACAACACACACACACACACACACACACAAACTCAGGAGCCAACCTTCAGAGCAGAAACGCGTCTCCATGCCAAGAGCTCGGCTATTTTCCTCCCTCTTCCCGGCTCGCAGCTCTGAGCTAACAGGCTCAGCATTCATCCCCCCGCGCCGTGCGGCACATGGGAACAGGAGGGGGGGAGAGAGAGACTCAAATGAAATCCAGACCTAGAAAGCAGTTTCTTTTCCCCCCTCACCCCCCTCCTCAGCTTCTGCTGGAACCACCTTCTGTCGAGAGGGCTCAGGAGGATGAAAAGAAAAAAAAAAAAAAAAGGGGTGTGGGGGGGAGGGGGAACCCAAACCGACACGAAATAGAAAAAGGCAGCACTGGGGGAAACAAAAAAAAGAACAAGAAGGAATCGGCTGAAATGCACCCGGAATGTGGCTGTTTCTCTTCTAAGAGTACAGAAGCTGCCGGAAAGGTAGCAGGGCAGAAGCAGAATACGACATATTTAAAGATCAATAGCCTACCTGAAATCCGGTCCCTCTCCATTACTACAGGATATAATTAGCATCCGCGTGTCACGGCCGTCCCTTTTTTTCGGTGGCGTCCCCTTCTTTCCCCCACTCTCCCTCCCTCCTTGCCTTGCCTCCTCCTCCTCCTCTTCCAAAAAAAGCTCTTTGTCTGGTCTAATTTCTTCAATCTGTTGCAATCATGAATGCATCCAAATTACCACATTTCCATGTGCTGATCATATGTTTGTGCTCCAAACTGAAGTAGCTTTGTCTCTTTGAAATGAAAAGGAAGAGCAGGAGAGGAAGAGAAAGGAGGAAGAAAAGAGAAAAAGGGGGTGCATGACCCGAAAAATCCTGTAACTCCCTGAAATACTCCACCAGGCGCAGGAAAACTGGAAATCCCAAGTCCTCTGTAAAACAGTCTTAAAGCTACAGCGTGCGAGTGTCCAGGGGAGCGCTCCAGCCTCCACAGCTCCCTCTTAGTATCCACCAGGAGATGCTTAAGGAACTTGGCTCCTTACAATAACAGAGCGAACAACTCATCTAGCGTCTCAAATCACTCCCCACTTCCCGAGCCTTATTTTCCTGCTATTTCCTCTATCCCCTCCTCCTTCCTTGGCTCCAGCATTTTAAAAGAGCACAGATTCTGCGCTTTCCCCCACCCTGCCAGGTCTGAAGTTTCGATTCATGCATAAACTATTCGGCTGATGAAGGCTGACTTCATTCCAAGCACAGCATCATGGGCTGCTGCTGCTGCTACCAGGCAGGACCCGAGCGCCGCACATGTTTACTCGCCCTGTGCAACCGCTGCAGAGCTTCGCCGCCGGCCCTGGCACCGAGCCCCGCTTCGCCTTCCTCCCCACTGCTCAGTGGCGATAAGGAGAGAGCTGCTGCAGCCAGCCTGAAAGCGATAGTGAAAGTCTGTGCCTCGGGCAGAAGTTCTTGGTCTTCTCCTTGGTCTCACGGTGGAGCAGAGGTGGGATGTGAGAGTAGTTTTCCTTCCCCGAGATGCCCGGGCAGGGTGTAAGGGTGCAGAGGGAGCAGAGCAGCGCCGTGGAGCCTGTCACCAGATCCTCCTCTCCCCAGCTGGGATGGAGGGACGTGCAGCCACAGCGATGGGCCGGCCCGCTCGGAAACTTCCACTTGGCTGGTGGCCAAGGCAGGCAGCGGGGCCACGGCGCTAGCACCTCCGCTGGGACGGTACCTGTGCTGCCTGCAGGCACAGCGCTACCCAAACCTCCCCACGCCACCCGCCCGTGTCATCTGCTGCCGATTCCTGTCGATGGTGTGGAGCCTGAGTCACCCAGAGAGATGTGGGGCCACTGTCCCTGGAGCTGGCAGACAAGTCATGCCCCCCACAGCCTAAAGGCTGGTGGGGAAGGCACGGGTGCTGCACAGAGTAGGGGTGCTGGCAGGACCCTCGTGTGCTTGGTACCATACACATGACACCTTTTGCCCCCACATGCTCACAGTTCATGTGGAAAATCACAAGTATGATAGGTGTGACAGAACTTGGCACCTCTTCCCCCCATAGTGTGGGCAGAAGGACAAATTGTTTCCTGTCAGGATGAATCAACTTCCAAGGAAAGGCTCCAGGCATTGCAGGCACTGCTGGGACCTTTGGACAGCCTGCACCCACATCACGTTGCTTTTCAGTATTGTGTTTCCCCTGTGTGACAGCATCATTGTAATCAAACCAGAGGGAGAGACACAAATGGTGGGCTGAGGCCAGCACCCCCAAGCCAGCTGCAACCACTGCACACTAAATAGAAGAGAACTGGTGGGAGGCAGTCCCAGGACGGTCCACTACTTAGGGAAGTTTGTCTCTAATCCCCAGCAGATTATTCCCTGGGCAAGGAGGTTTAGATTGCTTCCCAAATTTCTGTTCATTCACTATTTGCTATTAAAGCTCTACATGTCCCTGCTGCCAGTGCTCAAGGCATTAGAGAGGGGACAATAAGCAATGTTTTCCCATGAACAGTATGAAACCATGTTTCCTGCTCCAGACCTCGAAGGTGCTGAACACAAAGCAAAGACTCAGGGGAACTGTATACCCTCATACAGCACAAAATTCACTCCACTGCCTCCACCAAGCAGCTTGTATTGCCAAGCTCCTTACAATGGAGATGAAAGGAAAATCTCAAGGGAAGTATCTAGAATAGAATAGAATAGAATAGAATAGAATAGAATAGAATAGAATAGAATAGAATAGAATAGAATAGAATAGAATAGAATAGAATAGAGCAGACCAGGTTGGAAAATACCTTCGAGATTACCGAGTCCAACCTATCACCCAACACCATCTAATCAACTAAACCATGGCACTAAGTGCCCCATCCACTCTCTTCTTAAACACCTCTAGTGATGGTGACTCAACCACCTCCCTGAAGAAGGTGAATGGAAAGCAACAATGGATGGGGGCAGCACACACATTTCAGCCTGTAGACTTTAACCCATCCAGACCCAGGTGAGCAGGAGGGATAAAATGAAGCTGTCATTTCTCACAGGCCAGATCTCTGGGAGGCACTCAGGGAAGTGAATCCAACCAATGATTAATGTAACTGAACTTCATACTCATAAAACCTCCAGGTAGATGCTCTCATTCAAACTTCAAGTCCTCAAGCAAATGTTAATAGATTCACTTTCAAGGAGCAGCTGTGAGTCTTCTTTTGAAGCAGTGATCACAAAGTGCTGCAGCCACTGCCACAGGTGGCACATTATGGGGCTGGGGGTTCCCCAGTCTCCCTGGTTTCCAAGAACCTCATCAGGTACCTGCTTAAATGGGTATTTGGTGGTCTGTGGATTGCATAAGTCCAAATAGAGAAAAATAACACATACAGCATTTTCTAATCCTACTGTTAAAAGGGCTAGGGAGGGAAGTCAGACACATCTTGGGCTCAGTAAGTCCCCTGTCTCCCCAGAAAACTGTCTCCTGGCTGGAGCTGGCTTTTGGGAAAGCTACAAGGAGAAAGAAGCAGCAGGAGCAGCTTTTAGGAAACGAGAGCTATCTGCCACGAAGATAAACCAAATTTCCATTTGCAAACAAGCAGCTGAAATAAAGCAGGAGCCCTGCTCCGCCCCCGCTGGCAGAGGTTGGCACAGGGGTGCACACTTTCCCTCACCCCACCTCGCAGGCTCAAACATTACCAGGGGTGGCAGCCAGCACGAAGCACTGCCAGGTGCAGAAAGCAAGGAAGGAAATCACAAGAAAGCAAGCAAACCAAACCCTGCTCCAGGCTCAGTTTCAATCCTATCTCTCTCACACCTTCCCCTGGCTAGCCGAGCAACGCCCAAGCCCTTTGCTAAGCAATAAAGTGCTTGTTGCGCTGCAGATAAGCAGGGAAGGTGCTGTGAAGACAGCACAAGCTCACCTCCACCTGTGGTCGTGTCACAGAGGCCAGGACACCAGTGGGCAGGGCAGGAGGGTTTAGGACTATTGAACACCATCACCAGCCACAGCAGCAGCCACCACCGTAGGGATGCCTGCAGGTAATTCAGGGAGATCTATTTGCAATTCCTTGCCTGCTTCCCTGGGTTTATGCTCTGACTGTGTTCCTCTCACACTGCATCCCATGGAAGAATTATTTTCTTTTCTAGCTCGTTCACACACACAGTCCCATAGTCATAGCTGGCCACTTCCACCAGGCTCTCAGTAACCCAGGCAAGTATCAGTAACCCAGGCAAGTATCACCTTGTAACCCTGCTGATCAGCGAGCTGGAAAGGAAGAGCACTGCAAGTTCATGCAAGGATCAGAGGTTCAAGCTGCATTGACAGAGGTGCTGGGAAGCAGCCAGAGCAGCCAAAGACGTCTGGGGCTTGAAGAGGCAAGAAAAATGGGGATTGAACGGGTTCTTTCAAGAGCTCAGCTATCTGCAGCACTGGCAAGCTGGGAGGGGCATACAGAGGAGGAGGACAGCGCAGGGGAGCAGAGCATACCTAACCCAGATTATGTTCGGTGAAGCATTTTCACATGAGGAAATACAGGTCCAAACTCAAACTATGCTATCAAAGGTTACTCTATTATATTCCCTCCGTGCTACTTAGCCTGAGGCTGGACCCAGCCTGCAGATGACAGTACCTGAGCTCCCCCTGACTGCTTGCTCCAAGAACCTTTCAGTTGCATTTTTATGAGCCTTAATGTTTGGAAAGAAAGAGGAAGGGGGGAAAAAGGCTAAAATCCTCCTTTTCATTTGAAAAAAAACCTCAAAACCCCAAACCAATGAGATCCTCCTCTCTCCAGAGGAAGTATTGATCCTCTGAATGCTGCTGCCCTGCTCCTTGCCAGTTGTATTTTCTTCACCTCCCTACTCCTCCACCCCCTTTCCCAGCTGGGCAGACACTGAGCTGCTCTGCTCTGGACCACAGCTCTTGGCTGCTCCAACTTTGCCAAATACTATTTTGATCCTCCCTGATTATTTCTAATCAAACCCTGTATTTTTCCCAACACAGAGGAACACAGATCCTCCTGAGTTATTGCTTTTCCTAAGCTAAAGACTATGCCCAGGACACAGGGTCCATCACCTAGGAGCACGTATGACAGTTTGCAGCAGGGGATTGCTAAAGCCTGTCAGCACATCTCTCCTCCTGCCCCAAGTCCATGCAGCTCCTTGAGGTGATCCCTACACAAGTCTCCCATTGTTCCATCCCATGGAAGGATATACCTCTAAGGAGAGCCCCTATTTGGACTCCTGTCCACACTGGCTCTCAACCTTTCTGCCTAAAATGCCTCAAACTGCCGGAAATCCCTTGTATATCCTCCCTGGGCTTTCTGCTCATGCTTTAACACTCATGTGCTGAAGTATTAATAGCAGCTGGCAGCACAGAGCGAAAGGCAAAGCAGGAGGACGGGACACACACCCTCCTGGGAGAGCACAGGGAGTCTCAGATAAATATTAACTCTTCCACAATTCTCTGATTATGTTTTCCTTTCCAGACTACTCCCTACCATCTGTCTTGCCCTCTCAATGCTCGCTCTCGTCCAGCTCACCACCTGAGTCCCAAAACCAGGGGAAGTACTCCATACCTGAAGGCCTGTGGTGATTCTGCTCAGAGCAGTTGCTGGAGAAACCTAGGGTCCCAATGGTACCATTATATTTGCTCTTTTGAACACCAGCCATTTGCTCTGCACCTTCCTGTCTCCTGGACAGGTCACCACAACAGCTCCTACCTGGCAGGAGGAGCCATCAAGGAGCAAAATCTTCAGGAGATGTTGTCTGGGTGTGATGCAGCCAGAAGACACCATGATGGCTTACCATACTTTAAATCCCCATTGCTGAAGAAGGACCACTCCACTGAAGGGCAGATGCTCTGGAATTGGGCTGCAAGCCCTGTATTCACCGAACAGTAGAATCATCCACGCCTCACACTTCTCTGAACATCACAACATGCTTTTGAGCAGAAATTTAACTACAAAAACAAATTAAGCCAAAGAGGGACTGCTCCCTTGAGTCAGTCAAGAAAGCCTCTTGCTACTAGTGCTTCCTTTGGACCTCACACGCTGCTTTCATGGCTACCAAAATATCAACAGAGAGGCTGCACGCTTTGCACATCAGCCCTGAACATCTGCAGTGCTTTATCCACCAGCTTGGGTCCAAAGCTGCCCTGCAAACAAGTCACCTCTGCAGAGAAGCACATGAAAATCTGCTCCCATCTCTTGCAGCCCTAGACACAAGACAAATATAGCAAGGGGTAAATTTGAGCTCACTGCCCAAGGTACAATTAGGGCTCTGGTAACCGCTGGCCACCGCTGGACACGCTGGCCTTGGAGGCTCAGAGGATGCCTGCGGTGGGCAGTCAGGGCTGGAGAATTTGCCTCTGCCCACGTGATGAGGGCCACCAGAATCTGAGGGGAAGAGGGAAAGCTGAGCATGCCAACGTGCCCAAAAGCAATTTGCAAACTGACGTTTCAGCAACAAAAAGATGAAGAAAAACACCAGGGGGAAATGCAAGTATTCAGCTGAGAGAAATGTGACCACACGCAGCTGCTGAGGTAACCAGCACTGCAGGAGCTGGCTCAGACAGACCAGGTCACAGCACACCAGCCCTGAGGTAACCAGCACTGCAGGAGCTGGCTCAGATAGACCAGGTCACAGCACACCAGCCCTGAGGTAACCAGCACTGCAGGAGCTGGCTCAGATAGACCAGGTCACAGCACACCAGCCCTGAGGTAACCAGCACTGCAGGAGCTGGCTCAGACAGACCAGGTCACAACACACCAGCCCTGAGGTAACCAGCACTGCAGGAGCTGGCTCAGACAGACCAGGTCACAGCACACCAGCCCTGAGGTAACCAGCACTGCAGGAGCTGGCTCAGATAGACCAGGTCACAGCACACCAGCCCTGAGGTAACCAGCACTGCAGGAGCTGGCTCAGATAGACCAGGTCACAGCACACCAGCCCTGAGGTAACCAGCACTGCAGGAGCTGGCTCAGACAGACCAGGTCACAACACACCAGCCCTGAGGTAACCAGCACTGCAGGAGCTGGCTCATACAGACCAGGTCTCAACACACCAGCCCTGAGGTAACCAGCACTGCAGGAGCTGGCTCATACAGACCAGGTCACAACACACCAGCCCTGAGGTAACCAGCACTGCAGGAGCTGGCTCAGACAGACCAGGTCACAACACACCAGCCCTGAGGTAACCAGCACTGCAGGAGCTGGCTCATACAGACCAGGTCTCAACACACCAGCCCTGAGGTAACCAGCACTGCAGGAGCTGGCTCATACAGACCAGGTCACAACACACCAGCCCTGAGGTAACCAGCACTGCAGGAGCTGGCTCAGACAGACCAGGTCACAACACACCAGCCCCCCTTCCTGCTTCAGCTTTTTTTGCACCTTTTCCTAAGAGGAAGGGTGCCAGATGCTGCACCCCCTCCACATATTTTCATCCTGCTCCTCCAGTGCCCATTGACACCTTGGCTGGAAGTGTGCCCTTTCATTCCCCAGCTCCAGGAGGGCTCCATCAGCTCCTGCACAGACATTTTGGGTCATGACATTCCATTGTGGCCATGCTCTTCATGGAACATGGACCGGGGCTTTCAGAGATGATAACAATCATCTCTTTCCCATGTCACTGTGCTCTCCTCTGGATGTCTGGGATGGGGTTTTCTTCCATTCTTCAAAATGGGATGAGACAGATGAGATAAACCCATACTCCACTGCTGTTCCCCTTCCCTGCTCTCCCATACTCCACTGCTGTTCCCCTTCCCTGCTCTCCCATCTCCCTCATGCTGCAGCTAATGCGAGTTTCTCTTGGAAGGGCATTAGAAGCTTACCCCAGAGACACTTGGTGCCAAAGTGATAAATAGCCTTGCTCAAGGATTACTACTCCTGTCCTGGAGGAGTTGCACCATGCACTTCTACATTCCCTGTCCCTGGGGGAAAACTGTGGGCCTTGTTAACATTCATCAGCAAATCCATATCCCATTCCAGCAAGCAGGATGGTTATCTTAAAAAACAGTCAGCAGCTAAAGCCTCCAAACATTGCAAAGCATCAAATCCCAGGTCATTCCTGAACTACTAAGTTTCATTTCACTGTCTCTATTATCATAGAGTCACAGATTTGTTTCAGTTGGAAAAGACCTCTAAGATCATCAAGCCCAAATGACAACGTAACACCACCATGGCCATTAAACCTTGTCCTGAAGTGCCATGTCTGTATGGTTTTTGAACAGCTTCAGGGATGGTGACTCTACCACCTCTCTGGGGAAGCCTGTTCCAATACTTGACCACTTCTTCAGGAAAGAGATTTTTCCTATTATCCAACCTAATCCTCCCCTGGTGCAACTTGAGGCCACTTCCTCTTGTTCTATCACTAAGGGGAAGAGGCTGACCCTCACCTCACTGCAACCTCCTTTCATAGAGGTGTAGGGAGCAACAAGGTTTCCCCTCAGCCTCCTCTTCTCCACACTGAACAACTCAGTTCCCTCAGCCACTCCTCACAACACCTGTTCTCACACCAGAGTCTACAGTTCCAGGTGCTGCATAAAGAAACCATCAACAGATCTATCTGCTCACATGTGATGTAGTACTGGAGAGCCTTTAGGGACCAAAAGAGACTATGTATAGGGCTGAAAGTCCTTAGGGACTAAAAGAGACTGTGCATAGGCCTGGAGAGCCTTTAGGGACTATGCATAGGACTGGGGATGAATCATGAAAAGGAACAAGGATGACAAGCCAGTGCTCAGAACATCCCCTCAATAGCCAACAGACCCAAGGCACTTATCACTATTCCTTAACTTCTTAGCTGGGCACATAATCACCCAGGCTCCCTCATCCTCTGTGAGTAATGCACATCTCTGCTTGAAGCACGTGGAGCCCCACAGGACTCTCCCAGGCAGCTTGGAGTCCACGTGGCTGTGTTATGCAAGTACCATCCTTCTGTGTCCATGCAGGAAACCAAGTACCTGAAGCACAAACAGACTTTGTGCTTTAACTTCTTGTTGCCTGGAGTTGAGATTTCCTGCAAAGCCACAGTTGTGGATCCACACTGCTGCAGAAGGGACTCTCCAGGCTGGCTGGTGACCAAGCTTCCTCCTTTGCTACTTTGCCCTTGTGATGAGAAAGACCAAGAGGACACACGTCAAATGAGGGCTTGTCACCAGGGAGCCCAAGGGGAGTGAGTGGTGCATGTGCATGGGGACACTCTTTGGCACAGAGATCTGCACAGCTGGGGTGGCCAGTGTGGTGCTTAAAACAAAGGGGAACAGAGGCTGCCCACGGAAATTCATATGACCTCTTCTAGGGACACGTCCAAAGCAATGAGGCTGCAACCGCAAGTCTCTAGTTAACCCCTCTGCTGCTCCACCAAGGGGAAAGGCACGCCTGAGCTGAAAACAAATACAGAAGAAACCACCCTGCAAAGAGATGAAGAGATATGCAGCCTCACCACCTCCAGCTGCACCTGAAATGCTGCACCCACAGCCTGGATCCAGGCGTACCAACAGGAAGCCAAACCTGGATGCATTGAAAGTTAGGGTACTGTGGAGGTCTGGAGCAAGGTGGGGTTCCCAAACTCCATTTGCTGAGATAACCACAATGACACATAGAGGGTTGTGCTGGGGGAGTGAGGGTGGCCATAACTGAGATGCAGGAGATGGGTGACTGTTCTGACAGCACTTCCCTGGGGAAAAGCCTTCCAAACCTAATGGTTTTTATAGCACTGTGCCTTAGCTTACGTAACACTAATCATGCATGCTCCAGCAGGGTGCCCCTGGCTTTTGACATTGCCTTTGTTTCCTCTGTTCTGGTTAACCTGAAGCCTTGCATAAACCAATTTCTGAAGCTGCTCTCTTACAGACTCCAGGATAGTCCTCAGGGCAAAGCATTAAATCGAGATAGAAACATCAAGATCTGTTGCCTTATCTACCTTCAAATTACTGAGTGATTTTGGAGCATCCCGAATTAGTGAGCCCTGCTGAAATTCTGTTGACCCTGTTGAAGTGATGATGCCAATTTCAGTTCTGCCCACAGCTATGTGTGTTCAGCTCTGTCTCCCACCTGGCCACACATCTTTCCATTTCAGTGCCCTTGGGGAAGGATCCCCAGAATAACAGGCAATGCAAAAGGTGCAGCTTTCAGCTTCTCTGTTGCTCTATTTCCCCCAACTATGAAATGGGAACTTCAATAATTATTAAAGGGAGAGGGAGGGGAAGGAAAATAAGACAAGCTCCCTGTGCATGTCTTATTGAAATGTTCATACAAGACCACATTCTCTCTACTTTTATTCATCTGAGCTATCAGCTCCTGCAGAGGCATCCTGGGTACAGTGCCTTTGTAGTCAATAGCATCCTAGAGCTTGTGCCCCAAACAAAATCATCTCAGACTGGCAAGAATCTCTGAACTATCTCACCTACATCTCCAGCCCACACTCATCCATCCACTGTGGCTTCTGGCATCCTCTGTCTACCACCAGCAGCCTAAAGAGTGGACAAGTGGCTCAAGCTGGCACAAACAGCCTGGCATTGGGCTCCCTCCGCTTTATACGCAGGACAAGTATTTAGACAGTACAAGACAAACTGTCCCAGCAAAGGCTTCATGTCATCAGTGAGTGCCCCTTTCTAATGCAACCCAGAGAGCTGGCCTTGAGCTTCATGCCTCTCGAAATTATGATCTATGCTTCCAAAAAGCACCAAGACAAGTTGTGGTTGATCCTTGGCCAACTGCTGATGATGCAGAAGCAGGGCTGCTAGCGCCCTGTCTGTTTTGGATGGAAGAGCTGTGCCTGCCCTGGACTGCAGCTGGCCCTGGCAGTGTGCCCCTGCTCTGCAGCCATGCAGCCAGACAAAGGCTGAAACAGGAAAGCTGAGGCACCTGCTCCCTTCTCACCCCTTTGGGACCTCTCATGAACAAAGCACCTGACACGCAGCACAGATCCAGGAACAATTCTGCTGCAACACAGCTGGAAGGCATCCTCCTCCCTAAGGTCACCTACACTGAACAAGCAAGCTAAAATCTTAAAGCTCTGCCCCTTTCTGGACCCTCCTGCATTAGCCCCACCAGAGAAGTTCCTTCCTCTTAGCAAAAAGTGAATTGTAGGCTGGAAACAAATCAAAGTACAGAGCACAGCTGTCTGCCCGAGAGGAACACGATGCCCATTTCTTCCACTCCAGCTGCTTGGGGGCTGTTTTCTGGCTGGCCTGGGAACACAACACTGCTCCCAGTGACAAATGTCAGCACATATTTCTTGTTTTCAAATTCATCAGGTACAGTTGTAGGAAAACAAAGTGGGAAGTAACTTCCTTGATGTGTCATTCTTAACTCTGCAAGAGTACTGCCCTAAGACATCCTCATCAGGCAGTGGTGGCATTTTAGGCACTGCAATTCAGAACTCTGAAGGAGCCTTTTACAAAAGACTTCTTCCCACTCCTGTTTCTCTGCCTGTGTCTAATTCACATTGAACAGAGCCTCCAAACCACTCACAAAACTCAACCTTATGGGCATGGTCCCATGTCCTAATGGAGGGGAGAGATGCCAAGCTCCAAACATCTCCTTTGTCCTTCCAGTTCTTGAGCTGAGGTCCTCCCAGGCCCCACTATCAGGCTGGCCCCCAGAATGGTGGTGAGCCACAGCCCCACGTCAGCCCATCATGGAGCTGCAGGGCGTGAGGACTGATACAATGAGCAGTGGTGCAGGAAGAGGGAACCAGCAGTGAGCCCAACTCCACATCTTCCATTGAATGAGCTTTGGTTAGGTACAGTTCAGCACCTCCAGGGTGCTGGACATCAGAAGTTGCTTCTGTACCAATAATTTTGGCATCTCTTCATATAGCCAGAGCCCTGTTACAACTATGATTCTTAACCTGGTGTCTCCCGCTTCCCTGGGCTTTCACCACGTATGACTGATACCACCTCCACTTTTGCAGCCAAATCAAAACAGAAAGAGTAGGATTCACATATCCCTAAGCAGAGCTTCCTAAAGAAATAGTGGCCTTCTATAATCCATTTGTGTGTTCCTCCAAGGAATTTATTCTTCCCACCCTAAAATGAATGCTCTCAGACACCTTCTAATAGCCTCCAGCTCTCTCCATTGACCAGCACAGTTGAGTCCCACCTCTCTGCCTTACCTGGGACGACACAGCAGGTCTGCACAAAAAAACCTTAGCGCTCCAAAGCCCTGGAAGTGCTGCTCACTCAGCAGTGCTGGCTGCCAATGCCATGCAAGCCACTTTCAAAGGGACAAGTAAAATTGAGAGGAGTCACAGGAAAAGGTTTCCAAAAGGTGTTGACATCAGACCTCTAGGCAATAAGTGGTGTGTGGATGACTGTGTAGCTGTCTAGATCCCAAGAGCTGGTGGCTATGGAAATGCATGTCATCCTTTCCTTTGTTTAGGGTGGCAAAAAGCCCAAAGCTACTCCCCTTCTGCAATGCTTCACTTGCAACCACTGCTCAGTCATTCCAACCCCAATTTATCTTTTATAGGAATAAAAGCTTCTGGGTGCAAGGCCAGATGTGCAGTGGGGAAAATTTGGACCCAAAACAAGGGGAAATTGAGCTGCAGTTATATGGAGTCATAAATATTTACTGCAGTGTAAACTGGAGCACTGAGCTGTTCATTTGATTTTAACTTGAAAAAAAAAATATTACAATTTAAAAGGTCTCTCACCAGAAAAGTAGAAGAGTATATAATTAGAGTCTAAAGAAAACAAGCTTGAACAACTGTGCTGTGTCTTTCAATTTAGATTCTCTACACTCCAGTTACCTTTGGAGCTGAACCAATTCCCTTTTCTGTCTGCAGACACGCATATGTGTGTGTGTGAGAAAACACACGGTGCCAGGGCTGAGACTGCAACTTTGTTTTTGCACATGCAGAAGATAAACATGCACCGCAGTTCAGAGCTAGCAGCTTCTGCACTGGTGGCCCAGTTTTGAAGCATCAGCTTTAAGATGAAACTCAGTTCTTCTGGACTGAGTGATCGCTGCCAGAAGCTTCAGTACCCAGCCCAATACCGCAGCTGTACACTAAATCACTCTGTGTTTTTCACAGTACCACAGTATATTAGAGGTTGGAAGGGACCTCAAGAGATCATTGAGTCCAACCCCCCTGCCAAAGCAGGGTCACTTAGGGTAGTCCACACAGGAATGCATCCAGGTGGGTTTTGAAAGTCTCCAGAGAAGGAGACTCCACAACCTCCCTGGGCAGCCTGTTCCAGTGTTCTGTCACCCTCACTGTAAAGAAGTTTCTCCTCATGTTGAACTGAAGTCTTCTATGTTCAAGTTTGAACCTGATGTTTCTTGTCTTATTACTGCACACCACCAAAAAGAGCTTGCCCCCCTCCAAGAATCACAGAATGCACTGGGTTGGAAGAGACCTTTAAAGGTCATCAAGTCCACCCCCACTGCAGTAAGCAGGGACACCTTTAACTAGAGCAGGCTGCTCAGAGCCCCATCAAACCTGACCTTGAACGTCTCCAGGGATGGGTCCTCCACCACCTCCCTGGGCAACCTGTTCCAGTGTTCCACCACCCTCATAACAAAGAGGCACCAGTTAGGGGTGCAGTGGCCTACTCTGACCATGTTTACATCCTCCCACTGGTACATGAGGGTTGGAGATGGTGACAGTGCACAGATAAGATGCTCCAGCTGCAAAGCAGTGTCTCAGCAGTAGGACAGTGCCACAGTGTGCCATGTCCCCTGTCACCCTTGTCTTTGCCACAACATGAGCGTGCTTATCACTAGTGTTTGACAGGGGCCATGCTGGCAGTGTCACAGCTCCAAGGGCGTTTAAGCACACGCTTAACTGGAGGTCTGTGACTAATCCCCATTCCACTTGTGCTGATGTCCTGATGCAGCAAAGTGCTGTAGTCACTGCTGTAGGGAGACATCCCGAGGGTGGCTTTCTCCTCCCACCCACGCAGAGGACAAAGCTGAAAAGCACTGTTTTGGTAAGTACATCTGGGAGCTGAGACAGGATATGAGGGCTGGGAGGATGAATTGAAATAGCAATTGAGCCAATTGAGCCTGGAGGGAACAACTGTGAGTGACAGAGACACCAAAGGGACCCGAGAGGGTGAGAGTCCTGAATAAAGCAGGGCTGGAGCAGGGTATTGAGGAGGTGAGCAGGGTTCTTCTGGGGACAGGTTGTCTGCACCAAGCAGCAGAGAAAACTGTCAGCATCACAGAAAAACGGAGGTGGCAATGGCAAGGTCATGCATCTCAGAGAAGGAAACATGAAGGAATATTTTGATTGCAGCAAAGCACTTGATAAGAAAAATAAACATCTGCAACATACAAGGGACCCCAGTTCTGGAGACCAATACTTCCCACAGAGGGTTGGACTGCAGAGCAGCACAGATCCCTCAGAGGGGCTAGCACAGCCAGCAAAAGGGAAAGCCCAGAAATGGGCTGTCTCAGCTCCCTTCTGAGTATTTTAGGTGAGAACAGTGACATTTTCTACTCACAAGGGATAATTTGGGTCAGGTCAGGTAAGCACCAAGAACATGTCTTTGTCCCTGGGCAGTCCCAACCCATGTCATTGCATGGGCAAGTGAAACGCACAGGCTCAGGCACTCACAAGCACCCAGGACTTCTGCTACTGCTTTCCCAAGGCTGGAAAATACCCCTTTCAAGACATAAATCCTCCCACCTGCTTCCTTCTGAATCAGAAACAGCTTCAGAAACACGAAGCTGCAATTAAGAGTGTAAATTTAGTCACAAGCAAGTATAATCCACAAATCTCCACATCCAATAAAAAAATAATAGCTAAGGAGAGTAGGAAAGAGCTGCTAATTACTAAAGCTGTATTTCAACCTCGGGCCATTCCTCCTTTCTGTTGCCCTGTGTTAAGACCCCTTGAATTGAGACAGGGCTTTCTAATTATACTCTCTGGATCCATTATTCAGGAAGTAATTAATATTTTATTTTATACTGCTCTCTCTTTTCATATTTTTATATATATATATACACACACTGCTCTCTCTCTCCACCATAGAGAGCTCTGCAGTTAGCAGCAGCCAGCTTTCCCTTTCAAACCACGGCCAGGGGACAGCAGGCAGGAGATGTGATTTTTGAGAGTTACCTTCTTGCATTCACTCTCTTCTTTAATTTTTATTATTATTTTTTTTTAATTGGATGAGGAAGTTTCAAAGAGAGGAATTCATGCAACTTACTTGGACTTGTCTGGTCACTGAGTCTCCGAAGTCTCCCACTGGAGGTCCGGCTGATTCCTAAAACAAGAAGAAGGATTGAATGGGCCAAGGGAATTCATGTGAGTGAGCTATGTGGAGCCATCTCCCCACTAGGAGTCTGCATCTAGCAAGGCACATTTTCTGTTGGGAATCTGCTATGCACAGTCACCTCTGAGATCAAAGGAGTGTTAATTGCTATTTTAAACGGCAAAACACCTGAGGACTTCCTGATCACCCACAAGTTATCCAACAGGCATCTTTTTCTGTATCTTTCTGTTGACTCAGGAGAAGCTAAATGTGGAAACCACTTGATAGGTGCTTGGTTGCATGGTTTAGTTGATTAGGTGGGTTGGATGATAGGTTGGATGAGATGATCTTGAAGGTCTCTTCCAACCTGGTTTATTCTATTCTATTCTAAATGATTGCCTAGGAGAGACCTCCACCTTCCCCTGGAGATGTCAAACACTATTATTCAAACATATCAAACCCACAAATGTATTCAGGGTTTCCAGAAACAGAGAGAATTTTTATGGATAAGCCATACATTGATTAGTGCCTCAGTTTCTCTTTTCTTAGCATGATTGTAGTGGACACAGTAAATGCAGTGAACCATCTCATGTAGGATGCTATTCTCTGGGGAAAAAACCCAAATGATGTCCTGATATGAGTAGTCCCAGAAGTTCTGGCAGCTCCTCAGTCTCTGGTGAGTTCTGCTGGAGGAACAACAGCCCCAGCATGGCGTCTTTCATCTTGGACATTGGATGCTAGAGCTGTTGAGGTTCAGAACAGAGCCAAAGAGACTACTTGGCTCAATACAAACCCTGCCCAAGCACACCAATATTTTGAATCAGGACTATTACCCCGTAAATGAGTAAGAAACTCCCAGATTTTGGGGGTGATGGTGCTGTTGAATTATACTATTTAAACCTCTATTCTCACTATCTACCAGATCTGTTGGAAAATGAGTAATTAAACCAGCACAAACTTAAGCTGCAGAACACTTCTGCACTGTAACTTGTAAGACAAAGTTACAAATCTTGTCGGCTGGGAGAGAGCATCATAGGGAACAAGAACAGCAAAATATATAAAAGGGAAGAAAACTTTCATACCAATGAGCACTGAGATGGAGGAAGGGAAGTGAAAAGAGCTGCCTGGCAACTCAACATGGAAAATATGTCTCACACTCAGAACCCTCTGCTTATATATCTGCATATGTATGTGTATTTTCTCTCTCCCTTTCCTCTTCTAACATAAAAAGCCTCTGTGCCTGCAACGTTGTGCGGCTAAGCCACAGGGCTGGTCCCAGGGAAGCAGCAGTACTGCCTGACCACGGTGGCACAGGGAGAACCCCTGGCCAGATCAACCAGTGCCATCCACCACACTTCTCAAGGAGCTTTACTTGCACTGCAACAGGGCAAACTGCTGCCACACACATCACTCAGTGTGCAGCTTCCATTCCCAACAGTGAGGGAAGAGCTGAAGTTTCTGGGAGCTTGTGCACCATAACCAGGATTAGAAACTTTAAATATGGAGTTTTGTGGGTTTTTTTCCCCCCATTAAACCCAGTTCCTGATTCTGTTTTCTTAATTCTTTTCTCCTCTCTAAATGTCTACTGCTTCTTTGGACACTAGCAAGAATTAAAGTGTATTTCCTTTGCTCAGCAGAGTTTTGACCAACACTTCTTCAAACAAGCTGCAATAGCACTCGAGTCCTGCCTCTGCTCCTTGCAGACCACAAACACCTCTGCGTCATCTGCATGCAGGCAAGGTGCAGTGCTGAAATCTGGCTTTCATAATTGCTCAAGACCCAGAAAAAAGGATCCCTTATGGGTGGCACACTGAAGAAGGCAGATACGCAGCCATGCTGAGCTAGTTAAATGCATCCTTTTATGTTCAAAGACTTCCATCTAGTCTGTGGCAAAGCAGGATGGAAGAAGAGCAAGGAGCTTACAAGCTTGGACAGGATCACAGATAGGAAATAGGCTTTATTCCCTGTAGCAACGACTCCAGTGGAAAAACACACAGAGGACTTGGAGCATCCAACGTGGCACAGCCATCAGAGCATCCATGCCCTGGCTGAGCCTGTAACTTTTATGCAAACACTTCTGAGGTTTGTTTATCTGCCCTGCCTCACAGCTTTACTGGGAGCTGCAATTACTCTTCCCACCCTTTTAGAGTTGGGGAACCCAAAGGTGAACAAGCTGAATCGATTTGCTTTGCCTTGGAGACAGCACTAGAAGGAAATTTTTCTGGCAGCTGTTGCTTCAACCCCTGTTAACAACATTAAAAACCCATACTAGTGTCATTAATCCCCTTTCAGCAATAGGAAAAATAAGGAGCAAACAAGAACTTCCTACAAGCTGTCCAACACCTTAACAGTGAATCTGGAAAAAGGAGGAGGCCAAGCCAAGCTTGCTGCCCATGATGTCCCACTGCCCCTCTGCCGAGGGAGGACCCAGACACAGTCCTGGAAAGCAGATAAACAGCAGGGAAAGCTGGC
Source organism: Melanerpes formicivorus (assembly GCF_026170545.1). Classification (NCBI taxonomy): domain Eukaryota; kingdom Metazoa; phylum Chordata; class Aves; order Piciformes; family Picidae; genus Melanerpes; species Melanerpes formicivorus. The sequence goes on along the minus strand of NW_027142373.1, from coordinate 8,727,904 downwards.
AGCCAAGAAGGACAAGAGAAGATCTGTCAAAAAAATATATAAATATATATATATATATAAAAAATATGACAAAGCAACAGCTAAAAATATGCTGCTCTGAAGGCAGTGCCAGGAAGCCAGCAGTGTGGGCAGGACCGGAGTGCACCGGCATGCTGAGTGTGTTCTGGGGTCACCTCTATTTATAGTGTGCAAGCTGGAGGTTGAGCCCTGGGTTTGGGGCTGCAGAACCAAAATCAAAGGTTCCCAGCCCAGACGCAGCGTCTGTGAGGCTTCTCTCTTAACACAGTTCAAACGCCCTCCAGCCATGCTGTAAATTTATTGCAGTGCACTGGCCTAAGACCCATAAAGAACTACGCTTTATTTAACTGAAATTAAGGAATTCTTCCCCACATCCCCAGCAGGATGACTTCAGAATGGAAGAGTCCAACAGTTAAAATCAGTCAATCCAAGAACAGCTCATTCAGCCCAGCGGATGTGCCGCAGCAGGACAAAGTTGTAACACTCACAGAGCTTAACCTCACCTTGGCTCACAGGCCGAGCAATATTTTTTCACGTTTTATAATCAACAACTAATTCTCTCCAGATCCACAGGCTGGGACCATATGGCACAGCAGAAAGGCAGCAGCAGCAGCAGCACTGAAGGACACTGGGCTTCGCCGGGGTCTCCTTTGCAACTGCCGAAGCCAAGAACTGCTCCAACTGGGTTGTGTCAGTGCAAGCAAGATCCCAGCCAGGCTCGTGTTTAAATCACTCCCTCCAGACAACACCGGGCCAAAAGCTCTACCATTTCGTGCTTCTTGCAACTGCTGATGTAACACACCACGGATGGAACGCATTCCAGTATTGAAACGGGAGCAGCTTATAGATACTTGCCCTGATGCGGAGGACACAGACATGGAGCAGGGAGACAGGATCCAGCCTGCCTCAGGAAACTGCTGTTGCTGCTGTGTGCCTTTTCTAGCTGACTTTGCTGAATCTGAACCTAGTGCTAACATGGGGACTGCCAGAGATATTTGCCTCCAATAGAGTCAGCATGTGTGTTCTCCAAAACACATCGGAGGTTTTGTGTGATACACCCCAAATGTTTTATGGGTGCATATAATAGTAACAAGACAGGCCACTTGAGACTGTGCCACTACACCCATACCATGTTAAAATCAAAAGAACAAACGAGTAATTTCCATTATCAAGAGAAACCATGGGGTGTAGACAAACAATGGAGGATGTAACCCAGGAATTTGCTCTTCCTACACGGTCCAGAAAAAACAAAACGCAAACAAACAAATGAGCCCAAACCAAACAAAGGTCGTGTCAGAAAGGGATGGGCCAAAACCAGCAGGAGACATCCTGACACACTGTGCTGGAGTCAGCAAAGCGGCACCAGCTCATCTGAGCAGCCAGCATGACCCTTGCTTCTGGTAAATGTATTTACTGGTGAGTCTGAGATCAGATAATTCAGCTTCCTTCTTCACCCAGCACGAACACAGCAGGGTATGCAGACAGCACTGGAGACAGGCCTCCATCCAAGACCAGTATCCTCCTGTGGACATTTCCCTGTTCCTGGCTGCCCAGAGCTCTCACCTAGAGAGTACAGATTTAGGCCAGGCCATGGAATCATCTGTAGAATTCACTATCTTTGGCACTGGGGTGATGGGAGACCCCTGAGCAGAACAGCACTGCAGAGTCTACAGCACCTACAAAGCACCAGCAGTTTTTAAAGCAAAGGCTGACATTTTGAGGCGGTTCCTTCCAGGGCAGGATCTGCACCAACCTGTGCACTGCAGAGGCACCCAGCCCTCCCCTCCTCCAACCCATCCTGCACTTTGCTATCTCCTCAGGCCATTCTTATGACGGCTAGGGAAGATAAAAGACGACAGCCAGAATGTCACTACATTTGCCCCACAGCGGAGGCAGAGCTGGCACAAGTACCAGCACAGGCTGCTGGCACAGAGTTTTCCACTCCCTTTTAGGATGTGCATATCCATCACAACACCCTTCAGGACCATACCAAGTATGAAATCTATCTCATTTTATCTACAGGTACCATGCAGATAGTGGGCAAGAGAATGGCTTCACAGTGTTTCATCCTGCTTCACACAGACAAGCTCTAAAAGCTCCTTAGATAAAATGGCTGAAGACGACTTCCTCAGTAATGATGCCTGGAGCTGTTAACAGAAGGAAGATAACCCACACCTTCCCCTCAGTGGTTTCTCCAATATACCAGACCAGACATTGCCTTCAGAGGTAGAATTCTATACAGGGAGCTGTAGATGTCACTGGAGACAGCTGGGGACAGAGGGGCTCTGGGAAACCTGAGGTCTGTAAAGGACAGACATCTGTTTGCAGACTAGCCAAGGAAGAAGAATCCCTGTTGCTTCAAGTCCCAGTCCAGCGAACCACACAATTACAACTTCACTTCCATTGACTTGAAATCTACTTGCAACATCAACCTCAAAAGGAATATGTTTAAAATAAAAAGGAAAAAATTCATATTCATTTCCAGCACTAATCAGAAACATCCACTGCAGAATGAAAGACACTTTCCCAGATTCTGGGTAATGGGGACTAGTCACAAAGAAGCTGAGCACAGCTAGAGAAAAATCCATCCATGGTTTCATTCTGGGTCAAATATCACTGGCAGCAAGTTAGGTTTTCACAGGGCTGGAGGATGCTTACAAGAAGGAGGGATGCCGCGGAGAAGGAGGGACGCCGCGGAGAAGGAGGGATGCCACTCCCAAGAGCATCCCAATAACAGACTCAGGAGCAGACCACTACCTTCTCCAACACAGCTACAACCAAATGGGTGCACCAACAAGCTGTAGGTGGCTAAGCTACCAACCATTCTGCTCATGTAGGAGCTGGATATCATCAGGCTGGGGCCAGACACAAGTGGAGCCATGAGGTCACACACAGAAGGAACCCAGCCGGGAATGGATTTCAGATAACCCTCGAGGAAACCACAGGAAAATGGGCATTAGCAAGCTGCATATATTCCTACCACAATGTTAAGACTTCTGCCATGTGCCAAACATTCTAACACAAAAAAAATGCTCCAGAAGTATGTGCTAATGATAAGAGGCAGCAATAAGTAGGTCTCATTTTTTCCAACCTTAGGAAACCTTCCTCAAGCCCAGCAACATCCTGCCCAGAGCTCCTGGCCACAGCAAAGGGCTAAGTTAGGGTGAAAGACCAGCCTTGCACATGGTGGTAGAAGATGAGGCAAAGTTGAAGTGCTGGGCCCCTGTCAGGTTCAGGCTTTGGTTCAAGACTTTAACTCAAATTAAACTGCAGTAATTCTCAGGAAATCAATTGATGCATCCATAGAGCTCAAGGCCCAAAATTTGCCTCGACTGCCTTGTACCACATGTTTGTATTCAGTCATTGTGAATTCAAGCTCATGCTTGAGCAAAGTCTTGGCTCTTCAGAGACATTCAATCTCAATGTCAAGACTAAAACACTGGAGTGACCCCAAGTGCTTTGGCAAGTTGCTCAACAGTTAAAACGGCCTTCAAACAGCATGGAGGCTGTGCCTCTTCCCCATGTGTTTATTCTGAGGTGAGCAAACTCAGTCCTCAGACATTCACTTTATAGGAATAACGAGATCATTTCACCACTCCTTGTGATCATCTGTTCTTTACTGCCCACAAATTCCTCACAGCTGATAGTCATCCAGAGATAGGCTGGACAATCATGAAAGCACACCAAAAAAAATTAGCACAAGCAGTTTTTCATATGAAAAAAACCAAACCCAAAACACCCAAGTTTTTCAGTCATCATCTGTGATCCTTCTGGTTAGAGGGCTTCAGTAATGTGGCCAGGCAGTAGAAAGGATGCCACGTCACCATGCTGACACATTGGATGACTTTGTACAAATGCATACTTGTAATGCAAGTATCCACACAGATTGGAAGGGACAGGGAAAATAGGTCTTTTGTATGTATTGTCAGTTTTGCTGATTTATGTGTTTCTTTTATCTAGCAGCTTGAGGGAAGGGAAAGGGATTTGCAAAGGGACAGAAAACTGTCCTTGTGAGGCTGTACTGGTTGGGAATGGGCATGGTAACTACTGTCAAGGATAAAATCAACTCCAGTTCACTGTTGAAGCTAACCAGATTTCCACAGAGATCTTGCCCCTCTAAATTTACCCTCTTCACCATGCTCATTTGTTCACACACCTTAGCTCCTGAAATCCAAGAGGGAAGAAGCAGGACCCAAGAACTACAAGAGTCTCCTCGTGGCACTTTTGCTAAGTGAAGGAGTTTTACAAGAATGTCAGAGCTCACAAAGCTATCATGAGAGCAGCTTGGATCTGGTCTCATTTGTTGTTCTGCGGGATCTGTAGCATCCCAGCAGGGACTGGAAGGAGGGAAGGTGTCTGAAGTCATCCAAGCTGCAGCTCAAGGAAGGAAAGACTAAAACTCGTACATTAACCAGCTGCCACAAAAGCTTCAGTAAGCTAGAAATGTGTTAGTTAATCATTAACATCAATGACACAAGAGTCCCCAGGAGCCTGAATGGACAAAGGATAAGCTTGGCACGCAGAGCACTATGCAAACAAATAAAACAAGTCACCACTGCTCATCCTTTGCCTTCAAACACCCCAAACATTACAGCATACAGACCCACCAGCACACCTAACTTTCTCAGGTTTATCTGGCAATGGCCATGGATTAGTTGGAGAAAATCATTGTCAGATTTGAAGGAGGGGAAAGGAATTTTAAAACTGCAATGTGGTATTTCCATATGGATCAAATACTCTCAAGCCACCCTGCAGCTCTCATCCCCGCTCCCCATAATGCTCTGGCTCTGACCACACAGGAGAACTCCTGGTGCAAACTTCCCGGCCCAGCATCTGGCTCTCTGCTGTACCCTAACACTATGCACAGCTTCAGCAGCACTCTGTTATTTCAGATTTAAAAATAAACAAACAAAATTGTCCTTATTTAGATTTTAAAATCCATTTCTTGCTGCCTTCTTGTAACCTCAATGCAATCCAAATTTTATTTTGCAGCCACAGCATTTGCTCAGAGACTGCTCACTGCTTCCTTGCTCTTGTTTCAAGCACACAGAACTCCAAAACTTGTGTTTCAGAGGGTCCCCCCACCACAAACATCACTGGATTTATCATTGGAGCCCTGCAAGGCTGGGGCTGCCATCAGGATGTAATACAGACCCCTTGTGTTTGCCAGGCTCTGAAAGGCAAATGTTGATTTTTCCCAGAGAGGGATGGGGGTGTATAGAGGAGAAAAGCTGAGAACAAAGAGGCAGCAGCCCACTCGCTAAAAGCCTGCAGACGACAAAGGGCAGAGGTTAAGGGTTCTCCTGAGCCTGGGAGACACCCCCAGGCTGACCCACTGGGCTGCTGGGCAGAGGCATGCCAGTGACTGTAACTAGCCTTGGTGAGCAGCTCCTCATTCACAGCTGGAGGAGGTTAGGGGCAGCCACTGGTTTTGACACCAGTGTCTGACTCTGAAGTCACTGCAAAGGGAAAATCTCAGGCAGGGATTTTACTCAGATGCTAACACGTAACTCTAAGTCTCCAGACTTGTGACCCGGTGCCCTTTTCCCCCACACGGTACAAGGGATGCTCCACTGCAGCCATGTAACATCTGGACAAAGGAACCAGCCAAGGGACCACAGTCACTAAAGCCCATGCCCTCCCTAGCCAGAGCCACAGGCAAATACACAGGGCCAAGATTCATAAACTGGCCACTTGACTGAGAGCAGGTAACCTTGGACAAGCACTAAGCTCAAGCAGATGATGGTCTCTTCTCTCTGTCCTGAACATTCACACAGATGAACTTGAGGCTACAAACGCTACCTGCAGCCTTTTCACCTGAGCATCCCTACTACAGCAGCCTCAACACACACTTTGCAGTTGTGTTTGTACAATGATGAATCTGCCTTGCTTTGGTAGGACCCCTGTGGTACTCTGATATCACACAGGGCCTGAAAGCCAGAAAGCTTGAGATCCAAGCTGTGGTTCAGAAACCAGCTGCCTATTACACAAGAAATTCAAGCTCAGAATTGCAGCTGATGGGACAAACATCCACATTTAAACATTTCTCTTTAACCCCAACTCCAGTTGCATTAAGATTCTTTACTCATTCAAGTTTAACCTGCCCTAGGGAGAATCTGAGGTAGGCAGCCAGGGAGAATAAGCTCAGCTGCAGGGCCAAAGCCATCTGCAGACAAAGGAGTCAGGAACTGCTCAGCAGCCACCACAGCACTACCACGACTCCCTGCACATAATGTTCCTCCTCCACATATCCTTTTCTCTGCTTGTAAAATGAGGTGTCAAACACTGCCTCTGCTTATAGGAGCAGGAGGGATACATTATTTAATGGTTTTACATTTCAGCTGTAAAGAATGACTCAAGCACTATCTATAGGTTACTGACATAATGTCCATTGTCCTTAAACATCAGGGCAAAGGAGAAGTTACAATCTGAGCAACAATGAAGTCCTGAACCCATACAATTGAGGGTTTTCTCCCATTAAGTCTGCCCCAGAAGTAGCCAAGCCAATTCAGTTTCATAAGCCAGTAGCATTCTTTGAATGTCTTCCCTTCTATCTTAAAATTATATTTAATAGTGGCTGCAGCAGGGAAATTGGACCAGAAGAGAACTTCAGCCAAGCTTTAGGATGTATTTGAGTGCCTAATATTGCAGGCCAGCTTAGGTTACAGTTTGCAGAAGTGCCTTTTCAAACTGTAGTATAATTCCATCTCTGCCTTAAGAGATGCTGCCCTTGGAGCTCTCTCTCTCATTTTCCAGGTCAGACGCCTACACAAAGACCAACACCACCACAGTCCCAGAGTCAGCTACAAAAGTGTCTTAGGGCTGTATCTGTGAGGGATCAGCCCTCAACACCAAGATCAAAACTCCTGTGAGCTTCCCTCTCCCCCCCAGTCTCTATCATATGAAGCATTTAAATGCATTTAATGGAGGACTAAGCTCTCAGAAGTTCCCGGTGGCCATGATAAGGCCCAGAGCACCTGTTGTGTCCTGCTGCCACATGTCAGAGAAGCACCCAGCACAAAAGCACTAAATTACTTTAAAAACAAGTTGTAGATTGAATACACAAGCACCAATCTCTTAATGGGTTGTTCTTTTAGATCTTTGTAAGGGACAAAATCCTTCTAGACCCAAGGCCTACCTTTCTGCCAAGCCGTGCTCTCCAACAGTCAGCTCTACAGAAGGGCAGCAAGAAGACTACCCATGAGTTCATTTAAATAAAGTCCAGCTGTAGGAACTACTTCTACTTGATCCTACTCCATGATGACCCACTCTTCTCCCCAGGTACCAAGCAATCCCAGTGCAACTCCTTCCTCTAATGGGTCTCTGCAGCTGCCAGCAAGGAGAAGGTGAAGCACCTGTTACCACCAAACAGCTCGGCCCTGGCAAAAGGCAGAGTGCAATCACCCCTGGCACAGGTGAAAACCAGTTCCAATCATGAAGCGCTGCCTGCAGCCTCTGAGGAAGCTTTTCTCTCTTAAAAAAAGGGCTTACAGAAGGAGGCACAAAGCCTATTCTGTAGATCTGTCTGAAAGGCAGCATTGTACATGGACCATGGCACGCCCGGTGTAATGGAGCCGGGCAGCGGAGCTCCGGGACCGGTCCAGAACCCCTCCCTCGAGACACTCACCCCAGCGATACAAGAGTCCAGCCTCCACCGTGAAAATCCTTGCCACAAAAAAGGCAAGCACTGCTGTATCTGTACCAAACACACACATACACAGAGGACTGAGAAGTGCTTTGTGCTGCTCTGGCTTCTCCCTGCAGAGCTCAGCTTGCAGTTTCTGAGTAACCCAAACCTTCATGCACTAACCCTGGCACTGCAAGACCTTGTGCTGTGCTAAACAGCAACATGAGAGAGGTTCTCAACACAGTGATGCTTATGGACTTGCTTATGCCATAGGTACTGAACCACACTAACCTGCCACACTGCATGCACAAGCTGCTGCCAGCCAAGCCAGAAAGGTTTTTCTCTGTCTGAAAGCTCAGGTCAGTTCTGATGAGCTCCACATGACTGTCAGTGTATTACACAAGCTGACCTTTCACAAATGGAATCTTGTACTGTCCAAAGCCTCTTGTCCAGAGGGGATCCATGGCACTGTCATATCCCTCTAGCTCAGGCTTGTTCCAACCTTCTTTATCTCCTGCAGAAGTATCATCTAAGCAGGAACCTCCTTCCCCTGTCCAGAGCTGCAGGATTGACAAGGGGCCAAGGGAGGATGCTCAGGGTAAAGGGAGGGGGGGGGGGGAGGCAGGGAGTGCAAGAAGGAGAGGTGGGGGATGTGTGTCAAAATTCCAGCCTTATCTCCAGAGGCTGAGATCATGGGTAGAAAATGTTTCTGTGTTGTCTCAGCAAGCTTCCGGCTGGCACCCCTCTTCCTCTCCACGAAAGCAGCTCTTTGAGAGCCGTTCTGGAGCCAGAGAAGAATGTTCAGTGGCACAGACTAAATGTATTTTCCATTGCTGAGACATCAGATCTGTGATGGTGCCCACTGTTAGTATCACTCAGCTGCTCCTCAACCAGCTGTGTCCAAGCAGTCAGGGAAGCAGCCTCAGTTGCAGGGAGGGATGCTGGCACCTCCTTTGAGAACTGCTGGTACATAAAGCAGTCACTCACTGCTGCAAGATGGTGGTGATCTCCAGAAGTCTCTTCCAACTTCTATCATCCTGTGATTCTGTGGAGCTTTAGTGTATGTGAAGGAGGGATGCCCACCACATAAGATCATAATGAGAGGATTCCAAAGGCCTAAGGGCCTATGTTTGACTCCATGCTCCACCACAGATACCTGGGAGCCTCAGGGCAGCACCAGCCCAAGTGTTTGCACATTAGAAGTCTGTGCAGGAGCCCCAGAAGTGCTTCACAGCCACCAGACGAGACAGGCTCTGCAGCCTGTGAGTCACACAGGGTGATTAATCTGACAGCCCCTGGCTGGAGAGAGTCTGCAGCGACCAGCTCTGATTCAGAGATGCTTTTAGATGGCTCAACTTCAGCAAAATTAAATTCCACCTTGTTTTTTTCCAGGCCTCAGTCCTCTGTAATACAGGATATTAGCTCTCTCCTTGCTTTAAGATCAATGTCTGAAAGACTGAAGACACTTAGAGGAGTAGGAAGCACTTTGGTTATCTGTATGGTCATTAGACTAGGAGCAGGAGTCAGGATATCTGATTATGCTCCAACCTGGCCAAGCCAAATGAAGCAGCTGATTCCTCTGCAGCTTGGTTTCTGTAACAATACACTGGCATAAGCATATAGCTGTCACAGGCACTTGGGAAGGCTTTGGGAGCATCAGAGTAAAGGCCGTGTTTGTTCATAAAGTAAATTCCCTGAATAAACAGAATCACAGAATGGTAGGGGTTGGAAGGGACCTCTGAAGATAATTGAGTCCAATCCCCCTGCCAGAGAAGGATTGTCTAAAGCAGATCACACAGGAACACATCCAGACAGGCCTTGAAATTCTCCAGAGATGGAGACTCTACCACCTCCCTGGCAGCCTGATCCAGTGCTCCACCACCCTCAATGTTCCTTCATATCTTTAGATGGAACTGTCTATTTTCAAGTTTATGTCCATTACCTCTTGTCCTGTCACTGGGGACCACTAAGAAGAGACTGGCCTCATCTTCCTGACATCCACCCCTTAGATATTTGTAAACATTAATAGGATGCCTCCTCAGCCTCCTCTTCACCAGGCTGAACAGCCCCAGGTCTCTCAGCCTTTCCTCATATGACAGATGAAGAAGCCCAAAGCCCCTCTGTAGGGCTCTGCCCTGGTGATACAAACACAGGGCAAGGCTGCTGTCAGGTAGACTCGTTCTCCTGGAGAAGGTGAGAAACTGCCATATTCTTCTCCAAAGGCAATTGCCACCCCTCGTGCCCTAAATTTCCTGTATGTAAACAAAGCATCAGCCTCCAGGGCTCCTGATCATCTGTCACCATTGGTTTATTCCATAAGAAAGTGAAATTTAAAAATCCACAACAATCCACAGCTGAAACAGTGTTTAATCTTGCAAAGATTATGAGAACATGATTTGAAAAGCAGAGGAAGCTGATAAGCTCCCAAAGCAAAGGGTCACTACTTGCTTTATAGTCTCATTTTGCCCATAATGTGCAATAGGGCTTGGAGGCTTCCAGGATGCTGAGTGACTATGTCAAGGCAGTTTTTAATCCGAAGCCTGATCTCCCAGCTGTGTTTTGACCTAAGGACATATCATTCATTAACCATCACAAATGGGAAATGAGTTACAAGAGATGAAGATGATCCCAAGTGGTGATGAAATGTTAGAGAATATTAAAATTCAAATTAATTCTGATGCACTAAAAATGGAAAGAAAAAAAAACCCCAACATCCACCAAACCCAACCTGAACAGGATGCCATGGGACTCAGCAAGGACCAGTGCAAAGGTCTAATACTACATCATACAATATATAAATGTATGCCCTGTAATGCACTGGGCTCCCTCAAGTCAGTCATAGCAGGAGGTGCCAACAAAATATTCCTATCTTACGTGGGCTGAATTGCCAGATGTTATCAGCAGCAACTACAGGACTATCTTAGGGGGACAAGTACTCCAGGCAGGTTCTTGGAGAAAGGTGGGATGGAGCTGACTGCAAGCTGAGGAGCAGAGGGCAGACTGTCAGAGCCATATAGATGAGATAGCCAGCAGCATCCAGATGCAGCCCCAGGAGAAGCTCTCCTTGTAGAAGATGAGAATTAGAGCCACTCCCTTCACAAAATCCTGAGACTGGGCACTGGATCCTCAGTGTGAAAAGTCACCAGGTGCCAGGCAGAGCAGCCCTGGTTCAAGAACTTAAGCTGTTCTCACTTAAGCAGCTTGTCTGTCTACCATGCTCTTGTGTTTCCCTCCTGCATGAAGAAGCCAAGACAGATCAGCTACATGAGAAGAGTTAGACAGCCTGACCACACATGGTCAGCCTTGCAGACAGCAGCCTGCTCCCACCAGATCTGCACAGCTGACTGTTTCATCCTGCCGCATCCCTGCAGCCCTGTGAGTGCTGAGGGAGCAGCAGAGCCTTGTGAAATCACCCAGACATCCTCCACTCAACAGGGTTAAGATGAGGTCCTCCAGGCTGTGCTAATAAGCCATGAGTTAGCCTTGAAACTGTGAGTACCTTGGAACTGGACAAGGTGCTGCATGCCACCTGCTCCAGCTCCACGTGACAGCCAGGTATTTGCTTAGAGAGAAATGCAAATAAACCCACCCTGGCAAGCTTCATGCTCTCCTAGGAATTCCAACAAGGACATCTTCAGACAGAAAGCAGGAGAGCATGGAACAGTCCTGAGTAAAGCAGCTGCCTCAGTGCCTCTAGTGGCAGCAAAGATGGGGTGGTGAGGAGGAAGGAGAAAAGACACAACCACCTGAGCAGCCTCCTCTCCATATGCAGTCCTGGTTTATTGCCATGCTCAGCACAAGATGAGTATTCTTAACACCATGTCTTCTCCTCTTCTGTCCCACTGTTCTCCCCTCAGTGACACCTTCCACAACAAACCATGCAGATCTAAAAAGAATATGCAACTTCTGATCCTGAATGCTCTGGACCTAAGAAACCAGAATACAAGGGAAGCTCTGGAGACAAGGCTACAAACTGTCCATATGGCTCCTGTGCCTTTCATGGGAAAGATGAATTCCCATACAGATGTCCAAGCTCACTGTGAAATGTTCATAGAGTGGAAATGATGAATTAAAAAAAAAAAATCTGCAGTCATAAGAGCTCAAACTGTTCAAACTACATCATCAGGCTGGTTCTGACAACACTTATAACAAAGAAATGCAACTGTAAAATAGTTCAAGGGTTAGCTGCATAGCTCTTACCTTTTCAGAGGCTATCACAGCTCTTCCATCACCCTTCCTAGTATGCCTCAGTACAACCTGGAGAAGAGCAGACTCAGGGGAGACCTTATTGCTGTCTACAACTACCTGAAGGGAGGTTGTAGCCAGGAAGGGGTTGGTCTGTTCTCCCGGCCAACCAGCACCAGAACAAGAGGACACAGTCTCAAGCTGTGCCAGGGGGAGTTTAGGCTGGAGGTGAGGAGAAAGTTCTTCACAGAGAGAGTTGTTAGCCATTGGGATGTGCTGCCCAGGGAGGTGGTGGAGTCACTGTCCCTGGAAGTGTTCAAGAGGGGATTGGACGTGGCACTTGTTGCCATGGTCTATTAGCCATGAGGCGTTGGGTGAAAGGTTGGACTTGACGATCTTTGAGGTCTTTTCCAACCTTATTGATTCTATGATTCTAGGAACTTCTGGCTATTCTAATTCATCCTAACACATAACTCTCTGGAGAATTTTTTTCCTATCTTGATATTTTATCTTGTGTCTTTACAAGATTTAGTACTTTCTACTTTTCCTCCCACATAGCCAACCAGTTTTGACCCAGGAGCACGTGGAATCTGGCTCACCTCCTGTCCCCATCTTCCCCACCTTCAGTGCATGTTGGGACAGAGCTGCAGAAATGCTCCAAATATCTCCTGGGGTGCCTGAAGAGTTCATTGCTGAAGTTGCTTCCTTCACCGCATCTCTGCTCCCCTCCCTGAGCCTGGTGGCACTGTGTCATGTGCTGGGTCTGCATCCTCCTTTGCTGCCCTTCCAGGCCCAGCCCTTGCTCCTGCCTCACCACATTCCTGCACTGGTCTCCCCTCACCAGTCTCCACCAGCGAACATGCTCTGCCAGCACAGCTTCTGCTTTCCCATCCACTGACCCACGCTCCTGTGAACACCTGACCTGCAGGAAACATTTCTCATCCCTGCTACCCCTCTTAGTAGCATCCTGTCAATCAGGAGGGTCTTTGGATACAGAAATATCACCACAGGGCTAGGAATGAGGACATTGTTTATTTTTACCCAAGACTAAGGTCAGATTTTGTTCCTAGCTTACCAGGAGCTGTATGACTGCCCTGGATTGATCTCACAGCTCCTTGTTTCCCAGTGTCTGGAGCCACTAACCCTTCTGTGCTACAAACTGCCAACAGCAGCACGCAAGCTGCCTTCCAAGGATCAGGAGCAGTCTGTGAAAGGGTTTAATGCAGATGCCTAAGCAGCCAGTACAGTGACAGGAAGGTGGACACAGCACTTGGGGCTGCGGTCTAATGGCCATGGTGGTGTTAAGTCAATGGCTGGAACTCGATGATCTTAGAGGTCTTTCCCAACCAAAACAATTCTATGATTATATCCATTCCCAGGGGCTCCCATATTTATTCACAGCCCAAAGGGCATAAAAGGCTCAGTAAGATCTGACCATTAATCCAGACACATACTGTGCAACAGCTTTTTACTATTCCCTCTCCACCACAGCTCAAGCACAGGGCTCTTACTTTTCCCATAAGGATCTTCAAAATCTTAGCAAAGCCAAACACAGGAGAAAACCCTGCAGTCACAGACACCCTCCTCCCCTCTCCTCACCCTTTACACTATCCAAGAACTCTGACATGGATTTTAAAACTTCAGCTCCTAATACTGATTTCCTACTCTGGTCTGTCAAGGAGCATGCAGAGCAGAGCAGCTCTGCCACAGAGGCACATCTGAAACCTCCACAGATGGATCAAACTCGCAAGGGTTGAGCTCCTCCTTCCCAACATTAATTCATCACTTGCAACATTAACTGCAGAAATCAGCTGTCAGATTATTTCACATCGCTGCTGGGAGGTTTATCTGACAAAAACCCACTCCAGGAAATAAATCACAGCCTTGTGCTACAGCTGCCAAGCAGGATGGGATAGACCACCCAAGCCATGACATCTCCCAACAAGCCACAGCACCAACAGCCTTTCCATGCTCAGATGTGGGACTCACCAACTGAAGCATCTCACTTGTCAGTACAGCAATCTGGCAAAGCATTTACAGATGCAGATGTTGTTGAATGACAATTCACATCAAAGAGCAATTAGCTATAGTAACTTCAGTTCTCCAGGCTTCAGAAGTCTGACTCATAGAATTGTTAGGGTTGGAAGGGACCTCTGAAGTGTTCAATAAATACTGAACAGTTCTGAAAGCTGCAACCTACCTGTTTAGAAAAGAAATAAAATTAGAGGCACATTAGGATGTGTTGGGTTTGGTATAGATTAGGCACAACTCAGACTTGCATTTCTCAGTATCACAGAATTACAGGGGTTGCAAAAGACCTCTGGAGATCATCGAGTCCAGCCCCCCTGCCACTTACACATGGTTACAGAGGAACACATCCAGGCAAGTTTTGATTGTCTTCAGAGAAGGAGACTACAAGACTTCTTTGGGCAGCCTGCTCCAGTGCTTCATCAGCCTTGAAAAAGTTCCTCCTCATGTTTAGAAGGAACTTCTTATGTTCAAGTTTGTGCCCATTACCCCTTGTCCTGTCACTGAGTGCCACTGGAAGACTGATCCCATCCTCCTGACACCCACTCTTTAAGTACTCATAAGCATTTCTGAGATTCCCCCTCCCTCCTCTTTTGCAAACTAAAGAGACCAAATTCTCTCAGTATTTCCTCATAAGAGAGATGATTTATTAGGCCTAATTTGATAAAGCATGCTCTCAAACACATGAAGGCAGGACACTGAAGGGGAAAAAGCCCTCCACGTGGCAGAAAGGGCTGCAAGAGCACATAATAAAGGTCTGAATGTAAGGATTTCCTGGTGCTTCTAGCAGCTGACCTCAGACAAAAGCAGCAGAGCACACGTGACTCCTTTTATCACTAGAACACTGAAAATCAGCAAGGTTGGAAACCTTCCCCAAAGCAAACCAGAGGACAAGGAGGATCACAGCATTTCAGGGCTGGCCTGGCAACAACATCCACTTTCAATGCCTCTGTGTGGGCAATGAATTATGTTTCATCCTCACTCCTGCTGATTTAAAAACATATATATATTGCTTTTAATTTAAAAAACCAACAATTGAAAGTCAAATTGGATGCAAGATGGACTCAATATTAGGAGAGCAAAGCAACTGTAGAAGTGCTGGTAGCTGACACCCCTCAGCCACAGTTCTGGGCAGGCTGGGAGCTCCTCAGCAGCCAAGTCAGTAGGTGACACTTGAACTTCTGCAGCCTAGAGCTGTACCTTTCTCACAAGCAAAACAAAGCCTCCAGCCTCCTTAACTGCAGCTTTTCAGCAACCTTACATTCACTCAAACAAATCCCTGCCACCTCCCATGGTCTGTCATGTGCTAGTCCTTTGTCCTGACTTGTAACACACCAAGATCTGTTATTCTTCTCAGCAACTTTTATTTGTACATGTCCAGGCACTTACAACCCAGGCACTGAGTCATTCAACAACAGCTTTCAGCAGTAATTGCTGAGGGCATCTTGTCCTCGTTTCCTTCTGTCCATGATATAAGGCTGTAAGTAATCCTCATTTCCCTTGATAACATCAAAACCAAAGCAAACTTGCACCCAGGGGCAGCTCTTGAGGATCAGGACTCCAACTTGCTCCCCCTGGCATCACTGCAGCAGCCTACAAAGGGATGTGACTTTGGACAAGCTGAGGGAACAACTGAGGGTCAGGGACCCTCTGTGACCTGAGGCCTCAGGGAAAGCTGAGCTCTTCCCAAAGGAACTGGTGCCTCTGCAGATCTTCCCTTGGCATTGTCTCCCCTGGGAACCAGAACCCAAGGTCCCTTTTTCCCTTGGTCCCCAGAATAGCACTACTCCCACACCAGGAAATTATGGACTTTCTTGAACATCACCATGACCTTTTTAATTTCCATTATGCCTTCAGCTCTCTCCTCCCCCTACTCTCCTACTCTAAACAAATCTCAGAGCTGCACAAAGTGTTTCCTGTAAATAACACTCATCTGGCATGGACAAAGGAAAAAAAACAAAACCAACACAAACCCCTTTTGGTGCTAGTTCCAGCTTGCAATCCTCCCTCCAGTTTGACTTCTGTCTGCTCAACCCAGAAGCCTTGAAAGCAGTGCAGTGCTTGAGGGAAATGAAGGGGACAGCTACACACTCTGGGCTTCAGATATGAGTCTGCCCTACCTGAAATTAAAAGTTCATGGAGGTAACTTACATAGTGCTTCAGACTGCTGTAGGGCAATGATCAGTGTTAAACTTGAGAAGGAGCTTCATAATAAGCCCCTCTCTGCCCAACACAGCCAGCCCTTTTCACAAACGTAGCAGCACTTCCTTTCCCATCCTCCTGGTGCCATCCCACACTGATACTGGCCTCTGTCCTAGAGATCTCTGAACCCCACTGAGCTCTGGACTTCTGTGGTGATGGACCAAGCATTTAATCTCACAACAGCTGCAGAAGGACTTTTTCAAGGCTGTGCTATCACCTGAATCATGAGTTACACAGAAGGAGCTGTGTACACTCCTTCTTAAACACAAGCCCTTTAAAGGGTGTTTTGAGCCATCCTTGTCACTGTAAGTCATTGCAGGCCAGTGTGGGAACAGGCTGACTCACCAGTGACTGTGCTGTCTCTCTCCCACTGCACCTCCGCTTACACAGTGCGATTTCCGTAGGGAAGGAGGTCTGCATGAGCATGGCTGCTCCTCCTGAGGACACTGGCACCAGGCAGGAAGGGAAACTCCCTAGTGTGGTGCTAACACACTAGCATAGCCAGTTAGCATCAGCCCTAGGGACTGGGGCATCCCAGCCTTATGCTGCAAAACCCAAGACATCTCTTGTCCAAAAGGGGCAGGTCAGCCTCACAGCAGCAGCCCCACTCTCTACCTGCTAACCAGCAGCACTGCTTTGCGATAGATATCCCTGCAAGCAGGCAGGGAGTTATTCTCTACAGCAACATCCCCATTGCACATGGTGCCACCTTTTGCTCACTCCAAGTGGGAATTGGAGGATGATTGGTGTTGTGAGGAAGGTCCCACATGGCTTTTTGTTATTTTCTGCCTATGCCTGAGTGTTGCAGTTTCTTATTTGGCTTTCTCCACAGACTGCATTCCCTTACTTCTTTAAGCTATTTTGTCCCAGATGTTGGGATGTTTTGTTACCTAAAGCAAAGCCCTTCTGCTGCCTGCATGTGTCAGCCAAACCTGGCAACAGCAGAGCACCCAACTGAAGCCATCACACTGATCCTGCCACCCCATCACAGCATGGCACTACTACAGCAGCATCATTTTTTGATAACAAGATGACATCAATCATCAGGAGCC
The DNA here is from genome assembly GCF_026170545.1 of Melanerpes formicivorus. Lineage (NCBI taxonomy): Eukaryota > Metazoa > Chordata > Aves > Piciformes > Picidae > Melanerpes > Melanerpes formicivorus. The sequence continues at coordinate 8,710,792 of NW_027142373.1, read as the reverse complement.
ATCATAAACGTGATGACAGACAGCACTGATGTTGATGGCAATATGCCCTGTCAGCAGGCGAGTGAAATACAACCATCCTGCTCTTTGATTGGACATCTCATGGTCCCACCTTGGTTTTTACAGCAAGGAAGCGCAGAGGGAACTTTGTCAGGATGGATGCCAGCTGCCATCAACAGCTCCTTGCATCTGCTGAGCCACAGAACAGACTATGAAACCCTGAAGGTAGATGAGAATGGTCTGTATGAGGAGCAGGGGTGTTCCATCCAACAGAGACTCCACCAACTGGTAGCACTCTAGAGAAACTACAAGCTTTACTACCATGAGAGAGGTAGAAACCTCATGCTCTAAAGCATGCAGCTTTTCCACTTTAACAGTTACCAAAAGGATTGTTAAGAGGTTTTAGCTGTTAACAACAATGCAAAGCAGGGCAGTGCTGCCTCAGCCATGGCATTGGTCTCGAAGCAAGGTCTGAGGCACTGCCCTGCTCACACAGACTTTGCTTCTGGCACCCATCATTCACCAGAAGGACATGCAAAACTCCCCTAAAGCTTTTGTCTTCCCCTTCACATCCCCTGCATTCACACTGGCTTTATAAATGCTTCTGGTCTGGTCTGCCACAGATGAGAAAAGAAAGAAGCCCAGGCCAGGCTTCATTGCTCTCTGCTCAAGTGCCTCTAAGAGGGAAAAGGCAGGCATGTGGCAGCAAGAGAGCCGAAATGGCATCCTCTGAACAAGGGCAGAGTCAATAGCAAGCAACACAACAACCCAGCACAGAAACTTTTGCCTTTAATAAAAGCAGAACGACACAAACAACAGCTCAATAAGCAGCCTGCTGAGAGCTGCAGGGAGCTGCTCCACCACTTGTGGCTCTAGTGGTAGCTCTATCCCACCAAGCAGTGATGAAAAAGAAAACCTGGCATGTTTTCCACTCCTGCTATGCTGCAGAAGCCTTCCTGAGGGCTGATGCATTTGCTTACTACACCATCAATTTGCACCAGAGATGCAGGGCCATGCCAGTGGCTGCTGTGCCTCTTCATTAACCACTTTGTTACTGCAGAGTGCTTTGCTTTTCATCCACAACAGCTAAATGCTTGCAAGAGAGGCACCACAAACATGCTTTAGTGCATCAGGCACAGTCAGAGCTGTTTCACATAAAGGGAAAATAAGACAGTGGGATAGTTTGCTCATCTCAACTGGCAGAGGCATTGCTTGCATTGAATTCAGGTTCTGAGCAGTAGGTTTGAACAGCCACAGACTGTGGATCCAGCTTCTTGTGGCTGACTGCAAATCCTCAGTACAATCAATTCTTAATTTTATTTTTTTTTCCATAGAATCATCAAGTTTGGAAAAGACCTCTGAGATCATCAAGCCCAACCTTCTACCCAACACCTCCACGACCACTATGTCCCAAAGTGCCACATCTACCAGTTTTTTGAAGCCCTCCAGGGATAGTGACTCCACCACTTCCCTTGGCAGCCTGTTCCAATGCCTCACCACTCTTTCTGCAAAGAATTTCCTCCTAATATCCAATCTAAACTTCCCCTGACGCAGCTTGAGGCCATTACCTCTTTTCCTGTCATTAGTTACTTGGGAGGAGAGGCCAAGAGCAGCCCCACTACAACCTCCTTCAGGTGGCTGTAGAGAGCAATAAGGTCTCCTCTCAGCCTCTTCTTTTTCAGTCTAAACAATTGCTGTTCCCTCATCTTATAATGATAGCTTGTCAGCCTAGTAATAGAGGTTTGGGGAAATAAGAGCTAGCTGTGTTTGAGGCTGGGGGAAAAAATTGGCTTTTTTATTTTTATATCTCTCAAAACAATTTTGATTTTCTGTTGAAAATTGCAAACTCAGATGAAATGAATGTTTTTGTTGGATCCAAGCAATATTTTTTCCTTGATACTGCAGCTTGGCCAGTGAATTAAAAAAATATAAATCAGTCTGAACATCTCTGTTCATTTTTCCATGGCTTAGACAAACACAATGCCAGTGAGCTGACAGGAGATGGGGTCCAGTTCAGGAGAGAACAATAGGGCTCTGCAAACACGGGGTCATCTCTGCCCCACCCAGCAGCTTTTATGACAGTGACATTTACAGCTATTGAGGGAATCACACTGGGGCTCTGTCGCACAGCATCGGCCTGAAAAAGTTCAGTCTGTTTTTCCACACCGTCTCAGAAGACAGGCTGCAGCCAGAGATGTGCTGAGGCCCCTGCAACAGGCAGCACTCATCCAGCCATGGCTCTTGATGCTTACTGAGGAGGGGCAAGTCTATCCACTCCTTCATTTATTGCCAGAGGAGTGCTTGCTGCAGTGCATGTCACAGCTACCACAGCTGCACACTGCAGATCTTTCTTGCCTCCAGCAAGAGCTCATTTGCTTTTCTCCACTGGTTGCATGTCTGGAGCAGTAAGAGGGAGCCTTTTGTTGGGGTACAACCCTGACTTACCTCCCTAACACCTGTCACTGCTGCTGCCTTGGACCAGAGCTGTAGGTGTTCAGCATCTGCAGGAGGCTGTGTGGTGTCAGCACCAAAGAAATGTGATGGGTCTAGGGCCAGAGGGCATCCTGGGACACGATGAACCAACCCATCAGAGGACAGAGCTCTTTCCTCCAAGCTTCTCAGTCTAGATAACACCAGCAACTCCAATTTGACTTACACTCTATTGTCTGTGTTTTATAGGGAATCTGTGAGTTGTGATATGGGGGAGAAAACTACTCCCAAATCCTAATGCAAGGATCAGATCACAGCTCTCTCTGGTATTCCTGCAGCTTTTCCTATAGCCTGAGCTCACATACAAGGAGTTATTTCTCCCTAAGAACCCAAGCAATAAATTAGGAGTCCACAGCTTAGGTAAGGGTGGGTCCCACATAACCACTCAGGATAAATCTGGAGGCACTGTAATTAGAGCAATCCTTATTGCAGCACACTCCAACATCTTATATAAACCTGAAACTGAAAACAGTCCTTGGCCAAAACACTTTGCACCATCCTTGAAAATACCTATAAATCATCATGTCAGTTATCACAAATCCTGTCTGTTGCTGCTTTGGCCATGCAACTGTGCCTGAGTAATGGAAAATGAGAACCAAAAAATCCTTTACAAAACCCCCACTATTCCAGGACAAGGAAAACATCCCAGGAAAAAAAACCCTCTCCTTGCCTTAAGCATCTGAAATAATAGACATCCCTAAAGTAAATATGTAAGAGCTGGCTTCAATAGTGGTTATTGCTCATTTTTAACTTTTCACCTTCTCCCCTCCTCCTCCTGCTGCTGCCAGGAAGTTCCAGGGAAGAAAGCCAGCGCTGCCAGGCTGAGCCGCGTGTGCCCGCGGCTACGGCACAAAGGTCTGAGCCTCTCTCTGCTGGTAAGAGGCAAAGCATCCGAAGGCAAAGTCTTTATCCCAACCACACCTATGTGACATGTGCTCAGAAGTCATAGCAGATGGGTAATGATTTCCCTTCAAGCACTTTACAAAAGGTAAATCTTGCCTGGGGTGGGGAGCAGCCTGCAAACAGGGAAGCATTACAGCAGTATCGCTGTGTTCAGAGGAGGCTGGAGCTGGAGCTTCAGCCCTGTGAAGCCAAGTGAGATCCTCCAGCTGAGTTCAGAGGGAGCCAGTCCACAGAACAGGTCCAGAATATACTGGAGACGAGCAAACAAAACCAGTGAGGGATGCTCCCTAATCTCAAAGACTGTTTAGAGGATGCTTATTTTTGTCATAATTTTCAGGAGTGTCTCAGCCAGGCATTGCTTCTCCAGCCTGTCAGGGGCTGTGAGCAATGCCTTTGCAACTGAGAAGTCACTTTGTCACCTCAACAGTTTCTCTGGCAATAAAAAGCTCAGAGTCTCCTCTGTCTTGGAGAGGCAATCTAGATTTCCAGTGAAGTTCCCCAAAGCAAGGTACCATCACTGCTTCCTGATCTGTAATAAAACTACCAGATTTATGGGACAAGGAGGGCTGGCTGTGCCCTGCACAGAGGTGGCAGCTCTCCATAGGTGGTTTCCCCCTGAGTGTGGAGGGGGATTCACCCAGTGCCTTTCTTCCAAATGAATCAGCAAGAGGCAAAGCCCCAGCACGGCCCAGCCAGGAGGTGCAGCACTGAAAGCAGAACCTCTGCAACAATGCAAAGGAGAGCAGCTCAGAGGTGCTGCCTCTGCTCTAAGATTAGTGGTGGCCACCATGCAGTCATGTTGTTTCAACAGAATAGTGCAGTTCTTCTGTTCTTTTCCCTTAAATAGCTTTGCTGCACCAATGGAACTCCCAAAGCAGCCAGAGTTTTCAAAATACAACTGCACTCCCCTTTGCACTGAAGGCACTGACCAAATGTCAACCCACCTCAGCTGCAGTGCTGAGTAAAGGTGGATTTGGACATTGACCAGAGACACCTCCGTTGTGTCAGGGGCAGTGCCTCAGCTTCACTCCAGCACAATCAACCCACAGCAAGAAGAATAATAGAGGACCACTTGGCCCCATCTGCAAGAAGTCATCATATGAGAATAATTTAGAATAAACCAAACCAGGTTGGAAGAGACCTTCAAGATCATTGTGTCCAACCCATCAACCAATCCAACCCATCAACCAATCCAACCCACCCAAACAGCTAACCCATGGCACCAAGCACCCCATCAAGTCTCCTCCTGAACACCTCCAATGACGGCGATTCCACCACCTCCCTGGGCAGCCCATTCCAATGGGCAATCACTCTCTCTGTGTAGAACTTCTTCCTAATATCCAACCTGAACCTCCCCTGGCACAGCCTGAGACTGTGTCCTCTTGTTCTGGTACTGGCTGCCTGGGAGAAGAGACCATCATCCGCCTGTCTACAACCTCCCTTCAGGTAGTTGTAGAGAGTGATAAGGTCACCCCTAAGTCTCCTCTTCTCCAGGCTGAGCAACCCCAGCTCCCTCAGTCTTTCCTCACAGGGCTTGTGTTCCAAACCCCTCACCAACTTTGTTGCTCTTCTCTGGACTTGTTCCAGCAAGTCGACCTCCTTCCTAAACTGAGGGGCCCAGAACTGGACACAGTACTCGAGGTGTGGCCTAACCAGTGCAGTATACAGGGGCAGAATGACCTCCCTGCTCCTGCTGGCCACACTGTTCTTGATGCAGGCCAGGATGCCATTGGCCCTCTTGGCTGCCTGGGCACACTGCAGGCTCATGTTCAGCCTGCCATCGACCAGTCATGCAACTTTTTCTTAGGACAGCCAGTTATCTCGTCCCATCCTTGCTCTGTTCCTGTCCACTTCAGACTGCTTTAGCCACCACCTGCATCTCAGAGGTTCTGTTCAAAGAAGAGGTTTCCCTGAGCAGAGTGCATGCCCATTAGTGCCCACCTCAATCCATTACCATGTGCTAATAATGACACCTAGGCTTTCTGAGGTTCCAGCTACCAAATAAAAGCCTCCCTGGCAGTCCATTTAGCAATGCTAACGAGAGAAGAAAAACGTGCCAGAGAGAAACATTACTAATTAATTTTCACAATAAACAGCCAGCAGCATCACACAGGTCATTTTCTGAGTGAAGACAAACCCCCAGCTCCTGTGGCTTATGAGCTCAGGCAGAGTCCAGTTGGCCTGACATGGCTTGAGTGACTTGTAGCATGGCAGCTGTCCCCCATGCCTGTGACTCAGGATGTTAGCAGGCTGCCAGCATGATCGATACTGCATCTCCACAGTGTCCACAGCAAATCCAGGGCAGAAATGGGATTACAGAGCACAGGGTCACAAACTGCTGGCTGGAACCAAACAGAAATCAGCTGTGGAGCAAAGTCCTGCACCTGGAAGAATTGCTAAAGGCACCTGAGCTTCACAGGGTCAGCAAGAGACCTTCTGTAGGAGACATTCCACTCCACCATGTACCAGCCACTCCTTGGGACTGCTAACAGGATTTCACAGAAGGCTCAGAGAAATTACATCAGTTATGGTTGCTTGCTCCTGGGGGAGGAAGGAGCCTGTGTGAGCCTGCAAGAGTGGAGGACACAAAGCCTGCACCCCATGGGACAAGACCAGAAAAGCCAGGATGGGAAGCAGGGAGAGGAGAGTCCTACAGGATTAGAGGATTCTGGCTCTTCCATCCCTGATTTGGAAGCTCCTCCAGCCCCGAAGGTAACTAGTGTCATACCCAATACCCTGTTTTAATTTCATGCTGCTGCTTGGCACTGGAGCTCACCCCTGTGCTGGCACAGGTACCTGCTGAATAACAAGCTCTGTGCCACCAGTGCTGAGTTTTGCCTGGAACCACTTCCCTCCCTGATTTGTTTTCCATTCTAAAACCTTCTCACTGATCAACAGGGTTTGTTTATACACAGTGAAACTGCTTCTCACTCTGCTGCAGAGCCACTCGAAGGGAGAAGGACTTCTGCAAGTCGTGCTTTCGGAGACTTTTAACCTTTTTCTTTTCCCGGAACAGACACAGAGAGGAGAGAGAGGCCGCGGGGCAGGGGCTTGCTCACCTGAGTACGAGGATTTCTTCATGCCGTCTCTTCGTGCTGGGACATAGGAGCAAGGCTGGCAGGGCGAAGTGTTGGGGCGAGCAGTCCCTGGGGGGCTGTGCCGCAGGCGTGATCCTCCGGCTGGGGCGGGCAGGGACGGGGAGGTGACGCGCACTGCAGCACCGCATCCACGCGTGCGGCTCCAGCCGAGGGGCAGCCCAGCACTCCAATTAACTGGCACACACCTTTCCTAATCTCACACAAAGTTATGGGCTGTTCCAACTCTCCAGGGGTAAAGCAGGGCTCAGCCTCGCCGGCGGCTGCACGTTATCCCTTCAGAAAACAAATGGTCCCCGGGAATTACTCCTGCCAACTCCCAGCCCTGGAAATCTCCAGTATATTGAGCTAGTGCAGCGAAGGGAAGGGAGGGAACTTCGTGCTTCCAGCTCGGCGCACCCCACAGCTTTGATTTAGCCCTTGGCTGTCAGAGCGGCTCAGGTCAGCCCCGCTCTCAAGTCAGGCTGTTTCTAGTTCAAAGTGCGTTATGGCCGTCAGCACCCTGTAGTGTAAACACCTCTTTCCTCTTCAAAGCCACGTGTAAAGGACTCATTCAAGGCTGTGAGCCGAGCAAAATGCACATGGAGGCTTACGACACGGGGAGAGCTACATGTAGGCAGTTTATCACGGCTCAGGGGAATGCAGAGAGCCACGAACCCCGTAACCAACTCCTCAAAGCACAGGGGTCTGGCACCTCTTCCAGGTTACTGAGGAAGAGGAGACTCTATTTTACTACTTCTTATGTGCCTCAGCACGTTGGTCCACCAGGAGAGCAGACATGCTCTTGAACCCTTCTGTGTGAAGTGCACATTGGAAAATCACATCACTGGACAGTTAATTCCATAGATGCAGTAAGCTGGAGTGTTATGAATGCTGACAGGAAGAAAGAGCAAACTAAGAGTAGCTCTGACAAAAGGCACAGTGAAGTGCAGGAGCCTGAACCGCTGGAGGTGGAACTGTGCTGATCACTGGAAAGATTTCCACAGCCTGCCTGGGTGAGTCACCCATGCAAAGGTGCAGAGCACAAGTCCCGTCCACGAGACAATTCCACCAGCTCAAGACATGATTACAGTAGGAAGGGCTCTGTTTGCTTTTAAACTTTTCCACAGCAGGAGAAAAACTGTTCAGTTGCCCAACTCTAACCCTGGCATTGCACAGGGACAGAGGAAGAGAGTAGATGAGCTGGTTTAAGATGGCATAGTCCCATCAGCATTTGTTACCGTTCTTCAACCATAGATTATTGCCTCTGTAACATTAGAATAAAGGATTGTCCAGAGCCTTTCTCAAGCATTAGTGTAAAACTTGAAGATCTAGCTCAAGTCACTGAGGGATTTGGTACTAAGCAGCCAGACTTTGCACTGGAACAGCTCATGAGCTGACACATTCCCAGGTTCACAGCAGCAACAACTCTACTCATTGCTGCACGACTGCGCTTCGTTACTGTCATGCTGTGGTCTCCAGCAGGCAGATGCCATCAAAAAACTCTGTGATCAAGAAAACTTTTGAATCACCAAAGCTTTGTGGCTTAAGTAAACACACATCTAAGCCCATAGCAACGATATATTACTCTTTCCACAAGTGCTTTTGAAATCATTACTCACAATTTATGGAGGGGAAACAATAGCACAATGACTTGCCCCACCTTGTACACCAAGAAAGGGCAAAGTCAGGAGCAGAACCCACTCCAGAGCACTAATCCCCCTGGCCTGCTCTTGCCTGCACCTCTCTGATGGGCACAACTTCTTTCAACACTCAGCAGGGACAGGGATACACCTCACAGGAGATCAAATGTTCTTCTTGCATAGCACATGTGTATCTCCCTGATTAAGTGTGTGATTGCATACACAAACGATTAAGTGCATGGTTCTGCATGTGTGCAAAGTGTGAGTGGAGTGAGTGTGTGCAGGGTGTGAGCAGGGTGAATGTGTGCCAAGTGTGAGCAGGGTGAGTGTGTGCAGGGTGTGAGCAGGGTGTGAGCAGGGTGGGTGTGAGCAGGGTGTGCACAGGGTGTGAGCAGGGTGGGTGTGAGCAGGGTGAATGTGCACAGGGTGTGAGCAGAGTGAGTGTGTGCATGGTGTGAGCAGGGTGCCTGTGCCTTCGCAGGGCTGCAGGCGAGCAGCGTGTTGGGAGCAGTGGCTGGGGTACAGCTATCTGATCAGCTTGGCTGCACAAATACAAACAGCAAATTGTGGAGCAGGCTTTCTACTGCAGGGCCAAACAAACACCATGAGATACAAAATGGCTGAAGGGATTTTTTTTTTTTCTCCCCTGAAATATTGTCCGACAAAGAATCCTTTTCTTTGGCTGCCCAGCCTCAGAATTACCAAGAGAATCAGCCTCTTGGCTCAGAAGGACAGGTTAATGTTTAATACAAGGCAGAGCCCACAGGCTTCAAATAGGTAAGTCATTTATTGCAGTTCCACCCCCCCTCTTTCGTAAGATTAGTGAGGGAATTTATTGTTCCTGGAAGTGAGGGATTGGGGCTTCTGGCTCAGCCCAGCAGCAGCACAGGCAGGCACCGTCTGAGTCTCGTGCATCCAGCCCTGCCAAACTAGCTCAGATCTGACCTGGCATAGGCACCCATCTCATGCCAGCCCTGGACATCCTCTCTGCTCTGATGCTGGCAGAGGTGCAGGGCTGACCTCTTATCAGAGGCTGTGTGAACCTCACTTGTCTCCATCTCATGATACCCAGCTCCACACACTCAGCATTGACCTTTCCTGGGCAGCAGGCAAGGTCCTCGGAGCCCAGTGGCATCTGCATGCACTGAGACCGCAGATGCAGAACGTCCTTCAGCAGCTGCTGAGCCTGACCCAGCTGTGATACCCTCAGCAGCTGGTTTCTCAAAGCTTACACTGCAGCACATAAGACAGTTTCATGGTAGGCATGAAAGGCATTTTCTGCAAGTGGTATGTGCTGATTCTCCCCCAGCAGCATCCTCCAGGCAAGCACGTTCCCCATAATGTGGGGGTCCTGCACAAAGATCTGCAATCTCCCAAACTAAACAGCTCTCAGAGGAGTGAAAGAGATAAGCACCACCAGCTATGTGTGGTGGGCTGGGTCAGGGGGTCTGTTAGAGGTCCAGGAAAGGATCAAGGTGAGGGAGAGACTGACAAAGGCAAAAGCACCAAGTAAAGCACCACTGTAGTGAGGAAAGTATAGCAATAAAGAGAAAGGGAAGAATCCCAACCCTACAATCTCATGGACTAGCACAGAGCTGGCCACTAGGGAATGCTGAGCTGTGTAGTTAGATCTCTCCAACTGATTGATTCAACCTCTCAGACCAAGTGTCTCATCTTGCAAAAGGAGATGAAGGTTGAGTTTTCCCAGGGAGAGATATAGGGAGGCTGTGTGTTACTCAGTGCTGCCCTAGGGTTCAGTGACCTTGCCTGATAGGGAAAAGTTGCTGTTATGGGAGAGCACAGAGCTCCCTAGGTGACCAGCAAGGATAAGCAGGAATTTACACTGCAAAGACCTGCCAGTGAGCAGCAGAGCAGACCTGAGCCTCCTCTGTGGGGAACAGTATCTCTGGCTGATTTAGAGGTGGAAACTAAAGTGTCAGGACTATAAACCACCCACATCTCCCTCTCCAGGTGTTTGTTTTAGATATGATTCTCCAAGCTCCTTTTTACTGACAAATGACTCTTCTGTGACTGTGAGAGGGGAGAGAGGATGCAAAGTTTTCCACCCTGCTCTGCACCAGCAACCCATTCTCCTCAGCACAGGGAGGCAGCTGCCAAACTGGGCACAAGGTGAGACATGGCACTCCACCCTAGCCAGAGACATCACTGCAAAAATCTTGCACAGCTCAGCTCAGAGAGCATCTGGATTCAAGGGAAAAGGAGCAGGAGGTGAAGAAGGCCACACAGAAGATGAGACCTTGTGGCTCTTGGCCAAGAAAGAGCCAAGAAAAGGCCCAGAGCCTGTAATTGCCCTGGTAGGCACAAAAGGTGACTTTTGGTGCTGCTGGACTTTCCTAAGTTCAACAGTTTGGGTGCCCTAAAGCAGAAGAAAGGACCAGGGGTTCAGTCAGCCCACAGAACCCATTCACTGCAGCTGGAAAAGCTGTATGCCAGTAGGTAGCCCAGCTCAAGACTAAGTTTGGTCCATGCTCCGCACCCATTGCAATGCACAGTACCTGTTGCTGGTGCCTGAGACAGCAAGAGGCTTGTGAGAAAGGACAGGAGCAAATCAACCAGCACTGGACACTTGGGACACTAGCAGAATCTGTCTTCTCTGCTATTTGCTTGAGATTTTGGCACCTCTGATCACTCTCTTTTTCCCCTGCAGCCCTAACAGAAAGCTTGCTCAAACAATGTGCTGGTTGTGCTACAGTTAGGTAAGCAGGGCACTGTAAGGATTAACAAAGTTCATCATTATCCTCCTTATAAAAAAGTAAACAGATTGTTACTTTGAATGGCTCTGAGAAAGGGTTGGCCAAGCTTGGATTAAAACTCAGGGCTGTCTAACTTGTTAGTGCCTAAATTAACAGCCGTGGGAGCATTGAGTCTGTCAGCTCTGAACTCAGTGGAGTCTGCCTTATAAAAACAAACCTGCCCAGATCTTGGGGAGGGAGATAAGAATCAGTCTGATGATCAAAGTTTCTGATAGTGTTCCAGGATAACACAGGCTTTGCAGGGAACAGCATGTAGAGGTCTGGAGGACTGATCAGCAGTGACCTGGAACCACTTGGGGATAATCCAGCAGAACTCACATCTAAGTGGTCTCCAAGCCATGACTTTGTCCGTAGGCACATGTAAGTCCCATGGCTGCTCTGATGTTGCATCCTGGCTGTCAAGCTTGCAATGAGGAAATAAGAGATAGGTTCATAAAATGCTTCTGGAGTGACCTGTTGTTCATGAGCAATAGAAATCCTTGAATCATGGAGATGGGGCAGTAAGATGTGAATGGGAAGAGCTCAGGTCCACATGGATAGAGAATCTCCTACTTGAAATTACAGCTGAGATCTCAGTTAAATCCATGTCACTTCCCAAGTGAGCAAGGCCTGTTTATCCACCCTCAGTATGACCAGGACAGTGTGTTCACCAGCAAGTCCTGTGCACCCAAACCCACACAAACCTGCTTGCCAAGCCCCGGGAGACTGAAGGCAAAGAGCAGCCATGACAGAAGCCATCACCATAGCTAAGATTTGCCATACTCCAGTTCTGAATCACATTCTTCTTGCCAGTGACCAGGATTTAGTGCAGCTCTCCCCTTCCCTGCTCCACAGCAGGACAGCACAGATGTTCAGCCTCTCAGCATCAATTCACAATGCTCAGATACAGGAGGCAAGGCAGCTGTGTTGATCTAAAGCCTCGTACATCAGCTCTCTGCTCTTTCTGGGGACTGATTCTCTTGATTAGTAGGACACAGCACAGCTAGCAACAGTCAGACTCTCTCTGTGGTCTTCAGTGTGTATGGTTAAGAGATAAATAATTTAGCAGTGCATTTCCTAACTCCATTCCTTGTGATTCCATCTGACAATGAAACACCAAAGACCCACAGTATCATGGTCTGATGGTCATGGTGTTCTCTTCTTTGGGCTGATGGTTATGGCGAGGAAGCAAATAACTTAATGAAGCAATTACTCATATCAAATCAGCAGGTTTTGTTCTTTTCTTCTGCCTTAATTATGAGGAACCAGGAATTACTCAAGGCAGAATTTCATTACCAAACAAAATAACATCTGCTCAACCACAAGGTACATCAGATGGCCATTTTCATAGAACAGCCTCTCCTGTGGTTAGGGAAGGGAATGCTTCAACTTGAAATTAAAGATGAAGGGTGTGTGAACAGACAATAACATAAAAATTAAAATCCATGCCCACTGAATAGAAGGAAAATCCCTGAATGTCAGGGAAGTCTGAATGAAAGTTCAGAAGTGTTTTCTGTTTTGAATAGCCCCAGTCTTAGAAAACAAAACTTTTCAAGGTGCTTCATGAGCTGACCCACGTGGATACTCCCCCTTTAAAAGCCATTGTATAATCCAGGTTGCTTCCAGAAATGCCAGCTGAGCACTTCTGAGCACTTGATGCAAGTATGAAAAACAAAAACAGGTCAAAGTCAAACTCCCAAACCCCTCAAGTATTAATCCATTTTTCACAAATACAGAGTCCTGGTTCATGGCTGTTATGGCCTGAGGTGAGGCTACAGCAGTGAGGCAACAGCCATAGCTTTGTGTCAATCACATCCTTCCAAAGTGTGCAGAAGAGCTCTGGACCTCACTTGGCACCAAGTAACAATATCACTGTTTTTTATCCAAAACCACATTCCATATAACCCAGGGCAGGGCTTAGCCCAGTGCCTGCCCTTGGTCAGACAAGATTATCAGGTACATTTTCACAAGTGCAGTGCAGAGAAGTGAACATGCATCCCTGGAGAAGGGGAAAAGGTGGAACACAGGCAGAGTGCTGGTGCTCCAAAAAGCCAGAAAGCCAGGCTCCCTGGTCCTGCTTCATTGGAGGGAGGCACAGAAAAACTAGGACTGAACTACTACAGGGGTACAGGACCCACACAGCACCTATTCTGATCCCTCCTCAGCAGAAGCAACCAGCCTGGCTTCGGACTTGAGCATGTGCCAAGCAAACAGCCAGGCACAACTGTTTTGCTGCTGTTATAACTGATTCTGTTTAGAGACATCCAGGAGTACTTAGGGAGCAGCATAATCATGCTTAAAGCCATGCTTAACTGCCTGCAGAGATTTCCAAATCTATCCCTGAGTGCAGCTCCCTCAGCATGATTCAGAGCAGACTCTTAAATGCATGAACTTACATGTTTGCTTCCTGCATTTACAAGTGTGCAAGAGGCACAAGGTACCCCCTTCTCCCTGACAGCCCGTAGTGGAAAGGCAGACCCAGATGCAGAGGGGGATCTGCCTGTTGCTTGGAGGGAAGACACTGGACTGGAGCCAAGGGGCCTGCTAGAACTGGACAAGGGGAGCAAGGAACTAGAAAAAAGAATCAACAACAATAAAACAGCCCACAGAAAATTTGGGTAAAGGAAAACCACAGAAGGATCAACAAGAGTCTGCCTATAATCACTACCAAAGCAATTAGAGAATTAGGGAAGATTTATAACAGACTGAAGAGCTGGATACTTGGCACATGAAATGGAAAAGCTGTAAGGAGGGAATTCTGTATGCTGGCACCAGGCTCAGGAGCCACAAGTGATGCAGCCTCAGCAGTTCTGTCCTATACAGAGCAAGCTGAACAGCATTTAGTTGTCTTTTCTTCTACCTCTCAGCTTCCAGCTATAATTTGGCCCAGCCATCTATTCCAAGTTTTAAAAAGCAAAACAAACAAAGCAGAATGTTGAAAAAGTATGAGGAGTGATTAATAATAGCCACTGTTTCCTTAATGCTATAACACAACACAGCCTCTAGCCAGCACTGGCAGCTCTTCTGGAAGAAAATTACTATTATCCAACTTCACAGGTGGGGAAACTGAGACACAAATAGGCGGCAGAAAGCAGCTGGTTTAACCCAAAGCTGGCGTTACGGTCCTGGACGATTATGATACATATAATTCACAGTATTCCTGGAAACTGGTGCTGGTTTGTCTGTGATATACTGTCACCCAGCATTAGCCATCACTCATGTCTCTGCCTTGCTTGCTAAGGACATAATCCCACTGCTGTTTTCTCTTTTCTTACACTGGCACAGCTTCATTTCTAAGTATTTGTTGTTGGGGTTTTTTTGGTTGCTGGTTTGGTTTGGCTTGGTTGGTTGGTTGTTTAATCTTCCATCCATATCATTTACTCCAGGATTTAAAGGGATGATTTTTTTGCCATTAATTAGCAGCAAGTAAAATACCTGCACAAGACTTAGGGCAGTGGACAGAGCAGCCTCTCAAAATCAGTGCACTCCTTTCCAATCACCTCACATAGGAACAAGCCCTACAAGTCTAGAAGCACAAGATTTCTGAATTGTTGTGTACAAATACCTTTGGAAAGCTCCAGAAAGACCCAAGGGATTTTCCCACTGAGGGTGAAAGGAGCAAAAGTAGCAGACAGAGGAGATGCAACAGGCAGAGACTTTAAAAGGTAAATAATCAGTTTCATCCAATGCTCAGCAGTGGCAGTAATGAAGCAGCTGGGGCTGCCTTCACACCCAGCTCAAAGCTGATCAATCACAATGAATCATCACTGGAGAGAGACAAGCTAAGATGTAATTTAAACACTGAAACAAGCCTGCTGCAGCTCAGCAGGTAGCAGCATGACTGGGCTAACATACCCACCTCCAAGAGGGACTTAAAAACAAGCTTGGCAGGGAGGGTGGAGGGAGCATGTCTCAGAGCCAAGGTTAGCAAGCGGCTTCTCCTGCCGGGATCCTCCAAGTCCCTACAGTGGACTGTCCCAGTCTGGCTGCTGGGGAAGCACCTTAGAACCTTAAACATTTCTTGAGAATCTCATAAGCTTGACAGGTGGTGGCATTTTTTAGAGTGACTTTCACACATTGCAGGCAGTTCCTGTGATGGCAGCACCGGTGAGCAAGTAAATGCAGCTGTGCTGTGCAAAGCAGCCTTCTCACTTGAGGCAGAGACATCAGAGCATTAAGGGCAACTAAGAAAACAGAGCTGGAATCTGATTCTAGTTCTGAACAAACTGGCAGGAAGTGCATAATTATGTGGGGAAGCTACATAACTATAGCCCAAGAAAAACAGAGGACTGGTCTCATTGCAGCCCTGCCAAAACAAGCCAGGCAGCATCAGAGGCTGCTGACCACTGTCAGTGTTTCAGTGGGTTTGGGGGCTAGGGCTCTAGCTAGAGCATGAATGGTTTCCTAATAGAAATGATTTCAGAGTCTGGAGCAGGTTCAGGAGGAGCTTGCTGAGCTGGCTGGTGCCAGGAACTATGTGGATGTAGCAGCAAGGAATGCTCTCTCCCTTCTCACTCACCCACCCTCCCCACACCTCTCGGCTGATCCTGAGACAAGGCTGCGCTGAACACATTGGAAAAAGCTGATTGTCATCCAGAAACCCCCAGGGGGATCTGGCCTCCATCCTCCACAGATGAAAACTCTGCAGAGTAGCTGGAGAAACGGTCACCTGCTGTCAGGGTCACAGCACAAACAAACCCTCATCTCACCCATGGTCAAGGGAAAACAGCTCTGCTCCAAGGAGGAGGGAAAACCAGGAACCATAAAAAGGATATTGTCTAAGCCCCAGTGCAAAAGCCTTCCTGCTGTTGTTACGTTTTAATAACTCATATTTCCGAGAGGAGCAGGGCCGAGCGCTGCCTGCCGTGACTGGGAACAATGGCACCAGCCAGCCCCTGCAGACCTTGCTCATTCATCGCTCACCCAGCGAGCTCCCAGCCTGGCCCACGGCCCCGCTCTCCTCCCAGGCTCAGCAGTCCGGCACTGCCACCACCTCCAGCCAATTCTTTCCCTGCCTGATGGATTAATTTTCATTCAGGTTTTCGTTACTGTCTTGCTCTCTCTGTGTGTCTGTCCCACGGATCAGAGGGTCCCCCATGGACAGAAGCACTAATGCCGTCCCTGACAGACACTGTGGTCACTGTCCACTTTGCAGCCAATACTGCACACTGCTGCTTCTCCAGCGAGGTCATTCTGTGTGTACTGATGTCAGACACAAATGTTACTTCCTTGCCTTCTCTTTTCTTTCTGTATTAAGATAAAAGGTACAGAAAATAACTCGAGATGAGTTCACTCAGCAATGGCCTTTAGCCATCAGGTTTTTGAGCAGAGTACATCTGAACTCTGAGGATGAAAACTTTCTTGGTGCGGAGAAAAGTACTTGGAATGAGCAGTTTGAACTGCTCAGAGATGCAGCTTCAGGATACCTCAACATTTCACTGTATACATGTTGAGTCCAAATGGATTCAGTTCTCCTTCAGCCTCTCTTCAGGAAAATCACGAGGAGCAAAAATAAAAATAGTTTAGGTAAATCATGTTCTGAAGCATTCATCAAACTCTGATCTCACCAAGATACATCCCCCAGCCGTCTGCTGTAGCAAACACTGCACTTCTGCACATGGTTTAGTGGTCATGGTGGTGTTGGGTTGACAGTTGGACTTGATGATCTTAGAGGTCTTTTCCAACCTTAATGATTCTTACTTGTGCTGGTTGATCTCTGTGGCCCCATGAGTTTTCCCAAGAAACCAGACCTAGGCTGGCTCGTTCTGGCCAGAAACACAGACTTTAATGCACAATGTTTTTTGCAGTCACTAGATGGAGCTACCCTGATAATAATTCTCCAGGTATTTAGATCATGATGAAATGGAAGTGAGCTGGCAGCGTGGTGCCTGCCTTTACAGAGGTTGGACGTAAATCAGGCTGATCGCTGGCTATAAATCTCTGATCAGAGTAATTTCTGAGCCATTATTGTCAAGCTCTGCACAACCAAAGGCATACCTGGTATGAATGTATTGCTTCTCCCACTAAAGCCAAAACCTTTTTCTAATGATTCTTACCAGCAGCATATGACCAGTGCCTCATAGCTCACTGTTCTGATTCCAGTATTAGAGGCACTAACACCCATGTCCTTTCAGCACATGGTATTAATCCATTCCTATAGCTTTTCAAGGAGCAAATTTGTCTTGTTTCTGAGCCGTGCCCATTTCGTTGACACTTCAACTTATCTAACCACAAAAGCAGCTTGGCCAGTGACAAATGGCACTGTTTATACAGCTAAGATTTCTGGAAGAGCATATCTCTTCTAAGAAACCATGAACACTTGCAAAGCTGTCTTTTTTACAGTGAGGGGGAAAAGGCAATGCAAAAGCAGCGTGCATGTGGCTGCCAGTTATAATTGAAATCATTTTAATAATTCATGCCTCATTACCTTGCCACATGGCAGTTCAAAGACCATCTCCTAATCCTTTAACCCTTTTCTCCTGTGTCCTTTGGTTTGGTTTCTTAGTTTAATCAGTGAAGAAACAAAATGAGGAACTCTCATCAGCTCTTGCCCATGGGATAAAAACCCCAAGGGGGGCTGGTGAGTCTAAGATCTTAAATCCCTTCTTCCTGCCCTCCTAGTTTTCCTGATTTGATCTGTCACTGCCAGCTGAAACAGCAAAGAAATTGGTAAAACTACCTATTATAATACCCCAAACTGCTGGCTGGAGCTAGAATTGCTTTATGGTATGTCTAGGTACTGTACCACTAAGGGCAGGGGGGATTCTTGTTATTTAACAGCTTCACACAGCCAGTTAAGAATTGCTGGAAGCTGCAGATTTCACATTGTGTCCTTTATCCTGGGGGAACTCTGATGCATTTCCAGCTCTGAATTGTCCTCTGTGTAGTCAGTCCCACATCTGTGCCCTTTATTTGGCAGAATTAAATTTTGCCAATGATAGGAACAGAGAATTCTATTTTCTTTACTGGTTTTGAAGCCTTTTGTTGCCCCCTTAGCCATTTAGGCAGATAACACCTGACATCCATTTACTGCTTCTGTCCTACACGGGGAGATTGCAAACCAGAAAGTGAGGTGCAAACTTATTTATGGCTGCAAGTATGGTCCTGTTCACTTATGAAAAGGAAATAACCTTGTAAAAACACATTCACTCTAAGTACAGTGCATATTTACACACAGGAGGTGTCCCTCCTTCAGAAGGTTAACTTATGTGTATGAGGGAGACCAAAGCATGGATACGCAAGCATGCATTGACATGTGCAAAATAGCAGCACTAGCATAAGGTTTCAACACCAGAAATGCCAACAACAGCAAAGACTATAATTTATAACTAGTTACTCAATATGTTTCAGCAAGCAGATACACAGAGCTATAGATAACCCAACTGATAGCCCAATGAGAGCTGTGACAGAGGAGCATTGCAATCTCTGCGCTGTTTCCACCTCACCTACAGCACACTTCACCCAGCCTGCTCCAGGCTGCTCATTTGCTGGGCCATGTGCCTCCCAGCACACCATCAACCCCATCTCATTAGCAACTAACCAGCACATGAGTTTCTCTATGCCCCAGGTCCCATCTGTACAGCCACAAAGGCACAGGGATGGCTTCAGAAGACCTGATGGCACAGAAGGTGACCATGCCCTCGAACTCCAGGGGAAGGAAGCACATGTGCCTACTGATTCGAGATAGCAGTGTCTCTCAACAGACAAATCCCAGGCAGCTGGCAGCAGAGCCAGAGCAGGGTCACCTTGGGGAACTGATCAAGCAAACAGAACTTAAGTCTCAGGTGATGCAAATGTGCACAGCTCTAGTGACATGAGAAGAGATTTATACAGCTGACCCATGATATTTTAAACCTATCACTAAGGTCTGTGTTGAGCACACACATCTCTTTCCATGCCCTTGCTGCACTGGGCAGAGGGTGACTGGCCTGTCTACTCTTTATGGAGAATGTTTATTAGAAGAGCTGCTATGCCTATGAATGGTCTGATCTGAGTGTGTGAGGAGTCCCCCATGCCTTTTCCCAGGATGGGTGAATGCTTAGGAAAGGGATCCTTACAGGGAATTAGGCAGCCTGAGCAGCACTCTGAAAGCTGCATACTATCTTTGAAGCCCTAAAATAAGATCTATTGACACCTTTACCTGCAGGGTGAGGACTAAAGTGATCAAGCATAGGTTTCTGTCGTGAATAAGCTGTGTGCTGAAGCACTGTCTTAACACGGAAAGACCAAGAACAATCAGCGTGAGTCATGGGAGAGCTGTTTTGGTGATGCCTTGCCCACAGGATGCTCAGCTGAAGAGGTCATTTCAGCCTTCAGCACATCATGCTTCTCAAATGTTGCAGAACCAAGATGTTCAGATGGGTATTTGCCTTCCAAATACTAACAAGGATTCTTAATTTCCCTTTTTATTGCTACTCACAGTAACGAGCACTGCCCAGTGACAAAAACCTTTGGATTGTCAAGCACCATCAAATTGGATTTTCCAGTTTGTAGGAGAGTAGAAGTAAAGGTCACAGCCATCATTACAGCTGTCTCCTCATTCAAAGCAGAGTGCTTTATAGCAGAGTTTGGCCCTGCTTCTAATCAGCATTCAGTACCGGAGAGCTTGAGGCTCTTCTTGTCTGGGCAAAGGGCCAGAAAATGACTCTGAACAGAA
The DNA here is from genome assembly GCF_026170545.1 of Melanerpes formicivorus. Taxonomy (NCBI): domain Eukaryota; kingdom Metazoa; phylum Chordata; class Aves; order Piciformes; family Picidae; genus Melanerpes; species Melanerpes formicivorus. Next base: position 8,691,276 of record NW_027142373.1, on the reverse strand, counting down.
AAAGTAAGCAAAGTCCATTCTAATTTCACTTGAGCAAACCAGGTGAAATACAGAAAAAAGTCAATTAAAACATAAAGGCCTAATTCAGCTTTATAGCATTCTTTCCCTTGTAACAACACCAGCGATTAGTCACAGTCACCCAGGCGAGACAACCCATCTTTGGTTGTGGTGCTCTAAGGAGGATTCAAACAGTGCCCCAGAGAAACTGCTGCAGACACGTAGCATAACTCACACAAAGGATCAAAAAGGAGCCGTGGATCATGGATTGGATCAGAGCAGAACTCCAACTCCTGATTCACAGAGTGGTGCCAAAGCTCTGCTCTGAACCGCTGTGAAAGATTATCTGCTCCCAAATTCATCTCCTTCTGTCAAAGCTGGATGATGATCTTTTCTCACAATTCCCAGGCACACTGCACCCTTCAGCCTTCATCCAGCTTTTTATAGCTGAATGTGCTCCAGCTCATCCCTTCCAAAACCATGTTAAAGTCTTTTAAAGGATCCCTAGCATTATTCAGTTCAACATGAAGAGACAAAACTGACCATTTCTCTCCTCACTCCCTGGCTACCCCAGCCAGCTACGTTGCCAACTTCCAGCACACCCCAACCATATATTTAGTCTGTAGTAATTTGCTTTGCATTGTCTCGTGCGGGTTCCAAGCACAGGGATTACACATCCAGTGAGGCATCTGGCACTCTGTAGAAGCCTGAGGTTTTGGAGATTTGACTCATCAGGCTGCTGCTGCCAGAGGCTGAGAAGCTGCCTGGTCCAGGGCACTGCTATGACTCAGAAGAGCCCAATGGCAACTCAGGGAGACAACCCCAAATCTCCATCTGATTGTACTGACAGACTACAGAGTAGGGAAAGAGTTATCACTAAACTTGTGCAAGGAGGGGGTCAATGCTGTGAGCACTCAAGACCCTTAGCAGTCCTATTTGCAGCCTTCCAAAATCAATGCTCTGAGCATAACACAGTTATGGGCACCTTGGGGTACAGGCATGGTAGAGTCAGAGTCCTTAATGTGGGCAAAGAAAACATCTGACAAAACCCACGTTTCCAGGTCAGGCTCCTTCACTGCTTTTAGTTTATAAGGGAAAAGCTGGGGCATGTGGAAAGAGTTTATAAGGAAAGAGTTGGGGTACATGGTTGGACAGAGAATATTTGGAGGCAAATGGCTGTCACTGATGTGAGACACCTTCTCCCTTCCTATTTGTTGACCTATAAAGAAGACAAAGCTTGGTAACTGAACTTTGTAACTGAACATGTGACAAAAGGCTCTTTTCTGCGCTGGGTCAACCAGTGTCTCCAATCTAATCATGGAGCAAACCAGCAGTCTTGAAGAATCACTGCCAGTGACCCAGCACAGAGAGGATGTGCACCAAAGCTTGAGAGCAGGCCAAGGAGAGGTGACAGGATGGCAGAGCAGGGTGATGTTGGAGCAGCAGTGTTTGGTACTCCACAGCAGTAGATGGGATTTAATGAACACTTTCAAACCTGAGCATAGGTCACTTCCCAAGAAGTGCTGACAGAGGAGCTGTTCAGTCTGAGCTATGTCCTCTTTCCAACTTGGAGATACAAATGAGCTGGAATTCAGAAGCAGAGCATCACTGACCCCTGACACCTGTGAACCAGCACACTGCAGGTGAGACTGGTGAGGAAAAGCAATGTCTGATATGCAGGAACAGGACGTGCTTGTCCTGAAGATAGCTCTTCTCTCAGCACTGCTCCATACACTATCAGGAATCCTAATCCCTAACTGGGGCAGGAAGTTTGGTTTGCTTCTGTGCTTGTCAAGCATTTAAAGGTAGGGTAGTCAGTGATGGGAATTCAGGCATTTGAGCACCATAGGTGAAGGATGTACGTGCTGTAGAAATGCCTAGGATCCAACAGAGACGTGGCAAAGGCTTGCACTTCGAAAATACTGAAGGGAAGAGGCCTTCACAAGGGTCTTAGCCATGTGAGGAAACCCTGGAGTAATTGCTGCTGGTCAGATTAACCAGTTCTGCACTTTCCCAGGCAGGAGGTCTGCTCAGAGAGGAGCAGTAGCTCAGAGGCAGCATGTCCTAGTGTCCACCCAGCTCCAGAGCACCCTGCAGTACAGGACCACAATATCAAGCAGAAAGAAGACTAACACTAGGGTGTTAGAAGACAATACAGCAGTTATTTTCTCTCTAGAGCACATTCCCTTACAAGCCTGCTCACCCTGCAGCGCACGAGTAGACAAATTCCTGGGGAAATACCACCCTCTTGTGTCCAACTTGGAACTATCACGAGATGCTTCCAAAAGGGGAAAATAAAGCAAGAGCTGCACAGTGGTCGTTTGGCTCATTAGTCTTGAATTTAGTGAAGTGTTGCTCAGGCTGTGGACAAGGGGCTTAAAAAAGGTAGGAGGCCTGCACTCCAGAGCATCTGCAAAAGACAGCAAAGGAATGGAGACTAGTGCTACCAGTTTACAGTTTCAGCCACACTGGGAAATATTTGAGTCTACAAGTTGTAAGAGTGCAAAGCATTGACTCTACAAAACTAGAAGTCAAATAGCATGGGAATGAATGAACCTTGCACACTAGCCTAGCACTGAGAGATCCTTGTGGCTGACACTTTCTCCTGCCAGCAGACTGCCCAGCATGAAACACAAGAGCAGGAAAGGATTGGTGCAAAAGAATTACCAACTGGTAGCTCCACTGTTACCTGTGCTCTGCTACCAACAGCTGAACTTCTGCCAAAATCTCTTAGCTTGCTATCTTTGCCACCTGTGACACGTCTGTGCTTTGCTTCTGAGAACCTGAGCTACTTTCTGTTCTCCCAGCTGTGGGTGACAGGGTACAGTCTACACGAGCTCCACAAATGCACAGGCGATTGTCCAAGGCGCAGCCCTGCGAGCTCTGCTTGGCTTAAACCGTGCTTTTGTCCTTAAGTGGGATGTTACTCTGCTATTCAGCTCTCACTTCAGACATGAGCTGGCAGCACTAACCACAGCTGCACGTTCTGCTTCATTCTTATTCCATCCTTAACCCTTAGAAAAAACCCGTCTGCAAGCAAGACTTGAGTCAGGTGAACCTGTTCTCCTTTGAGAGCATGTTTCCCCCCCCAGGCCCAGGGCTGCTTCTCATGGGCTTTGCAGAGGGGTGATGTCTCTCCAGCACCAACTGCAACCAGCCAGTGCAGCACACCTTGTGCTGGTCCTTCGATAACATGAGCACTGCTCATCCGCATCACATGATCATTAAGGGCTCTGCATTTGAGTTTCATCCTTGGGGTTGGGTTCTTTACACACACACACACACACACCCCTTATGTCCATGGACACTTCTACAAACTTGTTCTACCACACACAGCCCTAAGTACAATAGCAACTCTTCAGGGAGCGTTACCACATCTTATGTGTTTGGCTGCCTCCTTTGGTTTAGTCTGCTCACTAGTAAAAATATTTCCTGCTGTTCCATCCAGGACAGCCTGCTCATTCCAGGAATGCACAAGATGCTGTCTCCATTTCACTTCCCCTTGGCCTGTTTCTGTCCATCTCCTACAACTACTCACAAGGCAACACACACAAGCGGTTTAGCTGGGAAATAAAGCAATAAATAGCAATAAAATGACTTGCTGCAGAAGTGAGATGTGCAATGTGTGTGCCATTTAGATTTAATCAGGATGTTAATATGCATTAAATGGTATTTGAGAATTTCAGATGTATTCAATGTGAGGGGATTTGCATATCTACCACTGAGTTTTTAATCCTTGATAAATGTGTAGAATAATCAATTATTCAATGAACATACAAGAGTTGGCTGATTAAATCTCAATTATAAAGGCAAGTCTTACCCACTCTATTTATTATGACTGTTCTCCCAGCATTGCCTAATTAAGCCATATTTGATTATGGGGTGAGAAACATTTATTGCAGATATTGTGGCTCTGTAATTGATGCATATCTGTGGCCTGGCTGTTAAGCCCTAATAAATACATTTTAAACAGCTAATTATTTAATTAACAACAGCCTCTTCCAATCTCAGTGTAAAGCATACTGAAGTCCTTTCATGAAGGCTCTAATAGGGATGAAGCTGCTGGAAGCTGCTGGAAGCTGCTTCATTGTTTTCAGCTTTCTCCCCTGTGTGCCAGGATTGCTGGGATGCTCCCAGCTCCACTTGCCAACGCTTTGAAAAGAGGCTCTGCTGCGTGGGCTGGGATCCACCAGCCCAAACCGTTCTCTCTATTGAGAAGGTCTATACCTGAACCGATCGTCCATCTGTTAGGGCTGTAACATGGGGTGCTGTGTCTTCTTCTGTCCCTAAATTCCATGGTTTTATGGCAGTACCTGCCTTTCAGAGGATGGGAAGCATCCTTAATCTAAACAGCAAGTTTGGGGCTTCATAATCTCTGAAAAATCATGCACCGTAACACATCAAACCAAGATTCCATATGTTAAAACAAGGACTGAATGCTAATAGTCTAAGGCTCAGTTCAAAGGGGCTCTGTACTGTCTGTTTTGTTAGAGTGTCTCAGAAAGAATTACTCTAAGGAGAATACTCTCATTTTGTTTTATCCTGAGGGAGTATGTGGAAGCAGCAGCAATCTATTACACGCTGGGGTTAAATGCAGGCCCTTTGGGGTAAGGCAGATGTCAAAAAGAAATACAGCTACCTGCATTATCCATCCATAGCTGGTGGTCAAATTGCAGAGATTTCTCTAGAGTGTGTTCATCTGGTTTCAGTTGCCAGCTTACTTTTCCTGGGAGGAAGACTCCACGTTAAAGATCTATCATTAGGACTCATCTTCAAAGGAATTTTAATGAAGCAGAATTCCTAAACATTAGAAAATTAAAGTGACTTCTGTTTTATCCACGGTATCTAAATCCTGCAGGCAACATGAAAGTCACTGAAATACTTCTAAGCCTGAATAATGCAAAATGTAGAGATGAAAATCTTCCTCTGATGAATGTTGCACACAAGCAGGCTCAGGGTGGAAGGTGGAGATCATGCCTTCACACCCACACGTGTCTGTAGGCACATGCAGAAAGCTCTGGAGATTTAGATGCTGCCATTGACATGCCAGAGCACAAACTGTCAGCTTCCACTTCCACTGCCCAGCCAGAGAGCACATATCTTCCTCCTCTTCCTCACCATCCCTGGTGGGTGAGTCAATCTGTCCCATGAGCCTGTTCACATATCAAGCCCTTCCACATGATGCTTCTACCTGCTTTGTCTCAAGTTGCTTTAGGAATTTAAGTGCAAATTGCACATGGATAATATCTCCTTCGTGACAACACTTGCATTGCTACCAGATTTACACAAGATTTGTTATGAGTCTCTCCCCTCAGACAGCAGTACCTTCAAGATGCCTGTTCTGGTCCAAATCCTTCCACTGCTAATGCTCCAAGAACAAAGTAGTTTCTCTTGCCTGACACTCCTGGTTACAGGCTGCATTTTGAGAACAGCTCAAGATCAGGGCAGACAAGTTACAAGGAAATTAAAGTCTAGCTCAGATGTTATGAATTATGCACCAGAAGGAACATTCAAAAACATATTGGGCAAGCACTTATCTCCTAGGAGGGTCTAGACCTAGATAAAGCTGATGTTTTTGGTGAGTGTTTGTTTTTTTTTTTTGGTGGTGTTTGGATTTGTTTAGGTGATTTTTTGTAGTAAAGGTGTGGACCAGATAGCCCCTCAGAGGCTGGCCCCAGATCAGCTCTCATCTACTGGCCCTAGCCCATCATTTCTGCTGTATCATCCTTCAAGATGTCTCTTCCCATGCTTTAGTAGCATTTTATGGTTTTATCCACTCTCTTAAAAGGACATTTTTAACAAGCCAGAAGGTTCCCTCTACTGATGGAGGTGCCCAGAGGGGTGGCAAGTGGAATGTCAAGCCAAGCATAGGAACAGATACTAATAAAACCTTTACACTGTTACACCATTAAACACCAACATGGGATCAAGGGTTTCCCTGTTAAATATTGCTGTCAGCTCCTACTATAATATCCATCATTTAAAGGCTTTTAAACATGCTTTCAGAGATATGAAAAGAAGCAAAAAAATAAACCCATTTGAGACCACAGAGTATTAAGCAGGGATTTCCTTCTAATAGCCTCTGGCATTTCCTTTTCCTCCAGCTGTAAAGAATCTCACAATAACAACTTCTCTCCTCCTTTGTGCTCAACTAGCCAGGGTTTTTGACAGTGTGAAATGTAGCTCTAACTGCAATTTGATACAGTAAATGAAGCACCTCAGAGCTGACACTTGTTGTTCTTGTGGTTCTCAAAGACGTGTCCTGTTTTGTTGCAAAGGAAACGAGCGACACACAACAGTGGGGAGGGAAAGAAAGAATAAAAACACAGCTTCCAACTCCTACTCGCTAAACTTGCTGCTGAGGAAATGCTTTGCCAACAGAAATGGCATGGAAAAATCCACAAGGCAGTGACAAGATGCTCAGACACCTGCATGTGTCTGCCTTGTGGATCAGAAGCTTGCAGAGTGATTGAAAAGGGCAAAATTACCTCAGGGGATAGTTTAGACACCTGTTAGATAAAGGACAGTCACAGAGGAAGTGTATCGGGGTGACAGCTGATGTGCAAGGTGCAAGTTGCTGTATCTAAGAGATAGCAGAGCTGGAAAAGGTTATAGTGCCATCTCATTTGCTTGCTAGCTTGCTTGAGACCACTGAGACCACTTCAAGAGAGAGCACAAAGCATGCTTAGAGCATTTCTAGCTGTTGGGTTTGCTGGAGGCAATGGGAAAGCACAATACCTTCTTTCAAACAGCACTACTCTGGTGCACCTTCCTCAGAGCAGAGCAGGAACTTCGCTCCCTGCCCTTTCCGGACACCTCAGGACTATATCTACGATCTTCTCCCACTCTTTCCAGGATACTGTTGCACTGACAAGTATCACAATTAATTGTTTCAAAAATTCATTGGGTAGCTGCCCACATGAGCTCATGTTTCACACACTTAGCACATTAGCACACAGAGCTGGATTGCTCTTCTGAGACCAAGCAATGTTGTCATGCACTCCTCTAACCAGGTTCTTCCCCATAACCACCACAGACTGCAAGAGCCAAAGTGCTGCTGACATCTGAACTGGCAATACAGAAGAGAGATGGTCAACCAAAATGCAGAAATGGCCAAATAAAGTGATGCAGTGTGAGCTGAAAGCCTTTCTCTCAGCAAGATACGTAAATGGTCATAAATACCAGACATCAAATCTCAACTCTAATGTCAGATGTGCTATCTGAGATAAATAAACCACAGCAAAAGAGAAAATCTCAGATCACATAATTTGTGACTCTCATCACTTGATAGTATGTTTTGGTGACAGAGATGTTACAGTTACCAGCCACAGCCACCAGCCACTTAACAACGAGCTACTGGCACATGCCAAGAGTTCTGCTGCAATAAAGCAAGCAGGCATAGCATAAAATCAGGAAGTGTTTTCTCTTCGGTCTTTGTAGGGAATCGATGAGACAAGAAATTTCAAAGTCAGACCCTTTAAATGTGAAGCAATGAAAGTGATGCCAGCTCACAGCTGAACAGATTTGACTGTCACATTACTCTCCCCTAATTCGTTCCATATAATAACAGAATAGAAATAAGAAGGATGTGTGGGCTTGCATGACAGGCAGGAATTAAAACTGCTTTACTGCCTGACAGCCTCTGACTTGTTATGTGGCCTTGCTTCAGCGGCATCAGCTACCTAGTGCCTCTGCCTGCTTCTTCAAAATGGAAAAAGCAGAAGATAGTTAGTGAACGTGTAATGCTCCCAGCAGATCAAGCTTTCTGATATATTGGCCATCAGCAGTAGGACTGCAGCTCTGTCCAGACTGCAGGAGCCACTAGAGCTGAAAGTGGCCATGGTAAGCTTGCAGGCACGTTCATGTGTCCACAAAGCTCTTTGTTATGGTCTTAACTCCTTGCTTGATACGTGTTTGTTAGCAAACCACAAAAATGCTGTCAACACAGGCTGGTCTTGGGCCACTGTTTCCATCAACTAATGCAATGGTCACAGCCAGCAGAGCATGAGATAGTGACAGTGAGGGACCAGAGGGCAAGTCACTTGCTGCTAAGATTTCAGGGAAGGACCAACAAGGCTTTGTGGTGTGACCTTGTGCACCGGAGTTGTTCTCCTCTGCAGAAGCAGTGCAAAAGCCCTTCCTAGCACATGGAAACCACAATCTAGTGCCAGAATGTTATCATGAGTCAATCTCTCAGCATGGTGATAAGCCAGACCGCCAAGCAGCCCACTCTGCACCAGTGCTGGCTGGCAGATTGAAACATAACACCTCAAGCAGCCCTGCAGCAGCCTGGCTTCTACATCTTTACCACAACGACCACAATTTTTACCTTGAGGCATGAGAGCAGCCTCAGAGAAGCTAGCTGGAGAATGCATATCATTAATGAATGTAGTTCATTTTATAATGGTTATTCCTGCCTCTCCTCTTGTTCCACCAAAGTGGTGACCTCAGATCCGAGTGTGGGAGCTTGCCTTTGAACAAACTGGCATTGAAAGAACAGTCCGGAGAATAACAGAATGGTCTGGGTTGGAAGGGACCTCCAAAGGTCATCCAGTCCAAGCCATCTGCAGTCAGCAGGGACATCCTCAACTAGATCAGGTTGCCCAGAGCCCTGTTGAGCCTCACCTTGAATATCTCCAGGAATCTCAACTACCTCCCTGGGCAACCTGTTCCAGTGTTCATTTATGCCTCCAGCCAAGTGCACTAAGACTATTTGCTAACTTGACACAATCATACAGGTGAGTTTTACCAACAAAAGAATCAGAAGAACAGCAGACATCCTTTCAAGGACGGATCCCTCCTCGTGCATCTCATTTTGAACAAGTCTAAAACTTGCAACACCTCGGTTCAGACCATTTGTTTGAGTTTCTCTGTGAGCTGAAAACCCCCTAGAGTCTCTATTTCCTGTTTTCCTTGAAACAGAAATATATTTGTCTATTTCTGTACACAGCAGCTTTATTTTCAAAACACCCTCTGCAAAGGAGGAGCTTACAGCTCTCTGAGGAAGGCCTGGCTTTAATTTTAGCCTCAACAGACATTAGGAGCTGTCGTTCCCTTACCCACAGTGTGTACACAGACACATGCAGTGCTTCTTGTTAATGGCTGTTGTGAAACCTTGACCTAGGTGGGGTTTTTTTGAAAGAAAGAGGTTTGAGTTCAAAAACTGGTTTTAGACACCTTCAGGGGACTCTACCAATGCTTGCATCATGAGCATTACAGTGTATGAGAACGAGAGTAGCAGAGAAATCCACAGGGATGTTTCAGTTTTTCTTTGGTAAGTTTCTTTCCCTGAAGTCACAGATATTTGGGCAAAACATCATTTCACCATGCACACTCAAAAAACAGATGAGAGCATAGCTATATACCTTAAATGTCATTCACCCACAAGCTTGCTGTTAATTACATCTCTGATCAAAGATCAAACAATGCAGGTCCAAACCATGAGCAGCAAACTGGCCTCTGTGGTTTCTCAGAAAGCTTGTCTGGCTTATAAGGCAGTATCTGTAGAGAAAGAGCACGCAGAAAAGTAAAGCTTCCTCCTTTTGTTTCTCTTTTTTTCCCCTGTCATATCAGAGTGGAATAATAAATTCTGCCATTATTACCCCTGTTGATAAAGCACTACTTGTACAAGTAGCACCAGAGTAGGCTTCTAGAACTTGAGTGACAAGGCTGCAAAATTTAGTCCTTGATGCCCTGACAGATTTGCAGGTGCAATACTGGCTGCTGAACCACAGGGCTCATCCAGATCCCTTGAAGAATCCTATAAAATTTTAATGTAGGGAAGTGTGTTTTATTCACTCTGATCAATATTTAGGCTTCTTGCTTTGTTCTACATTCTTGAATGAAAACAAAAAAGGACATGTAATTGCTTACCATTTTGCCACTCCTCTTCATGTGAGGATACCGTAGGCAATGTTGGATGCTGTGGATACAACATGAGAGAGTTAAGATCAGCAATGGACTATCAGTGCTTTACTAAAAAGTAAATTAAGACTTGCTGAGATTTCAAATGGAATTTGGCAGATTTCTTGCATGCTGCACACAGCCACTGTCCAGTCACTACTGAAGCATCCATAACCATGCTCAACTCTGCACTGGTTAGGCCACACCTTGAGTACTGTGTCCAGTTCTGGGCCCCTCAGTTTAGGAAAGATGTTGACTTGCTGGAACATGTCCAGAGAAGGGCAACAAAGCTGGGGAGGGGTTTGGAACACAAGCCCTATGAGGAGAGGCTGAGGGAGCTGGGGTTGCTTAGCCTGGAGAAGAGGAGGCTTAGGGGCAACATTATTGCTCTCTACAACTACCTGAAGGGAGGCTGTAGTCAGGTGGGGGTTGGTCTCTTCTCCCAGGCAGCCTCTACCAGAACAAGAGGACACAGTCTCAAGCTGCATCAGGGGAGGTTTAGACTGGATGTTAGGAAGAAATTCTACATAGAGAGAGTGATTGGCCATTGGAATGTGCTGCCCAGGGAGGTGGTGGAGTCACCATCATTGGAGGTGTTTAGGAGGAGACTTGATGGGGTGCTTGGTGCCATGGTTTAGTTGATTAGGTGGTGTTGGATGATAGGTTGGATGTGATGATCTTGAAGGTCTCTTCCAACCAGGTCTATTCTATTCTATATTCTATTCTAAATACTCATCAAATTGCACGTTGAGTACTAGAAGACTTCATTAACTAGAGCATATTAGTCAAGATATTAGATTTAGAAAAATGTCACCAAGAAGGTTTGTTCAGCATTTCAGAGACCTAAACTGTGAGAAAATCAAATCTGTGAACTACCAGGAAAAAAAAAAAAAAGTGTTTTTAACTTGACTGTAAGCTGGCTGCTAAACCATGATTGCAACTTGAGTGCTACAAAGCATTCAAAAAGAAACTAAACGACTTGAAAAACAAGTGCTTACAAAAAAATTGTGTGATGCAAATGGAAATGTTTTTTTTCCACTAACACAGGGACCTTGAGAAATCAGCAGTCAGTAGTTTGTCTTCATCAGAACCAGCCCTGCTGGATGTATCTTGGTCATATCTTCCAAATAGTAGCAGAATGTTTCCAGGTGAGTTATTGGATGGAAGAACAATCACAAGCAGCAACTAGTGACAGTCAGGTGGAAGAAACTCCAGGCAACTCTACCATTGTAGGCTTTTGAGATATGTCATGTACCATTTAAAACTGCTAGAAGTATATAGACAGTTTTTTGTAGAGTGTTTGTAGGGTGGTCACTGGTTATAATCCAGCGTCACAGCAAGAGGAGAAACCCCTTCTATCTACAGTCCTCCTGGAAAATGTTTTGTGACTCAGCTCATCTTATCAATTTCCTTGGCATCCAAGTTCAAGCACATACTTGTCAGACAAACCTTTAATGAAAGGCCCCAGTTAAATTTTACTGAGTCTATGGTCCCCATCAGCAGTAATCTACATCTGCAAAACTGGAGAAGCCAATAAGTAAATAAGCAAAAATTATTCCTGATGATCCCTCTCTTTCCCAAGAGCTCAGTCCAGACCACTGCCTATAAACCTAGCCTGGTTACTTCCAACATGGCTTGTACCTTGCTGTCATGTATTCTCTCCTCCTGATATACTCTCCTTGCCCTGCTGCCCTGACTTTCTCTATCCCAGTTTGGTAACCTCTGATAACAGATCTGCCATTCTGTTCCCACCCAAGGCTGCTTGGCTCCCAGAAGCAGCATCTGTCATTTATTCCATGAAATGGGACCAAGGACCTCACTAAGACTCTGACACCATTCTCACTGCCATGGGTCCTGCTGCACTCTCAGAGCTTTATGCTTCACATCTCACATCTCCTTGAAAATCATTTGCCTCCCTAGTACTGGGACAGCAGACAGAAATAAAAAGAAAAAGGCAAGAGAATAAGCCCAGAACAATTCTGTCTTCATCTCTGGAGATGAAAAAGTTCAGTCTGCCTGCCATGCAGGGAACCACTTAGACGATGTTGCATCTTAGGACCTTTCCAACCTTCTTGAGCAGCCAAGTAACCAAGTACTCTGACAGTCTTGAGCTAACTTTGCCAGAAGCTCTCTTCAAGCAGTTCATTCACCATTCCTTGAGGTTGATTCCCTGCACAAGTACAACTCATGAAATGTCATTTTCCTCAGCTAGGCTTCCATATTTATTTATTTACGCCCAGACAAAGAAACCACCCATACTACTGTTTCCTTTCACAGCTTGGTTTTTCTCAGTTGTGGTCATGTTTGCACAGGGGTATTGCTACAGAAAGCTGATCTAAGTTTGCTCATCTCAAGCCTCCATACACGGTGTCTCTAGGAGTATCTCTTTTCTTCTAAACCTATAGCATTTATCAAAGACGAAAATGTGATCACAGCTGTCCCTGCCCTCTGTGATGGGGCAGCACTGCCCTGCCTGGGCAAGGCTGTGCGCAGCCATGGCTGCACAGCAGGGTCTGCTCCAGCTTGAGGCTCCTGTGGTCACAGCATGGCAGTGGGGCCGGCCCTGTCCCCACCTCCTGCAGTGGGTCAGCACAGCCCCAGGCCTTCAGACACCATGTTGGTGCTGGTGGGAGGCCCTCTCTGTTTCACAGGGCAGCAGCCCTGGGAGGCCGCTGGCAATCCCTGCCCCATGCAGGAGAGGTGCTGAGGTGAGCCTTGCTTAACAAGAGGCTGCGAAGCCCTCACAGTTCCCCAGGGCCTGCTCTGGGCCAGCCCCTTCTGAGTCAGGGCCTAATGCCAGCACTGACAGCACTGTGCCCCCACCTAGGGATCTCCCAGGGGCAAGCTCAGAGTGGAGGGACAGGAGGGGATGGCAGTGGTCCGGGGCCTGTGGCCTGCTCACGCCATGGGCAACACAGGGTCTCTTACCGTAGCAAATGGAGCGCCAGCAAGGTGTCTGCTGCAGGTGGTGAGGGGATGTGAGGTGTGCTCACCCATGGCACGAAGAGAGACGTGGGACCCCTGAGAGATGAGATGGGACCCTGCTGGGGCTGTGCTTGTGGAGACATCAAACAGAGTCACACAGTGGTCAGGCACCATCTGCTGCTCCAGACTGAGCAAACCCCATGGCCCTCAGTCATCATGACTGGGTGCAAGGTGCTGTTTGAAGGATGGCACAGCTTCCCCGGCGCCATCTGCTCTTTACCTGTCTCCCTCTGACATATTTAGCTCTGTCTTGGCTGCTGTGAAAGGAATGCATGAGTATGCATCATCTGAAGTGTTCTTTGGTATTTTCTTCAGTGATTAATTTTAAAACAAACAAAGAAGAAACCCACCACATACAGATGATGTAAATAAAGTGGGAAAGAGTTATGTTGTCTATCAAGGCACTGTTAGGAGCAGGTTACACTGCATTTCACAAAAAGTCTTTGAATCACTCTATTAAAAACAAATCAAAACAAAGCAAACAAAACAACAACAACAAAACCCCTAAAAAGCCACTGAAAGAAACACTCCATTCAATAACTAGCATTAATTTGCAAGATACATGAAATAGTCTTTAATACATATTGTAAAAATATCAAACAGTTGTACAAAGCCCTGGTCACAAACATCATTTTATTTGGGTACAGCTCTGTGAAGATCAACAGACATTTCTGCTTACCAGCTAAACCTATCGCTTCACCACCCACCAGACTGAGCACATTTCTCGCCCTGGTCTGATGCACATCATTTCACAAGTGACATGTGGAGGGAAATGGGCTGTCCTGAGCAGCAGGCTTGGCTCAAGAAGCTGAGATCTGGGCAGAGTGCAGCTCCAGAGAGGGAGGATCTACTGTGCCTGGCTCCTCCCCAGCTATGCACTGTCATCAACAGCAGTTTGTCCCTAATTTCTTAAAAACCTACACAAATCCATCCATTAAAAATTCTAGTCTCACTTGCCAGAAACCACATGCCAGCCCCATTAATCCTGCATGGTAACAGGACAATTTGATAGTCCTTTGGTTACGCAAGATTGTTGACATTCCATGGCAGACCCAATTTTGCAAAACCAAAACAAACCTGGAAGAAGCTGTAGCAAGCAACTCTTCCTCAGCAATAGCAAAGCTTACTGCAGCAACCTGTTCTAAGTCATTACTAAATCAAAATTTAGTTTCTACTTGATTCATATGAGGTTATGATCAATTCCTTGGTTAGGAGTGATTTTGAATCAGACTCACCTGTGTCCAGATTGGAATGTGGGCATTGTCTTTATGCCAGATTAAGTTCACCTTGTACTCTGCAGTACAGAGTCACTGACCTGGAGAAATGCATTCTGCTGTGGAGACTGCACCTGGAGTCTGAGACAACATCAGCATGTCCTAAACACTTCTGCTGTCCCTAAAAATCATCATGCTCCAAGTCTAGTTATTTTGCATGTCAGCCATCTCAAGACCCACAGCATCCATGTCAATGACCCTGACAAAGGCAGTAATTTCAAATCCAGACTGAACTGTGTTTTTGTGGGACCATTATGATCTTTGAACAGGTGAGCCCACACACATCCAACACTTCACTAGTAATGCACTCTACCACAACATTTCTGAAGTCTCTTCAGAATAGATTTGGGGTTTTTTGCTGTAACTTTTAAGTTGGTTTAGCTACCTGAGCTCTTGGGCTAGACCCATGAGGGTTCATAGGAGAACTGTAATCCATGAATATGTGGATCCATTGCCATATTGTTTAACAGCCCTGTTAAGGTCTTCCTGAGCACTCACCAACGCTCAGAACCAGACTTCTTGATTTATCTCACCTTCCCTGAAAGAGTTATCTATCAATCAAAAAACCAAACAAAGAGCCCAAATGGGGCATCAAGATAAAGGTATTGTTCAAAATTCCTGCTTTCCATACTAAACCACAAATACACGTGCATGGTACCTGCATTTCTCTATATTTTCTGTACATTAAAAATAAGAGAAGGGGAAGAAGGAATGAAAGGAGAGGAGAGGGGAGGGAGGGAGGGAGGAGGGAAGGGAGGAGGGAGGGAAGGAGGGAGGGAAGGAGGGAAGGAAGGAGGGAAGGAAGGAGGGAAGGGAGGAAGGGAGGAAGGGAGGAAGGAAGGGAGGAAGGGAGGAAGGGAGGGAGGGAGGGAGGAAGGAAGGAAGGAAGGGAGGAAGGGAGGAAGGGAGGAAGGGAGGAAGGGAGGAAGGGAGGAAGGGAGGAAGGGAGGAAGGGAGGGAGGGGAAGAAAAGCCTTGGAAATGAGGCAAGTCTTTCTTTCCACCGAAGAAGGTAAGGGAGAGAATTTTCAGTTCAGTTGCTGCATCAGGTTGCTAAGACAGCTTTCAGAGAGACCTGTAATGGAATGGCTAATCCTTGTACAGTCCCAGCTGGCAGAAGGTTAATTACTCAAGGAGCAATGGTTGCTTCTGCTCAAGGTGTTACGTCTAGAAGAGTAAGACATATCTTCATAGACTGTATTTGATACTGTATTTGATACTGTATGTGATTTTCTTTTCTGGAAACACTTCTTCACCTGCAAAAGAAAGCAAACAGCTTTTCAGAACAGAGCCTGAAAAGACTCCAAGCTCTCTCAAATCCCAGTGACATCTTAGAGGATTAGGTGGGAATTGTCAACTTCACTATAAGTTCCTTCAAGAGTTGGGTGTAACTGTGGCCCAAACACAAGTCCAGCTTATCCTTAGTTTTGTTACTGATAACACAAGAGTTCCCCCAAGGACATCTGGCTTTGCCAAAATGACGTTGTACTACTGGTTTTTAGCAGTACTGAAGCCTTACGTGGAGGAACAAGTTAGGAATCTTTATGTTAATTTTGAGTAATCTTTATGAAGCAGAAGGATCTATCAGTGACAATTTCCTGGCACTTTCTGCAGAATATTTATGTAAATAATCCCAGTAAAGGAAAAATGTCTTGGTCACCTTTCAACAAGGCAGAATTGTTCTCCTAAAGCTACGTTCAGATATTAGGCTATTTTATGATGTTTTGTCATCCGTGCATCCTCCTCCAAATGTTCTCTCACATCTATTACAAGACATTACAGCTCCATTCCCAACTGACAGAATAAATAAATTAAAGAAGTAGAAAAATAAGCAAACCAGAATAGTGAGGTGCTGTGTACAGGGAAATCATACAGCACAGGGCCATGGTGTTAACTGTGAGGCATGCTATCAAAAGCAAATAAATACCTCAGTTACTAAGAGCTGCAGAAACAAACACACACAGTCTTTATAGGCAAGTGTTTACCAGTAGGAGATATCAAAGGAGGGCAAAGAGGAGACAACAGAAAGCCAGGGCTCCTTAGGTTTGTCAAACATTTCCTTGGTTTGGTAACTATTCACAAATAATAGGCATGGAAACAGCATACTTACATTGACACAGTACAGGGTGCAGCATATCAGTGTAGCAAACAATAGAGCTACGATGATGGTAAGAACACTGATGACCCAGGAATTATTACTGCAGTCTGCCTGCTCCACGTCTGCATGTAAAATTAGATTATTACACATATGAAGGGGAGAATCCTATTTTTAGCAAGAAAGCAATCAGGTATCAACAGCATGCTACAAAGCCACATTTGTCACCCCAGTTGTGTAGTCACTGGCATTCCCTGTGCTCTTCTGGAGGCTGGTGATGACTGCAGGTGGTGTGTGAGGAGCACTCACTAAAGACAATACCTTGCCATAGCACTGATCAGAAGTTGGACCACACATTCATAATGGAAACAGAAAATGTTTTCTTGCAGTATTACAGCAGCACTGCTGGCTGGGTCACGAATTCTGAAACAGCTAGATTTGCAAGCAGTGCAGACACAAGCAGGAGGCTGCTACAGTCTGAGGTATAGAAACCGAGCAGAATAGTGCTAGTGGAAAGTGTTACAGTTCTCCAAACCTCAATTACTCCATAAATATCTGGTGATCATCCTGCTTCTTTGACATGCAGCTGTCATTTCTCCAGCTCACATCACTGAGTTGCTGCACCAGTTACGGCTAGTGGCATAGAATGAGACCAGAGTCTGTTTGTGCAGACTGCAGGTAGATCCTTTGCAACTCTTAGGTCCTATGTAAATTTTGTTTCACTTACAGGCAGATCAGATGATCATAGCTCAATGTACAGGGTTAAATTGCATCGATAAGATCACAAACGATCAGTATATTGCTGTGTTTGTCTTCACCTTAGCAAATGGTTACAACACCACACTGTAGAAAAAGAAAAAGCCCTGTCTTTGGAATCTGGTCACAGTGTGCTGGGTGCATAATGAGGGTGTGTGAGATCATCTCTGCTATTATCTGTGGTGCTTTAAATAAATGCCTGAAGACTTGTTCTGTACTCCCTGGTGAGACCTATTTTTAAACACAAAGACTTGCTATAGGGAATGGTTTCTAAAAGACATTTATGTCACACTAAGGTCAAAGAACTGATGCTAAAAATACTGCTTCATTCCCTACAGCTGACAGATTCTTCACAGACACACTGAAGTGTTTGTTGTCTGATTCTGTCTTTTTCTGTTATTTGGAGGTGCACTATTATAGCAACTTTTCTCTTTTATAATTCCCTTCTGGCTCTATAGGGCAGGTAGAAATACAATGCCTGTTTCTGTGTCCTAGTACAACAGGGCACAGAGGAAGCTGAGCTTACTCTCCAAACTTTCTTGGGTACCAGAGTAAGTCTAGCCAGGGATTAGTGCTTTACATGTCCTAACCAACCTTCTGCAAGATTTCAGCCCACCTTTTGTCTTACAGCATGCCTATGGTTTTTTGTGATTAAACAAGCAAAGGGACAGTACCTTTAATTAGCAACATGGTGCCACTTTCACTTACTGAGAGGGAAGAGACATTTTTCAGCACCCCAGCACATACATAAATACCACTGTCGTTTTCCTGTAGGTTGTGCAGAGTTACCACGATTTTCTTCTTTTCCTTTGAGTACCCCAAACGATTAGCAAAAGCAAGAGAAATAGTTGAAACATTCTGACTTGAAACATGTAGCACTCTTTCACGTTGCATGAGGGTCTTGAGCAAGTAGAAATCTTCATATGCACTATTCCATGCACAAGTAATGCTGATTGACTGGCCTGGCTGAGGATTGACATAGAGCGGTGACTGTTCAAGAACTCCACTGGTTTGAGCTAAAAGCAAGAGAGAGATTAGTGGCTACCACAAACTTAACTCAGTGCAAGGAAGAAAACACAGAGGTCAAACCAGAAAGAGCAGAACACAGATAAAATTTATTATTTCCCTTTTTTGAAGGCTGCCTTTATGTATGCCTTAAGAAGAAAGCCAGATTTCATGTTTCCCTGCCCCAGGATCTGAACATAGGACTGGCTAAACAGGTTCACCTGGTTGTAATGTATTTCCACCTACCTAAAAAATACATGTACTGAACTCTCTAATAAGGGAACACAGCCTCATCAGCTTGCCCTTGAGATGTGGGTCATTGCCTGCTTTCTCAAGGGAGATTAAGCCTTAAAAAGATCTTAGAACTACTGGTCTGGATGAAATCATACCATGTGGGTACCATCAATGTGGAAAATGGTCTTTAAAAAGCAGTTATTAAAGGCTTGCTGTCCAGATGGGAAGATATTTCATTGAGTTCCTCTGAGAACAGGCTCTGTTCCTTTTAATGTTATCATGAATATGGATGATGGAATGAAGACAGAATTTACCCCATTTATAACAAAAGATAATTCTGGAAAAGCTGCAAGCATTTTAGAGAAGAGGATGAGAAATGAGAAAGATATAAAGTCATTTCATAAAATAATTTAGAGAAACAGTACATAACCAACAAGATGGAACTCATCTGAGAAACCACAGTCAAGAAGTCTGAAGTGAGAAGCCTAAGGAAGTACATGATAAGCCTTCATAGACATAAATGACTATTACTGATGAAGCAATCAATTAGGCTTTGCATGCCTTGGGGGCAGGAAAGGAAGACGACCCTGTCATTTACACTGGTAAAGATGTTTCAGGTTAGATAGTCTTGTCAGAAGGTAGGTACAGAGAGGCACAAACTGTTCAATTCTCCTCTAATGAGAAGAAAAGAAAAGGAAAGGAAGGAAAAAAAAAAGAAAGAGGGGGGGAAAATAAAGAGGGGAAAAAAATAAAGAGGGGGAAAAAATAGAGAGACAGAAGAACTTCCCCCCTAAGCAGAAATGCCTGCCAAAAGGAGCATTTATGTCCATTCATCAACTACATTAAGATGATAAAAAACGCACATGACTTCTCATTTGAGATGAAATTCTAACACAAAATAAAAATAAAAGAAATAAATTAAAATAAAAGTACTAAAATCAGAAGCAAAAAGAGTTCATTGTTTTGCTAGTTATTCATAAAGATTTGACTGAGTGTTTTGAAGAGAGCTACAGGCCCTCACTGTTTTCAGTCTGCTGCATGACTCATGCCAAGACCTGTAGCTAGGATTAAATTAGTCATGAACTGATATTCTAGGGACTTTTTGCTACTGTTCTACCTCATGTACATTCTTCACCTGTTCAGGGAAGAGACCCACTTTTTCTTTCAAATCAGTTCACTACATGAGCAGAGATGAGTAAAATTCTGTCAGACTCTCCCTCCCATGATGATTTCTTCCAATCTTTGATTTAAAATGTGTAGCTGCATTTGCTAATTGATTACATAAGAGAAGGAATTGCAATACCTTTCACCACTACTATGGTTTCCTTCCCAAAGAGCTTGTTGTGATGGCCGTTTCTCATAACATACGTAGAGCATTGGTAGATATTGGAATCTGATTGCTGTGCATTGTGCAGAGTTATACTGAGGTTCTTTCCTTCCTCTGAATAATTAAGGCGATGAGCCAGTTCAGGAGGGATGTATGAATTACCCTCTCTGGCAACATATAACACAGTGAGTTCTTTCTTGCTAGCTGTCAAGTATGTTCCCAATACCTCTTCCAAATTTTTCCTTGAGCAAGTTATGCTGATGGAGTCTCCTTCCCAAACACTGATGACGTCTGTTTGCTGTTCATTTTCTCCACCTAAAAGTGAGAAATGCAATTGAATTTACAGTATTGGAATTCTTCTTAACCTATTAATATCAAACTAGTTTTCAAAAACAACTACTGCATCAACACAGCTACTCTGTAAAACCAGGTCTTAGTTGTCCTATCCTGTCTATGCCATCTCTTGCCTGCCCTGAAACCTGTAGTGTCCTTCATGCCCATTGACCTCAGTATCTCCCCAAAACTTGAAAGGCATTCACAAAGAAGTGGCTTCCATTACTCGTCCCAAACATTTACTCTGCCCTCCACATTCTCAGTATGATCCTAATAGCTCTCAAAACCCGAAGTTCACTGAACTCGGCCCAGTAATTTGAGCTGGTTGAGGATCTAAAGCTGATATTCAAAGGTTATCAGAAGATGACAGAGAATGCAAGAAAATTGCACATTTTTATGTGTGGATTTTGGCTTTGGCAACATCAGGAAACTGGATAATGTAGCCTTTTAGGAAGAGAACTGCAGATGGTACAACTGCAGCCTGCACTAAGAAACAAAGGTATAAAAATATATAATAAGACCCTCTGAGTTCTCTAATGGCCTCAATATCAAAAGAAACTGAACAGCAATTATTTATGTGATGAAAGGCAAGGAGCAGAGGGATCAAACGGGAAACACCTAAAAGAAATGAAAGCAAACAAACAAAACCCAAGGAAATAAAAAATATAGTATTGCACATCTAGGACCAACATAGTAGAGAAAGGATAGAATCATTCAGTCCTGACAAGCTAATTAAGAATCTCTACATACTAATGCAATTTATTTTAACAAGGGAACAAACACAGAAGTCAAACTTAGAAAGAAAGAGATCATGGGAATTTAGATACAGTAAATCAATCCAACCTGACCACACACAAAGGCATTCCTCCCACAACACTTAAAGAAGAAATTAAGGCAAACTAGGAGCTGTCAGCAATCACCTTCCAAAGAAGCAGAAGAATGGGGTAATGGAAAAGGCTGGGGAAGCACAGGGCAGTCAGCTTTTACAATTGGAGAAGGAAAGCCCAGGAAATTAATCTTCACCAGCCTAAAAATAGTACTTTTAAGATAACCCATGTTTGTACAACCTAATAACGCACACAGTTAATGACAAGCAGCCACAGTCCATCAGTTGTTTTCTCCAAAAGAGAAGGGTAGACGTTCCAGAGTAGAAGCAGAAATGAGTATTGGTGACTCAACAACCGCTAAAGAATAACAGACACCCAAAATAAGTTTTGTCACCAGTTTTCCTGCACCTTCCTTTCAGGTGTCATAATTTATGGATAATATCCCAAGTCACCATCCTTTTCAGTAATTGTAAAAGGTCATGGAAGTAAAAACAGCGACGGCTCTTTGCGGACATCTCTTCCTTCAGCCTGTTCTCCTCAAATATTCAGTCTGTTTTCTCCAAGTGTGCCTCCAGCCTGTACCCTCAGTAGCTACAACATTCAGCAATAGATATTTCTAGTAAAGTTTTATCAGACCTTCAATAATTCCATCCCTAGAAAGCAGGAGTATTCATTTCTATCCAATGGTATACTCCCATCGGCCTGAACACAGCCACAGCTCATGTTGAATGACTGGGAAAACAACTTCCACTCTACACAGAGAATCATTTCTCAATAGAAAAGTTCTGACTGCAACAAGTTCTCACTTTTTTCCTACAAACTCAAGCTATAACATTAAAGAATGCTTCCCAAAGTTCCACCTGGCTTTGCTAATGGTGAATTTGCTAAGCATCTGAGATAACAGACTGAAGAAAAAAGGAAGAAAACCTCAACACCCATGCAGTGTAAGAGCATCTATAATGTACGTACCCTTCTGGCCAGGGAAGCAGGGGAGCAGCAGCAGAACGAGAGATGCGGCCCGGAGACACGATATCCACAGCATTTTCAGAGGTCTTTTCAGTTGTTCCCTATTATCTATATGATGAGCTAAATACCCGAATAAAGGGTTGTATGCCACAGCTTGGCGTGTTTTCTTCCAGCTACATCAGCTGTCTACTAAGAGAAGTTAGCAATGTGCTTCTTTCACATTAGTATCACAACAAATGTGACAGAGAGGGGGAAGAGATCTCAAAAGGTGCATCTTGGTTTTGACTTCACACTTACAACGCCCACAGTTTCCTACTACTGAACAACCCCCAACCCTGAAGGTAGGACTAGAAATAGTCTTTGTGACAAATACCTACCTTCCCTTTACAGTCAGCTGAGAAAAGAGGGGCCCAAAGTTGCTCTTTACAGAGCCCAAGTCAGGCGATTATCTCCCCATTGTGGCCTTACTGGAAATGCAGGGAGTTGGTACAATCAACTCAGTCTGCCAGTGTTCCCATGGGCTTAGCAGGCTGCCTGAATTGAGAGATGCTCCATTAATTCAGGCAAATTTTTATACAAACTCTGCTCACAACACGACAGTTTTGATCTGCACCTTGGCACTGACAATGTGCGTGATTTCCAAGCAACAGTATAGTTCCTACCTCCCACTGGCCTCCTGGCTTCACATCTAGTAACACATTCTGTTGTGTCTGCAGTTCACAAGAGCTGCTAACCACCCACAGAAAGGACTTTCAGCTAGAGTTCACACATAGCCCTTGCTCCCACTCTGCCATAAGGAAAAGCTCTTCTTGTAGGCACTGTTCACTGTGCAAATAAATAGAGAAAAGGCTCTTCCCCATGAGGTGCTTGAAGGCTTAGGAAGTCCATCAATTACTGGAAAGAAACCAGACTTCAGACAGGTTGTGAAATGAGCTCCCAATTAGCCCTACAAAGGCTCACTACTGGATTACAATAGCTGATGCCAGGAGACCTCTCTTACTCCCTGTCTTTGCTTTTGCAATATTTAATAAGGAACAATCAGGACAATAATACTGGATTGAGAGTTTGGGAATCAAGTCACAGTGACACTTTGTGAATCATACCAGATAATGATATGATCAACACAGGGTTACCAATGAAGAGCCAGTTTTTGAGTTGACATTTTATTGGGATGAGTATAACACAAATTAAAAATTACTAAATCATTGAAATGGAATTGCAGCTATGAAATTAGAGCAGCTGGTGAGGCAAAGACCTTACCACTCTCAGTCATTTTTTAATGTATTAAGCAAATAATTGCCAATTTATATATTGCAAAACAACACACTACAGTTGCTGTCTACCAGCACAACATGGATCAGGAAGAGCAAAGTGAAATGGTCGGTAAGTGATGCTTCTGAATATCACAGCCTGCATAATCATCAGTAGAAAGAAGAGATGTAATGGAAAGTGTGCTTCAGTGAGCCATAAAGATTGGCCTGTGAGTTGTGTCTTGAAAATACTTTAGCTCAGCAACTGTCACTGGGCAGAGTGACAGTTCTCAAAATATGTCCAGCTCTCTGGCCCCAGCTGGTGTTAAAGAGTGGAAATTAAACCTGCACCTCATTAAACCTGCTAGCTACCAAATGGGGATCCCTGAAATGGTGACATTCATCTCATACTCTCTGCACGCAGGATACCCAAAGCTGTCTTCAGCTGCAGAAGTTCTGAAAGGGAAACAGAGCAGGTACATCGACATGCTTCCCTAGCTACCAGAGTTACTGCTGCAAGTGTCCTACACTGAAACTGCCAGTTTAACAAGCCAATTTGTCAGGGAAATGGATTTCACCTTTCTATTCAGCCTGGAAAGAGTCTAATGGCCAATGCCATTTCTGAGATCCTCCTCTCCACCTTTGCAGAGAAAACAGAGGAGGTGCCCTGAACCTGCAAGTGCTGGCAACACCAGATGTGTTCAAAAGGCCAATTCAACAAACCAGCCAACTGTACAAAAATGCTTTATTTGATACAGAAACCACCAGGGAGTTTAAAAAAAAATAAAAAAGAAATCAAGGCCTATGGGCAAGCTGCCACATTACAAAATGGAAGACACGCAGAGGGCATCTGCTTCAGGGTTTAACATATCCTTCCTGAGCACAGGCACCGTTCTCTATGGGGCGACGGAGATTGGAATCAATACGGCTGACCAATATGATCGAGTATTGTTCCTTTATTGTTCCTGTGTTGCAGGCCTATGGAGCAGGCCCGTAGTGCAAGTATAGCACAGTAAAGTAAAGTGTAGAAGAAGAAGAGACAGGAAAGGCAGAAGTGCGTAGCAAGGGAACTTCTACAACTTATATAAACTCGGGGTGCCTCGTTGGCATGGCTTCATTGGTTCCCATCGCACTATTACAGATTATTGGTCCAACTACTAACGACACGCAAGGTTTGTTGATGCAGGAGCATGTCCTGTTGTCCCAAGATAACTTTCCATGTTTATAGCTACCAGTGCCTTGTTTTAGTTACATGCTGCAGGCACAGCACTGTTTTGCTACACTGCTAGTTGGCTCTGCATTTATGCTGAGCATGGCCCGCCACCACGTCAGGCTCTAGGCCTGCACTGCCAGATTGCTCACACTGCTCATCGCTGGCATTGCCACAGTTCTCCAAAGAATTTCAGATGAACTGAGAGATTCAATCATTAAACCCATTGTGAGAATTGAGGTGGTTTAAAACTGTGCTGCTGAGTCAGTCACTCATCTTGCAACGACTTCCATCTTCAGCAAAGCACCAGCAGAACATGGGAGATTCAGGGAGCTTCTTGTGTTGCTCATGTAGCTGGAGAGTCATGGCAACCACAGCCTTTGGTGAATGCATGATGATGTCTTGTGTAAAATGAGCTCTGTTTGTGCAGCCTAAGGCTCTATGGCAGCACTGAGGAGTATGCTGCTGGCACAATGGCCTGGCTGTGTCATTTGTAGATGTTTCTCAAACAGGTGTGAGGTATGTCTGGAGCCTCTGTGTATTTTTTCCAACAACTGCACAATTGAAAAGAAAAATATCTGCAAAGCAATCAAAGGCACAGGTTGATTTCAGAGAAAAAAATGAGCCAATTCCTTGTATTTAGGCCTGAAAATGTGGAGTGTGAAGTTCCTGGGGCAACCACTTCTGGATTACATCTTGCCCTGTAAAGTAAAAGGATTACAGCTTCATCCTCCAGCAAGTTCATGGTATCTCTCCAGAAAGCCTGCCCTGCTTGCAGTAGCCCATCAGCCTTTGCTCCAGGACACGCCTGAAACCTCCCTGAGCATCACACCACAGGGCAGGACCTCACGGGAGGCCTTAGACTCTGAACAAGAAACAACTAATGTTTGTTTCTAAAGGATGGACCAGGAGATGTCTCAGCTTCTGGCATTACACAAGGTCCCATAAACCCTGTAGCCAAGCTGGCTACAGGATATAGGGGGAAGCTGTATGTCAGGGTCAAGGGGGTTCTGCTGGAAGTGTGTAAATGATCACCATAGTACTGGGACCACTGCAAAGTCCTACAGGGGCTAAAATCTATTGACTCAGACTTGATGCAGGGTAGAAATAGGTATCAAAATATGGTTCTGATAAGAACATTCACATGTACCCGCCTCAAACAGCTCCACAGTCCTTGTGCTTTCTCCACAAATCCCCACCAGTTCTGATGGCAGCTGATACTTCACCACAGTTGCATCCCAATTTCTATACTCTGTTATAGCACAACCATTTTTGAAGTAAGAGCCAGATAATTATCATCTCACTTTAAGAATACTGCAACTCCTGTGCTGTGAGGGAAGAGGGAACAGCAGTAAAACCAGCTGACTGGGGACTATGCCATGGCACCAAATGCATCCCAGCTGTTAGCCCATCATCCCCTTCACAGTATCATTTAGCAGCCTCAGGAGCAATGTTAATGAAATGAAGTCCAGAAAGAAAATCCTGTGTGTGCAGGCCCTAAGGCACACATGAAACACAACATTGTCAGACTGTACCTCGACCATTCCTCCTCCGTTGAACACAATACAATCCCAGGGCCGCCCCACACACTATAACTATCAGTACTGGGGGGATGATGACACTGCTGCTGCTGCTCTGTTCATCAATGACAGGTTGAGGAATCTCTGCAGAGCAAAAGAAAACAAAAAGTCCAAGTGAATCAAACAGATTTGTAAAGAAATGCACCTGCCTCATAAGCACCAGCTAGGAAGAACTGGGCCTGGTTCTTCTGCCGTGTGTCCACAAAAGCTGATAATAAGGTAAGGAACTCATGAATGAGGGAACAAAAAGCCTCTCGCTTATGGTATCTTAATGAAGACATCAGCACCTAAAATGGGCTCTACAACACTTGAAGCTAATCCTTAACTCCCAACCACAATGGATGTCTTTGAATACCCATCTTATCTGACATAACCAAAGCCAAGAGGTATGAGACCTTGTATCCTGAAAACAGAAGAGGTCAACAGCTCTGTGCAGTCTTTTAGTGATCTCACTATTTTAGCCAGTTCTTCCTGCCAAAACAAGACATGCAATATGTAGGAAATAAAAGCTGGAAGAATGTTTGTCAGGGCAGCATTATTCTGGATGGTGTCAGAACTGAGGATTTAATCAGGACAGCAAGGCAATCCATCCTTAATAACAGGTTTAAAGGCCACTAAGGAAATCTATTTTGACTATTTTATTTAAAGACTGCTACAGCATCTGCAAGTCCAGGACATCTGACCTCACTCTGTGTAAAGCTCTGTCACATCAAGCTGCCTGGGCAAAATTCTCTCATAGCAAAGTGTAAACACACATGAAGAGATTTACCTGGATTTCCCTCATCGGTGATGCCAGCACTTGATCTTCTGTCTTTGCCACCTGCTGTTTTAAAGTAGCACTTCAGGTGGCTATTGGCTTCTCTAGGGTTGATCTCCGCTTCACAGCAAGTTTCAGTGATGTCATCCATTACATTTTGTGAGGAAGCTGAAAGAGAAGTTTTCATATGGATCATTTATTGGATCATCAACCAAGGGTTAAAAAAAAATTGAAGCGGTTAATAGGTTAAAAAAGAAGATCCTTCATGTACAACAAAAAGTTGCAGACTGCTACCATCATATTTAATTCACCAACTGTTCAAATCAAACAGTCATCATTGACATTTTCTTTGCACTAAAGGTAATTAAATATTCTGTGAGCCAGTGATGGGAATCTTCAATTTTGAAGGCAGTAAAATAGTTTTCACATGCAATTATGAACATCAAAACACTTTCAAAAAGCTTATCACTACCTATTTGCAGTTACCTTCTATTCAAATAATAATGGCACAGTTTTGCACCTTCCATTTACCCACAGGGACCAAAGAAGAAGAACAAGACCAGCAGCTGTACAAACCTGAGAAACCCCAGAGTGCATCTCCCACCTAGCCTGCAAGCCCCTGTGCCATTATGTAACTTTGTTCTCTTCCGAGAGGTGGGAAATGTAAAGGCCACAGTCTTGAAAACCCTTCAACCCTGTACATCCCACATTCAGCACAACCACTTGTTACCCTCTCCAGGGACACAAGAATCTGTACCTACAGCAGTCCCCAGCTTTCACTAGAGATGTTTTTGTGGCATCCAAGCTTTACACAGTGGCAACAGCATATTGATTTTTTTTGTAGTAACCACAAAACCAGAAGAGAAATGGTTTACAGTGGTCAGAAATTAAATGCATGGGGAGTTGTGAAGCTGCACAAAAGCATAGGTAGGGTTTTTTTCTTATTCTCTCCTGTCAGCAATAAGATTAGCAAGGGGGCTCTAAGACTAACAAGAAGGATGATGAACACTGCTTTCAGAGAACTGTCTACAGCCAGGAGGACAAAGCCAAATATTTATTCAACTGGATATTAACTGGTGCAATATCATTGACTCAGATGGAGTTCAACTAAATTCATAGAATTATAGAACAGCAGGGATTGGAAGGGACCTCTGGAGATCATCTAGTCCAGACTCCAAATTACACCTGTGCGACCTGATCCACCATGGCATTTTGCCTTCTCGGAGCCACTTGCTACATGTACTGGCAGGCATTTTTACCTCTGACTTTGGCAGGTTTTAGGGAAAGGTTATTTGCTGAATTACACACAACAGTAACACAGAATGACCAGGCTAGACCTGGATTTCAGGATGTGCAGACTGAAGCAGGTGGGATTCATCTATTGCAAACTGGCACAGATTTTGACTCGGAGAATTGCTGTTGCCCAAAAGAAAGGAACATCTCCCCCCTCCCCCAACCAAACCCAAACAAAGTATCTTTATAAATCAGAACAACAGGAGATACTACTGCAGTTTAAACAGCATTTGACATGAGGTAATTTTTTTTTGTGAATGACTTCTTTTACAAGAGAAACTCATTTTGACAAATTAGTTTACTCATTAACCTCACTTAGTTTACCCATTATTCTCACTGCCCAAACAGGTAACAGTTGAGTTTCATAATGAGTTATATGTTTTTCATATGTTGATAGCCAGGCTCCCTGTAGAGCATACCTTCAGAATTCACAGTGCCACATGACTTTCCTATTCCCTTGGCATTTTGCCAGATAATGCCAATAATTCCTTCAGGAATGTACTCTGGGTACTGATAGCACAGGCTGATGCTTCTTTCACCGGGCTCCAAACGAAATGTGTTACTTTGGGTATCAATTTTTTCACAGCCTTCATAAGCCCCTTTATCACACACACTGCTCTCAGGGTCCCTACAGAGATAGACCGTCACATTTGTTTCACCAGTGGAAGAGTCTTGTGTCCTCGCAGCACCGCTGGCTCCGGGCATGGCAATATCTATGAGAAAACACAGGAACATTATTTTCTACCAGCTTTCTCCCCAGACATTTAGGGCAAGAGAATAGGATCAATTCCAGTGGACAAATCAAGTCATGGTTTAGGAGACATTGCTTGCCAATAGCCAATTTTTATATGGTACAGGGCCCACTCCCCAAAAGAACTTTGGGTGTAGAAATCAGACATTTCCGCTACTGCTGCCACCAGGAAGCTGGCAGCTTGGGAAGTGAGGTGAAAGACATTTCTTTTGTTGAGCTAAGAGTTCCTCTGCCCAGACAGACTCAGATAAATCACCCACTGTTATTTTCTTTCCTTCCAAAACTCCTTGGCACAATCCCATCAAGTGTACCTCCAGCAGACATCCAGAGTCCAGGACAAAGGAAGGTCACAGCTGACCTGCCAGCTTACATACAGCCGGTTGCAGTGTCCCAGGTCACTGCCAGGACTCCTGCAGGCAACAGTTTCCTAGCAAAGTTAATAAACACCAGCATCTTGCCTGGAGTGCCGAGTTATACTGGCACTGGGTGCTGAGACCTGACAAAGGGGTTTTACTCATTCCAACTACTCTGGTAACAAGCCATGCTTTGAGAGAGGATCCACCTCATCTAACTTCAGACAGATCTAAGTTACCCTTCCTAAGTTAGGTGATTGCCATAAGTCAAATTAATCAACCTTCACCTTCTTAATTTCTCATCTTAGTGGTTTTTGTGGTTAAAACTGGAGACAACTGAGCTTTCTAACAACAGCTGAAAGATTTTTAGCTACTGAATGTGGAATGAAAAGCAACAAGACCAAAAAGGGAGACTCACTTGAATGGGGACCAGCAGTCAGAAGCAGAAAACATGACAGCATCAGTTTGAGAGAGTCCATCAGGCTGCCCTGGGTGCTCAGCTCCAGCAGTGATGGATGCTCTCTTAGATGCTCCAAAATCCCAGGGGACAATTACCAGGCTGTTCCTTTGGTCATCTCCCTGTTTGGACATCAGACACAGCATTTAACATCCTTTATCTTCATTATCTTTCTTATTATCTTTATCCAGTCAAAAAGAACACAACTTCTAGGCCAAATGTGCAAAGCTTCTGGTAGCCAAGATAGCTGGAATGCCAGAAAGGAAATACTCATCCTGCTCAGCTGCTGCTGCAGTCTGAGAAGGCCTTTGCAAATGCCAGACTTACACCCATTTCCCTCTGGGTCAGTCATGGCTATAGAAGACACACAGGGAAAGGGAGATCCCTCCTGAGCCTGCTGGGCAGGAGGATCCATGTCCAGATCTTCCAGGCTCCACAGGGCAGCAGCCCTGCACACATCACTCAATAGCACATGCAGCAAAAGCATCTGGACTTGCTGTCACTTTCAGAACACACAAAAAAATTAGACAAGGAACATGTGTCGTGCTAAATGAGCATTTTGCTTGACCTAAGATGAAATAGTTACTGCCAGCTTGAATTTTATTTTTAATTTAGACTACCTTATGGGAAATACCTGTTCAAACTGAATGGGGAACATAATGTAATAATAATAATCATAGAAGCATTTATTTTTTGGAAAACTCTTCAACAGTGAAACCATTATGAATTTGTGAACCATGTTTTAGTAAAACAGGTTTCACTTTCCAAAGGAGAGAAAAAAATATCTGGAAAATTCACCTAACTTTCCTCACTAGCATGGCTCTGGAAAACAAACTGCTTCATCCCCAGGAAGCTTTGGATGTACCTTTAGGAAATTGGTTATGCATTAATTCCTCATTAAGCATTAGTTCTTCAACAGAAGTTACTAATTGCTCCTCTCTTGTGATCTGTGGTATCTCAGAGCTACCAAGTCCCCCTGGCCCTGAGTCCCAAAAGCAGATGAGACAGGAGTAACACAGCCCTCAGAGCAAGCCCTTTCCAGCTGCTAGCAGGTACAGGAGACCATCAGACACCATTTCCAAAAGTCCTTGGGGGTTAAAATCTGGGGTGCCTCGGCGGTGCCCCAAGCTCCCATAACCCCATGAAGGGGTAAAGCCCTAGAGATACTGGCACTGCTCTCAAAGCTGTGATTCAGCCACTTCCACTTCAAACCACACGAGGGACCAATGCTTCCACTTTTCTCACCTGTACAATCCCGCAAGACCTTCCTCCCGCCCCACCAAGTACTGACAGCACACAGAGCATCAGACCACCACGGCATCTGAAAATCGTTCTGACTTCTTGAACCAGCCACCCTGAGATCAGTGGCAGGAAGAAATGGATTTAACCAGGAACAGAAAGTTGTAGAGCCCTAACAAAGTCTTTGGTTTGTTTTAATAAGGATTTGAATACTAATCGCTACCTGAAACTCTCCTGCTTTTCCTAGCTCTGCTAGATTCATGTACCGTCACTGTGGTCGCTCACACATGCACCAAAATGAAGCTTTTGGGTTTTTTCCTGCACAGAAGCAATGTGAAACCAGTACAGAACTACATGAAAACTAGTAGGCAGGGGGGCAAAGAGCAGTGTAATTTGTCAAGATCATATACTCAAGTCATACTCATTCCTCCTTATGGAGAAAACAAACCAGTGATCCTTTCCTTTCTGCCACAGGCTTTTTTAGTGCCTGTTTCAAAATACTTACTTAAATAGAGGAAACGGCAACAATTTGTAAGAGAAAAGACCAGCTGTAAGACTCCTTAAAGAAAATGACAGTACCTCAAGGGTTGTTGACATCTGAGGAAGGCGTTGTGCCTCTTCTCCATTCACCTGAGCATCCTGGGCAGCTCCCAATTCATTCAGATCCTCCTCCAGAGTCCTCCACAGGAGACGCAGAGGCTGCTTGGATCCTAGAGAAAAAGGCAGAGCTGAGCTCCCGTTTTATAAAGCAGCTGGATTTTCACTTTCGCTTCTCATGCACTGCGGGGCAGCAGGCTCACACGGGGTCATGTAAACAAGGTAGGTCCTCATTCCTCCATTAGGAGCCGACAGCTGCAAAGCATGGCAAAAGTCACATCCATAAAACCTCTCAGGAGCCTGCTTTTTGAGTAATGTGTGTAGTGACCCTGTCTGTGTATTGCACAGAGATGTGAACGGTTTGGGTTTGTGATCTGCCCCTGGGTTTGCTAGTGAATTGTCTCACAAGGTCACAGCATAGGACAGCCTACAGCACTGAGCTCAGCCGGACCTTCCAAAGCATGCATACTTCAGCAACACCTCTGTTACTCAACTGAACTGCTGCCTGGCATGAGCAGCTGGGATCAGAAGGAGAGCAGAGTAAAATAATGCTCAAGGGCCTTGTCATGGCCTTTTAGAGCTTAAGGCTGCAGGTATTCATTTTTCAAGCACTATCTGAGGCTGGGCACAGCTACCTGTTGTTTGCCTTCCTATTTATGACTGTTGGGGCATCTGTGCAAACATCTGGATGCTCAGCAGGAAGATCTCTATTCTTAATGAAGAGGAGGGTGAGAAGAGGGAACATTCTCTGCCCCTGCAGTGTCTGCTTGGAGGCTGCAGCTGGGAGCACATCCTATAGTAATCAGGCTCAGGGAAAAGCAGCAGGTCCCAGCTGTCGGGCTCTGCACAGATACCACACCAGAACATCCCAAAAGCAGCATTATCATGGCAGCTGCAAGATTTCATATTGTCTTTCATTTTCCCAGATTTCAGGACAAGTATCTCACCCAGCCTTCCCCTCACTCATTTAGTCTGACTGACTTCCAGAGTTTCCTCTGTCAGGGATGTGCTCACTTGAGCAAACCTGCTCCAGTATGGACTGCTCTTTCTGTGGGTTCACAGGTCCTGCCAGAAGCTTGCTCCAGAGCAGCCTTCCACAGGACCACAGCCACCTTCCAGCTACCTGCTCCTGTGTGTGGGTCTACAAAAAAAGTGAGGAGCCTCATCTCAAAACGAGGGCATAGCCAGAAGACAAACTAAAATCCTTCTTGGGAACCTGCTGCTAAGGTTCAGGAAGAGTCATGTTTCTTGTCACTGTTCCCAATACCAACACAAAAAGATCTGGACAAATAGAGGAAGTAGGTTTCTATTTTCATAATGAACAGTTGAATAACTACTTCACTCTTTTTAAGTCTGGTCTACAGAAGAGGGCTTTCATTTCTGCACTTCCTCAGAAATGCTTCCTGTCAAAATAATTTCTGAGAAAGAAGTTGTGGGGAAGTGAATGGAACAAGGCTTGCTGCAAGGCAATGGCAGGGCCTGCTCTGCTCTACACCCTGGAGACAGCATAATCCCCTCCTTGCCCATCCAAAACAGGGTTAAGCATTGTCTCTGCTCTAGCCATGGTCAGAACACATGGTTTGGAAGGGCTCCAGAATTTAATCATGGGTGGGATTACACGTACATTTATTATAGGGTATGGTCAGAGCTCTCAAGACCCCTGGTAGACGCTCCCGGGCTGCTGCTGGCAGGGTTGAGTTGCTCAGCTCACACCAAACTGAACCATCAATGCGTTATTCCACATATCCCTGTAACATGAAACAACCTGGGATTCCTCACTGAAAAATAACTTGCCAAGACAGAAGAAAGACAGGTCTGACAGGACAGCCTTAAAGTCAATAATTTCAAAACAAAACTAAAAGCAACCATCAGCACAATATTTACATGCATGAAACAAGATTTACTTCAACACCCAGATAAGGGAGAAAGCACCTGGGTAACACCCTTCTGACTCAACACCTCTAGCTGGGAGCAGGCAGAGCTGTAATAGTGATGTGGGTTTGAGCTCCTGCTGTTGCCATAGACAGCCTTAGTCGAACATACAGCAACATATAGCACCTCTATTAGATGATGGCTTTCTTGCCCTTAAGCCAATCCATACCTACCCTCCTTCTCCCTCTTTCATCTGTGATCCCATTTCCAGGTTGCAAGTGGTCTCAAAGAGCAGCAGGAAAAATAAATGTACTGCATCTCCCTATTTTCAAGCTGAATTCCCCAATGTTTCAAGAACACGTTTTCAGCCAGGTACACTATTGCACCCCGCTGCCCATCTCAGATCCAGCTTTAAGGGAACTGGAAGAAGAGTGCCTGTACCAGCGCTGTCTCGAGAGCACTTCCGAGCTTTCTCAAACCTCTGGCTATTCTGACCAAGAGCAGTCCCTCAGCATCCCTCAGCTGCAAGGGCCTCAGGATAAACCCTTTTACTCACTGGGCAAGAAGCAAATTATTTTTTTAGGGAGATAGTGATGGTTAATCCTAAACTCCCCATCTTTCCCACTGGCCCACAGAGAGTAGCTGGCCAGCACTGCTTTAACGTGTGACCAACAGCACAACAAAGCAAGTTGCAGCCAAGGAACACAGCAGCTAAGACGCAGGCTGGGGATTTTTTGTACCTCTGGAGGATTGAATATTTGAGGGATTGCTAACAGCACTAAACTCTTCACCCAAATCCAGCCCAACTAAATAGCAGCTGTGTTCAGATTCTAGCATGAGCTGCCAGTGCAGAAGACAGAAATATTCTGAGAATCTGACTCAGAATTCTGGGTTATTTTTTTTTTGCCTTGATCAATCTTTCACAGAAATTTAGTTTCTGAGTACAAATTTCTTTTTAATACACAGTCACACAAGAACTGCTTCCAGCTAGCCTCTTCCCAGTTCCTCTAGCCCCATTTTCATGTTTTGTTTCTTGTTGTTATTTGCATTTTCAGTGTTTCCTGTGAGTGCCATCCAACTCCTCAAATGCCTGCATGGAAATTTTCAAGGAACAGGCAAAGAACTTCGGTATCCAGGAACTGGTTTGAGTTTATTTTACTTTATACAGAGAGAGATATTCCACCAAATTCTTTGAACATGAATTAAGTACCTGATGAATAGGGGGGAAGAAAAAAAGAAAGAGGAAAGAAAAAAAAAAAAAAAAAAAAGAAAGAAAAAAAGATTTAAAAAAAATTAACAATAAAAAAAGAAAAAGGACAAAAGAAAAAAAGAGGAGGAAAAAGGCGGGGGGGGAAAGGGGAGGAAAAGGAGTCAAAAAACACACCACAAAAACTACCAATTTATGGCTTCAGTGAGGAATTTCTGCTCTTAATCACCCAAAAACATGCTTTAGGAATTAATGTTTCTTTGTGGACTACAAAGTCTTCTTCTCTTGTGCTGCACAAGAAGAGATCTTCTGGAAGTAAGATCACAGACGACATGCCACGTACCTGCTAAGCCACTTGTAAAACCTCCTGAGTACCTGTAGCAGCTGACCATCAGCCTGCTTCTGCACATGCACCAATTTCTGGTTTAGGCAAAATTTTCAAGTTTCTTACACAATTTTGTGTTCAAAGCCCAATCAACTTACAGACAGCTAACC
Source organism: Melanerpes formicivorus (assembly GCF_026170545.1). NCBI lineage: Eukaryota > Metazoa > Chordata > Aves > Piciformes > Picidae > Melanerpes > Melanerpes formicivorus. The sequence goes on along the minus strand of NW_027142373.1, from coordinate 8,656,514 downwards.
TGGCAGATGAAGGACAGAGAGTTGTGTTTTGATTTATCAAGGTCCTTATTAGACTGCATTTATACTGCAATAGTCCTACAAACTGTACTCCTGAAAGTGCCTTCACTTTTACTTCCAAGGGAGATAACCCCCAACATGAATTTTCTTCTCTTCTACTTTGATCCATTCTGACACCAGGAAACCATCTTCCTTTCATTTCAGTATCCTGTTTTCATTTTCAGTATCACTAAGGTTGGAAGAGACCTCAAAGATCATCGAGTCCAACCTGTCACCACAGACCTCATGACTAGAGTAAGGAGGACACTACTGCCCACTGCAGGCTCGAACTCACAACCTTCCCATTAAGGGTCTTTAATCCAGAAATACCAGCCCAGAATATTACCATTAACTCTAGTCAGAACTTTATCCATAAACTCAAGATGAGAAATGAGCCAAAAGACATGAGGTAAAAAGCAAATGCCATGAACACAGAAGAACCTGTTCTGGGAAACTGGGAGAGTAATAAGGCCCAGGGATTTATCTCAAGTCTCAGCATAAACATTGATTTCCCCATTATGTCATTGAGCTCAATAAGTTTTACCACTGGTTTTGTTTTCCAAATATCATTTATCTACAAAACTTCCAGTTTGATCATTGTGAGGGATTTCCCTACTAATCTGGTACAGTAAGATAATAGAACAAGGAATCTGTTTGAACCATAAAAGTTTAGGACCTCAGCCTCATTACAGGATCAGAGAATGATAGGGGTTGGAAGGGACCTCTGGAGATAATCTAAACTCAACCCTCCTGCCAGAGCAGTCTGCACACGACAGTGTCCAGGCAAGCTTTGAATTACTCCAGAGATGGAGACTCCAACACTTCTCTGGGCAGCCTGTTCCACTGTTCTACCACCCTCAAAGTAAATAAGTTCCTCCTCATGTTTAGATGGAACTTCCTATGTTCAAGGTTGTGCCTGTTACCTCTTGTACTTATCTGGACACCACTGAAAAAAGACTGGCCACATGTTCTTGACACCCACCCTTCAAGTATTTACAAGCATTGATAGGATTGCCCTTCAGTCTTCTCTTAACTAAAAATGCCCTTGTCCCTCAGCCTTTCTTCATGAAAGAAATGCTCTAGTCCCCTCATTGTCATCAAAGCCCTTTGCTGTACTCTCTCAAACAGTTCCCTGTCCTTGAGCTGGGAAGCCCAGAACTGTACACAGTACACCAGGTTGGGCCTCACCCATGAAAACCAGCTCTTCTGTTACAGGAAAAACATTAGCAACATTAGCAAACATTGCTCATGGCAATGCCACAAGCCTCTGCATCGCCCAGCAGAACTTCCTCTAAAAGGCAGATGCCTAGAACAGCACCAAGCCCTGCCGGGGTGCCAAGCAGGAACCATATCTGTGATTGTGAACCTTTTATCTAAGAAGAGTTTTGGTGGATTTTCAGGAGAATGCCACCCTTTCCCAAACATCCCTTCAACAAGTGTCAAAGGGATTTGGGTTTGTCTGAGGACACAGCTACAGCACCGTTAATCACCAACAGCAGCTCTGAGATCAAGGAAAAAGGAAGCAGTGAGGCAAAACATTTCCAGCTTTGCAGACATTCCCTCACACTCACTCTATAGACAGAGCAGTTTGGCCACAGCCAGTGGCACATCTAAGGTCCTGAAACAGGATCCAAAGCCTTCTGTGAAAGGAAATGGAAATAACTTAGCTGAACAATCAAAGGCTAGACCAGATGATCCTGAAGGTCTCTTCCAGTGAAATATAGTCTCTGTAGTATTGCTTAATACCAAAAGTAGCTATTAAAATTTCCCCTTTAAAAATACAGATCAAGGACAATGAAAGAGAAAATGCAATTAAACTCCAGGACATGGTCCATGATTGCTTTCATCTCTCCCTGACAAAACACCGCGGTGGCCCTACCTATTCTTGTTTACTTCTCTTCTGCTAAATAGGACATAAGAAAATCTCTTCTTTCTTGGAAAATCAGATATAGAATCATCTCAGTTGGAACAAGCCTTGAAGATCATCGAGTCCAACTATTATCTAACTCTAGTCAGGTGCTAAACCATGTCACTTTTCTGGTCCTCCTCTGAGACCATGAGTCAAAGCACTCAAGTTATTTTCCTTCAGACAGCTTTCCACAGACTAGATAGAGTAGAAAACAGATTGGAGCAATGGTGACAAGCTGCAGTCTGGCATGCCCCTAAAATAAGCAATTTGATTGTAAATTTTGCTGCTGCCACTGTGTGAATGGGGAGAGAAAGATTTCAGAGCCTGTAAACACAGGGTACAGATGAGGATAACATCTGCTCTTCCCCCCACCCCCTCCACCCCCTGGTTGTTTTGGGGTGGAAAGGGGGCAACTCAAACTACCAAGAGTTATTTTAACTATCAGCCAGTGCAGTACAAGGTTATAATAGGAAAGTGATCTGGAGAGCAGCTGACCTCGCTTCTTTCCCTCCTCCTTACATGCTTAGGTAGCTTCACAGAGCCATAAGCTCTTCTCCTTCCCTTGGCTATTCCTTTTGGCACATCTAAGGTCCTCTTCTCGTCCCTCACCACCATCAACAACCTCTTTATGCAGATCTGCAGATGGTCACAAGCAGCAGCCCAAACTCTATACTGCCACAAGCCTTGTCCTACATCTCAGAAGAGCAACACCTCCTCCCAGTCCACAGTTCTCCCAGTGTTCACACTCTGACCCTGTTTTCATTACATGATCCAGGGACTAAAAGGTCCAGAGAAGCTGACTGCATTTGCAAATTGTGCTCCAAGAAGAAAGCAACATTCTGGAAAGATTTATGTGCTTGGCTTTCCCTGAGCACCACACACAAAGCTCCTGTGGTTGACAAGCTGGATTATAAGCCTAGAGAGACATGACTTCAGGGGTTTGTTTACCAGATATCATGCATAAATGATCAGCCTTCAGCTTAATTACAGTGCTGCAAAACAACTGCTGCCCCTTAGGTGAATCTGTGGATGATTTGGTTTGCTCCTGGAGTCACAGTTCTTGACCACAGCTTCTGTATTAGACAAATACCCCAATGCTGGTGGCTCATTCTACCACTGCTTTCTCATGGTCCAGGCTCAGGGCCTTAAACGAGGGCTGTTCCCTTTAAATTAAAAACAAACAAACACCACCAAACTCAAATACTCAATTCCCCTAACTTTTGCCAGCAGGCATGCTGGCCCTGGTCCAGACCCCATGTAATAAAGACAGGCACAAAGTTCAATTGTTGAATCCATGTCTCTCTCCAGTACAGTTCTTGCACCTGCTTTCCCCCCTGCCCTGCCTGCTCTTAGCTGTAGTCCAGGCTGCTGCTTTCTTTCCAAAATTTCTAGATGCTTTGTCTCAGGCTTTTCTACTTTCTTCTTCCCCCTCCTCCCCTTCAGCCAGGGATTCCCACTGCATGGCAGAAGTGATGTCCAGGATTTCTGACTGAGACACAAACCTCTAACCCTTTCCTAAGATGTCCTTTAAGGTAACATCTTGGTATATAATCCCCATACATGTACCTTAATGGTGACACAAATTAAGTTTCAATGGGTTATTCCTCCCTGTAAGAAAGCCTTGGTCTTAAAAACTCCAGTGGCATTTTGAGATGTGCAGTGTGCTGTGAAACAGCTTCTCAGATGAAATATTGATTTGCTATTAAATGCTTTGACTGCCAGCAGTGACTTAATGATTTAAAAACTAAATGATACATATTGCCTTACATTAGCTAATTATCTTAACAGTTTTGAAACTGTATCCTCCAAGCAGCCTGGAAATTGAGCCATACAACTTCCCTCAAAATAGTTTTGAAGAGGTTTGGTATTTCCCTGACCACCTTGTCCTAAAACACATGTACATACAGGTATATTTAGAGGGGGCTTAAGACCCTTTAAGGTAAGCACCTCACAGTCTGCCAGGATTTAGGCACCAAACTCCACTTTGCAATGCATTCAGCCAAAAACACCTACACCAGCACCTTCCTCTAGAGACGAATCATGAAAACCCAGAGTCCAAGGCCAGAGATGGAACCAACAAGGAGCCTTTCTTGCAGCCACAGGATCACATCAGGCTGCTGATAACAAAGAACCGTGAACCTGGATTGTGGCTCAGCCTGCAGCAGCTCTGACTCACTGAGACAAGGCACTCCAGAACCCCCCATTTTCTCTCCTTCTCTCCCCATTCAGGAAGTGTTTTCCTTATAATATTTGCTTTGTTGCAACACAAGCACTTAGCTAGTTCTCAAATTTCTTTTCAAGTTGACATCTGCAGCAGAGATTTACAGGCTGGGCTGTTGCCACACTGTCTGGGTGCAGGGAAGTCAAGCTGTTCTCTGTGCCCACAGCCAGTCTCCCCTATCACCACAGAAGCTGTAGGAGTCCTGGCCACTCAGGCTTCACGTACTCCTGCTCATATTGTTCAAGGAAAATGTTTCCAAGCCCGGTCTTGTCCTCCTCAGGACTGCATGACTCCACCTGTCCACTCTTTCTTCATCTGCCAAGAGGAAAATTTCATCTCTCTACTGTTTGCTGTATGATAGCTCAGCTGCCTTGTTTGAACACTTCTTGTAAAAGTCACTACTGAAAATCATTTGCAACCAGCCCTTCCTCCTACAATTCATTGCATTCTGAGCTGTGCAGACATGGTTTAGTTAAGTGTATGAGTTCTCTTTGCTTCAACACTGCCCCACAACTGGAGGTGACAGGTGATTCTGTGGTTCCGTGAAGTTGTATCCCAGCTAATGAACACCATGAGGGCTCTAGATAAAATGTGTTGCTGCCAGGAGCTATCTCCCAAGAGCTGCTGAGATGGCAATAGCATACAAATGCAGCTGACAGATCATTTTTCACTCTCTGGGAAAGTTAGACACTTGCATTTTGGGCTTTAACTGAAGGCACTTCTATCAAGAGCCACTAGCAGTCTGTGGGAGAAAGGGACTCTCATTCAGGAATGGCCAAATAAGTTTGCTTCTCCAAGAGAGAGAGGCTTACATAGTGTGAGACAGGATGAGAACAGAGAAGGAATCTTCTAATGACTGACACCAGAGCTTCAGATGATTTTTTTTTAAACCACATCACCTGGTATCTACAGGAGACTGGATCTCACCAATCAATTTACAGGTCTGAGAAAACAGTGGTACAGTCCAAGAGGATTCATTCACCTTCTGCCAGCTAAAATCACTGTTTGCACATCAATCTGCCCTGCCAAAGGCCAAGCAATACAGTGCTGCCTGCAGCAGCAGGATGGGATTTCCTTTTGCAAGAGGAAATGCTTGAGCAGGGTAAAATCAACTTTATGCTACTGTCAAGCTTTCCCCCTCTGTTTTCCAGCAGACTAAGAGCACACCTGGGAGAATCAACTGCAGCCACAGCTCTGCCATGCTCCAGGCTTGGCAACACCAGCCCTGGCTGCACGTTTTAGTTTTTGTTCTGCTCAGCCAAAACAGAAAGTAGAAATAACCAGCTAGAAATTCCTGTGGGAAGTTATTGAAAGCAGGATGTTGGTGGCCTGAAAAGTTTGTAGGCTCAAAGTACAAAGGTATTTCTGTAAGCAAATATACACTGTGTTACAGGCTTGCAAGCTTAAAAGCCAAACAACACATCCAAACTCTTAGGTACTACAGTATGGTGTGGAGCAACCTACTCATGCTGTATTCTGGTCTACCCTGGACCTCAGAGGGGAGCCTGAGAATGTTGCCCTCAAGACAGCTACTGAGTGCCACAACTTGCATCTAGGTCTGCCTGCTTGAGCAATACTTCATGGCCTATTCAGCCACCTTCTTTCTGGAAACTAAGCAACTTCTTTGCATTTATATCTCCATCTACAGAACACAGGTTCCACAACTTCTTAAAATGTCTTAAAATGGAAATGATAGATGTGCAAAACAATCCTGCTTGCGCAAGCACAAACAGCTGTGAGTTTGCTCTGAAGCAAAGAACACAACTAAGTATTTAAAAGGCAATGACCTAGATGACAAATTCCTTGGCATCTCAGAGCAGTTTGTATGCCTTCAGGAAAGTTTCAATCTAGATAGTGCCCAGAGAATAACAAAGTCCAAAAGGTGACAAAGGCTGCAGGCAAAACCTTTGTCAGATACATCTGGTACAAACTACCCCAGGGAGCAGATTGCTCCCTGAGAGTAGGGAGCACTCCGCAAAGAGAAGAGCCAAGGAAGCCATCCCAAGGCCATGTACCTGTTGTTCCTGAGCTCCAGTCCTAGTCCTCACTGACCTCTCAGGTCAGCTTGAGCAACTGCTGACAAGCCAAAGCCACAACCCTAAGAGTTCAGTATGAAAATAAGAAGCAAAACGGCTTCTCACAACCTCATTTAACACAAGAACGGAGAGGTTTTAGACACCTACTTTCTTTTAGATGTTCTACTGTGTTCTAACAAACAGCCAAGTGTATTGCTCAGCAGCACCAAACAAACCTACCTGTGGAGGCTGAAGCCTTCAAAATTCAGCAAGGACAGCAGAATGTTCGTATCTCAGAGAAAGGAGACCTTCACAAGGTGTCAGAAGGCTGGAAGAGACTGTTCACATGTTGCCTTCTACTCTCCTTAGAAAAACCAGAAAAAAGTACACACAGCTAGGTCAGTGTAAAGGGAAAAGACATTAAAGTAGTTCCAGTGAAAAATGCATGGCAAAACATAGGAGGTAGCTAAGACAAAAGACCCTCCCATGAACGTGCCATGACTTCTGGGTCATCCAACTCTGACCAGAGGTTAAGATTGGCCTTTAGCAGTACAGCCACTCCACATGGTGAAATACAGTTTGAGAAGGGCTCTTGCCTCCTGATGTCTTGCTCTGCCCTGAGAGTTTTCTCCGCAGGTCTCTTGACAAAACAGCTGTTCCTTAATCACCACTAGGAAAAAACAACGGGACATGCTACATCCTCTGGAACACTTCCTTGTAAGACTCAGACGTCTGGCACTACTACCCCCAATTCAGCCATTTATAAGGTTAGGGTTTGTTTGTGTTATGGATTTCACTTCCAGAGGAAATCATTGAAGCCTTGGCACAAAAGACCAGGGATTTCGCACTCCATTCTTGACCTCCCCTCTCACACTGGAGTCCAGTGATCCAAGGAATTCTCACACAGAGGCTGTCACTGATTCTGGCAAGAAAAGACTAATCAATTAATGTTTCTCTTTTCATATATATGTTCTAGAGAATAAACATATACATGGTTTAGTGATGCAGGCATCTGGACAAGGTGCTAAATGAATCTCGCAGTCACTTTGTAGACATCAACACTGTTTCTGGAGCACCAGAGCAGATCTTAGTGCTATCAGGCTGAAAGATGGGGAAATTTCACAAGAGGTTGTTTCAAAAGTATGTCCTGATGCTTCACATCAGCTTTGCCATGTGATATTTAGTAATATTTGGTTATGCTTTTTACATGGAAGATCAACCTACATTTACTGGGCACAGATGACAGGAAAGCTACTTTATTATTGCTAGAAAAATAAGGACATTACAAGGCAGCAAAGTCTTATTCTTACTGAGAGCACAGGTTGCTTTTCCAACTCCATCTGGGGCAACTGGTGTAAGAACCCCAGTTATGGCAACACTGACTTTCACCCTTCAGAACCTTTCCCTCCATAAGTACTCATAAGTACTTCTCCCAGGTAACTAGCAATAGGACTAGAGGAAATGGGCTTAAGTTGGGCCAGGGGAAGTTTAGGTTGGATATTAGGAAAAATATCTTTACTGAAACAGTGATGAGGCATTGGAAGAGGCTGCCCAGGAAGGTGGCATAGTTGCCATTTGTGGCCGGTTGACGTTGCCCCCTTAAGAAAGGGAACATGGTGGACGGAAGTTGGTAAACGGAAGGAATAGTCTAAACTAATTTCATTGGATGAGTGGGAGGAAGCACTTCTGAGCTGGGACTATACTGGACATTTCCAGCACTTCTCAGTCAGTCTTGCTTCTGCCTCTTCTTCAGGCAACAGCTTTCTGTCCTGGGCTTTCTGCCAAGGCTTCGGCCTTGAGGCCGATAAGATACCAGGCCTGTATACTAATTCCTTTCCAATTAACACAAAACTGCTTTTAACTTCTTTCTTTCTCTCTCTCTCTCTCTCCTAACCTAATCTGGGGAAAGGGGGGAAAGAGGGGAAAGAGGAGGTGGGGAACCCCCCTCTCTGCCGAGGGGTTTACTCTCATTTCTGTGTTACTCTGTTGTATATCTTTGTATATATTGTAGATATTGTAAATTTGTAAATAATCCCCTGCATTCCCTACGTTGCTTTGTAAATATAGCTCCACTGCTTTGCTAATTCAGCTTGTGAGGTTTTTTTTTTTCCTTTCCCTTCAATTTTTTTTTTCCCTTTTACTTTACAAGGGGGAAGGGAGGAGGCTTCTTGGCCTTACCTTCCACCCACCACATTTTTTTTATTGGCGTACCCAACGTGCGGCAGATAATTAGTTCAATTTATTATTTGATTGATTTAGTGTTTTCCAGCTGAATTAGCAAACATGAAGGTATTGTGGTTTGTGGAGTGATTGTTCTTTTCAATTTTGGGGGCTCTGGTTTACAGATATTGTTTGGGTTTGATTTTGGATTACCTGGGTAAATATTTGGTGCAGACAATTTATATGTGGGTTATGTATAGAGTTAAATTATGGTATGGAAAATGTATTAATTTCCTATGGCCAGTGAGATACAGGAATGTTACCTCCACCACTCTCCCAATTGAGATAAAGGGATTTAAGATTCCGCCTGAGGAGACAGTAACTTTAGGTGATGCCTGGGATCCAAAGGTGATTTATCTCATGTCTATAATTCTGCTGCTGGTGATAATTATCGTGTATCTCCTGATTTCTTTGCGGCGAGAGAGAAAGGTGTCCAGAGCTTGTTTTGTTATTAAAACTAGATCAAAAAGAAAACGCCGTGGCTCTCGATCAGTCCCAGAGTCATCTAGTGATGAGGACTGTGCAGAACCCGTGTCAGTTAAAAAGAAGGCTAAAAAGTTAATTGGTAAGGCAGCTCTAAATGACTTTGTTGATTCTGGCAAGCAGCCAAGGGCATCGGCTGGTATCAACATGGCACCTACTCCTTCTCCCACTCCTTCTCCTTCTTCTTCTTCTCCGTCGGCCAGTAATGGAGCAACGTCACTTCCACCCACTCCCTCGGTGGGACGGGAAGTCACTGCCCCAGCAGCTGATTTATCTCAGGACCTGTCAGCTTCCATTAAGGTGGCTGTAAATTCAAACACAGCTCCAGTCAAGATGGCTCCTTTAAAGACTAGAGCTGGAAAGGGCAAAGATGGAGAAGAAGAGGAGGAGACTGATCCTGGTGAGGGGCCCTCTACTCTAAAAGATCCTGCTCAGGAGGAAGAGAAGGTTTGTTTTAAAGATCTAGCTAACCTAGTGAGATCAAAGCAGGATAGAGATGAAGCTAGGAAGGCAGCTGGCAAAGGTGGTTCTCAGCTTAAAGAGATCCTTAGGAGAATGACAGCAGGATTTTATGGGCAAAGAATTCAGGGAGATGAAGATGAAGATGATATTACGGACTGTTCGTCACCAAGGGAGGAATTGAGAAATGTCCGTAAAGATTTCACCAGGGCAGATAAGGAGCCAGTTCTAGCTTGGCTTAGTAGGTGTTATGATACAGGTGCTTCAGCTCTAACAGTTGGAGACAAGTCAGCAGCTCAGTTAGGAACTCTCTCAAGGGACAATGGAATAGATAGACATCTAGGTGAAGCTCTCGGTAAGGTTAATCTGTGGATACGCCTTTTAATAGCGGTTGCCCTGAGATACCCTTCCCGAGATGATCTTCCATGGAATCCTAAACCCTGGACTACCATAGATGAGGGAATTAAGCGCTTGAGAGAATTTGCTGTTAGAGAGCTACTCTATGGTGAACATGAAACTCTGAATCCTGATGACATTCCTGTGGGTATTGGTCTTGCTAAAAAGATCATCAAACTTGCTCCTTCTAATTATGCAAACATTCTGGCAAGCAGAATTGTGTCAAGAAGTTATGGTGGAGCTTCTCCTACGGTTGGCCAATTCAGTGATCAAATGAGACAATTGGAGGATAGCATGACACGTGGTTCTTTGGTTTCGGCCATTAAAACGATGTCTGGTGATATACAGAATTGCATAAGAGAGTTAAAAGATGAATTTAGAAACTCCATATCCCAATTGGCACAAAGGGATAATTTCAGTTCTTCCTCCAGGTGGGTACAAGTTTCATCTGTGAGGAATACACGTCCTCCAAGGAGGTCATTCCAAAACAGGACATTCCAAAACAGGTCATTCCAAAATAGACCACCAAGGCAATCACGTAGAACTATTTGGATAACTCTGCGTGATCAGTTTGGTGAGAACATGAACCGCTGGGATGGCCAACCAACTTCTAATCTTTTCAGGAGACTGAGGGAATTGCAAAGTGGCAGAACCCGAGGTAGCAATACCAGAAGGGTAGCTGTTACTTCCACAGTTCCCCAGAACGACTCTTATGGCTCCAACAGTGGCTCCAGTTATAACATGCAAAGTTATAACCCTGCACAATATGTGCAATGCACATGTGCGCATGTTCCCCATAACTAGGGGTGCCCTGCCTCCCGCCAGGGGGAGGAGAGGGATAATAGAGATAATAGAATCTATTGGGATGTGTACATCCAGTGGCCTGGCACTTCACAATTTCGGAAGTACAGGGCCTTGGTTGACACAGGAGCTCAGTGCACCATAATACCATCAAATTATCAGGGATCAGAGTCTATAACTATTCTGGGAGTCACTGGTGGATCTCAAGAGTTAAGTAAGGTAGAGGTTAATATAAGTTTGACTGGTAAACAATGGAGGAAGCATACAGTTGTGACCGGACCTGATGCACCTTGTATTTTGGGAATTGATTTTCTGAGAGAAGGGCGTTTCAAAGACCCTAGAGGTTACAAATGGGCTTTTGGAGTAGCTTCTATAGAAATTGATGGACAAAAATTGAAGCTGTCTGCCAGACCTGAACTTTCTGATGAATCTGCAGTTGTGGGACAACATAAGATACAGGACATTAAATTGCCGGTTGCTTCTCAGACTGTGCACCACAGACAATACAGAACCAACCGTGACTCTTTGTTGCCCATTCAGAATCTGATTCGTCAGTTGGAAAGTCAGAAAGTCGTCAGCAAAACTCATTCACCTTTCAACAGTCCAGTGTGGCCTGTGCGGAAACAGAATGGAGACTGGCGTCTGACGGTAGACTACCGAGCCCTAAATGAAGTGACACCACCTATGAGTGCAGCAGTACCAGACATGATGGAACTACAGTATGAGCTGGAATCCAAAGAGGCCAAATGGTATGCTACCATAGACATTGCTAATGCATTTTTCTCTATTCCCATAGCAGAGGAATGCAGGCCTCAGTTTGCTTTCACCTGGAGAGGAATCCAGTACACTTTCAACAGGCTGCCAATGGGCTGGATCCACAGCTCAAGCATCTGTCATGCAGTGATCCACGATGCTCTGGAGAAAGGCGGTGCTCCAGAACACATCCAGTTCATCGATGACATCATCGTCTGGGGCAAAACTGCTGAGGAAGTCTTCGAGAAAGGTAACAAAATCATTGACATTCTTCTGAATGCAGGTTTTGCCATCAAGCGAGACAAGGTGAAAGGACCTACCACAGAGATTCAGTTTCTGGGAGTGAAGTGGCAGGATGGACGCCGACACATTCCAGTGGATGTGGTAAATAGAGTCTCTACCATGGCAAGTCCCACAAACAAGCAAGAGACCCTACGTTTCTTGGGGATAGTGGGATTTTGGAGACTGCACATTCCTGGATACAGTCAGATTGTGAAACCTCTGTATGATGTGACTCGAAAGAGAAACCATTTCCACTGGGGACCTGAACAACAAGCAGCCTTTGACCAGATAAAGCAAGAGGTGATTCAAGCAATGGGTCTGGGACCTGTCCGAGATGGTCCAGACATTAAGAACATTTTGTACACGGCTGCAAGTGACAATGGTCCAACCTGGTGCTTGTGGCAAAAAGCTCCAGGTGAGACACGTGGACGACCTCTTGGTTTCTGGAGTCGAGGTTACAGAGGTTCAGAGGCTAACTATACTCCAACAGAGAAAGAAATTCTAGCTGCCTATGAAGGAGTAAAAGCATCTTCTGAAGTGATTGGAACTGAATCACAACTTCTTCTAGCTCCCAGATTACCAGTTTTGAATTGGATGTTCAAAGGCAAAGGATCCACACCACATCATGCCACAGACTCAACCTGGTCTAAGTGGATGGCTCTGATAACACAGAGAGCTCGAATGGGAAATCTTGAAAGACCTGGTCTAGTGGAGGTGATCTCAAGTTGGCCTGAAGGCATCAACTGTGCTAAACCTCCAGAGGAGAAAGTAACTCGTGCTGAGGAAGCTCCTCCTTACAATGACCTTTCTGATGATGAAAAGAAATACGCTTTGTTCACAGACGGTTCCTGTCGTCTTGTTGGAAACAAGCGAAGGTGGAAGTCTGCAGTGTGGAGTCCAACACGCCGAGTTGCAGAGGCGAAAGATGGAGAAGGAGAATCCAGTCAGTTCGCAGAGGTAAAAGCTGTCCAGCTAGCTCTCGACGTAGCTGAACGTGAGAGATGGCCGAAGCTTTATCTCTACACCGACTCGTGGATGGTAGCCAATGCTCTATGGGGTTGGCTAAAGAACTGGAAAAAGAGTGGCTGGCAGAGGAAAGGAAAACCCATTTGGGTAGCCAACCTATGGCAGGACATTGCTGATCGAATCGAGAGAATTCCAGTGAAAGTGAGACACATCGATGCTCACATTCCTAAGAGCAAAGCTACTGAGGAACAGCAACACAACCATCAGGCAGATCTAGCTGCAAGAGTTTCTCAAGTAGACATGGACTCTAATCTTGATCTCGACTGGAAACACCGAGGTGAGATATTCTTAGCTCGGTGGGCTCACGATTCGTCAGGACATCAAGGCAGAGATGCAACATACCAATGGGCTCGTGACAGATCCATAAACATTTCCATGGATGCTATCACACAAGTCATCCATGACTGTGACATTTGTGCTGCTATTAAGCAGGCAAAACGACTTAAGCCCTTGTGGTATGGTGACAGATGGTCCAAGTACAAGTATGGTGAAGCTTGGCAGATTGACTACATCACTCTACCACGTTCTCGTTCTGGTAAGCAGTACGTGCTTACTATGGTAGAGGCAAACACTGGATGGTTGGAAACTTATCCAGTTCCACATGCAACTGCACGCAACACCATTCTCGGTCTGGAGAGACAAATCCTGTGGAGACATGGAACTCCAGAGAGGATTGAGTCAGACAACGGAACTCATTTCAAGAACAACCTTGTAAAGAGCTGGGCAAAAGAGCACGGTATTGAGTGGATATTCCACATTCCCTACTATGCACCAGCTTCAGGGAAGATTGAACGCTACAATGGTTTGTTGAAGACCACTCTCAAAGCCATGGGAGGTGGATCTTTGAAAAACTGGGAAAAACATTTAGCACAAGCAACCTGGCTGGTAAATAGTAGAGGTTCAGTGAACCGAGCTGGACCTGCACATTCAGATTTGCTACGGAAAGTAGAAGGTGATAGAGTTCCTGTTGTTAGAGAAAAGAATCTGTTAGGTAAAACTGTTTGGGTATTTTCACCCTCAGGAGAGGCTAAACCTGTCCGAGGGGTGGTTTCAGCTGAAGGTCCGGGTCACACTTATTGGGTAATGCAAGAGAATGGTGAAATTCAGTGTATTCCACAAAGAAATTTAACTTTAGCTGAAAGAGGTTAATTTTGAACTACTGTACAGCTACATCGCGTCCAGAGGAAGAATCAACGAGGAATCTACGGTGCACGAACCCTGAGATCCCTGAGAGCCCTGAGTCAACTAAGAGACCCTGAGATTTCCCTGTTTCCCTTTTCTTCGCTTCATCGGTGAAGAAATGAACTGTTTTCCATTTTTCTCATTTTCTGATTTTCTTGGACTTTTGAATCATCTACATCTGAGCATAGCCGGAATGGACTATGAACTTTACTCACAAACTGTAAATATCGTTTTGGATTAGATGGACAGTATGAACAGCCAATGAAATTGTTTAGAAGGGGTGGATTGTGGCCGGTTGACGTTGCCCCCTTAAGAAAGGGAACATGGTGGACGGAAGTTGGTAAACGGAAGGAATAGTCTAAACTAATTTCATTGGATGAGTGGGAGGAAGCACTTCTGAGCTGGGACTATACTGGACATTTCCAGCACTTCTCAGTCAGTCTTGCTTCTGCCTCTTCTTCAGGCAACAGCTTTCTGTCCTGGGCTTTCTGCCAAGGCTTCGGCCTTGAGGCCGATAAGATACCAGGCCTGTATACTAATTCCTTTCCAATTAACACAAAACTGCTTTTAACTTCTTTCTTTCTCTCTCTCTCTCTCTCCTAACCTAATCTGGGGAAAGGGGGGAAAGAGGGGAAAGAGGAGGTGGGGAACCCCCCTCTCTGCCGAGGGGTTTACTCTCATTTCTGTGTTACTCTGTTGTATATCTTTGTATATATTGTAGATATTGTAAATTTGTAAATAATCCCCTGCATTCCCTACGTTGCTTTGTAAATATAGCTCCACTGCTTTGCTAATTCAGCTTGTGAGGTTTTTTTTTTCCTTTCCCTTCAATTTTTTTTTCCCTTTTACTTTACAAGGGGGAAGGGAGGAGGCTTCTTGGCCTTACCTTCCACCCACCACACCATTCCTGGAGATGTTCAAGAAATGCATAGGTATAGCACTTCGGGATCTATTTAGGACTCATAATAGTTGGGTTATGGTTGGACTCTATGATCTTAAAGCAGGAGAGAAGATTTGCCTTCAGGGAACTGAAGGGAGGAAATAAGGGCAATCAGCTCAACATCTGGCCATCACAGCAGTGAGCTCCTGATCAGCTATCAACCTCTCAAGATAGAGGCAGCAGGATTATGATAAATATGCCCAAAGTGTAGCTCAGTGCTGCCTGCAGTTATAAAGTGAAAGAGAACATCAGGGATTATTAGGAAAGAAATCCAGAACAAAATCAACAGCCCCACAGTGTATCCACATTTGTGTGCTTTTTAGCTCAGGCTCCAAAAGGATAAAATAGGACTCAAAAAAGATGCAAACGTGGGCAACAGATAAAACACAGGCTGCAGGAAGAAGGGCCCAGAAAAGCAACAAAAGTCTGCAAGTGCAAGCTGTAAAGCTGTGAATGACCCTCAGAAACAAAAGAAGAAATGGCACCTTCTCTGTCCATGCAGAGCAAAGTAGTGAAGTTCACAAAAGGCATCATTGTTCTGCATTCTTACAACAATCAAGAGAAGATCTTTGTTCCAGCACAAAGTGCCAGCCCAGAAACCATCAGTACATTTAGAATCAGATCTATGGAAGAAAAGTGCATCAACGGAGGTTCTTAAACACTACACCTTCAATGTGAACTCTATCCCAAGGAATCTCTCGAGAGCTGAAGAGCTGTCTGCTAGGACACATCCCAGAGGTACAGTGGCTGCCAAGGCAATTGCAGATAGAAGGTTGCTCTTAGAGTTGGGATCCTTCCCAAACCAGCAGAGATGGTCTGCTCTCACCAGGTTCCAAATCAACACATTCTTTATCTCTGAAGTAAGCAGAGGTATAAGTAGGGTCAAAGTCTTAACTTAGTTTCTTTTTATGATCTGAAGAACATGAGGGGATAAAAAAAGGATGTAACAGCTAAAAAATCGGGCACTGAATCCAAACTGACCTGAGGTTTTGAAGAATTAGGGGTGAAAGGGAATGGGTCTAGCCAAGAAACACTGTGTTTGGATTTTCCATACATAAACCCACAAAGAAATAATTATACTGTTTAGTAAACATAATTATAACACTCATGTGAAACATCCAGACTACATATGGAGTTCATTTAGTCCAATGCAAAGTTGTTACAAACCCAGAAGTCATTGAAATTCACACCACAAACCAGCAGCAAAACACTGGCAACATAAACATTCCATCAGGAACTATGCCAGAGCCATAACCCCCACATATCCTTTAGGCTGATTCCAAGAAAAGAATGGGGGTTTGTGTCAAACCATGCTTAGTTCTTCTCAAGGCTTCCTTAGATGATCACTTCCTCTCAACCAACTTGGATAAGATCTGGGGTTTTCTCATGGAAGCTTCCAAAATGGAAGGAAAGATCTGGGAAATAATTTCATAACGAAGTATCATCCCTTTCCATGTATAATACTCCCATCCTCCACCCAGGAATAAATACCATTTTCTTCCCACACATCTGTGACCTACTGTCTCTTGCAAAGGTGAATGAATTCATGAAGACCTGGAGCTTTGTACAGTGGCACCCAGCACTGCCTCCAGGTGATCATGAAATAATCACTTTATGGTTGCTGAGAACAAATCTAGAGGCAAGGACCACAAACTGGAGCACTTCTAGAGGAAAAGAATTAAAGTCCCAGGTTGCAAAGCACTTCATCTCAGTCACCAGTCTGGCTTCCAGGCCACTGCTTCTCAAGTGGATTACACATGAACACAAATATCAAAACACATGTTGTACACTACCTGTCTTCCCACGGTCCTGCCAGCATAGTTCCTCCAAGGACAGCCCCTGCAGGAGCTGATAGACTCACAATATTTAGGGTCCAAACAAGCCCAGCCTGCTACAGGAGGTGGAGGGGGGTGGAAGGAAATAAATAAATGAAAAAAGAGATGCTAATGTGTGTAGGGCCTGGCCATTGCAACAAATAAATACCACAGTGCTTTTTTCTTTCTGAAAGATTTCCATTGTTGCTCAGGATTGGGGGAGAGGAGAGGAAAAAATACAAGTATCTAAACATACAGCCCAAAAATCTCCAGCTACAGAAGGATCAAACCCTGCCAGTCTCCAGGAAAGACAATGTATCCCAGAGAACTCCTTCCACTCCAGAGGAAGCAGAGCTGTGGCTCTAGCAACGAAACAGAAATCCTGTCATAAAGCAACTGCAATAGCAAAGTGCTCTGCTTAGCCAAGATGGGAGATGACATACTCTGGAGAGCAGTAGCTGGCTGACTTCATTCTGTGTCTGACTTCACTTAACAGAATAGAGAATATGACCTCAGTATCAACATAGATTCTTGTTCCATTTTGCTTTTAAATAATAAAAGCACAGATAAATATTATGACATGATATAATAGCAAGAAAACATTTTTTTTTTAATATAAGGTTTCCAAAATGCCATGGGAGAACAGAACTTGATGAGTTTCTGACACACAGCTGCCTCCCTTCTCTTTATGTCAGACGATCATTCTCATCTCCCATGGAAAGCCAGGAGCAAAGTACTGTCCCTCCTTCTGTGGGCAAAGTACTGTCCCTCCTGCCACAGCTCCAGAAGCAGAAACTGGGGTGAAAGCTGTCAGGCTGGAGTGGTCTCCCACAGTTTGAGCCTGTAGATAAAAAGAGGAAGGGAGGGAAGGAGTTGAGTGTTTAAAAAGAAGCACCCAGGGCTGCTGACGGAGAAGCCACCAGCTGCTAAAATCAGAGATGGATTTCAGAATTACCTCATACATGTTTAGGGTATTCCCCTTGCTACCACCCCATCTGCAACCATTTCAAACAGGCAATTACCTAAACTTCCATTTCCTCCCTCCATTGCTCTGGCTCCTGGGAAGATATCAGCTGTACAGAGCCTGTTACTTTTCAGAGAGTCCAAAATGATCCAACATGATCCATGCTGGCACAGAAGGTTCAAAACTTCAAGTCAGTGCATGATTGATGTTTGTTATTTTAAAATTCTGCTTATTTTGGAAGAAGGAGCAAATACAGCACAAGCCTTGGCTCCAAGAGAAAAGTCCATGAACAGCCCTAACATCACATGCACCAAAGCTTTTTGAATCTGAAGAGTCATCATCTAAAAGCAAACCCCAGCTTGGGTATTTCTGCCTCAAACCTCCAGCAGCAATTACAAGAAGTTGGAAAATTTCAGGAGCTGAACTCTGCCACGTGCCAGAGCCCTGAAGGGGTCCTGGGTCACTATGTGCCCATGTCCATGAAAAAGCCTCCACATTGTGTGAATACTGCACAGCAGTAACAAAAACATCTCTGTATTACCAGCACTCTGTCCAGCAGAAAGCCAAAACACAGCCTCATACTATCTACTATGAAGAAAATTAACTCTCTCCCACCCAAATTCAGCACAGGGCTGTGAGACTCCCCATGCCCTCAGCAGGCTACTTCTCAGAGCTGCACAGCTGGTGGGGGTAAAAATCACCTCTTAGTTCCAGCTGAGCCAAAAGACCCCTACAAACAATGGAGGTCAGTGAGGCACAGGCTGCACCACACTGGCGGACCTAATACCAACAGCCTGGTAGCACTCCTTCAGGAGTGCTAGCACAGGATCCACTGTCTCAGGGTCATTTAAGGCTGTTGTGATTCAAACTGGCCTCCCAACATCTTTGTATTTTAAAAACTGCTTCTGGTACCAAATATAGCAAAGAACTTTCCAAGACCTTTGAGGTGTTCAAGCAGGCATTTCTTTATTCATCTCAAGGCCAGACAGCTACAGGACCATTCCACCTCAGTGTGCCCAAGTCAGTAAAATTGAGAGTGCTTACATCTCACACAGACTCATGGTTCTAAGCACTGATTAGCATGTTCAGATTAGTTAATGGAATTTCTTGCATATGTAAATCTCCTGCACACGTGCTCAATGTATACTGGGGGGGAGGTCTTCTGGTGGTCACTCGGGATATCCATCCCCTTCCCTTCTATGGCCTTTAGCTGAACCTCTTGCATGTGCTCTCGAGGCTGATACAGTTCACGAAACAGACTGACCACATCTTTCCCAAGCCCAGCTACAATTCCATGTTGTTTATAAGTTTACACAATTAATACATTCTATGAGGATTACACATTCCTACATGTTGCTAAATTAGTACAGTATCACTTCAAAGCCCAAGCAAGTCACCCTGTGCCATGGAGGGGACAAAGCTGCAGATATCACTGCCGAAGGCAAAGGATGGGCAGCAGTAACACCACCCAAAAGGTCACGTCACAAATACTACCTCTGCCACCACAGTGGAACATCCTCCTGAAGCTTCTTCAGAGGCAAAGGTTTCATACTTAGAGCCATTCTTTCCCATAACAATTTTAGTGATTATCATCAGCTTTCTATTTTCCCACGTTGTGGGCAAAGTTCAATATGACTTAAAGGAAGTCCTGTCAGCAGTCAGAGCCACACAGTGACAGCCACCACTGCTGTACAGCAGTGGAAATAACAGATCTGATCCAGACCTCAGTGTCCTACGTGTAGTGTTAGCTAAATATATTACATGTTCATGGAGTACAACAGCAATGAACTCTGACCTCTGTCCCAGCATAACTGTGTTGTACAAACACATACCATAAAACCTTGATCTCAAAGAAACTAGTATTAGATTAACTATCAGCTGTCCCAACTGCACGAGAGGGTGGAGAAAGTGAAATATCCAGACTGCTAGTTTAGTTTAGAATGAACAAAACATTACATGGTGAGAGAGCCTGCTAATTTACAGGATGCTTAGTAGACTGGGCTGGGGTGGGGGTATAGGGAGGGAAAAGAGGGCTGGTGTGACAACTGCTAGATCTATGTGATTCATCAAATACATTAGCACAGCTCTCCTAGAAACCAGGCACATGGATACTCATTTGAGTGGCTGTGTTCTTCCCTACTGCCTTGTAGCTGCTTCCCTGTAAGTGTGAAATACCATCCACAACCTTCAGTGCTCCAACATCACAGTCTACAGCTTAGTGTTTCTCTCCCTGCCAGGAAACGATGCCTTTTCCGAGAACAAGTTAGCACTAAGAGGTCAACCAAACTTGGCAGACGCCTGGGGCTGCCCAGGCAAAACACAGGAGTGACATTAATCAGGCACAGGACTTGAGTTACAGGGCAGGATAAGGAAAGATAAGGAAAGGCAGAGCAGGTATCACCATCCAGAAGAGAAACAATCAGGAGTACATTTACCTGTTACACTTCCTTTGTGTGGCTGCCTTCCCACCCCCCCACCCCGTTCTAGCTCAAATGAAACTAAATAGGTCAATGCCTGTTTCCTGCAGAGTAAGGCAATTCATACATATCTTTAACTTCCTATGAGAGCTTAGGGTGTTTGCACAAGGTCTGACACTCACAGAAAGAGCCTGTAAATGGATTGTGTGGGAGAAAGGAAATGCAAAGCTTGTGTTTTCCTTCCCAGTAAGCAAATGCCCTTTGTAAAGCTTTAATCATGACAGAAGATTTGTAACCTAAACACAAACCACAACACTTCAAAAACTGCTGACCAAGCCTCTCCAAAGAGTAGCATTTCTAGTCCTTGTGAAGACAGCCCAGAGCATTTCTGCTACCAACTGCAGCACGCACCTCAACCAGGTCAAACACCTAACTCCGGCAGAGCAGAAGCTCTGAACTTCAGCCGTTGCTAGCAACTCGCCTCCAAACCCTCCCACCCCATTGTTTTCCCCACATCCCAAGGCATCAGTGTTGCTCTAACTCATGCCTTTCCAAATCATCCAGTATCTCCCAAGACACAAAGCATTTACTCCAGCTGCAGTGGCACTGCTGCCAGAGAACTTTAATAAAGATAGAAAAAAATATTATTGTGTTATATATATGCAGATATTGATCAATCACTTGATCTGATCTCTCAGACCAGGCAATAGCTCCTCAGGAATTGTGCTTTCCCAGGCAAGCACAGGAGAGAGTGAAAGAGATGGGGGAGTGGGAGTGGGGGGGAGGGGTTTGGCACAGGGATTGCAAAAGAAATAGCCCTCAGCTGGCGTGACGCGTCTGCCTCTCGATGCAGAACAGGACTGGGACTTTGCCTCCTCACTTGGAGCAGTTTGGGACGGAAAAACTCCTGTGCCACTCCCAGAACTAGCCACTGGAGGGCGATCCTGCCTCGCAGAAGAGCAGCACCGAGGCCCTGTTTCCTGCCAGGGACCCCTGAGCAAGCAGGCAGGGAGCAAAAGAATATCCAAGCATCCCCGAGCAGGACCCAGCTTTGCCTCACCATGCTCACCTTCAGGGAGCACCATCCAGCACAGCCTCCCCAACTCAACAAGAAATTGCTCCTCCTGTTCAACCTAAAGCTCCCTTACTGCAACTTGAGGCAGTTCCCTCTTGTCCTATCTCTTGTTCCTTGGGAGAAGAGAACAAGAGGACATAGTCTCAAGCTGCACCGGGGGAGGTTTAGACTGGATGTTAGGAAGAAGGTCTTCACAGAAAGAGTGATTTGCCATGGGAATGTGCTGCCCAGGGAGGTGGTGGAGTCACCATCACTGGAGGTGTTTAGAAAGAGACTGGATAGGGCGCTTGGCACCATGGTTTAGTTTATTAGATAGTGTTAGATGATCGGTTGGACTTGATAATCTCCAAGGTCTTTTTGAACCTGGTTAATTCTATTCTATCTTCAACTTCCTCTCAAGGAGTTGTAAAGATCAAGACAGTTTCCCTTCTGCCTTCTTTTCTCCAGGCTGAACAGCCCCACAGCTCTCGTCGCATGTTACTGGGAACATGCAGCTTTGTTCTGAAGTCTCCATAAAACCAGAAGAAGTAACAGGATTGCCAAGGCCAGTCAAAGGTCAAAACTCTGCTTTTCAGAGACCACCACAGCAGGGACCATTCCTATGGCCTTCTCACACTGCCACAGTACCTTGAGGTAGTTTTAAAGTCAGTGTGTTTACAAGAATCACCTAAGCTCCAAGTCTCTGCTCTGATCAGGTATGTAACATGGCCAGGAGGCTCTGGGGCTGTTGCTGTGGATACAGTTCCAAGCAGGTAAAGACACAGAGGACACTATGGTCTAAGGCACAGGGGTACCAGAAACAGGGGAGCACCAAATACCAACCAGTCTCTGGCTGCTGTGGTTCAAGCTGATTTGATCTCCAGAATGAAGAAACCTTGGTGTTTGGAGTCTACCAGTCACATGCATCTGTATGCCACTGAACCAACCTCCAGAGCACTTTTTATCTCCACAGACATAACCCTGACACAGGGTTATCCTCAACACAGGGCTCATCAGCGTGCATCAGCAGCTTGCAGCCAACTTCCCACTGGCACCAAGGAGAGCAGGAACCAGCAGCAAAACATAGGGGGCCCAGGGACAGTAGGTACCAAGCCCAGAGTGGGGGATACCACTGCCAAGGTCCTCCAGCATTGTCTGGGGATGCCTGTCACTTCTGGATACAGGCTAGGCTCTAGTCAATCCCCACTGTACACAATGAGTAAGTGCAGAGGCGCCCATGTAGGTTCCTCTCAGGCAGGCAGGAAAACAAAGAAACAAACCAGCCACTAAAACCAAAGCAAACAAGACAGATAAGACTCTGTATTTTTAAAAGCAGTCTCTTCTAAACTTGCAGCTTACAAAATCCACAGGAGCAAAGCTCTGTGCTCATAGTTTGTTTTGCTTTAATTTCCCTAGAGGATCAAGACTTTGGAAAGAGCCTTCTCAGTCAGGATCATTCCACCACCTCTCTTCTGGCATGAGAACAAAGCTACTATTAACAAAAGTCACAGGCTTAAGAGTTCTTCTGGGGAAACAAACAGCTTTTTACTTGCCAGATGAGTCCTCACACTTGTGATCCCTCACAGAACAAGCTCCCAAGTGACCTGCCTGGAAAGCAAAGCTCAAATCTTTCAAAACTAAGTGCCTACAAAGCAGGTGAACCTACACAGAGTTCAAGGGACACTTTTTGGAAGCGCTGAGTTCACTCCAGTTGATCACAGGGTCAGCAAGGCACCACCAGCACTTACAGGAAGGCAAGAGCCAAGCTCCACTCTCCAGCTCTTGGCAGGGGGGGTGTAGAAAAATCTTACTAGAGGCAGGAAATAAGAACTTTTTTTAGGAAGACAGATTTAATGAGTTTGGATTCTTATTAGTAATGACCTCAGCCACATCATCAAATGCTGCTCCACTGCACAAGGCCAGACTGGCCTGCATGGCTCCTTTACTCCAGGGGAGGTTGGGCAGTGTAACTCACAGTACTCCTGCATAAGAACAGCAGATGCACATGCAATAATTCAGAGGTCAGAAAAACCATGGCACACAAATTTTAAGGCTTTGACCCAGAAATATGGGAGTCACTCACAGGAGAAAATATTATTACTGCTACTAATAATAACAGCAACTTTCCTAAACCCATAAAAAGCAATTACTGTTTAAGCTGAAAAATAAGAAGGTGCAAAATCATTTATAGGGCACCTGCAAAATAAAGAGGGAGGGAAGTGCCTGTTTAAAACCCCATCAGCTATGACTGCTGTTAACCCAGCTGCAAGAGCTTCTGCTTAAGGCTCTGCTGAGACCTCAAACCTTTGTTTCCCTGTGCTTGCAGATTCTCCTTTCCCACAGTGCTTGTCCCCTACTTGTCCAAGAGCTCATCTTTGAATGAAGGTTTAATATGGACAAATGTAATGCAAAAGCATTCAACAAGTTAAACCAATGCAACAGGTAAACCATCTGTAAGAGCTGACACCTGTCTCCTCTTCCTCATCCAAGTGAGATGGTGCACAAACCTGAAGGCTTCTCCTCCCTCAGCCTGCAGAGACCAATGGAGCTTTGTAGTGAAGCAGCCCCTGGAGCCTGCAGCAGCCTTCAGACAGGTGCACATTATTTAATTGGTTTGGTGGGATTTTCTGGACTGCTAATCACCAGGAGGCAATTAAAAATCTGAGCAGCATGTGAAGTGCTACAGCACACTAGAAAAGTTAAACTCCTGAGAGCTCATTCAATAGCAACAGTTGTTCCTCTTGCTCTGAGTGTGCAGCACAGAGAGGGGATGTCTGCAGGTGAGTGAACCAGAGGGTGTGTCATCAAGGTGTTGCTGAGGAGTCAAGATGAAATACTGAGAGACATTATGAAAAACAGCCACAGTTCATGAAAATGGAGATTTTTAAGAGCCATTTATTTTGGAAGGCATAGAATTCTCAGTCCTGCAAGCACAGGCTCTGTCGATGAAGAGCCAGAAAAAGGAGAACTCAAGTTTTACTTCAGTTTATTAGCTACTCACTAAGAGGATCATGGTTTCCAAGATTCTCCTGATTTCATTAATGTTTTCATGTTTCTCAGGGAACAGCTTTATGTTTAATAAAGCCCTCCATGAAGGTAGTGGGGTAAGACAACCTCCTTTTAAAACAGGACCAGTAATTCATTCTGACATTCCATCAGAGAAGCTTCCAAAAAGCCACTTTTTGCTCAGGAGCACAGTAATGAGATCATGGTGCATGCAGAGAGATGCCATTTCACAAGTGCCATCATACTCACACTGTATTCCAGCAGTTTGGCATTCCATCTGCTTGGTTTGATTATTGTTGTTTGGTTTTCTCCCCTAGAAGCCTTTCCCAAAGGCTTTGTTCAAGATGTCTTAATCACAACAAGTCCCACAAGGCCTCAAATGTAGGATTTTCTGTCAGTTCATTTTTACCCCAGTGTCAATACAGCAAAACCTCAGCAGCAGATTTGTCAGACTTCTTGCAGTACCACTGGTGTTTGTTTAAAGCACCTCATCTAGCAGTATAAGGAGCTAACAGTGGTCACAGAGCACACAGCCAGCTAATGCTGCTCTTGCTCCACTCATTGCACTGAATGCAAGAAGGCCAAGGGAGGAACCAGGTCATTTGATCACTCCACTGGCCACATCAAAGGTTCACAGTAATGCTATCACTCCTTTGGCAGCTCAGGAGGCAGGAGAAATATTTCTACAGAAAACAAGATTTAAAAAACACAAACATGCTTCCAATCAACAGGCTTCAGGGAGGGGCTTCCCTTCCTGCTGAACACTATCACCCAGCTTCCCCAAGGGCTCTACTCTCTAGCAAGGGCAATGGGGGCATCTGGCTCACAGGTCTCACCTTTATCTCCTACATCCTCCTCCTTGCAAAGGACAGGTCAGAGCAGCCATACAGCTTCTTTGGGGACAGTGTTTGCTTCACTCTTCTTACTTGACCTCTCCCCATCCAGTGACCTGCAGAAATGGTAGCAGGACCAAACCAGGTGGGTGAGAGACTGCAACTTGGACCACACAGAAAACCCCAGAACCACTTCCAAACACCATAGTCCTAAAATGCAGAGACCCTGACTGGTAAGACAGTTTTGAAGGGTTAGCTTTAAATCAGCAGACTTTTAGCTCAGTAGAGCATCACTCATTATGGTTCAGGAAGAATAGATGCACAAACCCACCAACTCTTGTGAACAGAGCCCATGACAGCTCAGGTCTTGGTGCTCCAATGTTCTTGGTCTCCAGTAGCTCCACAGCTCGCTCATGATCCAAGGTTTCTTCCAAAGGCACAAGTCCACCACCGGCAGCAGGCCAATGGTAGAGCCAAAAAAGCTGCTGCTGAAGCACCTCCAGCCCCACACACTTTGGTGAAGCCTCCCCTCCCACTGAGCAGCAGCACTGCTTTCACATTTAAACACCACTGAAAATGAAAAGTGGTTTGGCATCCTCCAGACCGATTATATCCAAAAGAAACAAGGCTCTGCTTGCTTTCCAGGGAAAACAGGAGGTGAAATTAGAAGCGGTCATTAAAGGAAACATGAGTTACAGTGTTCTAACCAGCCTTGGGTTTATCTGCACCTCCCCAGCCTGAGGAGTCACGCTTTGAACTGGAGAATTCCCTTTCTGGTGGTTAGTTTATCGTTAGGGAGAGGTTTTGTTTCAGCATTTATTATGGTGCTTTGTTGTGTTTTCTAAAGGTTTTCCCACTGGCTTTCAAAGGTAAACACATCCCAAGCCAGGCTGAATGGAATCCTGTGTTTGCTGCTTTGGTTTTTAAAACCTAAGCCGTTCTCCTCGCTTCTCCTGTTCCCCTTGAAGACTGACGTTTTGGCAGTCACAGGCAGAAAATCCACAGCCTGCAAGCAGGGATGCCACATAAAACTAATGCTTGTCTCAGTAACACAGCTGTCTGGCTTCAGACTGGAAGATGCCAGTCATTTCTGTGGTAGCACTGCTGGTGTCTGGGACCACAGAGCCATTTCAGCAAAGCTCATGATGAGCATCTCCAGCTCACAATGGAGCTGGGCTTAGCTGCAAGGATGCTGGCTGGGGGCTTCAGAAAGATCTTGGCATCTCCCCCCAGCATTTATTGCAGCCTCCTCCACTGTCCTTATTCAGCAAACTGCAGGGCAATGTGTTTGTTGACAGCCATAACTCCTGACTTCATTATGAAGATAACATGCATTAAACAGTTATTAAATGACATCCCTGAGGGCTATACTCAAGGCCATAGTATACTACTTGGCTACTGGAGCAGTAATGCAATTTCAATGCATTAAAAGCATCTCAGTATCATTTGTCAGCTCAGCAAGATGACCACTGACCTCAAGAGCCTTCTTGTCCCTCCCTTGGGAGATGTCCTCTGCATGGGACAGCTCAAGGGAACTTCTCATTCATCCCAAACTCCTGTTTGGAGGCTGCCATCAGATGAATTCAAACAGTTGGGTTTTTCTCCCACCCTAGGTCACTAGTGGAAGCAATGGCAGAATCACATTCAAAAATGTAAATGTATTATATGAATACTCCTGATGTTGGACTGCTTTTGCTAAGGGTTTGGGGGGAAATATAGCCTCAGGCTGGTTGGTTCCAAACATAATAATTCTTTTGCTGAAACTTCCAGACTCCAGGTATTTTTGAGTGTAACATTATCATCAAATCCTGAGGTCTGACCTTGAACAAGTGCAAGGGAATATTCTTGATTTATGAAGATAAATTAGGGGGGAGGAAAGACAAAGGAGACACTGTTTCACAAGAGATAAAGGGCTGCTATTTCCCCTGTTCAAGACAAAAAAACAGGCAGATTTAAAAAAAGAGAAACAGTCTGTGTCACCATCTCTGAACAACATCTGCATGTGGGTGGGCACAGGGCAGAGAGACATTGCCTACTACAAGCATTGATTTTCAATGCACGTGGAAAGAAGAAAGCCATTGTCAACAATACTGTTCCTATGCAATGTTCCAGAAGGAAAACTCATCCCATGGGACACAGACTGGCAGACTGTCCTCTAAATGCCCCTAAGCAGGCTAATGTAAAGGCTTTCCAAGCAGCATTGCAAGCAGAGAAGCTTTACAGTAACTGTCACCACAGCTGACCATGGGCCTTGTATAGAGGCACCAGCCATGAATGCTTTGAGCCATGGAGGAATGGAGAAATCCACACTGCTGATTCCCAAACACAGCATTTCAAAGTCACAGTGAATTCCTGATAAGCTGATCAAGAAGGAAGCCTTCATGTCCACAGATAGTTGCTCTGCTGGGCACAGCACGCAGAAACACCAGGGCAGGACAAGGTCAATACTACAAGGAGGGACCTGCCAAGACCCACTGCAGGAGATCAAAGTAACACTGCTGAGAGCCAAAGCCATTAATGACACTAGGCTACCTGACAAGTTCAGTGACAAGCAGACCCACCAGACTTGGTGCAGAAGGGCAAGCCTCACCCCAGCTTGTTCCTCAGCCACTCCTTGACAGCCCCAACCTCTCCCATAGCAACAAGGTAAGATGCACAACTGCACATGTTGTAAACAATGCAGAAGAGGAGGAAGAGTTTTACAGGCTTCACCAGCAGACAGAAGAAGCCAGAAGAAATAATCAGCCTAGAAACTGGCACTGCAGTTACACTCAATGTGATTTAGATTATTTCTCGTGCAGGTTAAATATCCTTTACCAAAGAGGTTTCATTCAGAACATCATTGCCCTTGCTGTGCTGTCCCTCCTCCCACTACCAAAATTAACGTCCTTTATTTTCTTGCTCTGGAAGCATCAACAGCTGCTTCCCACATCACCTCAAGAACCAGAGGTCTAACTACCATTCATCCCAGTGCCACAAAACATAACACCACAATGGTCAGGGAGCAAAGCTGGCGATGCTGGAAGAAGCAGAGACAGGAGATGCAATGCTAACCTCACCATCATTCAGATGCAGGGGAAGCACCCCCATGTCTGCTACACTACAAAGTATCACATCACCATGTCGGCACTGAATCATGCAGAAGGAAAAAAAAAGAAAGGAACCCTTCACATAAGTCACATGAGATCAAAATCATTGCCTTGCATTAGGAACTTTGTAAACAAGGGGAAAATATTAAAACCTACTCTTTATCAGAGCCCTTTCACAAGTAAGTCACAACTTCAGTCCTTAGCACACAAACAAAAGCAAAGTCCTGACAGCAGCAAGTGCAGGCAAGGCAGACAGAATAATACCATGCATCTCCCAGAGCCTGTTCCCATTCTCTGCTTGGTTTTTGATCAACCATGTCCAATCACAGGGGGAAAGACTTCCTCCAGCAGACTTCCCCTTGCAGTTAGCCAATCTCTCTCTAGTCACGTGTTCTTTTTATGCCAAGTCCAAACTCAAAGTGACATGACAGCCCAGCTGATACACCAGCAAGGACACAAACATGGAGGACTTAATTGCAGATAACAGCTGTCCCAGACTTAAACCACAACAGATGAAGAAGTAACTGCAGTGAACAACAGCACATCTAGTTTGTGATAGGTAATTGCTTATCAGCAGCATGTTTTCTCCAGACCAGTTCTGAGGCTTTGGAAGAAACAGGCAAGTCTGTGCAGCCCAACTCCTTTTCTAACCACAAGACATTTGAAAGATTTGTTGCATCAATTCAGAGGCTAGGGAAAAAAATAAAAGGAGGGAAAAAGGTGAAGAAATGGCACAACGCAACAGCCCTATGAGAGACAGGAACACAAACCAAATCCTTTGAGAGAGAATAGGATGGGTAAGGGCATTCAAGAGACCAGGAGAAAAAAACGGGATGATCTGTTCAGAGGACAGAGTCATGAATCCAAACAGCACAACACAACCCATGCTCTCAGGAGTACTTTCTTGCTGGTCTCTCTCTTCGTCTGGCCACCAGGGTTACTATAAAAGGCAAAAATGTATTTGATCTGTCCTCACAACTTAAGCAGCTGCCCAAGTTGATGACTCAAACACGAGTCATCATGAAACCACTAAAGAATTTTACAAGCATACAAACACAGGACTGCAGGCACTGTCTTAGAAATACTTGCAATGAAGAAAGAACTTTTCAGGCATCTTCAGTTTTGAGTAGTCTTCAATACTGCTTCAACAATTGTAGTTGGTGTATATTGAATATAGGCATCTTGATTTTCTCCTGCCAAGTGTAGAATTCTCCACAATAAATGCAATTCACTTTGTCACTCACCTGTTTGAATAAACTGCACTCACTCTTACAATCATTGTGATCGCTGACCAACACAGATAAGGAGTACAGCACTTTGCAGTAGAAGACTCAAGAGCTTCACAAATATTTTTGTGTTTTTCTTCCCCAGCAGAATTTCCTTCAGGCATATAGAAGCTCTTCAGTAGTTCCCAGAATCTGGAAGGGAGTCTTACACTGCTCTGCTGATGGGACCACTTGTTTTACAGTATCAGTACTGAATGGCTTTCACCTGGCTGCTGCACACACTCCTACTCTTGAATACTAATGCCCTGACTCAGTGGGAGGTTAAGTCATCAGAGATGTGAGACCTGTCTTCACAGTCCAGTTCATTGTTAACACAGCAGCAGGAGTAAACACAGTCTCCTGCTGCACAAGAAGCAGTTTCAGGACATCCTTCTGGGATGAGCCATTGCACGTTTGCAGTGGCAGAGAAACCGTAGAGAGACTGAGAGGATCAGTTGTCTGGGATAGCAAGCTTAAAGGGATACCCAAATCCCTCCCTCCTGCCCCTGGATGGTAATCAAGCACCAGCTTTAAATTGTGCATGTCATCAGCGAGGAGCAGCTCCCTTATTTTCCTCTGTCCACCATGCAGAGTGGAAATCAGCGATCATCCTGGAGAACTGGCAGGTGAGACAACTCCCAGCTCTCCATCTTCCTCAAAAGCCATGGGATGGCTCCCTGCTGCTGCCTCTCATACTTTGGGAGAGAGAGCTAAGTAAAGCATTGAGATTCCAGGCAGGTTTACATTGGAAGCAATGAAGAAAATTATAGCTGCCCAAGTAAGTAGCACTGCTGGGCATGTGCTGATAACAGAAAAGCTTTAAAAAAATAATAAAAGAAAGAAAGAAAAACACAACAATACAAAAACCAACAAACCCACACTCCATCCCCTCCTACACTCCACCCTAGTGGATTAAGGTTTCCCAGCCTAGGAAGGGAATTATTCAAATGTGCCAGGACTCACAGAGTCAGAGATGAGCTCCAGACAGGGAGAGCTTTCCAAGTACTGTGTTTTGGAGATGCAAGAACAGCTGTGATCGCTTCCCTCTCTCCATTGAATTTACAGTGCAGGGGGAGCTCTGGGTCTGGGTACTGCCAGTTTGGGGTGGTAATCACAGAGCTGAGGAATGATGCACAACATGATACAGAACAAGCTACAAACCACACAGTACCCATGGACCTACCCTTATTTGGAGCTGTGTGGTTCTTCAGAGCAAGAATCGGTCACTGGCCTAAACCATGCATCTGATCTGCACCAGGAAGAGACAGTAACTTCTCAGAAAGTCACTCATGGACTGAAGCATCACAGCAGAGCTTCTGCCTGCAGAGATAAGGATTTCACAGCCCCCAGACAAACCCTTGCTCAAAGCACTGACCCATGGAAGCTGCCTGTCAGGCAGGAAGCAGTGCTCCACACACACCTACAAGGACCTGGCAGAGGCCAGGGGATACCGCACAGCCTCTGACCAGGATAGAGGCACTACTACAGCACAAACACCACACGAGCACTTTGTATGTACATCAACCCAAGTCCTAAGAACAGCTCAGGCTTGGTCCCTACAGCCTTCTCTGAGCAGCTGCTCTGGCAGACAAGAGTGCCCCAGGGACCCCTAAACTGAGTGAATTAACACATTCTTTTCATTGAAGCAGCTTCTTCCTTACCTCACCTTCACCTCCCTGTGACACAAATAGACAACTCCCTCCCAGTCTCTGCTCTAGTGGGATCACCCCAGCAAAGCTTCCCTAATCCCCTCCAGGGAGACAACCACGCTTCACCCTTCCTGCACCTGATCAAATTCCAGATTCTGACTCCAAATAATGTGAGTTCCTAGTCCCCCAAAAAAATCTAAGACCCAGCTGCAGCTGGCAGCTATATTCCTAGCACAATATTAGAAAATCTTGATATTCTCAAAATAAGAGAGCTATCCCCTCTTCAAGGGCCAATCCCAGAACCTTTATTAGAATAAACCTTTATTAGAATAAACCAAACCAGGTTGGAAGAGACCTTCAAGATCATCGTGTCCAACCCATCAACCAATCCAACCCACCCAAACAGCTAACCCATGGCACCAAGTCTCCTTCTGAACACCTTCAATGACAGCGACTCCACCAGAAGAAGAGGCAGAACAGAGAATACCTCCTGGTTGTTCATCCTGAGAAGGTTTCAGTGACAGATAGTTCAGGGTTCAAAGACTTCCATTTCTCATCCTGATTCTGCAGTCAGGAGAGACGAGGGCTGGCTTTGCAGTAATCCTCCTCTCCTGTCTGTGCATCTAAATGAAGTATGAAATTGGAAAGCAGAAAGTCCAAGCATCCTCACCTGAGCCAGCCCTGCGTTCAGCCCCTCCCCAGCTGCCGCCTGCTGTGCCAGTCCAAGTGTCATGAGAAACCCAGGAAGAGGGGGATTAAAAATTCAAATCCAGGCAATCTTCCCCTTCCCTGATCATCCCTGTTAAAGCAATAAACTCCAATCCCAGCAGCTGGTGCCACAGCTGTCATGTCTGTAAGGAACATGGAAGGAGAGTGGTACCCTCACAGGTTAGTGTGGACTCCTGTCCTGAAAGACTGTTAAGAGAGATCATGGAACTTGACTCCTGAGCTGATTGCTGCAAGGCAAAGATGATACCTGTCACTTAGTGGCATATAGTGGATTGTCTTCTGATATCGTCCTCCACACTGAAAAGCCTTCAAGAAGATCCCACGGCTTCTGTTGAAAGAGCATTTAGCCTGATCACAGAGCCTCAAATCTCCTACCCTCCCTGGGCAGTCCCTGGGCAAGCAGTGCCAACACCGTCAGAAGGCAAATACCACCTGCTTCAACCTCAGAGTGTGAGCACAGACTTAGAGCTGGCTACCAGGAGGTGATAAGAGGCTTTGATGCCTTATGCAGCCACAGTTTTCCAAACTTTAACACAAAGGAGAGACAGAAGGTACATTCAGGTGAGCTGAGCAATCCAGAGAGCTTTACACTTCTGACAGACAATTCTTCACAAATTGTTTCTGTGAGCAATAGTAGGATCTGACAGGCATTAAATGCCTCCAAACTAAAAATACCTGACAGGGGGAGGTGGGAATGTATATAATAAGTGAATCCTGGTTTTTTCTCTCCTTTCTCTGGTGGTAGGAACCTGCACAGCACAGACTCTTGTAATCTCTCCACATTCCCTTGGATGTGCGTCAGTGCCGAGACGCCTTCCTACAGGAGCCAGCCAAGATCTCACTCCTCATGGCTCCATCCATGCTTCAAAGAGAAAACATCTGGAGGGACACAGCCCAGTCAGGCAGTGGGCAGAAAGCCCATTCGGCTGCCGTCACAAAACCATCCCGACGGATACACAGAGCAGACCGGAGACTCAGGAGCACCTGAGGTTGGGGAGCTGCTCCCAGCGCAAGGCCTGCACAGCTCTGTGCCTTACCATGACACGTGATGGGATGCTGTACACACTGAAAGATTAGCTATGAGAACTGGGAAAGAAAGAATTCCTCATGGGAAAAGGGAGCATGTTTACAGATCTGACTCCAAGACCAGGGGACTGGATTGCGGCTGCTGCTGCCATAGAAAGGCTCTGACTGCACACTACAGCTATTTCAATTCAACCATAACGTCCTCCAATAAAGAAGGCTGCAATATCTTCAAACATACCAACTGCTCCATCCCAATCCTACCCTGCAGGCTGCTTGCAGAGAGCTTTGGAGTCTGGTGCTCTGTCCAGCAGGACAGAGGTGTACAACCAGTCCTCAAAATACAAGGAGTGGCAGAAGAGCTGTGCTCCTTGCATGGTGGTGGCTCCACTTGGCCACAAGCCATCCTGGACAATGATTTCTTCCTAAGGCCTGAGTGGAAAACCAAATGGAGTTGCTAGGTATGAGAATGGGGGAAGCCATGAGAACAGCAATTCCACTCAAATCCCTCCCATTCCAGAATTCACTGCACCATTCCCTCATCCCATCAGCAGATGATGTCTGCAGCCATAACCTCCACATCCAGTAGGTTCTGTCAATTGCAACACAGATTTTACCACAGGTCACTACTGTGGGCTCTCTCCAGCACAATCTGATCAGGCTCCAGACAGAAAATCTGTCCCACACACATCGATCTACTCCCAAACATGCCATCCCAGACAACCTACCTCTCAGCACCCAGACAGACAGCTCATAGCTCCAGCATTTCAAGTACAATCAATTAGGCAGGCTCCAGGCACAGGAGAAAGAGGAAATCAATATTTGATAGCATTTGTACTTGGCTCTATGCACACAAAAACATGATTAAAGATATTAAATTAGCCAATTCCTCTTTATGGGATCATTCCCCTGGTTAAAGCTAATGCTGAGAAAACCACTGGACTCACCAATACAATTCACACTGGGAGGCACAAGGCAGAATGAAATGAAAGCATCATTATGCTGCACAGGATACAAGGCAGAACATGCCTTTTCTTGCAGTGATTTTCTTCAGGTTAGGGAAATGCTTACACATACTCATCAGCTAAAAGTGAGCAGAAGAGAGAGTGAATAACTAAGACATTGTCTGCCTGGTTCTAATTCCTTTTGGAGGATAAATGGTTATTTTCCTCATAAAAGTTAAGACATTTGAAATTAATTTCTGCCTCTATCTAGAATGGAAAGCTGAACTGCTGAGATCCCTCATAAACTGGAAAGCAAGACATTAAGGAGTCTTGGATGAGAAAGATTGCAATGGAAAGTTTCTTTCTAACAGAAACAGTATCGTGCTAAATCCTAACACTCTTTTGCTTCAGATGAAGCAACAGGAAGAGAAGCTTTAAAAAATTCCTGTCTCAATGAGTGTTTACCATGGAAAATATTAGTGGAACCACATTTTTCAATTAAAGCCTCTTTACTCTGACATTTCTCATCTGTTTTATTAAAAGGCTTTGGAGAAGGTTGGGATTTTGTACATGGATTGATGATTGTCTCGGCAGGAGGGCTGCCAACTGTGAATCTCAGAGCTGGAAAGCAGCAGTGGAACAGGGCAGCTGTGTCACCTTTATATCAGCTGTAGGTAAGGAGTGTGGTAAGAAGACAAGTATGAGATGTGTGGGGATGGCTCTGCATAGGGGATTTAGGAAGGATTTCAAACTAAGAGGTAACATCAGTAGCACAGTTGGTAGCTGTGCATTGGCAAGTCAATGCCCATGGGACAGATGCTTGTCTTCCTGAAATCAGTCTTACTGGCTACAGTTTCGGTTCTTTATCTTTTGGCATTTTTTAGGCAAATTCACTGGAAAGATGAAAGAAGAAAAAGAGAGAGAGGGAGAGAGAGAGAGAGATATGTCTGCATACTGACTTCTGCAGGACAAATCAAAGAGAAGTTGTGCCACGTGCTGACAGCTAAGCATGCATATGTCCTGCTTCTGGCACTATATTACTTCATCCCTATAAATAATGCAGCAGAGCTCTCTGCAAAGAATTAGATCTTGGTTATTCTGTTATTCGGTGCACACGTAGCTGAGACCTGGGCTCATTAACCTGAGCAACACGAGAAAGTAATGCAAGATGTGGGCACAGCGCAGACACTGCCATGATATGGCCAAAGGAGAGGCAGCAGGAGGATTGGGGCAGGTTATGCTTCCCACAGCTGGGAGCTTGGGCTGATAACAGTGAGCATTGAAGTAAGACCTTGTGGGTGACAGGAGCAGGCCATCACCTGATCTAGTATACATGAGCTGTTATTGCTACAGTATCACAGCATTCACCTTGTCTATTTTTCCCCCCATGGGAAACCTGCCCATGGCAGCAGTGCAGTGCAGGCTGTTGAGCAGCCCCAAGGTAGTTCAGGGAGAAGTTCACCTGCTCCTGTCTGCTGCAAAGCTACTGCATGGAATTTACATGAAGTGATGAAAAACAAAATCCAACAGTTCTTCACCCTGGGGAACTGCTGCCAGAGGCTCCTTTCCTTCTCAGTATCCTGCTTCCTGTGGTTTCCTTCTCATTTATTTACATAAAGGCCCCCAGACCCCTTCCCTACTCCATTCTCTGTAGCCCTACAAAACTTCTGTGATGCCACACAGAGCACGCAAGCCTGCCTGGGGAACCAGAAGCAGCATAATCACATCAGTGCAGTCCTGCACCCAAATTAACATCTGCCATTGTAATGAACTGCAGGGCTAATTGGCACCACACAAAACCAGCGCGCTTGTCCTGCTTTGGGGATTGTAACTCAGCACAGAGCCAGACACACCAATTTACTCAGAGCTCACTCCAGAGCTCACCACAAAGGCAGAGGTGCATCTGACAGAGATGCATCTGAGAGATGCTTCCACAAGAAACAACATGAAGTGTTCCTTCCACCCATCAGAAACACCCCAGGATAGACACTGCCTGGTCTAACTGGTTCAGACTAGTGTCTCTTATCCTCCACTTGACCTTTAAGCAGGAATCACAAGGTGGATCCATGCATGCAACCCAAACACCAAGCTCCAATGTCCACACATCAAAACCTGTCCCTACCCAGCTTGTTTGCAGCATTTTGAGGTTTCACTAAGATCTGGGTGTGCTTTAGGAGCCTTTAGAGAAAATATTTGAGCAACTTTCTGAACTGGAGCAATCTAAAGAACCTGATAGAACTTTCCTTCCCCTCTTGTTCCTCACTCTACAACTTCAGCATTCCTCCGCACTCTCATCTTTTGCCATGCTCCCCAACAAGCCACTAGGTCATACTTGCCATCTGCCAAGGCACAAGATTTTTGCTGCTACTGAAGCTGTCACAGACACAGGGACCGTAAGATTGGCACAGGGTGAAGAGCAGCAGTTCTTAGCAAGGACAAGTGTCAATGCACCCCACAAAAATTAAAGAAAAGTACAAAGATGCACACAAAGGAGAGGCCTTGGATGCTCAGATGTCATCTGTGCTGCCCAGTTACAGGATGCCCACCCATATCAGTACATTTGATGTTTGCCCACCTGGGGCTTAGGAGCATGGATACATGCAGAGATGGAGCAGTGACAGACTGAGATGGAGAAGTCTGGCACAACACAAGGGTTATGCAAGACAAGAAACTGATGAGGTGGGATCTGGCATGAGAGGAATGAGTGATAGAGATGGACGGGTTTGAGAAATGCTGTATTCCAGGTGCTGGCACAGCAGCAGCAATCACAGCAAAACTCATCAGATGTCCTGACAAGAAGCTTTGTCAATAAACACTGACCAGGAAGAGATGGGATATTTTTGGACAACACACTACCAACTTTGAGAGAGAAGGTTAGGAGCTCTCACCAGAATGGGAGAACCCCCCTTTTCTTCCTCACCCCCACCCCCTTTGTATATTCTGAAGTCTTGAAATACTCTCCTGATGGAAAAAAGCTCTTTGTTGTTCAGACAAGAGCTGCAGCTCCAGGGAACATCCAGTGCAGCTCTTGGGAAAGGCTCCAACATCAGGGTTTCTGAAAGTTTAGTTTGTCCTTTGGCACAACTATTCAGAGGATGCTCTTGCAGGAAAGAGAGACAAGTTTACACACATCTTTTGTTCCATCCTCCTCTGGGAAGTGGAGGAGAGTATTAGCTCTAGTTCAGGCAGCCATGGTTTCCACCAAGCTGTTTCACACACTCTGCTTAGTAATGAACTGCAGCTGAGCCAGCTCTAGCTTGTGTTTGGTATCATGACCCTGCAGCAAAGAAGAAAGAGCATCAGTTACTTAAACATAGTCCACTTAGGGATTTCTGTGAAGTGGAAAACAATACAGCCATTCACAGCAAGTCACAGAAGCCTTTCCTATCTTAGCATCTCCCAGACATGGAGGAAGACAAGTCAGCAGAGGCTCAGCATCTCAGCAGGTTTGCTGTCAGACCACGTGCAAAAACACCATGCCAGCTTTAATTCCCAGTTCTCAGACACCTTTGACAAAAATACCACCTGCATCTTGATCTGCTTTAGCACAGTCTGAGCTATGACAACAGGAGGTGGAAGGTTGCACTTTTACATGAGATGTAAAAAGAGAAGAGCCACAAGATCAATTTTATCTCACCCTGGAGGAAGAGACAGAAAATAGTGATGAGCAGAAACTACAAATGTAGAAAATCCAAGGCAGAGGGATGACTCAAAAGGGGAAGGGCTAAGGTGCTTTAGTGTTCAGAAGACTGAACCTGCTAGCTTCCCTGCATAGAGACAACGAAGAAAGGATTTCACAGGGCAGGGACTTGGTAAAGAGCCAAACTAGAGCTGGATGCTGTTAACAAAAGAGAAGGGGTGGGTCTGCTACCCTGGTGGGACCCTTCCTTTGCCACAGCTCAGATTCTGATTCCAAGGGCTCACAAGAAGTTGAAGCCATTTCACTTCGCCTCCACTCCAGGTGCCCTCCTACACCCTCAAGCTGCCTCCCTACCCTTCCATCACCAAATAGGCCAGGAGTGCAAATAGGTGCAGAGCAATCTGGTCTCTCCAATGACAACCCAGCTTGTGGAGAAGTAGCTGCCAAGTAGGTCTGGCAGACCCCTCTCTCTTGCTTGCACATGGAGGCAAAGCAACACAATGAAAGGTTCTTTCCATGGCCTGTGGTTTGCCACCCATCAGTTATCCCAGCAAGGGCAGCCATGCAGTCAGAATAGACACATGTGAGGGACAGGCAGTCAAAAGAGGAGTGGAGAAGGATAGCAATTCTTACAGGAAGGTAATTGAATACTCTGAGATATTTAATAAAATCCAAGTATTTTAGCCATTACAGTTTCAAAGTTAAGTAAAATGTAAGGAGAGCAGCAGTAGGAACAGTAGTGAAAAACAGATTTGGGACTTAATCTTCTCTGGAAGACAAGGAAAGTGGAGGGGAACATGGAGGTTCCTCATACATTCATTACATTACAGCTGCTGCTTTCATACCTGCATCATTTGCAGCTTTACTGCCTGTACCCCACAAGCAGGTCAAGCATCAAGTCCAGTTTTAATTTACTGTAAGGATAAGGCCCTTCTGTTCCTTCTGCCACCCTCACACCCAGCTGCCTCTGGGTACAAAAGTGAAGCACACCAAAGACCTCTCATTACAAATAACAAAACTTACAGCTTTTACATGCTCATGCTCCTGTTTCACGAATCCTGCTGGACCTACAAGATTCCAACAGCTCCCCAAGACACAGCCACCTCCAAACTTGGATTTACCCAGCTAAAGCAGACACCACTCCCCCTCAGTTCAACCCCCTAATGACAGATAAAACAGATATATATGGCCCTCCTCTCATCACAGCTGCCATGCATTAGCCACTCTTGCTCACTGAGCTTGAACACAGCCAATTTGCATTAACAGCCCCCAAGGGGGTTAATTTTCCAGACTCGTGTGCAAAATTTACAGAAAATGCTTCTAAGAATGGGGGAAGACCCAGAAACACTCACTTCATGACAAGATTTATGATCACAGAAATCAAACAAAGAGCTGTAAGCAGCCTGGAACAGCAAGAGCCTGGGCACAGTCAGTCCTAGAAGGAGAGAGTATGTTGTTATTATTTTTCTTACTGTTCCTTGTTCCTTTTCTTTCCAAAGCCCCCCAGATAATGTCAGGAGCTCACATTAAGAGCCACAGATGGCAAAGAATGCTCTCTGACATATTTAACAACTCTTTTATCCCTTCTGAAAGGACCTGGGGTTAGAAAGCCACACTTGAGGTTTTCAAATGAATTTTTAAAAGCAGTATTCTCAGCCCAAATATTCTCAACTCAGGGTAATGTACTGCATGCTCTTTTTATACACAAGTTAAAGGCCGGACAAGCACTGAACTAAACTTGCCTCAATGATGCCAGCTTACAACTCTATTCACTCAAAAGCCAGAAAGAAGCCTAGGGATGAAATAGCTTCACTGTGGTACCTTACTTCTTGCTTAAAGCTCTCTGTGTAGCAGTAAGCAGAAAGTGGTTAATGTGATACTAGCTTTCCAAAAAGGTTTCAATGAGTTGCTGAGGGACCTCAGGGCAGTAAGCCTGATGAAATAAGAGCAACTAGGATAAGGAAGAGAGTGAACAGGCAGAGGAAGAAGCATACTGGGAGAAAGGCAGCATAGGTTTTCAAATGAGAAGCTCTGTCTTGAGAACAGATTGGAATTCTCTGAAGGAGCCCATGAGAGTACAGAAAGGGGAAATACAATTACTGCAATTTGCTTGGATTATGAGAAATCACTCAGCAAGGCCCTTCAAACACTCATCCTCCATGAGACAAGAACAAAGGTTATCAGACAAATGAATAATTTGTTAAAAGATAAGCAATGAAGCATGGGAGTAAATGGTCAGTTTTCAGTGGGTAGAGTCACCTGAGGTGTCCAGCCACCCCATGCCTTCAGAAATGAGAGTGAAGGGGAAAACGACTAAGTTTCCTGATGACTTAAGGTGATTTTGGAGAGTAAAGAGGAAGCCTGAGTGAAAAATTAAAGTTGTTTGCTTCTTGATCCAAATAATGTCTTAGACTCTCAGCTCAGTCTGCATGATAACAGAGTTCCAGCAGCACGCATTCCTCTGCATTTACAAAGGCCATGATGGTCTTTTGCAAAGTAATTAATTGGAGGCAATTAAAGCAGTCAAGTGGGTCCCCTGCAGTGTGCCCTAGGCAAGGCATTGGTGCCACAGAAATCCAGGCAGGGCTGAGCCATCTGCAAGAAGCAGCTCATGACAAGGTCCAGCAACAATAGGTAAATGAGTTTGAAAAGGAAACACTTGATACTGGTGGCAAGAGCTGCAACCAACCTGGCAGAGGTAGCAAAGGCAAAAGGATGTCCTCCCTTCTGATCAAGGAAGTGCTCCTAGCTCCCATTGCTTTCTGTGCACAAATAAGAAATAAGGGGCTCTTGCAATGTTGCACAGCCAGATGTTGCTGTGGCACATCATCCTGGATCAGTACTTGGATAATGCCCCAAGGGGATTGGCACTCAGACAGGGTCAGCACAGGTCACTGAAGGCCTCTTTGCAAAACGCTGTGGGACAGCTAATTGCAGTGAGTCATGTGCTACTAACGTGGGCTGGCAGAATTAGCTCCAAGTCACTCAGATCCTTGAATGTTTTGCTTGCAGTTAACACTTAAGGTGTTTAAAGGCTCATAACATCGATGGGCTGTGCAACAGCCACTCACCCCATGCAGCAGGTGCCCCATGTCTCTCATTTGTGTTGGACACAGATGACTTGCACAAATAGCAACTGCTTTACAGCATATTGGCAGCCCCAGCCTCATGAGCCTGTCTGTGTTCCTGACCTTCAATTTTCTAGCCCAGAGAATCATTTCATTCAATGAGTCTGCTAAACACATGTGAAGAGTGCTGGCAAAAGCAGAACAGCCATCAGATCAAGAGAGGTGATTCTCTCCCTCTGCTCTGGGGAGACCTCACCTGGACAAGGACCTGAACGAGATGGTCCAGAGGAGGGTCACAAAGAAGACCAGAGGTCTATAGTACCTCTCCTACAAAGACAGACTGACACAGTTGGGTCTGTTCAGCCTAGAGAAGAGAAGGCTCCAGGGAGACCTTATAGCAGCCTTCCAGTACCTGAAAGGGACCCTACAGGAAGGCTGGGAAGGGACTGTTTCTAAGGGCATGTAGCACTAGGACAAAGAGCAACAGATTTAAATAAGAATAGGGTAGATTTAGATTGAACCTTAGGAAGAAGGTCTTCACTGTGAGGATGGTGGAACACTGCAACAGGGGGTGGAGGCCCCATCCCTGGAGGCCAAGTCAAGCTTGATGGGACACTGAGCAGCCTGATCTAGCTGGGATGTCCCTGCTTTCTGCAGGGGAGTTGGACTACTTGACCTTTGGAGGCTCCTCCAAAGGCAGTGCCTTCTATGAATCTGGGCAGAACTAGGCTGTGGGTTAACACATCCTGGTTTCAGTTAGGATGGAGTTAATGTTCTTCCTAGTAGCTGGTGCAGTGCCGTGGTTTGGATTTAGGGTAAGAATAATGTTGATAACACACTGGTGTTTTACTTGTTGCTAAGTAGGACTTAACCTAAATTAACCATTTTTCAGTTTCCCATGCCAGCAAGCCACGAAAGGAAGAAGGCCAGGAGAGGATATAGCCAGGACAGTTGACCTGGACTGGCCAAAGGGATATTCCATACCATAGGACATTGTGATCATTACAGAAACTGGGGAAGCTGGCCAAGAGGGGTGAATCTCTGCTGGGGCATCAGTCAGTGCGTGGTAGCAATTGCAGTGTGCATCAATTGTCTTCTCTTGTGTTGCCCAGAGAGGTTGTGGAGTCTTTCTCTCTGCATGTAGTCAAAAGCCACCTGGATGTGTTCCTGTGTGATTTATTCTAGGTGATCCTGCTCTAGCAGGGAGGTTGGACTAGATGATCTTCAGAGGTCCCTTCCAACCCCTACCACTCTGTAATTCTGTTAGATTTTCTCCTTGTTTTTTGTTCAGTTTGTTGTTATATTCCTTTTCATTACTATTATCCTTATATTTTAACATCATATTTTATCTTATTTTAGTTATAAAACTATTCTTAGCCCACGAGTTTTACTTCTTTCTATTCTGCTCCCCACCCCATGGGTGATGAGAGAGCAAGCAGCTGCATGGTGCTTAGCTGCTGATTGAGGTTAAATCAAGAAGAAATCATGGGGATTTGGGGAATAGGGATGGGAAAGGCCCTGGATACTCCTCTCTGCTGGATTCCCAGGCACTGAGGGCAAGTCTGTAGCTCACAAAGCCCAGAAGGTGCATGGGAAACCAGTCTGCAGCTCTAAGCATACACACTGGAGGCAATCTTCTCTCTCCATTCACAGGTGGAGAAGCCTTCACAGGGAAATAAGAGTGGCTTTGAACACAGCTCTGATTTGTAAGCATGTGGCATGAAGCACTTCATTTTCCCTCAAATCTCTTCATTTGTACAAACCCAGGATGCTGCAGAGTGAGGCAAGATCCAAAA
The DNA here is from genome assembly GCF_026170545.1 of Melanerpes formicivorus. Lineage (NCBI taxonomy): Eukaryota > Metazoa > Chordata > Aves > Piciformes > Picidae > Melanerpes > Melanerpes formicivorus. The sequence continues at coordinate 8,614,500 of NW_027142373.1, read as the reverse complement.
CAGGAGACAGAACTGCAGCAGCCAACTGCAGCGGTAACAGCTCAGTTGTGCAGCCAAAAACTACATCCCACATCACCCTGAGGGGAATCAACAGGTGATGTGCTCAGGCTCTGGAGACACAGAAGAGGAGCACTTCAGCCTACTACTGATTTCTGCACTGAGTGGTGGGTTTATATTTTGGGTGTTTTCTTTTCACTGATGCAGGTGTTCATATATTTTGGGATTTAGAGTCTGAAAAGCCAGGGGTGTGCAAGGGATGCTGCTCCCTTTGCCTTCTCCAGTAAAACATCTGTGGCTTTGACACTTCTCTCAAATCCTGAGAAAAATATCTCCACTCTTAAGCCACAGACAGCATCAAAAAGCCACAACACACTTCAGAGGCTGCTGTCCAGCCCACTAGGAACATTCTGTTTCAAACAAAGATTTTACGAGACCTCCAAATGCGCAGCAATAGCTCAATTAAAATGTTCTGAAGCCACTTGGGCATTTGATGCTGCAGCTTCACAGGGACTGATCCCTTTTGTGTCTGCTGCCACTGGCTCTTCTGTGATATGGCACAGCTGGGCTCAGCCACTGTGGGCTAAGCAGCAGAGATAAAGTGAAATACTTGCAGTGAGGACAATCTGGGAAAGATGTTATGTCTACATGCAGACTATAGCTGAGGGTAGAGTAGTTTTGATGAGCACTGAGTATTCCAGGAATAAGAGGAAAATTATCTCATTGTGCTAGAGGGTGCTGTCAGAGTGGCTCAGCACAGTTGAGTGCAGACAGGGAGACAGTATGGGGAACACAACAAGTATCGCCCTTGCTAAGGCCATCAGCCTTGGCCACCACAGTGAGGCTAAACCATGATAAATTCAGTTAGAGTAGAGTAGAGTAGAGTAGAGTAGAGTAGAGTAGAGTAGAGTAGAGTAGAGTAGAGTAGACCAGGTTGGAAGAAACCTTTGAGATCATCAAGTCCAACCTATCATCTAACATTAACTACATTAACTAATCAACTAAACCATGGCACCAAGCACCCCATCCTGTCTCCTCCTAAACACCTCCAGTGATGGCGACTCCACCACCTCCCCAGGCAGCCCATCCCAATGGCCAATCTCTCTCTCTATGAAGAATTTCTTCCTGTCATCCAGCCTAAACCTCCCCTGGCACAGCTTGAGATTGTGTCCTCTTGTTCTGGTGCTGGTTGCCTGGGAGAAGAGACCAGCCCCCGCCTGTCTACAACCTCCCTTCAGGTAGTTGATCAGTCAGTCTGCTAGACAAAAAGGCATTGCTCAGCTGCATATGGGCAGTTAACCTTCTCATCGTGGGATTCCTGCACACCCCTTCACACAGCCCATGCCCGCTCCCTCAGGATCTGTGGCTGAGAGGCAACCCTCAGCAATGACAACCCCAGCCTCAGTCCACACTATTCACTGTGGGTAGCCCCCTCCCATTAAGAGGTGCAGCACTCTGCTACTAGAAAACCTCCATGAGGCAAGGTGCTACTTCAGATCAAAACAAGCCAGAGGAAAATATTTGAAACAAGAAACCCTGCTCTCTAACTGTGAAACCAGGTGGCTGCTCTCTCTGCTTTCAACTGGGGAATTAAGCTCATTTTCTTCATTAGAGCTGCTTCCAGAAGAATTTCCTTCTGACAGGAAATGCCAATGGCTGCAGGAGCAAGAACTGGTGGGGCAGTGGGCAGAGAAGTGCTGCACCCTGAGAGAAGGGAAATGAAAGAAGGGAAGAAACCACTGCCCTAGAGGAACAAGTCCCTACCCAGGATGAAGTGCCACATCTGATGTTCCCTTGACCCACATCCTCCATTCAGTTCCTACATCAAAAAGCCAACAACGGAACAACATCACACAGCTATATCCCTGTGCTCTGTAGGGTTTAGCACTTCTCCTGGTCATGCAGATGTCCCTGCACAGGTGACACTTTTGCTACCTGTGCCTCATCACAGGTTGCAACCCATGGCGGACAAAACACTTGATGTAAAAATTGGCACATGCTTTTGAGTCTTTTAACTAACACCTGTCACTTCTGGCAGTGACTTTAGCTCCAAGTCTTTGAAGTATCCTGCACACAGTCATTTTCACCTGCCTCAGCAGGGACCTCATAGCAGCACTTAAGGCATAGGATACAAATGCACAAAGCTCATCGTACTCAAGGATAGATGCTCCACTGATGAATTTTCAGGAGAAACACAGGTTTATCTCACTCAAATTACCCAGTCAGTGGGAAACCCAGACTATTCTGCAGCCCTAACTGCAGACTGGTACCCAGTGCCACCACTGCCACCATCACTGGATGGCAGGGCACAGCTCTATTCACTGCAATGGCCTCCAGCCCTGCTTGGTGAAACCCAATTTACTGCTCTGCCACCACACTGCTGGGAGAGGCTGGATGCTTCTGGTCAAGAAATGCCTGAAAAGACTTGAGAGATCATGGTACATAGCAGAAAGAGGTAGCACCCTGAGGTGGGGCTCAAACAGCATCTTGAGGACTCTGCCTCAGAGTTTGGTGACACTTGCCACAAAGAGAAAAGAGAACTTTGCCATCTCCTTTACAGTCCTTATAGCGATGTGAAGACAGGCAGTAGAAGTCAGCACTGAACTATCACCAGTGAGAGCAGAACTTGCTCATCAGAGTAAGCAGGAAAATTTATTATATGGAATTAAAACACACTCTAGAAGAGCAGCTTTTTAAGGAGAATGTGAATTAGCATCTGCTGCTTCAGAGAGGTGACAGCACCAGCTGTCAGCAGCTGTCACCATCCCCGGGTCCTTCCAGCTCTAGCCCCCTGTGTACAGGATGGCAAATGCCACCAGAGAGTCCACTGCGGCATAAACTCTGTGCAATGACATTTCCTGCTCTTTACATGCTGCCAGGCAAACTTTTCCACTTCATCTTGTGTATCTTCTGAGAGGTTTTTGAAAGCACCAGCAGAAGTTTTTGCTGCCAGGCAGAGGCAACCAGAGCTGAGGATATATGCTGCTGTCCATGCTGAGGAAATGCCTGGGATCAGCAACAGGAGCTTTGGGACAAAACAGTTGAAGCCTGATTTTTCTTTTCCCTTACAAGTGGCCCCAAAACACTTTTCTAATGCTCAAATTTCCAGCTACAAGTATCCAAGCTGAGAAATACAGAGCAGCCTCCCTGGAGGAGAAGAGGAGAAGATGACTGAGGACATTGAACCAAACTGCAAAGCTGTGGTGTGGGCAGCACAGCCATGCAGACTAGAACATGGAGGTGCTGCACAGGATGTAGGTAATAGCAAATGATGGCAAGGAAACTTTGGTCTCTGATCTAGCACCAGGGTTTGGTGGATGGAAGGTGCCTCCTTCAGTTTGACTGTACTCCACATAGGTGTTCTGATAATGGTTTGGAGTGTACCCAGGACAATTATTTCATTTGTTAATCTTGGGTGCTTTGCAATAAAGAGAATTCAGTAGTGCTTGTCTTTGTGCCCCTACCCCAGTCACTCTCAAAATATTGTCAAAGAGATTATCAGATTGTAATTGACACAGAGGAAAATGTGAAGTATTACCTGGGCTAAAGCCTCTTCTGTGCTGAAGAGCTTCTCCCAAAAGCCAGTTGTAAGAGGGTCTCGATGACCTCCTCTGACTCCTCTGCCTTCCTCTGAGTAATCAAACTCACTGCAGCTCTTCCAGGAATTGAAAAGGAGATGAGGATGTGAAAAGCTAGAGAGTCTCAATTAGCACATCTCAGACCTTGCTAATAAAAATGTAAATGGTGCTGTGCAGACTGTGTGTGTGTGAACTGTCTTCCCAAAGTCATGCAGGATCAGTCAGGGTGGCTTGATTTAAAAGTGCAAATGACACCTTGCCCAGAGTGTGCAGGACAAAAGGCTGCCAGCACAGTCATCACTTACTTGACTTTGCAGCACCCAGCTATAAGCACTGCCCAAAGAGACTTAGCACTGCTGAAACCTCTCCAAAACCCAACAGGCTATGACAAACTCATAACTTCACATGGGCCATTGCAGGCAGGACCTGCTCTCCCAGAAAACACCAGGACCTGGCTGGGGATGTGTTTGCCTGAGACAAGTCCACAAGCAAACAAATGAATCACTGGTGTGAGACTCAAAACAATTCACAGCTGACCACAACTTTCCCACCAGAACAACCACATAACAGGATGGATGGATGGATGGATGGATGGATGGATGGATAGATGGATGGATGGATGGATGAAGATATAAACATAGTGACCACTTTTTAATTACAGAGTTATTTAGGATGCAGATAAGGATTTTCTGGAAAGCAGGAATAGAAGGCATTAAGGAAACTAGAACTCTTCTTTATTATCCACCATCAAGGTGGTCTGGGTCATACCTGGTTTTAGAGGTTCCACTCCCAAAAGCATGGTGGGATGTCTGTGACAAAGAATCACTGTCACCTCCAACAGCCCTACAATGTGCCTTACATGTCAGGCAAGGAACAAATTCTGCCTACCTGGTGGGTCCATGGGATGCTCAGCCAGTAGTGTACTGCCATTCTTTCAGGGACAAGAGGTAGTATTTGGACGTTCTGCAGGCTGTGTAGGCATAGGACCTCCTCCTGGAGAGCACCACAGTGCCTAGGAAAAGGGATCAAGAAGGAGGACACATACAAAAATCAGTAATTCTCCCTCCCTCAGAAGTTACCCTGATCCTGAGTGGCCACAGAGGAGCTCTTGCTCCATTTCCCCAGGGAAACCAGCAGTGCCTGTTGGAGCTCAGCATGGAGAAACCATCCTCATTCACATGCCAAGCACCAGATGTTAAATTTGAATGGCCTGTGCCTTGTGTCCCTGGCACAGCCATGGGATCACTCCTGGCTCCAAGGCAGGCACCTCACAGAGACTCAGACCAATCTGCCAGTGTCAAGAGCTGCTGAGATGGGGGCCAAGTGATCCCACTCATATATATCACACAGGAAAACAAGCACCATCCTGTCTGCTGTCCAGAACTTGGGGGTGATGTCACAGTATCATCATATCACCAAGGTTGGAAGAGACCTCAAAGATCACCGAGTCAAACCTGTCACCACAGACCTCATGACTAGACTGTACCATGTCCAATCCCCTCTTGAACACCTAAGAATGCAGGCTCTGGGGCTCCTGAGTCAGATCAGATGAAATAATATCTCTTCCTAATGTTTGTTTTTTTTTTTTTCTGTAAAGTACATCCAACCTAAGAGCAGCCCAGAGACTCCTTAGTGGGATGAGACAATCAGAGAAGAGGAGGGCAACCAGAGAAAAAGCCCTCCCCAGGAGCACTCTGGCCACTCTATCCTCCCAGCTATGCAGGACCTTGGGGAACACTGAGGCAGCTGAGGCTTGCTGCAGTCTGCACTTCTGCTCCACAGTGACTGAACTAAGTGACCTGCTTGCTCCAATTCACCTCATCCCTGATGGACATGAAATGAGTTCCCAACTCATGCATCTGCCTGGGAGCACAGGGACCTGAGCCTTGAAGAGAAAGCCTGCATTTATGAGACCAGTCCCTGGTCACATCAGTCTGGGAGAGCAGGCTAGCCTCTGTGCCCCACCACACTGCCATAATGACCACAGGGTATCTCCCAACACTGTATAGCAAGCTTTGGACCTCACAGGAGTCCAAAAATTGCAACTGTTGTGTAAGAACAGAGGTGATCTCTGTGATTTTGGAGGGATTCTGCCACAGCAAGATGAAATTCAGGAGACAGAGAGGCAGCTCATTAAAGACATAAGACCAGTCCCAGGAAGAAACCTAGGAGAATCACTGGCCCTTTATTCTCCTTCCATCACTTCAGGACTAGCCTTCACCATGCTCCAGGGTTGGAGTTCGCACAGGGAGTTAGAACTTGAGCCTTCTGCCTATCCAAATTGCAGAGCACCAGCAAGGAACATATGGGTTGTTTCCTTTGCCTTTAACAGTGGCACTCTTAGGGCCAGAAATACCACAGACGTGGTAGCTAACAAACCAGGCCAGCACCTCGGGCGACTTTCAGCACCACTCCAACTGTCCACACAGCCTACCCCTCTGCAGGGGAAAAGCAGAGCAGCTATAAACCTGGTGTCTGTGAAACGGGCCCTGGGTGAGGGAAAACAAACTGGTAGTTTCAGCCCCCAGAGTCTCGCTTTCACACAAAGCAGCCAAGAGCAAAGCCATACCAACTCAGAAAGGACAACTGAAGTTTCATATTGCAAAAAAAAAAAGAGGAAGAAATTAGACCAAAATGCTCAGTGAAGTCTCCAAATGCGTTGGCTGAGTTTGGGTGGCTCTTTCACTGGTGGAGACAGACAGCAGGAAGAGTGAAAAAAAAAACCAGTTGGGACCAGCTGGGAATTTGGATACCACATTTACACATGTCTAAGACCATAAGTACTGGAACAGAGAGATTTAAATGCAACTTTCCTAGGAACAAGAGGGGACTAAGGGACTGATGCGTCCTTCACAGCACAACCACCTCACCAATGCTCTTTCTCAGGAGCTGCTGCTACAAGGCACATCTAGAAGCACATAGAGAGTTCTAGAACAAGAAGTATTCAGAGAAAGAGTCAGGGGAGGGAACAAACAGCTCTTAGGTAGTAATGGCAATGCAGGATGGATTAGCTGGAGCTGGCTGGTGTGCCAGCAGCTGATGCCTCTCAGAAGCCCCACGCTGGGAAGCATCATCTAATTACCATGGCTGCCTAATGCCAAATGGTGAAGTAAGCAATGGGCCTGGCAGACATCTCCCACACACCCATGTACAGCAGCAGACACCCTGAGGGTGCTCCTTGCTCCTGCTAGCATGAATCAAGAGCAGTTCTCTGCAGTCCACAGAGCTAAAGCAGGGACTGGGAGGAAACAGCAATCCCATCACTGGTTGCCACTGCGAGCAACCAGTGCCACAAAACAATCCTGAGTTTAGCTTCAGCATGTCTCAATACAAGCCCCTTCCTCACACCAGCTTTTTTCTAGGTACCTGCTTGATCCTTCTCCATCTTTACCCTCAAGTATCCTGGGGAAAGGCAACAAGCTGAACCCAAATAACCTGGGCAAGATTTTGTTACTGCCAGCCTGAAATATCTCAGCTGCTGTGGTGCGTGATACCACCACATGCATTGACCTGTTCATGTGCCATCCAACCCAAATAAACTTTGGCTTCACGTTGGAATTGATCTCCAAATCTGGGAGCTCTGCTGTTTCCCAGGGCAGCCTGCAGGAATTTAACTCTCCCTGGCCCAACTACTCTTCCCCAACACAAAGGCTTTGCTCAAACACCATTAGGCATTTGTGCTCTTCCCTGCAGTGTAAGGAGGGGTGGGGTGGCTTTTCCTGTCACCGGTCCTGGGATGAAATCAGCCTTGACATCTTGCAGCCCCAGCTGGCTCAGGGCCAGGGAGGGGGAAGCTGGCTATCAAAATACTGCTTCTTTAAAAAGGCTCTTGGCTGGCTGCAGTCAAAGCCACGCTATGCCTAACGTCACTGAGTAACAGAAATAGCAGGCATGAGTGAAGGGAGGAGAATGAGAGTATTAAGAGCGCACAGATTTCAAACATACTTGGCTAGGTAGCACGCTCCCTTCCTGCTGCTGCCTTTCCAGATGCGACAGAGCACAGGGATCTCTTGCTGCCTGCCCAACAAAGAGGATTCTCTCTTCCTTTTTTTTTTTTTTTTCCCCTTTTTAATTATTTTTTTTTTCCCTTTTATGTTTCAGCTTTACTTTCTTTTCTTTCTTAGAGGAAACTCCATCCGCTGGATTTAAAAGCAAGGTTTGAGCAGAAGGGATTCATTTATGTTTTGTAGCTACTGGAATGTGCATGGAACACGTGTGTGATGATAACATAGAGGGAAAGGCAGGACTGGCTGAGAAAATCGCTTAGACTGTAAGATGCTTGAATGGCTGCTTGGAACAAGAAGCTGTCTATTGTGTGTGTGCATGTGTGTGAGTGCGGGCATTTGCGTACCAGTGCAGCAATGACAGGCACGTTAAAATCGTGCAAGGTTTGCCCAGTTTGCTTCATTTTCCTCCTACAGAAGTGAGGACTTGCCAAGCTGTGGGCTCTGTCTGCAGACAGGTGAAGTATCTGAAGTGAATTAGTGCTGTAGGAATTTTATGAATGAAGCAGAGTGGAGGTTCAGTGGAAGAGGAGCAGAGCAGGGAACTGCGGTGTGTGGAGCTCTCTCCGGCAGGAGCTGTCACACCAGGAAATCACACAGACATGCACAGGCACAGCAGAGATCTGCTACAAGTGCCCAGAACACGAAGTGAGGCAGCTGCAAGACAGCATCTGAGCCATGGAAAATTCACCTGAGTTTGATAGCTCTGTGTGTGACCAGCTCCAGCCTCAGCCAGAGCATCCCGTGCAGAACCACTCATTTGCTCTTCAGTATGCCAGTGGTCGCCTGGCAGAGGAGTAGGCAGAGCTCCCGAGCATCCATGACTCCTTCGTCTGTGACACTTTTGCTGCCAGCACAGCTCGGGCATGGAGTGGATAATGAGGCAGCAAGTTGGTGCATGGACAGGCTGGCTACATGTGTCCAAAGCTGAGCACGGGAGGACCACAGAGCGCAGCATGAAAGGGAGGAGGCAGATCCAGGTTTGCAAGGTCCAAGGGAGCTGTGGTGCTGGTGAAGCTGCTGGAGCACAACCCAGAGCAGAAATTTCCTGAAGGAGCATCGATTACTGCAGAACCATGCTCCTTGGATGTCTGTACCCAAAGGATTGGGTGGGAGATGGGCTCTGTGTATTGTTGGTTCTCTCTTTTTTTTAAAAACAACTTTTATCCTAATTGTTTAGCAAGGAATAATCTCCCTCTGTACTGCATGCCCTCCTTTATGCAAAGTTTGTGCATGACATCGCTGTGGCACCCGTTAGCCACAGCAGGTGGTCATGGGAAGAGGGGAGGGCATGTCATGAAGAGGATGAACATTGTCCATCCTCAAGTGCCACAGAGATCACTGTCAGGGTCTTTGACATGATGGTAGAGAAAGAAGGCCTTGTGCTGTAACCTTGCTGCCAAGGAGCTACTGGAATGAAAGAGGCAAAGGAGTCAGAGCTGGTGTGAAGACAAAGGGACACCAAACACCCCAGGAAAAGCTGGAAAGTCCCAGGATATAAAGAAACCAACCTGCCCAGCAAACAGAAGGATGTCTTTGCCTGCTGAGCACTGCAAGATGAGGTGGTCTAACACCCAAGTCTCACATCTTTTTCTGAACAAAGAGACAATATGAGATCATAAAATACACAGTGCAAAAGCACTTGTGTGTGCAGTGCCCTTTAGGTTGCCACAGGCTTTTGGTATGCCTTGAACTCTGGGCATTTTAGCCACTTCTTCAGTGTTTCTGTCAGGTAGGTTTGATCTCCCTTTACCTACACCCAGAGCCAGTGCAACTTCAAAGCAACACCATCATGATTTGTATGGTGTTGAGCTTGAGCTAACCAAAAGCTCCTCTGCTTGCCTAATCTGCTGCAGAGCAATCACACACCTTGCTGCATGAGGCTGTTATGACAGGCTCACAGACTGGTCTGTCTGAAATATATCTGTGCATGGACATACGAAAATCTCTGGGATCACGCTCAACAGACAGCATGACAAAAGCCTCTCTGTAATGACACCCAAAACCCACAGTGAAACCTGCAACTCACTTTATAGTTACAAAATGCCTTTTTTCTCCATCATTCAATTACAAATCAAAACTGGAGGTCAGGACATAGCAGGAGCTTCTCACCCAAGCAAAGATGCTCTGTGAAAACACTGCAGAAATGCTGGACAAGACTTTGAGTGCATCACACATAATAGACCATTGGTCTGGAAATGGTAAATCTAAAGTGTGTTTTCCCTTTTTGGGCATCTTTTACTCCTTCAGAGTTAAGAGCTTAGCTAAGAGGTTTTAAGCAATTATGCTGCTAGATCTGTAGGCTGCTGTTAAGAGTTAAGGAAGGACATTTTTTTCCCCTCCAACTCCAAACTGTCTTTAAGGATTGCAGCAAGCAGTTCCAGTGATCCCCACAATCTCTTTTGTCTCTTTTCCATGGACATACTAAGATATGTCATCCTTCAAAGCTGTGCTTTCGTAATGATACTGTGAACCTTACACGAGTGACCTCTGGTACATGCAGACAGTGCTCAGGGACAGGTAACTTCTAAATGGTAACTTGTTTTGCACTGGCAGATTTCTAACATGTTGGTTTCTGATGTCTTTCCTGCAGTGGAGAATGCAGATCTTCCTTGGATGAAATCCCACTAAGAAATGGTTGACCATCTCCCAGCAGTTGCATTTCTCAGAGCAGAAAGTACAGATCTTCCGACCCCTGTGGCATGAACAAAGCCTCTGGCATTGAAAAGCCAGGAGGATGTCCCTAACTGATGAGCTGGAGAGTCACTTTTCTGCAACCCCCTACATGGTGACAGACACAAGTGAGAGCAGCCTGTTCAGAATCAGACTCAATGCCTCTGCCAATGCCACCAGGGATGGCACACCAGCCACCGGTTCCATGGAGGACATGATTGCCATCTGCACCATTGGGACAATCCTCTCCCTCATGTGTGTGATCGGGGTGACAGGCAATGTCTACACCTTGCTAGTGATGTGCCATTACTTGAGGTCATCTGCTTCCATGTATATTTACATCATCAACCTTGCACTGGCAGACTTACTCTACCTTCTCACCATCCCCTTCATTGTTGGAACCTACTTCATTCAGAAATGGTACTTTGGGGACATTGGTTGTCGAATCCTGTTCAGTCTGGACTTCCTCACTATGCATGCCAGCATCTTCACCCTCACAGTCATGAGCACTGAGCGCTACTTTGCTGTGCTGAAGCCCCTGGACACAGTGAAGAGGTCCAAGAGTTACCGCAAGGCCATCGCTGTTGTTATCTGGCTCGTGTCACTGCTGCTCACTCTCCCCATGCTCATCATGATCCAGCTGGTACAAAGGGACAACAAAAGCATCTGCCTGCCCACTTGGAGCAAGCTGTCCTACAAAGTCTATCTCACCATCCTTTTTGGTACCAGCATCGTGGGTCCAGGAGTAGTCATTGGCTACCTTTACATCCGGCTGGCTAAGATTTACTGGGTGTCACAGACAGCATCCTTCAAGCAGACCAAGCGGCTGCCAAATCAGAAGGTGCTCTATTTAATCTTCACCATAGTGATGGTGTTCTGGGCTTGCTTCTTGCCTTTCTGGATATGGCAGCTCCTCTTCCAGTATTATGAATCCTTCACCTTATCTCCCAAGGTGATGAAGAACATTAATTATCTGACAACCTGTCTGACTTACAGCAACAGCTGTATCAACCCCTTCCTCTACACCCTGCTCACCAAGAACTACCGGGAGTACCTGAAGAACAGGCAGCGGTCCCTCAGCAACAGCAGTGGGTACTTCCAAAGGAGAAATCGGTTTCAGAGGATTTCAGGGAGGTCTCTGTCCACGAGCAGTCAGCACTGCACAGAGACATATGTTCTTGCTCATGCTCCTTTGGGAAACAGCAGTGCCTGAAGGTAAAATATATCTCCAAGAACAATCAGTTTCAACTTCGGTGTTGCTTTGATTTAAAGTGTGCATTGTAACGGCAAAGCAGATCCATCACATGCACACAGTTACTCCAGAGGTTGTGCCGTGTGCCTGCTCTCCTTTTCTTCAGTGCCACTGATTTGATGCTAGCAACATTCAGCTGAACATCTATCTAAGTAGCCTTTTGCTTTTTAGCTTTATATTTTATAGTGTATGTCTCCTCAAGTAGCCATCAGTCGCAGGGCCGTGGGATTTAAAAGATCAGCTGTCTCCTAGAGCTTAGAATTTTGTTACCCATGAATGGCTGTAGTTTGCTCTTTCTTTCCTTTAGCAGCGATGCTAAACTTGTAGTTGTATGAGGACTGAAAATAATTAAATAAAGACAAAGCAGCTGACATTTGTGACCTGCAATACAGTTTGAATTTGGGGTAGGAAGGGACAACATGGATGAGCGGGTATTTGCCCTGGTTTTGGACATATTCACATAGATTCTACATTCATGCACTGGACTTGATTCTCCTTTCACCCAAGTTTCTATAGTGGAGTCACAGCATGGTTCATGTGACAGTCAGGGAGCACTCAACTTCCCCTAACACAATGACCCCAAACACATGATGTGGGGGAGAATCATCTGTCCTGGACAATCATATCTGTCCTCTGCCCTCCTACAAGGAGTATCTGGGAACCTCTGATGTTGTCGTTGTCAGGGCATCCCTCCACAAACCTCAACATCCAGCTTGCAGAACCAGACCTACATCATCAAGTCCAGGAAGAAAGGACAGAGGGAGTGGTGGGGTGGTGAAGAGATGTGATTTCACAAAGCTACGCTCCTTGAAGTCTCTAATATTCTCAAACATAAAAGTACTAGCTCCCTGTTATTAAGATCACTTGTTCCCTTCGCAGAACTTGATTTGCTTTACTGCTACAAAAGGTGAATCTAGTCCTGCCTGCACCAAGAACACTCTGCCTGCCCTAGCTTTCACTGATGATGAAGCATCATTAGTATAAATAGATCCTCCATGATGTCTGGCGCTTCCCCAATGAGTCTAAAAGTACCTTCTCTGGGATGCTGCCAACATCCATACAGGAGTCCTTTCCTTGCATTAGCCCAGTTACCTCATTAGCAAGGATAAAGTGGTGCAATGCCAACACAACTCTAACCAAGTTACAGAATTAGAAGCAAATTATTACTTGGGAGTAAATTCAGAGCTGCAGCATGACACTGCCATTTGGCAGTGAACTCTGCCTGCTTACAGAGAGTCACTGCTCATGGGGATGGTGAAGGCCCTGCATCCATCCTCCCTGAGTGATACATATGGAAAACAAATTGTCTCTTTCATACATGGACATAAATTTTGTTATGTATGGGGAAGACTGTACATGTCATGCAACAAGATGCTCATACATGTAGTTTCAACACTTAACTGTTGCAGAAACTGGCAGCCCCTCACTTTGTGTTCAAAATAGCTTCCAAGCACACCATCTGCAGTCACCCTGCAGCTCAGGGGGTTGTACCTGCACTGCAGTACACTGGCCAGCAAGTCCTGCTCCAGGATTAGCCCCTTCCTGACTTCAGAGAGGCAGTAATGCCATTTTCTTTCACTGTTTCCTACACCAACAGTATTTCAAATTGGAGACACATTAGTCAAAGTCAGAGTCAAAACAAGAAGGCAATTTGCAAATCTTAACTCATCCAGGCTTTACACATCAAGGTGGACAGTGCAGAATTGTTGCCAAAAGACATAGGATCAGATATATCTCCAGAGTTAACCAATCTAAGTCTTTTGTCACCAGGGGAAATGCTCTGATTAACTTCTCCAAGCCCACCACAGACCAACACATCTTACAGAAAGTGTTTGCAAAAAGCTCTATAGGTGCAGCAAGCACCCTGAAAGCAGCATGAGGAAGGCCATGCCAGAGGTCCTGAGAGATACCATGTAAGGCGCAGGGGTTCTCTCCCTGTCTGGAAGAAGAAAACCTCAGCCCTGGGCTGCACAGTAGAGTTTGAAGCTTACGCTGTGCTCTCAGCAGGGGCTTTGTCAAATCAGCACAACAAAGACAAGAGAAAAGAAGACACCTGCAAGTCGGGGAATGCTTCCATCAATACTAGGTCATCTTTGAATGATGAGACAATTCATTCGAGCCTCTCAATTTCCACCCCAGGCTTTTTGTTTTGCTTCTTCAAACACTCACATCCATCACCACTTAGCATAGCAGCAATAAGGGAATGTTATTCCAAGTCTACAGGTAAAAGCAAGGCTGTGAGCAGCTCACAAGCAGCATGTGCCCCAGCACTGCATCCCCTGTAAGGGCATCATTATTGGTGCCCTTATTATTACAGGGCATCAGTCACACTCAGACACAAACATTAGACAGCTGTCCTCTTCCTGAAACCAAACAGCAACTCAGCCACAAGAGTCTACTAAGTATAAATGGGGAAGCCAGAGCAGTCAGTGAGGTCCAAAGAAAGAACTGTCCCCTCCAAGACACAGATTAATCACTTGATTAACAACAGCGGTAAAAACCTTATTGTGCCCTCTTTATTCCTCCTTGCAGAAACCCATCAGCACTCAAAGACCCAGGAACTGATTTTTGCATAAACAAAATCTGAAATCAGTGTGAAAGGGATGTATGCATACCCGTGGCCTTAAGCTTGCATACCTCAGACCATCCCCCTACACCTGCAGCTTATTTGCTAGACCTTTCTTCTCTATGGGGTGCAACCAGAAACTCCATCCTGAGGTCATCAGTTCCCCTGTCTCATAGGCATTTGGTGTCCCATAGACTGGACCAGCTGAACTCCACATCACAGGAGGCAAAATTCTAGTGTTTTGCTAATTTAAGCCTGGGGAGCATTTAACAATGTCTCAAGACTCAAAGAAAACATTGGTGCAAACACACCATGCCAGAATGGCCAACGAGGGCCAGGACAGAGATGCTGGCCCCTGCAGTGCTCTTACCCACTGGCAAGGCCAGGGACCCACTCTGGTGGCTGAAACAAACAGCAAACTGCAGCTAAGGCCAGGCAGTGTTTTCAGCTGGGTGGTGTCTTTGCCAGAAAAGGCTGACATTTGTATTTACCCAAACTATTTGCAAATCCACCCAGCAATTTCAGAATCCTTCTGGAAATTCTGCTAGGTTTTTGTTCTGGTTTGGTTTGGTTTTTCAAATACTGAATTGTCTCTTTTCAGCCTTTAGGAGGCAAAACAACACAATTTCTCACTTCAGGATGAAGTTTTACTCATCAGTTTGCTTACACAATTTCAAAAATCCTCTGTTTTTTCCAAACTCTTAGAAAAATTCCCAGAAATCAAGCAGCAAAGCAGAGAGAAGCTGCTCCCTCTGCTGTGCACCTGCCTGAACAGGGTGGGCACACAATGGAGAGAGTTACAGCACACCAAAGGCTTACTACTAAAGTCAGTCTGCTCGAGTGTTTGTCAGCTGGAAAGCCATCTGTTTATGAGGAGCGTGCATGGTTTTGCCACAAGAGAAAGTGCAAAGATCATAAATTTAGTTTCAAAGACCAAAACACTCCAGCAAGCATAATTTTAAGTATCATTAGAATTAATTACATGTCAAGTAGCTGCTAGTTATTAGCTTTAAGCTCATCTAGAAAGATGATATAATAACACAATAAGAGCAAATGTATTTACAAATCAGTGAAATGACCTAGCTCGGTGATAGAGTCAAACATCTACTGACACCAGACCAGACAGGACAGGATTTGCCACATAGTATCATAGTATCACAGTATCATTCAGGGTTGGAAGGGACCACAAGGATCATCTAGTTCCAACCCCCCTGCCATGGGCAGGGACACCCCACACTAGATCAGGCTGGCCAGAGCCTCATCCAGCCTGGGCTTAAACACCTCCAGGGATGGGGCCTCCACATCAGCTCTGATTGTAAGGACTGTCCTGGCTGATTCTGGCATCACCCATTTCAGACAGACATCCTGTAACTCCCATAACAGAGTTAATTCATTTGCATCAGCTGCAGTTCCATCCCCAAAACATCCCCAAGCTGCTTTTTCAGCTATGCCAAAGGCAGCACAAGGGGTGCCCCCACTGATGGACAGATCCTCCAAAGAAATTAATCCTTGCGGGGAAGATAGTAAAGTATGAGCACAAGAAAGGTAGTTACTTGAGCCCCATAGGCATGAGAATCAAATATTGTGAGAGGAGGGAGGTTTCACCCATCACCAGTCACCCACATACTTTAGGAATAAATGTAGCAACTCTCCTTCCAAGGTTTGGGTTTATTTTTTTCATGCTGAAAGAAATCATGGTTGGTTTCCATTAATGAATCTGGTGCAGCACACAAGGCAGCTTTGTCCTCCAGCTTCTATCTGTGTTTATTTGAAACACTAAGGGGAGCACACCCAGCCAGCCTCCTGCTGATTGCTTGCTCAGTTTATGGTTTACTGCTCAAAGGAGAGCACGACATAATTAACTGATTAACTGCAAGCATTTTACTAACAGAATTGCTGCATTCAGAGTGTTTCCCTCAGCTGATGAGTCAGTAAGGCTCTGCCATCCTTGGAGGCCAATTTTTGCTCTATGTCCAGTACAGGGACTGGCAAAAGCTGAGGGCAACTAGGCTATGGCAGGTGGGTACTGCATCCCACCAGCCCCAGCAGCTGTGACCCAGCTGTCCTAATGGGACAACCTCTGAGGGTTCAAAGGTGCACTAGGGGACCACTTCAGCCAGTCCACTATGGAGATGCTGCACCTGACTTCAAATAAAGAAACTCCAATGAAGGCAAGGGAGAAGAACTTTGTGGATTTCATCCTTGTCTGGTGCACTGTTAAAAGAGTGGAGCAGGAGATGGGTCCTACCTGGTGTTGGCTGAAGTGTGCATGGGCCAAACCATGCAGAGCCCAAGACTGCTGGAGATATATTATGGTTCAGGCATGTTTAAGTCTGTACTAAGTCTGTCTATCCCATGTTTTCAACCCAGGCTATAAACCTCTTCATGCAAACTGTGCTCACCAAGGAAAAGGACAGGGCCAACACTAGAAACAACAACAACAAACCAACGAAAACACACTTAAAACATTTTTGAGTCTCTGACTCCACCAAACATCAGTGTCAGTTGTTCACATTAATAACGGCCAAGTCAGCAAATGGTCTTTTGAACAAGAGCATTTGCAACTCACACTAAACCAGTGCAAACCTACATAATTTAAGGTGGCATTTCCAAAGCTTTCCAGTCTTTGGAGCATCAGAAAATGGTACATTTCTGTTCTTTAAGGGCAGCCTGAAGCTTCCTGTGCTGTTCCAACCTTGTTCCATCATAGCTGAATTTCAGCACAGCAAGCTTTGACCATCTGGCTTCATTAAACCATAATTGTGTCCCTGGTTTTTTACAATGGACTAAAAATAGTAAGAACAGTTTCCCATTTAGAAATTCCTTATTAATCACTGCTAGCTGGTGGGCAGATTACTATTTAATTTAGCTAATTAAAGAACAAAACATCTTTGAAAGGTGCTGGGGCTTGATTTGATTTCTACTGCCTAAAAATTATTCCTTCACTTGAAACCTGTGTCTGAGAAGATCTGCTTTTACATAGTGTGAGGTAAAGATCTAATGCTGCAACACTTCTGCACTGCTGCAGGAGAGCAGCTTTAGCTTATGCTATCCCTGATCAATGGATGGAGCTAAACCCTAAATAACTTGTAAGGGAAAACAACCAGCACCGTCTAGCAGGATCAGCTGTGGGATTTTGGACCTTGGTGTTCATGCAGACTCCCCTGGGAGTCACTCTTTGTGGTTCTCCATGCCTGGGGAGGTTGGGGTAGGAGGTAAGAGGTGTGCCTGCACCCAGCTGTGAGAGGGCTTCGTCTCATCCACGTATCTGCCACCCTAAGACTCCCTGCCCAGATTAAAAGAAAAAGTTGGACTGTAATGCATGAAGTAGCCACCAGAAGCCAAAAAGTCTTTCTTCATCTACAGGAACACTAGCCTGTTAAAATCCTTGACTAAAAAGAGAAGCCCATAAGCTTTGATACCAGGGTTTGGAGTGTTTGAGGGTTATCTTGGATGTTTTCAAAATCACAAATACCTGCTGTAGACATTTCCCTTGGAAGGAAAAAAAAATCACAACAAAGCTTTTGTGGTTAAAGGCAAAAGCCCAGCCTATATCTCCTAAAGACCTGAACAACAAAATACCCTATCCAGGAAGTGATTCCTGTAGCCTCGCAACACCAAGCAATCACCAGGACAGAGGGGAGCCATGGGGATGTGCTGAAGACACTTGGCTCCAACACAAGACTTCCACGTGAGCCAAGACTGGTAAATTCATTTTTCTCTGTTGAAGATTCTTATCACTAACTTGCCTTTCTTTGCTCCCAACCTTTGTCCCACTTGCCTATTTATGACATAAATTCCCCAGGACACTGAGTGCTTCTCACAAAGCCTGTGTACGTGTTCAGCACAAGAGAGACACAAAAGTGACCATGACTTCAAAAGCAGCTGTAATACAAACAGCTTCAGCTGCCAATGGTAAAAGCAATGGTATTTACTACTCAGAGCCTTTAATCCTGTACAAAGCTGATGCCATGGTGTCAGATGTCCATACGTACAAAGCACATATCATCTGTGTTCCTGAGCAAGGAAGCAGCAGGAGATGCCTCTGCAGCAGCAGAGCCCTTGATCTGTGCATGCCACTTGCTATCAGCTCCATGGGATGGCTCTGTCCTGCCCTAGCCAGGTTGTACAGCTGTCTCCAGAGTCACTGTGGTAAATATCCCTCTTCTTTTTCCTCCTTCCAATGACTAATAAAGAAAGTTTTCTGCCCTGCTGTGACAAGGATGGATCTCTCTGAATATGTGCTTATGCCCAAAATGGATTAGGTCTCACTTTGCATATCTTGGCTAATGAAAGCAGGCTAATGTGAGATGACCCTAGCATTAGTTAAATGCAGTTGTTTCTTCTTAGAGGGACAAGCTGATTTTGCAGCTTTGGGAGCTTGAAGCGTCCACAGCACCCAGTGCTGCATTATTACCCACTGCAGCTGCTCATAATCAATCCCAGCCTACAGGCTACACCTGAAAACCAGCTTAGAAACTGCAGAAGCTGCCTTTCACAGGGCTTCTCCACACCAGCCTGCAAGAATCTGTGTTTTTCCCTGCTGTGGCTCAGCAAACTAGCCTGAGGAAGAAGAGGAGAACATCTGAGCAGAGTAAACCTCCCAGCACAGCTGTGAAACAGCAAGAGGAGATGGTATGCATGGGAGGAAGGACTTATGCAGCTTTGGGTAACAGTCTGCAAGACAGGGGTGGAGAAAGACCATGGAGATCTGTCTTCTAGAGATTAGCAAACTCCCCAAAAGTGCACATATCTCAAACTACTTAGCTCTAAACAGAGGGAACAGTGGATCAGGGTGTCCTCTCTGCCTCTCCTGCAGGAAGGCAAGCTCCTGTCCCAGGTCTAGACCTTGAACAAGCACCACCACATCCCTGCTGACAAAAAAAAAGCTTTCCTTACTGAACTCCTTTGAGATGAATGCATAAAACAGTATGCTGTATAGCTCTTGGGTCTCCTCTTTAGCATAAACTAACACAGAGTTCTATGCTTGCTTTATTTCTGAGGAAAATAATTTTCAAGAAGACAGAGGATCTGCCAAGTTGTTTGGGAAACGGAGCAAGTAATGCTGAAATGCAAGCCAGGGAGACCTGAAAGTTCTGCCCAGGGCAATGCCAAGCCAAAGTTTGTTTGCAGGACATCTTCATCCCCCCAAGGATTTAGCACCTCCTCATTGCAGGACCTGGGTGAGCTTAAAGAAAATCCAGTCCTCCTGGGAAGCAAGCTGAAATGTGAGTACTGCCACGCACGCTGCTGCTCACAAGAGGCAGGACAAGGCTGAGTTATCCTTGGCATGTCTCCCCCAAGCTGAAGAAATGTTTGTAAGGGTGCTCTTTTAAATGAAAGAAAAATATACCCAAGCCCAGTTAAATGGCAGATTTTGCTTTAGACTGAAGTTTGGCAGGGGATGCAGAACAGGATTGTTCTGGCACCATCCAAGGCAGCAGTCTTGTGGATGTTTCTCTGTCTCTGTTTTATTTATGTAGTTCTGGTGAATTTTGTAGTTGTTTTTCAGGGCTGTGCAGAGCCTGCATGGCAGAGGGTGGAAGGGACTTGCAAGGCCCACTGATGGGGAAACCAAAAATTGTCAATGGACAGCAGAGTAACCATGTCTCAGTAAACATATGCCTGTGGTTGTGTTAGTGTGAAAGCATCTGGGAAGAGTGACTGAGTCTTCTTGTGGACAACAGCGGCAGACAGTCAGTGTTCAGTGCACACACGCAGCTGAGCATGTGAGCAAAAGCACCACAATCCTCCTGCCCCAGCTTTGTTTACATTCCTGATGGATCAGCAGCAAAAATCCCAGCCTTTCAGGCCTGGGTAAAGGGTCACAATCAAGAGCCACTCACACTTATTTTCATCCAAAGAATTTTCCAAGACTTTCCCAGAGATCTATATCATATCTGCTTAGTATCCCCCACAGCCTCGATGCATCTCCTCCTGCACGATGCCAAACCAGCTTAGCAAAGCTGGTCCATGCCCCTTTGCAGCCTATGCTGTAAGTGCACCCCATGCTGCTTCTCCATTCCAGGAGGCACTTGCCTTTCAGCAGAATATAGACCTAATTAGGGGCCTCCACACACAGCCCTGGGATAGATCTGCATCACATCAGGGTCATAGCTTCAACATCGATTCCCAAATTTGCAGCTAACACAGGAACTAGAGAAATGGTGGCTGATTCTGAAGAGCAGTGTCACAGAAACCACATCTGCCCTCTGTAACCAGCAAAGCCTGCATACCCTTAGTCAGTACCCTAGAGCAACAGAAAATCAGTACAATTGGCATTATACAGCATGTGGTTATCCTACAGGAAATTGTACCTAGCTGGACCAAAGCACACTAGAAGAGCTTGACAGAACTCTGCAGCTCAATGCACCAGGGCTCTCCAGCAGATCACTATTATTTTATGCACAACAAATATGGAACCAGTTCAAAGGCCACTGCAGATGGTGAAGAGCACCCTGCTGACCTCAGCAGGCTTTGGATCAGCCCCTGTAGGACTGTTCATTCCTACTGTCTCAAGTCCTTGCCCACATTTTGCAGCACCTGGGTACATCGCACCAAGCCCCAGCTCACCTGGGTGTGAAATGAATGTTGCCTATTTAGGAAGAGATAGAGACAGGGAAAGCAGGAGACGGCACACAGAGCAAATCTCTTTCCCACATTCCCCCTTCCCCCCTCCCCTTTTTTTTTTCTCTTGACTAATAGTGTTTTCTGTGACAATCCCCATGACATGCAATACATCAGAAATTAAAGAAGCTGCTCTAAAGAAAGAGCAGGTGTGCATGGGTGGGAAAGCTATAAAATAAGCACTTTAATTACGAGATAACAATGTTGTAGCTGAAGCTACTTAGATAATGGCACGTTAACAGCTGGCATGAGTGACAGTGCCTGTTCTGCTCACACAGGCACAACAGAAATACCTGCTTTATCTCATAGCTGTGCTGGGTGCAAAACACATTGCTCTGGAGATTTTCATTCACCCTCAAATCAGTTGGAAAACATGGTGGTTTGTTTGTCCAGATAGAAACCCTGCTCCCCCGTTGTCCTCCTCTTCTCTCAGCACTGCAGTTGGAGCAAGAATGCTGGGTACACTCTCAGCAGTGTGCTCCTTTATTGCAGTCCCACACATTCCCATGTCTGCCTAATTCCTGAGGCCCTGCTCTTCTCATCAAACCAAAGCATTTAACAGTACAAGATTGCCTCAAGAGGCTAGCAAAAAAGATTTACCACATGCCTAAGACACGGAGGCTCATCCAGAGTAAGAGAACCATACTGTAGCAATTCCAAAACTGCCATAGATCAAACTCTAATTTTACAAACCACAAAATAACTCCAAGTTCTTTCAGCACAGCCCCCAGAAAAAGGAAGGAGGCTGTTTTCTGTTTCCTTGGGCAGCTGTACTTACATGAAGAGTAACCTTCAAAACTGTCACCAATCAGTCAAATCACTGCCTGCAAGGAGTCTGAGGACAACCTTCCCACAGAGCTGGGTTGTCACATTGGGCTCAGATATCCAGCAGCAGCACTGGGCTAGAAGTACAAAGGATAAAGACCTGTCTACTGCCAGCATGACAGGCTGGACCCAGAACATTGGGATGAGGAAAGCATCCAGGTAATTTTTGAGGCCTGAGGAACAAATTACTATTTCAAGGCATGGTGTCAAGAGATAGATATCAGACACATTGTCTGTTGGTGCTCCTAAAGCACTGAGAACAGATGAATCAGACAGATGTGCATGTATACATCAGGCAAGAAAGGAATCTGAATCTTTCCCTAGAGGGATGGATGCTATCACTACTGATTTTTTTAGCTAGGAGTTATCCTGAAACGTCACAGTTTATGGAAATGTTGCCTTGGCATTCACTGTGAGCCTCTTCAGAAGGGTTTGATAGTTTTAACTTTCTCACTTATGAATATTTTTCTACCTTATGAAGTCACCAGCCTTTTTAATTTCTCTCTCCATCCAATTCAGAGAAGGGAGTGAAATCCTAGTAAAGTATGAGGGGGAGGGCTTGGCCCAGCGGTAAGGCTGGGAGAAATCCATACTCACACAGCTTCAGCTCTTGAGAGGGCTCTTGGTTTCATCTCCCACAAGCAGTGAAATTTATTCCAGGTTTTTGGTTTCTGTCTCTTTTTTCCTCACCTCTAAAAGATCCTAAGTGTCCAGTGGGACTCTGCACTTTGTTTTACTGCAATCAGCAGCAACACTAGTGGTGTTTGGATTGCAAAAAGCCAAGTGAAAAAGCAGACGGCGGTGGGAGAAACAACACACAGACATCCCAGTGCCAGCACTGATGTCATGCTGAAGAGATACTTGAAAGAATTCAGTGGCTTGGTATCGTTTACTGCCAGAAGCAGCAGCTATCCAAAGCACTCCAGCACAATCTGCACCCAGGAATTCTGGTCCCTATGTACCAAACAAACAGAACAAGCTCTAGGTTGTATCTCATGCCCCGGGGATGGGATGGGCTGAAGTATGCTAGACTTTTGGTGTCCAACTCTTTCATGGCAATCTAAAGATCACCATTAGTGGTTCAAATGTGAAAATCCCCCTCCCCAGGAGATGCCCCAAATCAAGGGGCAGGATATCTTGAGGTAACACCGAGTGAGACCACCCTGAGGGTCAGGCTTGCTCAGGCTCCCCTCTTACTGCCTCTGCAAGGTTGTGGTTTACTGGCAATGAGGTGCTGGGCAAATCTGAGCTCACAAGAGTAGGCACACACTACAAGCTTGACAGAAAGGGGGAAAAAATCGAATGGCAGAACCAAGCAATACGAGAAGATACTGTCCCCTTCTTATCTTCCCCATGCCAGAACCCACCCAAGCAGAATTAGGGATTTGTTGCAGGGACTGGGGATGGAACCAAGTTCTCTGTAGGCAGCAGGGCCCAAATCATGTCTGTTCTGTGCCATCCTCCAGATCCTTGCCCCAGTCTCAGCAGAGAAAGCCTCAATGATCCCACCACAGGGAAAGGACTGGTTTTCAGCAGCAGAACCCTTGATGCAGTGAGGAGCAGTGGTGGGCAGTACTGCTTGTACTGAGTGGGCACACAGGCACCATACTGCACTGACATGAGCCACTGCAGTGCTTCTGATGCCAGCAGGATGGCATGCAGCAGAGGCTGGCATTGCTTTTCTCCACCACAAGGGATGGTTTTAACCAGCTCCTTTGCCTCAAAGAGAACACATATGTTCAGGATGAAGCAGGACCAGTGACAGGGCTGGGGACTCTGGGGAGAAAATATCCTGCAGGATAAGTAAGAGCATTCTGATCCTGTTATTCCACAGCTTTAGCAGTGTATCATCCACATTATCCTCAGACAGGAAAACTCAGCCTGTGCTGACAGAGGGCAAAAGACATCTGAATCATTTCCTTCTGCATCATCCAGTACAAGAGGATCAGGTAACTTACAGCTAATTACTTACCTGAGAGATTTCATATTCAAAAAATTTCTTCTTCCAGATGCTGAGATAAATATTCATCCAAAAAAACTGATTCACCGTTTTCCCTTCCCCCAGTAATCTAATGAGGCTCATTACTTGGCCGTTACTTTCCGCACAGGGAGCTTGCTATCGCGTGTCACAGTGGCAGTCAGAAAGCAGTCTGCTCACATGGGCTGTTGAAAATCACCAGCTTCCTGACTTGATCCTAAGCCATTTTGGAGCCAGTGGGACTCTGAGTCAGGTCCAAGGTGATCTGGCAAATTTACAGAGGAACATTTGATTCTGAGTGACAAAGCAGGAGCTGTTCAGAGCAGCAAGCTCCCAGCTGCTTTAGCTTTCCTATCAGTGCTGTCTCTTCTGGGGATCTGGGATGTCTCCTTTAGTTTGCTCACTCACTGCTCCCTGATAAGGACCTTTCTCTCTCTCTCTCTTTTTTTTTTTTTTGGTGTATAATACACATTGTCATTTCATTTCTTTTAAAAAATTCAAACTCTAGGACAGAAAAAGCAGCACAGTCCGACCAACTTAGGTGCATTTCTATGAAATCCAGTGTCTCTATGGTTGAAAAAGAAAAGCAGAGCCTGCCCTGACTTTAAGGATATACAAATAACTTGGAAGCTCAAGATCGAAAGGAGCCTTCTGCCTCTAAACTTGGGAGATCCAGTTCCTCTCAGCCCTCCAACCCATTCAGCAATTGCGACCGAGCTACCCATCACATGATGGAAAGTGTCTTCTCCAGAGCCCAGTGCTGCTTGGCCACATGCAGCAGTGGGGGACACTATGGGAAAAGTCATTACAGCTGCAACACAAGAGCAGATAAATGCTGTAGTGCTCCCTCTGCTCACAAGAGTCTTTCTTTGCTGCAGCCTGAATGCGCTGAGGGAACAAAAGCAAAGACCCCAAGCTGGCTGAGAGCTTCCCGAGGGCTAAAAACAATGCCACTGCCAATATAACTCCTACCAGTCCAGCAGGAAGAGAAGAAAAGGGAGGCTTTAATGCAGCACTTCCCTCTCCCTGCCCTTCCTCTACTTCTGCTTCTCCCACTCCAGCACACACTCTCCTCCCAGGCCCTTGCAGCAGCCAGTACAGGATACACACACCACCACCCAGGAAAGATGCAGGATGCATAACACTACTCCAGCAGCAGCACAAAACTCTCTTCAGCCTTAAATATCATGAAGGACCAATAAGCATTTGACCACTGGTTTGAGCACAAGCATTTAGGAAGTTCAGAGTCTTTAAAATACAGAGCAGTTAGTCTCATGCTGAGCCTTGCCAGCTCAGCTTCCCTATCATTAAGATGCTGTAGCAAATTAAACCTGAAACCAAGGACTCCTTATGAAGCATTGAACCCTGCATGCAACCTGGCACAGGGCAGTCAAAAGGCACATACCTCATACCAGCTTTTCTAATGGTGTGTGTCACTGTTTGACTGGTCTAGTGCCACAGGTTGGGAACAGGTAAATTGCTACAGTCAGAACCTGAAAGGGAAATGGGGAAAATCCTAAGGCCAAGACCAAAATTATGACTGAATGTGTCCTGGAGAAAGCTTTGTCAGGAGAACAGGAAGCAATATTCTGTGGCTACCCTGGCCAAACCCAGACATCTGGTCATCTTAAAGTAATTCTCTCTTTGCCTTGCCTTTTGTATGTGAAGGACTTGGAAAGCAAAAACTGCTTAGTATTAATAGCAGCTGGTAAAGGAAGAGCTGAAACACCAACAGATAGACCCTGAAGCATCAGAGGAGCAGAAGAAAGATGCTATTGCACAACGTCTGCCAGTACTTCTGAGGCCACAGCTGTCATGAGTATCTCATACCAGCCTTAAATACAAATGGCAGACAGACACATACCTATACCCCCAAGCTATAGCATGTAAACACAGCCAGCTAGTGGCATCTGTATTCTTTCATCCAAAATTTATTAAAGATCAGGTTTTACTTTATTACTCCCAGTTGAAACAGATCAAATGACTGCACAGGAATGAGTGACTTTTGAGATGATCAAAATTTAAAGAGAGTCACCATAGACTTCACTGGCTGGCTGTAGGATTAACTTCCCTTGAACAGCAGAAAGAAATTGTACCTTATGCTGAAGCACTAAAGCCACTAGACATGTTTTTCCTTCTTGTGATCTTCTCTCAATCAATTCATCTGCATTATGAAACACAATTCAACAAACTCATTAAACTACTAAGATAATAGATTTGTCCCAGAACACTTTTTTGCCATTCTGTTAATGAGCATGGTGAAGAAAAAATAAAAGGACAAATATGAAAACAATTCATTGATACCACTACAGAGATAGGTGTCACCTTCATGCTCTGGGCAACTGAGGTATTAATGATGTATTAGAAGTGACAAGTTCCAAGAATTCATGAAATGGAGACAGTCCTCATTTCCTGTAATAACACAGACTGGGAAAGCTTACATTGTCATGCTCTTATTGTCCATCCTGTGACACGGCTCCAGAAGAGATAGTGGAAAGTAAAAGTAGTGTAAAATAACTGTAATCAGCAAACACAAGGTGGTCATAACCACATCTCACACTGAAGCAAAGACAATAATTTCCTCTGTGTATTTTCCTTCTCCTTTCATGATTTACAAAAGTGCCAGTCATAATCTTCTCAACTGGATTCTTCTCAAGCAAGTATTTCTTCTTCACTCTGATCTTCGTCACTCTGTTTGGATAGGACTCCAGTATCAGGAGGGATTGCTACTGGTCCCAGTTGGATGAAACACACTCGAAGTCCTGGAATTTTGATGAAAATGTTAGCACTTGCAAACTGATGCATTTGCTTCCTGCAAATAATCACTCACAGTAGCTTTTCCCAAAGGCATTCCTGCCAGCAAACGCATTAGCTCAAGTATCTGGGGATTTGACCACAAAGAAGGTCACAAAAACCAGCAGAAGCAAAGGCAACATTCAATTTGCCAAATATTTACCCCAAAATGGCACCCAGCCTCCATGGAAGCCATTCCACAGTAATTACACTCCTTGCATCCAAGTCTAATTTAGAAAGCCTGAATGGAAGGAAATTATCAGTATTCTTTACGGGAAATAAAATTTACCTTGAGTAAAATCAAGCTCATGCAAGCGGCCACCAAAAGCCCTGCCAAGCATTCAGGCAGGGCTTAAGGACAGATTTTGCCAGCTGTAGGTTACAGAAGTCATGTTTAATAAGTGTCAGTGTGTCAGTAAATCCCTGGCAGCAGACTGGAGAAAAAGTGTGGCAGGTTTTGAAAGGGACCAGTCTGAAGGAGCTCACAGATTTGTACTTGTCACTGATGACAGTGAGAAGCCTCTCAAAGGATCCTCAGAGAAAACTGTTTTATGTAATTATAGATATTTATGTCTCTTACAGTTCCAGGAGGTTCACTGCTATCCTGCAGGAGTCAACAGAAGGAAAATGTAACATCATTTTGGATGGAGACTGCATGTCAGACCCACAAGGTAAATAAAGTGACCAGCTTCAGCGTTTGGTTAGGTGAGAGTAAAGCAACACCACCCTTGGAGGAGGCAGAGACTGGGGGAAGAGTCTCACCAGGGCAAACCACCATGGTATGCAGAAAAAGCCATCAGAGCTGGGAACCAGCAACCATATCTTGGTTTATTTCCATAGGACAGATAGAAGCAGCTCATTATTGAAGGCGCTGAGTTTGCCAAGATGCCTCATTAATGATGTACATTTATGTGGTTAGTCTGCAATGATTTTCATGCCTGACTGTGTTAGAAAGTGTGTTGAGGTTTCATTTAGGGGTAGGGTGTCTAGAGTAAATGTCTACAGCTATAAATCACAAGAGCCCAAGCCACAGCCCTGAATTTTCCCAGTGTAGGACAACATTAAATTCATCATTTAAATAGCACCCTGACTGAGATGTCAACGAATCAAATATGTAGAAAGAAAAGCCCAAGTCCATCTGCATTTAGTGTATACAGGGGAGAAATAATGCATCCAGAGAAATATAAATCAAAGACTTTCAAGCACAGATAAAGTGTCATTGCGCTATCAGGATTACAACAGGACATTGTGCCACAAACTCCCACAGTTTGTACTAAGTGTCAGATGTAGACTGATGTTTTTAAACATTGTTGTTCTGAAAATCCCTGCACTGCTGGAAAATCTTCTTTAACAAACCAAAACAATTCCATATTGTTAAGTTTCTTGCCCCTCAGGTTTCACAGATTAGTTCATAAACATGACAAAGACAACGAAGAGAAACCCAGGTCTGTTTCCTCACACTATCCTGTGATACCCAAGTTGGTTCCAGGCCAGACTTCTGGCTCGGCTCACAGTTAATGCTTCTGCCCTCCAGCACCCACAGATTTGCTGCCTGCCCTCAGCCCCTGAAGCAGCACACACATCTTCAGGAAGTCTTGTACCAAACACAAAGACAGGACAAAAGAAACAAAGTAATGGTGGGTGTGGGTGTAGGTGTGTGTGGAAGAGAGGGGGGGGAAAGGCAAATTAAAAAGGCCTTTTGGGTGCTTCCTCAGAAGGATGTCAAACCCTTGGAGAAAGCACCACCAGAATGGAGCCTTGTGAGAAGAAGCCTTGCGATAAGTGTCTCTCAGACTGCAAAGGATTTGAAGGGTTGGCTTTCAACTGCACTTGTATGTTGACAACAACATATAGGAACATACACTCTGAATTTAATATCTGAGCTCTGGGCCAGGGCAGCAGTGCTTTCCCTGGGCAGGAAGGTCTGCCCCAGCTGCAGGATTTGTCCCCCAAAGCAGGAGACTGAGAAGGCTTCACGTAAGTGCACTGCTGAGGTTTCCTCAAACCGGAAATTTTCCTCCTGTTATTCTGAACAGTCTGTCCACATTTCATGGCATAAACTGCCTGAGAAATTACAGTCCTGGAATGCAAAACCAGAGCAGACTGGCTGCTAGCCCTGGCTGCTCTTTGCAGCCTCTCTGCCAAAGGGTATCTGGTGTCAGCAATACAGAGAGGGGTAGAAGCATTTAAAAAAGCAAACACCTCACCCCAGTAGCTGCCCATGCAGCCAACCTAGTCTGTCTGCTTTGTGCTGCAAAAGAGGGGTGGACAGAGCCCCCACTTTGGACAAAGCAAATCCTCCAGCAGTTCTGTATTACACACTCCCCTCACCTTTCTACTCCACATCTGGATTTTGCCCCAACACTGTGCAGCTGAGCCTCTTGAAATGGCTTCTTGAGCCTTTAGCATCAAGGGGGAAAGCACAAGAGGCTATTTTGGGTGGGAAATACTCAGAGCTGCTGCCACCACAGAATGGGTTTGGGGAAGGTTCCCCAGCACCTAGAGGTGGGCAGTGCATGGACCATGAATACACCAGCCCCAGCCTTGGTGGCAGGAACAAGGAGAACAGGTGTCAATCCATCCCAAACACAGCCAGTGCATGGGAATGCAGACAAATGAAGCACTTTGGTCCAAGGCCTGGCCTCCAGATGATCTCAGGTAAGATAAACAGCTTTGCACCAAAGTGATCAGACTTTTCCTCCCTTCTGCTCACTCCTAACTGATCAAGGGTTAAGAGCACTAGTGCACCCTCATTAAGAGTGCCCAAATGCAGTTATCTGCTTCATACAAAGGAAGAAATAACAGCACAGCCCAACTAAATCATTATAAAGGGCTGCCTTCCTCAGCCCTGTGATGGCCCATGTTTTATCAACATACTGCTCAGGAAAGAGGTCTTTGGCCTCAGATGATATGTAATAATTATTTTGCCAGCAGTACTTGATGGACATATCTTCTACATTACTGCCTGTGTTTTTAACATTAAACTCTCTAGCACCATATTTAAGGCCAACAGAGGGTTTACAGGACAAATGCCAAATACATCAAGAAGGTTTCATCAGATAAAATTACATCTCAAGCACTAAAGAGGACAAATGAGAGACTGGGTGAAGGCAGATGCCAGAGTGATGAAGCTAATACTGGAACTCTTTATCTTCACAGAAAAATGACCGGGTAGCTGCTGATTTGATGTGCAGCAATTAAAGAGCACTTTACACAGTGCCACTTAGTGACAAGTATAATTATGTTCTGCTCAGGGAGTGTATCAGATAGTAATTGCTTCCAGCTGAGCTGGAGTTTGTAACCCACTAAAAGGGACTTTGATGAGATGACCAAACATGGATTTCAGCTAGAAAGTTTATGAGTAACCAAGTGACCACAGGAGCTACTCACAGCATCTTGAAGAAAATTGCAACAGCAGCTTCATCTCTTCTCTATAAACAATTGCATTGATCTATGCACAGGTCTATAACAGAGATAAAGAGGTACAGAAGTGATGAGAATTTTAGGGCAGATGACAGGAAGTTGTTCAACTCATAAGACTCTGGTCCCTAAAGCTTTTTTAAAATATACAGACAGTAGGCAAGGTTTGGTAGCCAAAGGATGCCACCAGCACTGCAGAAACCCAAGGAACACCAACAGGAACTGCCTGGCATGTATGGGGACACCCCTTAAAACACTCCGCAGTGTTTTATCTGGGCTAAGGTCACTTGAGAAGATATCAGATACCACTCCCAGAGCATTGAAACCAGCTCCATAGCCTGGCCTGCTACACCTGCATGGAAAATAAGATTAAGCTGTGAACAGACTTGACAGAATGTAGAGCAGAAGTGCTCAGCTACGTACTGTGAAGGAGATCTCCAGAGTGGCTGTAGCTCTGAACAAACCCCAAACATTACCAGTAAGAAGGAGGAATTACAAAATGTAATGGGGTTTCAGGGTGTGTTGTCAGGGCTTCTCTCCCCAGATTCCACTGCTCTTTGGACTGCTCTCAGCTGGGAACTGCAGCATGAAAGGCTGTGGGAACACGTGACTGCAGCAGCACCACTGAACGAGAAGACACAAGGCTGCTGATTAGTTTGGTTTCAGAGAGTTTTGGAGCAGTGTAACTAGTGCCCAAACAACACAGCTTCAGACCAAGTAGGAGCTAGGCCACACACAGAGATTTGGGAGTTACAAGAGATGCCAAGAGTTCCTCCAAAGGGGCAACGAGCCAAGTGTACACTTTCCCCCAGAACCTACAGCTGATCTCCTCTGACACAAGGATGAGAGAGCATGAGTCAAGTTTTACCTATCCTGTTAGTCCTGTTTTCTAACTGGAAAAGGACTCTCCAACAAATTCATGAAACAGGTGACATGGCTCAGGAGTTTACCACATCTCCTCATCACTCATCCTGCCCCTATGCCATGGACCACCTCCATGCAGGAGAACTGGCACAGCAGGACCTGGAGTTGTAACTCCTTGTCACTGTCCATATGAGCAACATACCTGTCCAGGACAACCTGGAACTCTCCCATCTCTCACTTTGCTGGTGGTAGCTCCAGACAGATGGCCAGATGGGTCTCAGTCTGCAGGGCAGACCCTGCTTAAAACAGAGAGGACAGAACTTCTGTCCCAGCCCCTGGTCCTCCAAGGCAGCTAGAAGTAGCAGTGTTTTGGGTAACTCCCTAAGGGTACAGCAAGTAGTGTAGCAAGATGAGATTTCACTTGGCACTTAAGTTTCACTTGTCCTTGCAAGTAAAGGTCTTCTAAGGTTAGCCTGGAGTAAGGGATTCCTCTGTGATGATGACACTCATTTTAGGAGGAGTCCAATGACAGCTATCATTAGATCAAGACTGGCACAGTGAGGGTGGATATAATACCCTGTGACCCTTTGTACTCTGTTCCCATTGTAAAAATAACTTCATGTGGGATTGTACTTCCAGGAAAAAGTCCTAGTAATGTACACAGCTTAGACAGTCCCATCCCTGGGCTCAGTCAGTCTGAACATCCTATTCCTGCTTTTCACCATGCTCTGCTGCCTCTACCTCTCTCACCCATTGGATGCTTTATCTCAGCCAGCTGCACAAAGAGGGCTAACCAGCCTTCCTGGGTCACCTGCAGCTGGTCT
This sequence comes from Melanerpes formicivorus, assembly GCF_026170545.1. NCBI lineage: Eukaryota > Metazoa > Chordata > Aves > Piciformes > Picidae > Melanerpes > Melanerpes formicivorus. Next base: position 8,583,099 of record NW_027142373.1, on the reverse strand, counting down.
TCCCTCCCACATCTCCCCTGACACAGCCACAACAGTTGTCCCGCAGGCCACATGTCCCCAGCCAAGGCAAACTCTTCACCTCACACCATCTCAGGTTATACACCATTTCCTGCCTGATTTGAGGAGAGCAGCACACAAGATCATAGCATAAGCTCTGGGATAGATAAGCTTGCTTTTACAGACACATCCAGACAAAGCACCTTGTCAGCTATGTTAATAACGTGCTGAAAGGTGTCCTGAGCAATCCACAGAGCACTGGTAATTAATGCATAGCACAAGCTCCACAGAAGGCATTTATAATTAACCTCTTTTTTTTCTTCTGTATGATGCAAAATTGCCTGTTACTCTAGTAAGAGCCCTGGAATACATATGAAAACACCTCAGCCAAAGCAGGGCAGAAGCAATTTAAAAGACAATTACGAGCAGGAGATGTGAACTCCATTCTCCTTAGCTTGAGACACAGCACTGAAGAAAAATTGCCTTGACTCCCAGGCACTACTCCAAGGGTAAGCAGCACATGAAACACCCTCAGCCCACAGTGCAACCTGGTAAGGCCTTGAGCTGGAGAGACAAACCAAAACAATTAAACCCCCCCAGTTATCTAGGATTGATTGTATTTATAATTGGGGTTTTTTTCCAGGTTTACAGTGAAAGTTTCACATTCTTCCTGCTTTAATCTTACCAGCTAAAATCATTACTTGTTCTCCTGTGAGCCTTCTCTTAGGAATACTCAACAAGCTGAAGAAGAAGAGCTGAGTCAGCTGAGCACCCTTTTGGAGAACGGGTCAATGGGAATCATAAGGAGACTGCAGCCAGGGATGGAAAAAAGACTATTCCAGCCTGCAAAAGTTTTGTCTGTCTGTCTGTAAAGGTTTTGCAGCCCACTGTGAGCCTCAAGAAGGAATATCTGTGACCTGCAGGACACACAGAAAAAAATCACTTTTCTTTGAGTGGATGTGGCAGTGAAGCTATTCCCACATCCAGCACAGCCTCCTGAGTGATTGCAGGAGGTAAGAGGATAAGCCAGAGATCTGCAGTAGGCAAGAAAATACACAGTACCTTCAGATAAAGTATAAAATAAGAACATATCCCAGCAGTGGTGAGAGGCTTTATCAATACAGGCTGAAAGGCATGTAGAGAAACCCCCAGAGTAAACCAATAGTCAGTCAGCAGAAGCACTAACCTCTGAGATAAAAAATAAGCAGTATCCTTAGCAAACATCACACCACCAGCCACAGAACATTTCGTCTCAACCTTTGTTGCAGTTGTATGAAAAAAATAAATTTAAAAAGTCAGTAATCCTGCTGCTTCTAATTCCTCCAAAGCTTTCAAAGTAAACTGCATGCAGCAGCCAGGCCAACATTACACCACAAACAAGGATTAAGCTTCATAGTGCTCCAGAAATCAAAGGGGACTGTGCTGTGCTCAAGGCTTTCTGTGCCGGTTGCTGGGCACTTGCTGATGCTTCCATGATCTTAGGAGTCAGTCTGGAGGACAAAACAGTCCAACAGTCCCTGGAATCATACACTTCATCTTCTTTTATGTCTTATAAAAGGTGGTTTCATTAAAACAGTTTAGGAGTTAAATGTAACTGGACTCTGATATCAAAGTTGTTAATCATACAGGGCATAGTGAAAGGTACATGGAAGGAAATGCAGGAGAAAATCAGAAAGAGTGAGGCTCCCCTGGCTGTCACAGTATTTCTTGATCATCTTTGGCATGATGCTTACTCCTCAGGGCTCTTCTCTCACTCTGAAAACATGCTGTAATTTGCCATATTCCAGTCTAGCAGAGGAAGAAAACAAATCCAAACCACCTGAAAACACCAGCCATGGCATAGAGAATAAGAAAACCACCATAAATATTCTCTCAAATGAAAGTTGTATCACACTCCCAATACCAAAGACACCTCCACAACCAGAGCAGAGGAGCATATCCTGACTTCAGGGGCATCTGCATGCACTCACAGAGCAAACCATTGCTGTTGTGTTTTCCACCCATCAAAGAATCCACAGCAGCTGTTGCTATCAGCATAGAGAAGTGAAGCAGCTTTTCAAGATTCACTCAGTGGCAAAGCTGAATCATAATCCCAAACCCTAAATCCCAGATACTGAGACATGTTGGACGTGTTGCCAGAGGGCCAGTGGAGAGAGCAAGCACTGGCTGTGCCCTCACAGGGAAGGGAAGCAACATTGAGCAGTAAGAGTTTACTATTTCATTATCACATCATTCCCTGCAGTTTCTAATATAAAATTCATCTCTGTCTGTCCAGATCAGCAAAAAAATCATCCTCTAGATAAATTAGGTCAGCAGTAGCCTAGATTAAAGCAAAATTAAAACTCTGATTGAGCATTGAAAGTTTCTGCCAAGGCTGATTACTGGATGAATTACTCATCCCAGCAGCCGCTCTGCATTGCTCAACAAAATTCCTACAGCTCTTTCTACAGTCTGGAAAGCAATTCACCAGAGCAGGGCAAACCAGACCCCAAACTCTCCTAAAACACAGCAGCAAGCCCATGCCCTGGCCTGCTATAAATCACCCCTCATGGGGCTGCATCCCCTGCTGACCTGCCTGCCTTTGCGCTGTTCAGCAAGCACAAAAGCAGTGGCCTTTGAAAATTTGGCCTGCAGTTGGCAAAGCAGCTAAGAAATTCCAGTGTGGGTTTTTGGTTTTTTTCATGCAACAGTCACTGAGAAAATTATTCAAAGACTCTGCATAGCTAAGGAGTCAAAATGAAGCAATGGAACCTCATCTGATCTGAATCTGAAGAAGCTGATGCAAAGGCAAATCATTTGCTCTGTGTATTTACCTGCACTTCAGTTGGTCCTACAAGATATTAAATGTCTCCTTATCCACTGATGGTCCAGCTTGTATTTATTTTTTTTACCTTATACAGATGAATCAAAATTAGATGCCTAGGCCAGTTCCCTGCTCCCATACAAATGTGCCTCTATCATAGAGAACTCTGAAAACATGTCATAGTGTTTAAAAAGTATCTCTTCTGAATAAGACAAACCTGGTGGTCTTACAGCTGTGCAGCTTTTGCTCTAAATATTTAACTATCCTCCAGGGCTTTAAACCCACAAGCTTAATTATTATTAGATAGAAGAATTAAAGACACTAGATGGGAGATAAGCCCTTACAGAGACAGAATTTGTTTTCTAGTTCTAGAAGATAATACATTGAGTTATTAGTCTGTCACTGAGCTTTGCTGGTGATGGATCACACGTATTTTTATGCAAGTTCAAATAGCACACAGAAAAACAGCCACAAACTGGTCAGGTTGCCAAAACACATCTTAAATGACACACCAGAAAATGGACATGAACTAGCCAGGGTGCCAAAATGCATTAAATATTAAGCAGCCTGTGGTCTTGAGGATGTCAGGGTGAGATGGGCTTGTTTGACGATACCTTTTCAAGAGAAATTTCGAGGGAGTTTCATGCAATTCCTGAAACAGCCACGCTGCTGTGAAAGGAAGACTACATTTGGTTAATAGTCATCATGATTTGTGGAGCCATTTTACAAAACTCTCTCTCCAAAGTGGCTGTCTTGAAAAGAGTGTAAGTGATGGAAAAAAAATTCAGAGCTGTTATGCCTCAAAGGCAAAGAAGGCAAATGCAAGGCTGTGTGCAACAAAAGGATGGCTTCAACGGCACTGGCTTATGCAGCTGCTTCACAGAATTCTCCTCATGGGAACAAGGTTTAATAGGAGGAAACAGAGAAAAAGAGGGGAAAATTTCCAAAACTTGGTGAAAAATAACATCCTGGGATTAAAAATTCAGCACCTCTGAGCTGACAGCTTCTAGGGGCAAGGAAGGCAGAGGACTGAGGTGGTGTCAGAGTCAGGACTCAGAGACACATAGCATTGAGGAGCACAGTGAAGACGTCCTCACACCAGCAGCTAAACATCTCAGAGCAGTGACCTTCAGCTGGTTCTCAAGGCATCCTCTTACATCAAAGAAAATCCTTGTGAGTGTAAAACCACAGCACACCCAGGGTGGCACACAAGAGGAAAGCCAACACTCAAGTACCATGTTTGGTACACAGACAGTGCATGCACGTCACCCTGTGTGCCAGCATCACCCTAGCAATTCTTGGCCATTTTATAACTACAGATGAGTGGAAAGGAGTGTGACTAAGTTCTTGCCTGAAAGAAAACTCAAAGGAAACCAGCAGGATCCAGCTTCAATTAACACTGGTGAGTCAGTCCTAGGATGGGAGCTGGTGACTCTGCGGAGCCTCAGTGCTGCTTTATCCTCTAGGTCATCAGTAATGATCACAGATGAGAAAAGAGGAATTGGATTGGTACCACAGTGCTGATCTCTGTAAAAATTGTGATGTAGACAAAGAGCTGAGGGAACAGTTTGTGCCTTCACCTGCTATTTCCAGCCCTAAGAGAGCTTTGGTACCCAGCCCATGAGCACATAAGAGGGCTGTGCTGTCACTCGGAAGGACTCCTGTTACTGTAATTCTTCTGTGTTGAGAAGAGATGGAAAATAAAACTCCGATTTCCTGAAATGGTCCTCTCTCTCCACACTTGCATGGTATCCATGGTATGTGGGCACCACACCAGGGGTCAAGGATACAGACACTGAATTTTAGAGCCCTTCCCTCCTGGTAAATCAATCCCAGCTTAACCTACTAGTAAAAGTCCTCAGACACAAACACACAGAGCACCAAGGGAGTGGTGGTTGGCACAGACAGAGAGCATCATCTGCACACTGCTTCCAACAGGCTGGGCACACCAGCAGACAACAGATGCTGTCCAGTCACTTTGTATGTTTGCTTTAGTCATACCTGGAATTTCTCAACGTAAGAACAACCAGAGGAGGAAAGCAGCAGACATGGGGATCCCTCTGCTGGCCTCTGCTGGTTAAATTTACCACAACATACTCCTCTACTTCTCTCTCCTGCTTAAATGAGCAGCCCCTTTGGAAGATCAGGGCTTTCATTAAAAGCAGCAAACAGTTGCAATATGCAACCATTTCTCCTGATTTAAAATGGGTGCTAGGTGTGCAAAACTATGGTATGCTTTATTCCTCAGCTCTGTTTTTACTCCTCATCTCTGAGTTTAACACTCCCTAGAATTAACAAAGCCAGAAAAATGTCACTCCATGTCTGTCTGACTGAAAAGTGGGAGCAGGGGCAGCTCACTTGTCTCAGATGTTATTAAGGACTATGGGTTCGATACAAGCTCAAAGGGACCCAGCATCGGTGCAAGTGGTGAGGCTGAGACAGAGCTAGGAGACAAAAGCAATTTTGAGTTGAGGGTGAAAAATAGCAAGATTAAAATGAAGAAAACCAAAGAAAATCAGAGAAAAAGGCTGAGGACACAGTTACCAATACGAAGATAGTGTCCTAAGACATTACCATAGAGTAAGGGTCTGGTGCTTGGTGACCAGTACTCTTAAGGAATTTTGGGCAGCCCTGACCCAGAGGAGTCACAGTTCTTGCTGACGTATAGAGCATTGTGCCCAGGAGCTATGAAAACATCCCTGTAGGAGTGAGTCATCTGCCAAGAAGATAAAACCAAAAGAGGTGATAGTGAAAAGGTGTGAGAACTCCAGTCAATTTGGCAACTCTGAAGCATTTTCTCAGGCATATCCCTCTGAGAGTGCAGAAATAAACTGGAAAGGGAAAGCTAATACCTATTTTGTCTCCATCATGACCCTAAAGCTACAACACGAATAGAGTTGGTACATTTACTGTTCTCTTTTAATTTATACTTACAGCTAAATGATTCCACTAATCCCAAGGAGCCTCTGAAGACCACAGCTAAGCTGTCAAAGTTAGCCAAGTAGTTCCAACTACTCCAGGTCATGGATGCAGCTGGCTGCACAGGGGACCAGAAGCCAGCTCATCAGGCTGGCTGGTTGGTGTGTGGATGAAGACACCTGAAGTGCTTCTGTACCCCCACTATGGACAGTATCCTCTAAACAAAAACCAAGATCTCCCAGAAGGGTTCACTGCTGGTTTTAATTCTCTTCAACCTGAAGCTTAAGCAAAACATTTTTAAAATTGCTTGTATTGCCACTCCTATCTCCGAGGGAAGCTCCTCACCTGCTCCCCTCTATAACAAAGGGTCACCACGCCCTTTCTCTCTGTCTCCAGACCTTCCAAAAAGCATGTTCTCTCACACACTGGTTTTATCAACTGCCAAATAATTGAAAAACCTTCACCTCAGGCCTTTGTGCTCTGAACATGGAAGACCAGACATCTACAACAGATCAAAACAGTTTGAATCTCACTCAGAAAATGAAAAGTCCAAATCTTGTTAAACCATTGGGAGTCCTGTTCCAAGCATGCTACACCTGAGGACCCAGACCAAGTTGAAGTCTGAGTCTCTTCTTACCCAAGCATTGATCCTTCTGCAGGCTGCACTACCCTAACTCTTGCACTTGCTCCTCACACAATATTTCTTAGCCGTCAGTCACACCTTTTCCAGCCCAGGCTCTTCAAGGTGGTAAGGTTTCAGATTTATTCATAAATGCAAATGATAGTTCCGTATGTTGAGCAAGCTGAGTGAGTGCCCTGTTCCCATGGAAACAATTCAGATGTATTTATATGAATGGGCAATTTTGCACACTGCACAAAAAAAAACCAAAACACCATGACATTGTCACAGTTGAGGGCAAACTCTGGAACTAAACAAATCACGTTCTTAAACTTCAGTAACAGTCATAGGGAGATAAACAGCCATGCATCAGCAGCAGGCAGATACAATGGAGTCAGAACTTCCACAAACTGCTGAGAAATACACAGCAGCTTTCTGCAGTGTGACACTGTCCAGCTCTCCTCTGCCACAGGGTCTCAAAGGACTCCAAAGCTGGAGTAGAGGCAATGAAGGCCATCCTCATCTGAGGACGCTGAACATGCAGACCCTGCTGATGCTCTGGTCCTACAGCTCCATATACAACTCACTGCATCTTGCATGGCCACTGCTATCCTTTCTGTCCAGGACAAAGTCATCATGAAAGGGTTTAGTAGGCAGTTCCCAGCTAACCCTACTCAAAATCCCTCACACTTTGAAAAGTTTCACAGGAGGAAGGGAGGATGGGCTCAGGAGCCTGGCTATAAACAGATTTCAACTCAGTCTGACAGCTGTTTTCTTTCTTTCTTAGATATATTTTATAGGGCAGTGGAATGGTGAGACTGTTACTGCCTTCAGCTGTGATTTCACCAGCAGCTCTGAAACCACCATCTTATAAAACAGAATTTCAAAGCAACAGATTGCCAAGATTATCAGCTTTGGACAGCATTTGCCAAAGAACACATGAAGGTTTTAGAGATGGGGCTGTTGTAAGCAGCAAAACAAGTTTCATTTCTTCAGTAGGGAAAAAAACACTAAATCCTGTAGAGATAATTCTGTTATTTGTGTATCAGCTCTGGATCTTTCAACATGCATTTAAAAGCTGCTCAAAAAACCAAACAACAAAACACTCCTTTTGCTGTGAAAAGTTTGACCTGGTAGTACTCCAAATTTCACAAAGAGCAGGCTGTATCTGCTCTGCCAGCCAGCACTAACCAAGAGGGATCCAAGCTCTCCAAGCTCAGGTTATGCATACGTGCTCCTGTGCTATCTGCTCCCATTTACAAACCAGAAACTATTTTGTGGACTACTTCAAATCAAATACAATTGTCACAATTACTTTAAATTATAGATAAGTGATTGCTCATGGATAACTCACTACAGTGAAGCAAAACACATCATACAAAATGTAGGGGCACAAGTAATTGCTCCCATGGATTTGTGAACACACCATAAGTCATAAAACCTACCAGAGAGGGTAAATTAGCCCTCTGGATTAGCCCCAGCCTCACCCATACTACTGCATTAGTGCAGTGAAAATCTCTTGTATAAGCATGGAGAACAGTGAATTCCCAAATTCGACCTGAGAACTACCCTCAGGACCCTGTCACACGCTGTAAGATTTGCAGCCCCCTTACTGGGATGTTAGAGACTGCTCAGAGACAGAGTTTGGAAACCACTCTGTTATACCAGAGAGGATTTTCCTCCTTGAAATCAAGGTGAGATGAGCAGTCAGTAGCTTGTATTGGTTCATAGCAAAGTTTGGTCTTTGTCTCCACTACAGGGTGTGAAGTGTTGATCAATCTCCTCTCTTCCTGGGGCCTGTGGTCTACACAAGTACCTTGCCTAATATTGGCCCATTTTTCACCTTAATTCTCTACAACTGTTGTTTACCAGTACATCAGACTTTAATGTGCCAAGTGTTCTGAATTTGTGAGAGGAAAAATGGGAATCAAGCAAAGACTTTAGTACATGGTGATAGCATTTATCAAATCATCATGGCTAATAACAGCCCTCCAGTAATGGGCTTGATCTGCGTCTCTACAAGGGCTTGCATGCTTAGATCTCTGAATTTGCACTGATTGCTTTTTACATACACCTAGAGACACCTTCCACTTCTCAGCTGCTGGCACATCTCCAACATTTCTGAGGAAGAGTTTCAAGGAAACAGGGTTTATAAAGCTTTTCCAGGCACAAGATTGTTACCTGCTGTGAAGGGGCAATGAAAAGAATCCCTGCAGCTAAACCAGAGCGCAGCTTGCGGCCTGACGACTATGAATCATGATTCACATCTATTTAAAGGAAAGGGACAAAGACATCACTTGGTGCAACTGGAGCTAAAGAAGCTGAATGCATTTATGTCTGCAGTAAATCTATCAAATTCTTCATCAAGCTGCAGGATAGACTTCTTTAGCACATGCCCAGTCCCAAGAGAGAGGTCTGGGACTCTTCTCTGCTCCTCTGGGACACTGGCTCAAAGGCTGTTTGTAATGGCTGTTCCCTGTGATCTTCAATGCTGAAGTCTTTAGAGCTGCTGCCAGGTTTCATTTCATAGACCACTCTGCTGTTGACAGCACAACCCCTGTACAGCACATAAGTGTTTCTGCAGCTGCAAGAAGTCAAAAGATCCTTTTAGTAAATAGCATCAAGCCCAAGGATTTTGAGGGATTCAACAAGCAGATGTAACCCTCCTCTTCCTCTATTTTATTCCTGCAGCAGAAGATAGAATAGTTACTGTACAGGGCTACACGGCAGAACTGGTCTGTCCTAGCCTTCCTTTTCTGGATGCTCAGTATGTGACCTAAGATAGCCTCACTGATCCACAGTTTATCTATCCCAAACAGATGAGAGGAGTCCAATAATGTGCATAAAAGCATTGATTCGGGGCATTTATACAGCAATAGTGTCATGAGGCATCATTGTGTTCAGATACTGCTCAATTAGACTGAGATGGTGACAGTGGCTCTTCTGTGAGAATTCATAATTGGAGAAGAGGAGAAAGGAAGCTGATATGTGCCCAGTTGGGCAAGGGCAGCACTGAGGAGATGAAGCTCTCTCATGTTCCTGTGTAATGACTGACCAAGATAATCCCCATGCCTAAAGATCCTCCACTACTGACACAATACATTCATGGGCACAAATGAAAAGCCAAATGCAACACAGAGTTTCTGTCTTGCAGTCAGATACATTGGAAGGTGTTTTCTATACTTGTTTAAAAGCACACAAACAGCCTCTTGCTGTGCTGGAACTCCTTATCTCCCTTCCAGAGCTCTGTTATCTAACCTCTGTCTAAAATAAACACCTGGAGTGAGGCAGGGACAACCCTAAGGCAGGTCACAGCAGTTGGAAATAGCAATGCCACCCCAGTGACTCCTAAGGCTGCTCCTCACCAGGACCACAGCAAATGGGAAGTAAATAGTATCCTTGATCCCATCTCTGTGAGGTTTCCAAAAGCCCTCTGACCAGCCACTTTAGCTCCCAGGTGGGGACAGCCCCAGGGGAAATCACTCTGTTATTCTGTCTCATAAACTTGGTAAAAGAAAAAAGGTCTCAGGGGGAAGGAAAAAAAAAACAATTCACACCAGCAAGCAAACAATGAAAATGATGAAACAGCTGATAGGTTTCACATCCCAAGAGGGGGGAATGCAGGGATTACAAGGCTTTTCCATGAAGACAGTACTTAAACCAGGGGTGAGTTCCTTCCAAATCAGTTCACTTGTCCGTTATTTTCAGAGTACTTCTTTGCATCTATTCCACTTGACAGACCAATTCTTCTCTCAACCACATCCCTCAGGGAAGTCATAACCCTCTGTCTGCACTTTCCCTGACTACTTCCCTGGGAACAATATTAGCTGCAAATCCAGATTTATGACTTGGCTAAGGGAAGAGAGCTAAAGAAAGCAGAGAAGGAACAGCTTGGTCAAACAAGATATAGCTGTGATCAGTAGCAGAAGTGCCAAGGGGAACACTGGAGGAGGGTAGAGAGTGATTCAAATGATCTCTGCTCAAAAACATGTGCTGATGTGTGATGCTTTGGTAGCACTGCAGAGAGGTACAAAGACACATCCAGTGAGCCTCTACCCTGGACCAGCCCAATGGCTCTAAGCACCACATTGCTATATACCCCCCAGGAAGAAACATGACAATTTGGGGCATGCAACCCACAAACTTCTGACAGTCCCTGCAGCCCAAAGCTATCTGCCACAGCCGCAGCTGTTAGCCACAGCTAATCACTGTGACTCCAGAAGATCTATGCTTGGGAAGTTTTATTGCTTTTGGTGTTTTCTCTAAGCCATTCTGGCTGGTCATCCCTTGCTGGGACTTTCTGCATTACAGCCAGCCTCCTCCCTCCTTGCTACCCCAAAAATAGGGGTGATGGGAAAACCAGTCACCCCCTGCACTGAAAGAACACACCAAAGTCTCTGTACTCACGGCTCAGCTCTATTCCTTTGACACTTCTCTGGAACATCACCAAGGAAAGCATTTAATTCTCCTGTAAGTTTTACACACAGCCACACCCTCTCACACTCAGCACAGGGACATAGAGTGCACAGGTGCTGCTGGTATTTTGCCACCAAGGCACAACCTCAGACAAAGCTAATGCCCACATTCAAAAGCCAACTTGTATCAAAGAGCCTACAGAGAACTGACCGTCAGCTGGGTGGATGTGCTTGACAAACACCCACTCCTGACTGTGCAAGAATGAAATAGAACATTTTTAAAGTCCAGGTATTCTCTTTCATTCTAACTACACTATCACCTAGAAAGGTTGGATCAGATGACCCTTGGGATCCCCTCCAACCTGGTATTCTATGATTCTATGATTTCATTCAATATTTTTCCTCTTCAGTTTCTGCTTTAAAGGCGATGATGTCCCAGGCTGAAGATCTGTTTCTAGACAAGCTAATACACAATGGTTCTGGTTTCTGCCTGTGTGCTATGCAGAGGCTCCTCAGCTCCAAGATTCAAACTACAGCACACAGGTTTGGATCACAGTCACTGGGACTTGCCTCAAGAAAGCCAGCTTTGACCAGGGCAAAATTAAATCTTCAGGTGATTGAAGTGTCCTGGGGAATTGCTCTTCTCTCCCTTCCTTGATTGGATACAAAGCAAGTTTCAGATGCTGCAGCTGCATCGGATAAGTCCAGGCTGCCAGGTGTGTTTAGACCCTGGATAAAATAAACCAAGGGCTCTATGGCCAAGGACTTTGGCTGCCACACTTCACAAGGCTAAGGGAGAGAAAAAACATTTGTCATTTTCATGCAGGAATGTCAGAATTGCTGTGGTGAAAGAGGCTACGGGCTCATTTAGACTTGTTTAGTAGGAGGGTTTAAACCTCTTATCTTGCTTGTGCAAATGGCTGGCACAGCTTCTCTAACCCCAGTTGACTTCTTTTGATTAACAGCCCATGTCACTTCTATTTTGGTTACTGTGAACACAGTTGCTATTCTGGGCCCTGATGCAGCATCACCACGATCCAGGGAATCAAACCAGCCTAGGAAATGGCATTCACAAAAAACCACTAGTCTAAGACTTGGCAGATGAAGAGTAGAAAAGGATGAAAAACACTGGGGACACTTTGAAGAGTGAAGGCTGAACTCACGCCATAACCAAAGCTCTAGACAGTACAGAATTAACTCACCAGAAGCTCAAATTAAACTTTCTCTCTAACTACCCATGATGTGCCACAGGCTGGAGGTGATGGGAAAGCAGCAGCCCGTGCACGCCAGCTCCAGCATGGCACAGCATGGCCCTGGGTGCTGACAGCTGCAGTTTCTCCCTCAAAATAGCTCCTGGAGTGATCATTCCCAGACAATTCAGAGATAGTGTACAAAGATAAAATGTGACATTGGACCAGATCCCAGGTATCTTCCCATAGAATATCATGCTGGAAAACTAATCACATCTGAGATTAATTAATGGGTTTCCCCCAGGGAATAAAACTCCTCCCTTTCTTGTATGACACAAGAATCCCAAAATAGGACATAGCCAGAGCTCTTCATTTCAGTCTATTATTTTGTAGACAGTCTGTGAGGATATGGAGTTAAATGGTTGCTCCTCTGGAAACAGTCCAGCCGCTACCCAGCAGTGTGGAGGGTAACACTGCTGGGGAAGCCTGTGCAGATCCAGCACTTCCCTCCACTGTGTGACACCCTACTTTCACAGCCAGGACATAGGCAGAGCAGTTTTAGCCATCCCTGGAGTGAGGCAGATGGAGCAGCATGAACATCAATCAGTGCATCACAGCTGCAAAGTAACAGAGGAAATGTAAAGGAAAACAGGAGTGAATTGCATTAACCCAAAACATTTCAGAGGAAGAGGACAGCTTGAGCCAAGCTAAACCATATTTGCGTTCCTGCAGAGCAAGTTATTCAGAAAGCACTGAGACCAAAGACAACTAATAAAAGATAATTAGTCCAGAGACTGCAAAAATATAGCCACCTGTACCCAAGCTCTGATGAAGCACGGCTTTCTGAACTATAATCTTCAACCAAGTGTTAGTGGTTTGAGCTCAGATCCAGTGCCTTCCATCCAAATTCTAATTAAATATGAATCAGAGACAACTCACAGCAAAGTTGGCTAACTCTCAGAGCCCTTGTGATGTGCTACCAGTCCAGGAGAAGGGCAAGTAGAGTGCAACAAAGCAGTTTGGGGATTTCAGGTGAATTCTTGGACATTCTTTGATTTCAAGAGGAACTGTTGGAGACAGGATTCAGTGAGCCGCTAAGCAAAGATGCCTCACAGGGATAGAGTCTGCCAAGAAACATTTCTTGGGCATTTTGTTTTAATCTCCACCTTCTACCTACGTGTTGCTTTCTACACTTTCTGTTTTGTACTCTTTGCCTTACTCCTCCTTTGTCTTTAAGTGACTATTCAGGTGTCTGTTTTGTAGCTCACATTGCACTAGGTTGTGTCGGCTCTGCAACAGCTTCCTGTATCACTGCTCTTAATCAGTCCTGCAGCAGACAGAAGAGCCCTGAGCACAGAGATTTACAAAGAAAATTTTATGACATGACAGCTGAGAGCTTGTGCCCCTTTCTCACCTACCCTGGAGATGCCTCTCACTTTTGTATGTCTTCAACCTTTAAAGCCACATTGCAGTAGAATGGTCTTGGAACTGCACAACATTACAATGCTCATAAACTTGGAGCTGTATTTAGCAGCTCATATCCAGAGTAGATTATAGACCACAGCCTCTCCACACCAGCTACTCCACACCTACAAACCTTCTCTTCCTTCTCTTTCCTGCTCAGGATTTGGCCCCTTCTTTGCCACAATATAGTCAGCATGTCCTTTCCTCCCAAGAAAACCAGAAAAGGCTTTGGCATGAGCCCTCCACCTTGCCTCATGCCTTCTCCCTGCAGGCACAGCTGGCAGGCAAGTCCCAGCCTCATCCTTCATATTAGGCACACTACTACACCGTCCTTTTCTTTGGAGCCCAGGCTTATTTTTCCAGGAGTCCTTGCCCCTTAAACATGTACTTCTGGAATTTTCATTGTCCAGATAACCTTTTGCCTGTTGGTCCACCTCCCACTGCCCAACTCAGGACCCCTCTTCATACATACTGTTAACACTTTATTTAGCAAATGTTGTGATCATGACCTTAGGCAGACTCATCATGACTCCAGCACTGTAGCATCCCTTGCTGCACAAAGGACATGAGCCAGCTATGCAGGGGAGACTTCAACCAAGTAACTGGATTCATGTCCCCAGCATGGTCAACATGGCATAGAAGAGTATTTTTCTTGGTAGCAAATACCTGGCAGGCAAATCCATTGCCATTTACAGCTCTGTCTTGCCTCACGTACTGTCAGCAACATCTGCTTAATGCAAAATCATAAGAATGTGACCCTGTGCATTTCTCAGTCCTGCCCCTTTTGCCTCATTTACATCACAGGCTCACACAGTACTCAGATTTATATCTTTTGCAGTATTTCATGTCTGGCAGTGCACCCTTGGCATCAATAAGAGGCTCCATCATCTGAAGCACATAATCACTTCCACAGCCCATTTCTTGATAAGCACTGCAAATAAAGCACAGGGGGCATTTCTCAGTCTGTTCCTGTCCAGTGTTTTTTGCCCATAGATGTCCAAGCACTTTATAAGCCAGCAATATGTAGCAATCAGCATGATTTTATGACTGGGGATAATAAAACAAAAAGAGGCAAATTATTCTGCAGGATTTCAGAGTCTGAGAAGTCCAGTCTTCTTTATACTGCATTAAGTGGTTTGCTATTAAATGCTGCAATAACTTTGCCTGTAAAGCAAAGCACAGGAACACAGCTAGAGCCACTTTATGCCCTTGTCTCTGCCCATGGTGTGGCTTTTCCTCCCCAGTATTCTTGCCCTAGAGCTCCCCAGGAAATCTGTATAGATTGCACAGCTCAGATCCTATGCAAGACCTGCAGTCTAAGCGAATAAACAACCCTGTAAAGCTACATCAGCATTTATAAGGCAATTCTGACCCTCTTCTTCACATACTGTTCCCTTCTCCAAAGCCTCCTCAGCCAAAGCCCATGCTGCCATCTCCTTCTTGATCTGCTAGACCTGATCTCATTTGCTTCAGAATAAGCTTCAGCCTCCTACGCTCGTGAATCAGTTGCTTATTACACATCCCCTCCAGAGCCCTTCATTATTAGTTCCTTTGGGTGTTTTTGGCCTTGTGGATTTCTCTGTTCCTCATTCTTTTTCTTTTTTTCTCATTTCACTTCCCTGGATTTGGATATATTCTTCCCTCTCCTCCCAAAGGATCCTAGTGCAATCCACAGAATTAGTGGTCAAAATAATCAGAAGTATCCTTTTTTCTTACAGTACTGGAGACACTTCCCAATATTTTGGGGTGGTTTTCCCTCTTAGGGGATGAATTAGTACAGAAAATCTGAATGCATTAAACTCTGCAAGGGAAGAAATCCATCACAGTTTAGAAAACATCAAAGTGTATCTCTCTCCCCAGAACAGTTATTCCTAAGTGGACCGAATGGTTCTAGTCAGTCTGTGCTTATTGAAGGGCCCCAATGACCCACCAGAGAGTAATTATGCCAAATCACCTTCATCTTTCTCATTTATTATATTCCAAGAGATAACCAAACAAATGAGCAAAAAGCCAATTACAAGGGACAATAAGTAAGCTGAAGACAGACAATCAAGTCAGTGACAGACAAGGACTGCAGATACAGAGAAGGGCCAGAAGTTCTTCTGCCCAGTGAGGATTTGAGAAATGGTGGGAAGCAGGGCTGAAATGTCACCTCTCTTCACCAAGGATGACAGGAGGGAAACCACATGTGTACACAGCCTGGGGACACACCCCGTACTTTCTGCAGGTATGGAGATGCATATGTGTGTGTGGAGATGTGATCTGATGGTCTGGACAAACTGGCCCAACTCTGCACGTCGGATTTTATGCCAGTTCAGATTACAACAGGTTTCTGAATTTCAATAACCAGCTACCAACAGGTACAAGGCCACAGCAGATGAAAACAAGGTATTAAACTTACCACAGAGCAGCAGCCCCCAGGCTCTTGGTTCAAATGCCTGATCTAAAGGTCTTTTCTGGAAAGAGAGCTAATTCAAAACTCGGCAACAACCTCCCCTTCTTCCATTATTTCTGCACAGGAGGCTGTGCAGAAGTTAGGCTTTGCTGGGGGGATGTCTGGCTCAGGTTATCTTTCTGCTAATGATACCCAGCTTAAAATTATCTCAGAAAAACACCCAAAACAACAAAAAAGCAAAACCAACACCCACCTCAACCACACATAAAACCCAAGACCACCACCACCCACAACACACAAACCACTTGGCATTATAATTCAACATCCCTGGGTGCTGCAGACTCTGACCACCATCTAAAACACTTCCCTGCTTTTTGCTGCAGAAAAATTTCCAGCAACACTGGCTAGCTGCTCAAGTCCAAGGCCTTTCATTACATATTTTTTTTCCCCAGCTGTATATTACCAGCATCACATAAAAAGTGAAATGGTGCCACGCATCCTGACAGGAGTACACTGATTTACTGCATATACAAAAGGTGAAGTGAAAATAGTTGAAAGAACAGAAGGTTCAAAGTCAAGCATCAAGAGAAGGAGAGCCACATTTTGTGTGTTTGGAGGTATATGTACGCATAAGAACATCAACTTGGCCATGAAATGTCAGTCCTCAGTGAAGGATTTCATGGGCTCCAACTTGTGCAACACATTCCACAGCCAGAGAAATGGGACTGCTGTAGAGCTTTAGAATAGAATAGAATAGAATAGAATAAACCAGGTTGGAAGAGACCTTCAAGATCATCGCATCCAACCTATCACCCAACACCACCTAATCAACTAACCCATGTAACCAAGCACCCTGTCAAGTCTCCTCCTGAACACCTCCAGTGACGGCGACTCCACCACCTCCCCGGGCAGTCCATTCCAATGGGCAATCACTCTCTCTGTGTAAAACTTCCTCCTGACCTCCAGCCTGAACTTCCCCTGGCGCAGCCTGAGACTGTGTCCTCTTGTTCTGGTGCTGGCTGCCTGGGAGAAGAGACCAACCTCTGCCTGTTTACAACCCCCCTTCAGGTAGTTGTAGAGAGCAAGAAGGTCACCCCTGAGTCTCCTCCTCTCCAGGCTAAGCAGCCCCAGCTCCCTCAGCCTCTCCTCATAGGGCTTGTGTTCCAAGCCCCTCACTAACTTCATTGCCCTTCTCTGGACTCGTTCCAGCAAGTCAACATCCTTCCTAAACTGAGGGGCCCAGAACTGGACACAGTACTCGAGGTGTGGCCTAACCAGTGCAGTGTACAGGGGCAGAATGACCTCCCTGCTCCTGCTGGCCACACTGTTCTTAATGCAGGCCAGGATGCCATTGGCCCTCTTGGCTGCCTGGGCACACTGCAGGCTCATGTTCAGCCTACCATCAACCAGCACCCCCAGGTCCCTCTCTGCCTGGCCGCTCTCCAGCCACTCTGACCCCAGCCTGTAGCACTGCATGGGGTTGTTGTGGCCAATGTGCAGAACCCGGCACTTGGATGCCGTTGGACTCTGCCCATCTGTCCAGCCTGTCGAGGTCTCTCTGCAAAGCCTCTCTACCCTCTAGCAGATCAACTCCTGTCCCCAGCTTGGTGTCATCAGCAAATTTACTGATGATAGACTCAATGCCCTCATCCAGATCATCAATAAAGATGTTAAAGAGGATGGGGCCCAGCACTGATCCCTGGGGGACTCCACTACTGACTGGCTGCCAGCTGGATGTGACACCATTCACCACCACTCTCTGGGTTCGGCCATCCAGCCAGTTTTCATTACCTGAACTCCCTTGCAACGCACAGAGGCAAGAGGGCAGCATCTCAGACACACCAAGATCAAAGGATGTTACACACCATGTACCTGGCAAGCTCAGGTTTCCTGCAGCAGCTGTGATTGCTTGAATGCCAATGAAGTGCAACAGTATTATCTCCCCTGCCCAGCGAATGCCTCTCTGGTATCCCAGACCTCGACAGTAGTGCTTGTTTGGATAGCTCAGGATAGCTGCCCAGGCATAATATAGGAGAACTATCAGACAGAAAAAGTAGAGAAAAAGAAATCTGTTTGCTTACAATTTCAGATTCCATATTTCAATCAATTTAATACAAAGTCACATTTCTGCCCATCTAAGGATCCTTATTTCACAGAAGCTCTTTCCATTTCTCCCAGTTTTTTGGGCTCATTCCTAACAGACAACCCCTTCCATGACAAATAAATTTCTAGCAGCATCACTGACAACCACCTGCGGTTTTTCCATGCAGGAGAAACAGTTATGTAGCACAACTGCTGCTTATAACACACCCAACCTTTCAACAATGAGCAAACGTTTACTATATTATCCAATGTGTTTTCACACTGTTTCTTTTCAGGTTCTGCATCACACACTCCTTTGAGCCAGGTAGTCAAGTTTTCTCTCTGAGCAGTGAGTTTCTCGTGTAAACCAAAGAGTCACTACAGTTCACTGATCTTCCTTACCTGTCGAAGCACCCCAAGCTCTTCTCTGTCTCTCTACAACTACCTGAAGGGAGGTTGTAGACAGGCAGATGATGGTCTCTTCTCCCAGGCACCCAGTACCAGAACAAGAGGACACAGTCTCAGGCTGCGCCAGGGGAGGTTCAGGTTGGATATTAGGAAGAAGTTCTATACAGAAAGAGTGATTGCCCATTGGAATGGGCTGCCCAGGGAGGTGGTGGAGTCGCCGTCATTGGAGGTGTTCAGGAGGAGACTTGATGGGGTGCTTGGTGCCATGGGTTAGCTGTTTGGGTGGGTTGGATTGGTTGATGGGTTGGACACGATAATCTTGAAGGTCTCTTCCAACCTGGTTTGGTTTATTCTAAAATAAAGGCTTATTCTAAACAAAGACAAACCCTTTCACAAGATGTCACCCTGGGACAAAAAACATCCTCGCCAGCCCTGCCTGCCAGCTCACACAGAGCTCACGTTGGCTTTCTCAGAAGACTTCTTTGTACAATCAGAACTATTGATATCTGGCCTTTGATTTCTGTCCCCTCATGATTAATATTGAGCTGTATTTTGCCTGCATTATAAAAGCACCCATTATGTTAGGTTCATTAATGCATTTCCTGACTCTTTTTTAATTAAATGGCTTATAAACTCTATTCTTTAATTTTGACTTAGTGGGGTTGATGGATGAGCACCATAAATGACTGAGAAGGAAACAAACCACTGAAGCTCAGCTGCAGCCATTATCAGACACAGTAATCCTCCTCTGCTTGGATAGAAAGGGCAGTGAATGACTTTAATGCCTGTGCCTTGCTTGGCTAACTAACCCTCATAACAGCAGTTTCCATCATTTCATTTTCAGAGGAAAGAAATCAATAAAACTCCAGCCTCAACATCAGCCCACCTTCCCATGCATACTTTTCTCACAGGCAATTATCATGAGATTCTGGGCTTAGGCGTTTTCAAAAGACATTCACCAAATGCTATCAACAGATTGAACTCTTTGCTGTATTTTATTTTCTTTCTAGCAACTAGGCTCACATGCACAACATGGATTTCCTTCCTCCACTTGCATCACTGGACACTTGAGCAGTTAAGCTTCAATGTTTCCCATACCCACATAAGCATAACCTGTATAAGCATTTTGAAGCCTTAGAGCTCAGCTAGTTCTGAGCAGCTTATGAATAACTTCTATCTCTCCATGGGGCTGGTTGTGGGGTTTGTGTAAAACTGGACTTCAGCATTTGCTAACCCAGGTCAGACAGAGGAAGTGCAGTAATCAGGCTGAAGCAGCTCAGAACCTTTGACTCTGTTATAATAGATGATAAATGAGATGCTACTTTCTCTGAAGCAACTTCTCTCCCCAAGCTGTAGCTATCCCCCCATGAGGGACCACTATCATCTGGGAACACAGACGAGTTGCATTTCTGTATAGTCTGAATTGCCACTGCAATTCACAATTATTTCCACACAAAGAATTAGGAGGGACTCACACTCAAATGAAAGGAAACAAAACCTGCTCATCTCTTCTCCCACATGGTACCACAAACTCCCATCCGAACCATTTTGCAATTCAGAAAAGCACCCAGCAAAAGCTGTTTAACAATTCAAACCTGCATGTGTCCAGCTGGTGGGAACAAAGCTTTGCAAATCTCTTGCTTTGCATCCAGTGGCACCTGCTGGTTGTCAGCACATTATCAGGACCAGTGCATCAGGGAACCATATGGCATGGGGAAGGTGCTGCTGGAATGATTCATACTGTGGTGATAAAGTAGCAGGTGAGCCATGAGGGCTTGGTCATACAGAAGCTGTTGAACTCAAGAAAACTGGATGTTTCTTATTGAGCTGTGCAACATTGGCTGAGACTCCTGGCTCAGACTCTTCCATTTTTACCTTGAGGAATTGATTCATCAACGTTTAAGTATATGAAGATACCGCTAGGATGTGTCTAGGGAGTTCTGCTCTCAGCAGAGGGTGGACTTCCAAAGAAACATAACAAAAATAAGTCTGAAGTCAGAAGGTGTTGCTGCAATTCAGAAAGATTAGTCAAGAAATGTGATTTGGCTATAGTCTGATATATTCCAGTGGCTGGGACTATCTACAGCTGGGCTTTTGTTCCCCCTCCATTGCAAAACTAGGTCAGACTAGGTCCAGATGTAACCTGTCAGAGGCTCAGGGCAGGGAGTGCACAAGCATTCCTGGGCTGTCTCTCTCTCTCTCCAGAGGAACACTTTGGAACTGGAATGGGACACTGTTTCAAGCTGGCTGTCTCCAGGACATGAAAGCTGTTAATGAAAATCAGCTTCCTGCATTTCTTTGTAATATTAAAGATGTCCAGGTAAATCCTCTCCACAGGTACCACTGCAAGATTCCCAGGTGTTGTGCACCTCATACAACAGCAGCTAAAATGTCAACCTGTTAGTTCTGGTGCTAACAGAAAGAAATGGCCAAATAGAATGCCCAGCACCTAACTCATAGCTATTTTTCTCAAAGGAGGCCTGGGGAAGGCTTATTCGTTAATGTTTGTTGACCATTTGGAAAACATAAATGAGCTCTTTAAAACTAAATGCTTTCTTTCCACTGTCTCATCATAATCAGATGCCTAATTGTCATTAGATCAGCTTGACTAATGGGATCCTGAATACTAATTAGAGAATCTAGATGTGACTTTCACACAATATAATCACAAAATTAATGTTAGTCAAAAGGACATGAAGGTGTTTTCCACTGGAAACTACTACTCTTTCAGTAATTTTTCAGAAGGAAATGGTGACCTTCTGGTTCCTCTAGCCAGCTGTGAAATAGCTGTGGGGCTGTGCACAACTGGAGTGCAGGTGCTTAAATAACATTCCTAAAATCATACAAATCAGAGCCTTTAAATCTTTAAAGGAGAACTAAATTCAGTATTTCTGAAGTAGAAACACTTTGCTATTCTTATTTCTGTAGTGATGCAGCCCAGGTAGCTCAACTGCTTTCTATTTAAGACTCTGAAGAGCCTGGCTGGTTGTCTATGGCAGCATAACTGTGCAACTGCACTTTGCCATGGCAGCCCAGGCTGTTTGACTGTTCCAATACATGCCCAAAGTTATTGGGGTCTCCATATGCTCCAATACACAAATCTTGCAGTGGTCCAAGCTCCAGACAGAGAAGTGGCTAAGAGGGATGACCCTTCTATGCCTGGAACATCTGGAGGTAGATTCTCTAAATAGTGATGGGTCTCTGTTCACAAAAGGGGAAGCTTCTGCCAAAAACATTATTTCTTATTTCCAGCTGCACACCTGATCTCTTTCTCCCTGGACCCATAGCTGCATCTGTTACTACTGTTACAGGACACTGTGCCAACACACCAGTACTTTTGTAGTTTGCATTAATTATTTCACTTAATGTATGCAAAATTTTTTGCTCCACTGGTTTCCCCATTCCTTTAAACTGGTTGCCATTAAATCTCATAAATTGTTTTGTTCCTGATCAGAGGAGTTTCCAGCAACACAATTACCTGTGAGAAGCCTCTAAAGGCCATAGCTACAGTGCAATAATGAATTTATAAATTAAAGTTTGTTTTACCCTTGAGTCTGAGCAATTAGCATCGTACAACCTTATTACCAAGCAGTGACGTGAGACTTCTCTGAAGTCACTTATTGTCGATGCAATCAAAAGCTTACACTTGGGAGTCCATTGTACACAACAAAAAGCATTTTAGGCCAGCTTGAGCAACAGCCAATCTGAGTATAATTGTGATTTTGCTTAGCCTGGTTGCTAGGCTCTGGCAGTAGCATCCATTTAACACCCTCAAACACCTGTGAGTAAGGACAAGCTGGGAAATGCTGTACAGCAGAGCTGTGAGCAAGGATGGCTTAGCAGGGGCAGTGCGGAACAGCTCATACTCCAGCACTTGCCCTCTGTACGCTTCAGGTTCCTCTTTCCTCATACATCTTAATGAAACTGTCCAAAGTGCTGGTGCCCTCTTTAACTTTGGTTTTCCCCATACTTCACAATTAGCACAGGAAGTGACAAGTTGTATTATGAAAGCCTAATTCATAAGTGTTTATAGAGAGATCTGACAAAACCCTCCTGTGCTCATCAACAGCCACCAATAAAGCTCTCCAATCAACTCTTATCCAGTCTGTTACCCTTCATTTCTTTCTCTATCTATGTTTCTGGTACAAGCACACAACCTTGTTCTGGGACATTTATTGTGCTGCTACCCATCTAGTTTTCCTACTATGAGGGCAAACAGGCAAACTGAGTACAACACAGCACAGATCCCAAGTCACAGGGATTCTCATAAACGAAAGCTGATTTATTGCACCAACAAAAAGTGCTGAGTAACAGGAATTTAAATATATTTAGATTCTGCTTGAATTCCCCTCCAGAATAGGATTGTATCATAATAGGCAACAGAATCAATTCAACATCAGGATCATTGGAGAACACTGGTTCCACAAGCCCAGCAAGAAAACAAGACTAGCAGAAAAAGTCCTCCTGCCACCACAATTATGCCTCCAAGTTAAATGCCTACCAACCTGGCATGGGAAAGAAATTGTCCTTATGTGAGGCTCCTGAGTATCAGCAGGTAGCACTGATACTCAGGCACATGCCTAGGGTTGTGGAGACACGGATGTCAGGTGTGAGATGAAGCCAGAGGTCAGTTAGGGACTATAAAAGTTTCTGTGCTCAGAAAGAAAGAAAAAGCCACAAGAAATTGGGATGTATTCTGTAAGAGCAACAACACTGAAACTCTCCAAGAGTCTGAATGCAGGAGGTTTATAAAAAACACTGCAATGACAGAATTAATAAGCCTTTAAGAAGGAAATATTAAAACAAGCACCTGCAGATCTGGATAGGAAGTAAGATAAAAAAAATGGGCTTGATTCCTCACTGGAACCCAGCACTCTTAGTAACAAGAGAGCAGATGACTGGAGAGCACATTGAGGTTTACTAGTCTGATCATGTTCAGCCTCTTGCTAGGACTACAAGAACAGAGTGCAAATACATATTGCAATATAGATTCAAGACCAGGATCTGAAGTTAAACTTAGGGCTGTACATAGCACTGGTGATCAGGGTAGCACGAGTCCTTGATATACTTATGTACTCCCTAGGGTTACCCAGTTCCAGTAGTGATCAGCTCTGAACCTGTTTCGTTGCAAAAGCAGACAGGACTCCTGAGAAAACAGAGGGCCTGCAGTGCTCTAATGGAAGCTGCAGTCTTTGCCTGTGCTACATTATGCAATTCCATTCTGATGAACACCACAGGTACTGAGATTGTTGCAGAGAAAGGTGTAATGGAATCAAATTATTTAAGACCAGAAATGCAACACTTCTTTGGCACATTCTTTGTCAAGATCAGCAGCTCAACCTGAAAAACAAAGAAAAACATCTATTCCTTGTTTCTGTTTTTATGTGCAAAACTCCCAAAAGCCATAACCTTCCCATTGCAACATGATCCAAAACACACCTGCAACATCCAGCATCATTCCCAGGCTCAGCATGACAATAACAATTATTGTAATGGCTCCAGTGATGCACACAGGCTTCGCACAGTCATTTTACAGTGCAAAAAGTACCATAAATAAAAAAAGTAGTAGAGAAAACATTTGAATTCCACAGGTCAACAAGGCATGTGAAGAAGGGCATCTCCTGAGAGACCATTCTGTGGGGACATATAAGCTTTACATTCTTATAGGAGCCTGAACTACTCCAAGGTGCAAAATACACATTCTTAAAAATGAATATGTTCTGGGAGATGAATAAAGAAGGAAAGAAGAAGAAAACAGAACTTTGGAGACTGGAGTGGTGGGTTGCTGGAGTGCTGTGTTGCTGGAGTGCTGAAGCTTTAATTAATGGCCTTTTTCTGACAGAACTGCAGAGAGAAAAAATAGCTGTAGCACAGCAGTAGCACAGTCGTTTGCAAGCCTGCACTTCTGATTACCATACAATAGGGAGGAATAATTGCAAAGTTCCTACATCTATTATAACCTTGGGAACCTCTTGCCTTGCTGTGCTGCTTCAAAGCACATTACTAACAGCACTGTCCTCCGTCAGCATTAGTAGCAAAATTTAAAAGCTAGTTTCAGCTTCTAGGTTTGACCTTCTTTGTGATTCAGTTTGGCTTTATATCATGGGAAGGGTCAAGAGCAGTTCCCCAAAAATTCTAGGAAAAAAAGCACTGTTGGAGAATTCATAACTGAATAAGGATAAAGCACAGCTTTTAAGCATTTGGGGTTGTTTCCTCCTCAAATGGACAATGCACACAAGGACACATACATACTCTCAAGGATGTATCATGTGGTAGTATAATGCTTTCAGAAACATTTCCAGGCCTTTTAACTGTAGCATTGGTGTCTGACTGCAGCTGATGCAAAACAAGACTCACCAAACTTTTATCAGCTCCAGAGCTCCAGGGAGAACCAGCATGAAATCGCCACCAATAAATATAATGACATCAGCAACTGCAATCTACATCCTAAAGGGTCCTTATCTCCTTTAGAACGCAACAAGAATTACTTTTGCTAGAGTAGCATAGTAATTGATTCAGAGTTTTTTCTATTGGTTCTCCCTCATCTCACACCCAAAAGATTAGCAATGACCCATCAAGAAGTTCCACAAGGGTAGCAGATCAAGCGTTGGATATTGCCACTTGAACTGGAATTCAGCTCTGCAAGAGCCCTAAGGCTGAAGGAATAAGGCTAAACTGATAAGTGAGGTATGAATTAAACAAGCAATCCTCCACTCAGCTTGCATCAAGCTTATTTCACCTAAGACCAGTACAAAGTATAGATAGGAAAAGTTTTAAATTACCTCATGGTCGCTTAAGCAAAAGTCTCTACCAAATAGAGAACTTCTAACACATTCTTTAAAGGTTATTCTATTTCTTTGTCATTCTTAGTAAGCAATAAGTAAAGTTTAGGGTTTATAAACAATTAATTCACCTACCCCATCCATTCGAGTAAAGCATTTGCCAAGAATTATTTTTGTCTCTAAAAAAAGTTGCCTGTTTTATAACCCCAGGAAGAAAAACAAAGATACATTTTGGCTGTGTGGTTTTGACTTCTGAAATAAGGCCATTATCTTAGTTTTCAAAATGTCTCTGTAGGCAGCTTCACATTCACAATGGTCTTTGGAAGGGAGGTTCTTTTATGTCTTCCTGGCACTAGTTCTTTTTCAACCCCTTCTAGTCAAAAAAAAAGTGGGGAAAAAAAAAATCCATCTTTTAGTCTACTGTTTTTATGCCTTAGATTACTGATAAGTGTGGAATGCAACTGTCAGAGATCATTTCACTGTCCTCGTTACAAAAATGAGAATTTTGAAAGTCCACCAAACATGTTCAGTGAAAGAAAAGAAAAAACAAAACCAAAAAACCACCACAAAGCAAAAGGAGCACTGAGAAAGTTTCCCCACTGAGTTAGTTTCCAGCTTCTTGAAATAAAAAAGAAATTATCCCTTTTTAAGAAGTAATGCTTCTGAGCGGGTGTTTTGGGAGATAACTTTGCTACAACAGAGAGTAACAGAAACCCTAAGGAGCTACAACTCCATTGCTTCAGCGCTTTTAATTCTTACGGAGTCATAGTGACAGAGAAAGAAGGGCACACTTAAGGGAAGGGACTGGGGTCATCTGAGATTGGTTGTTTGTGGAATTATGTTTCTTCAGTAAGGATGTGGGCATCCTATATGCAAGAAAACTTCCATAATTATTAGAATCATAGAATCAATAAGGCTGGAAAAGACCTTTAAGATCATCAAGCCCAACTGTAGCCCAACTACCATGACCACTAAACCATGTCCTGAAGCGCCATATCTACACACTTCTTGAACACCTCCAGGTATGGTGACTCCACCAACCCCTGGGCAGCCTGTTCCAAAGCCTCACCATTCTCTCCACAAAGAAATTTTTCCTAACGTCCAATATAAACCTCCCCTGGCACAACTTAAACCCATTTCCTCTTGTCCTATCGCTAGTTACTTGGGAGAAGAGTCCAACACCAGCCTCACTACAACCTTCTTTTGGGTAGTTGCAGAGAGTAGTAAGATCTCCCCTTAGCCTTCTCTTCTCCATACTAAACAACCCCAGCTCCAAACCCCTCACCAGCTTTGTTAGAGAGACCTAAGACCATTCACAGAATGAGGCTGTTTGTGCTCTCAGAACCAGCTATATGTAGGCTGTGCTTTTCAAGACAGATGAAGGAAGCTTGGAGCCTGAATCATATGGAGACCAATCTTGTTAACACAGGTTCCTTTGAAATAGCCTGGATTTCTTACAATAACACATTTCCATTCTCATCTTAGGTTCCATGTCTCCTGAATATACATGGCAGGAGGAGTACACACAGCCAGGACCGTGCATTTTTCAGTGCTCTCAGGGCTGGAAGTATATGACCCTGTCTAGCCAAGTCTAAGAGTTACCAACTTGTATATATATATATTCAGATACTAGGGTTTTTTCCTCCCTCTACTTTTCACCCACACAAGATTCCCCACGTAAGTTGAGCAATTATTGCCCAAAATGGCAATACGTGCTCTGCAATTATCATTAGAGTCAATTAAAGCCTCTGTGCAGTAGACAGCTTTGAATTGCTGTTTATACTCAAATCACCGAACAAGCTGCAAGTAATCCAAAGAGAAACATCAACCCAGTATCAGCAAGGATCTGATAATTTGATTTTGGTCATCACATATTTCTAATATTAAAATATTCATTTCCTCTGAATTTCTGATTTTCCCCCTTGGCACACTCTGCTAAGTTCTTGTCATCTGTGGCTCTTACTGTATTGATGCTTGGAAGTTTCAAGGGCACTGGGTCGAAAAGGAGACAATATGCCAAAAAATCTCATGTGTATAGGACAAAAAGGCCTTTCTGATGTTGAGACCATGGGCAACAGGTACCTGGGCAAGACACCTGAACCCCAGGAAGCCAGCCAGAATGGGAGAGGCACAAAGTCTGGCAAGTTTCACAGACCCAGCTGAAAAATTCCAAGGCTGGAATAATTTACCAGCACTTCCTAGACAGAAGAAAAGATGTAGTGTACCACAGTCCCTCCACATCTTCCCATCTGATGGTTCCAGGTATCACTTTTATAAGCCAACAAAATTTCAGTACACTTCCAACTTTTGACTGAGAAATTCAAAATCTATTCCAGTCTCATTGGGGGGAAAAAAAGAATAAATGAAAATACCTGCAGTGCACCACTTGAGAGCACTTACATATGTCTGCACTGGGGATTCAGTCTTGGCTCTCTGTTTTCTATTTTCAGCTCCTTCCCTCTCATTATCCCCAGAGAGCACACTTAAGTGCTCAGCAAAAAAACTCCTTCAAAGTTTCTCAGCAGCACAGCTATATCTAAATTAACCCTTCCTCTAATTCATGTTGATTAGCTCTATATAGATGCTGTGCTACCCAGACTATTCATTTTGTGCCACTCTTTCCCAAAGATATGCTGTTACCTTTCTTGTCTCTTGGTAAAGCAGCAGAAAAGTTACAGGCTGGTATGATGAGATTAAGAGCAATAATAAAGGAGGGTTCTGGCATGTACTTAAAATAACCTCTCACCTCATCCTGAGGCTTTCTGTAGTAGGGCACAAAAACAGAGCACTGAATTGTTCACAGAGGGATTGAGCACTGTTCTTTTAAGCCTGATGCAGGGAGGCTGTTTGGGGTGCTTGGCAGAAGCTGGAGCTCCAGACTGTGGGAAAACATCAGGAAGAGCTTTACCAGTACAAAACCAGGAGGGCAAAACAGAACATCCTGGCCAGAAAGGTCTGGCCAAGTCAGCCTGGGCAATTTCAACCACATAAGTTCCTCCTAGAACTTCACAGCAATCCCTGCACCAAGTCCCAGTAGCAACCCATTGCTTTAGAAATGTACAGCTGAGCAATAAACACACAAAGTTCACCCAGCTTTTTCAGCTTGATAAAAGAGGGGAAAAACTTTACAATAACTCCACTTCAGCCCTTAAGAGGACAAAACATTCAGATGTTCTCCTTGTCTCTATTAATTTCCTGCTGGGCTACATAGCTGATTTTCCAAGGAGAAGCCACAGTGAGTGACATCATAAATTAGTTTGTAAAAAGCACAAATAGGACATTACCTGGACACAGGAAAGCACTCCTCCAGAAAGATCAAGCCCCAGAGGCTGGTGAAAACACAATGGCAGATTTTAGGCCAGCAATAGGTAAGAGAGAGATTAGTAGAAAACTGACTAGATCAAAGTCCTCAAACATGGTTTAGTGACCACCATATCCAGGCACAGCCACTGAAACCTGAAGGCTGAATTCCACTTTAAAAGGAATCTTTTCTTCTTTTTTTCCCCTTGTGCCTTTAATCACAGGCAAAAGAAGAAAAGCTGTTGAAAGCCCTCTGACAGGTGTGAAGAAGATAAGCTAGAGGCAGATTGCAAAGACAACAGCATTTGGAAAAGAGCAGACTGGGGATTATCACCACAAATATGCATAAGCTCCATCCTGTAGAGCAGAGCATGTCATTATTAATAACACTACTTATCCCTCTTACAGCGTTTTGAGCTTTCAAAGTGCTATACAAATACTAATCACCAAGTGAAGGTGCCAGAGAATCCTTTCTATAGCCTGCTGATTGCACAGACTGAAAGCACAGTAAGTACAACACATACAACAGCCAACACAGGCCTAAACAATCACCATAGTTAATAATATTACAAAGAAGATTGTGTTCTAAAGGGAAAGAGATCGGTGCACATCCATTAGGAAACTGTTCTTACTTAGTGCTCTGGAGGAGGCAGCAGATGTAGAGGAATCAACAGATGCTGCTGGAAGGCAGATGGAGCACAGAGGTGAAATGGAAAGACCTACAGGAGATAAGGACAAATGTCCACAAAAGGAGACCTGGAATAACATTGCAGATGTACCAGGGAACAAAAGGTGAACCTAGGGCAAAGATTCAAGAGCAAAGTAATGTCATTACATCAGCCAAGAAGGAAGCAAGGGATCTTAACAATTTCACTGTATCAGGAACAGGGGAAATTCAAATAAGGGACTGGTAATTGGAAGGGCTGATCAGGACACAGGCTTGTTCCTTGCAATAGAAATGAGGAACAAATTACATTAATTTTAAGTAATGATGGGAAACTCTTGCCAAATTTAGTGAATACTCAAATCTGGTGAAAGCTCATATGAATTAATCCTGTCTAGTTCTTTAATACTTCTGCAGAAAGCACTGCTGGACAGCTCAAGTGCTCAACAGGATGCATAAAATGGCAAAGTGTGTAATTGTACAGAGTGATCCTTCCTACAGCAACAGAGAGAATAACCGAAATTTCCACTGCACAAGTGTCAATTACTGCAGTTACTGAACACCTCCCGGGAAGGATTCCAGAATCCCATTCAGCCTCTTCAGTGTCACTGTAGTTTTAAGTACAGGTGCTCTGCAACAGGATGAGCTCTGCCCTAAGTATCCACCTGAAACCAGTGCAATTAGAAATGCCCCAACCCCTACTACAAGCCTACTGCAAGACCTGGGTTTCTGACCTCAGCTTTTAGTAAAATCTAAATAGGAAATAAAAACTGTTTATTGGCAAACATATCTCCATTTCTGACGTGGCAAGGACACAGAGAACTACTGTTCTGTTCGCAAAACAAACTATACGAGCTGCTTCAAAGGCCCAGAACAGAAACTCAAGTGCACTTCTCAGGCAAATCCTATATGGCCCATTCACTTCCCTGCCAGATAATAGCTGTGTTGTCTCCAGGGCAACAGAGGAGGCAGACCTCAACAGTGTGTTAAATGAAATTATCTCATGAACATTAATTTCCTGGTTTACTGTTTCACCAGTTAAAACAGAAGATGCTACAGGCACCAGGGAGAAAAAAAAGATCCTCTGGTCCATTCTAAATCACAAAACATGTCCAGCAGTGAAGAAGAGGTCCCAAACCTTTTTCCCCCAGCCCTATAATATAGCACCTTGGTCTGCAGTGAGGAGAGATTGTGCTTCCTGCATTAGAAGTGCAGGAAGTACAGCTCACCATAAGACATCAAGATTTTCATAGCTGTTTAATGCCTCTCAATACTTTTTTATTTTTAATACTCAAGTGGTTTATTGAAGTAATTGGACTTGTAAAAGTTAATGGAGATTAAGTGTTCTTAATGTGTCCTATCTCAGGGACACCCAAATGAGAAAAACCTAAAGAGGTTTGTCATCCCTGGCTCCTTCTGAAAGTTTTTTACCATTTTCCCCCCTTTTCAGCTGAACAAACTAAGCAGAACCCTAGCAGGAAGGAGGAGAAAAGAAACTGATGGATGACAGAGAAGTAATCCTTTGGAGAAGCTGAAATCTCACTCCTTGTCATCTGTCTACTGTCAGGGCTTCAGACACATCCCACTAGTGTACATGGCCAAAAAATGGTACCTCCAAGATACCAAGTTTAAGTTTGGGTTGTCAAAACTCAGATTTCATTTGCTAACAAAGAACTTCCAGCTGACATTTTCTTCAATCACATTGCAGTTTGTATATAAAAGATTTGCTCCAGGGGTCCAAACCCAACATGCATCAATGTCTCTGGGAATGCTCACATGATTGCCAGCAGGATTTGATTACACTTCAGCTCCTTTTCCTGCCTCACACATGAAAATAACAACACAAGGCAGAACCAGCTCGCACTGTGAAGGAAAGTCAAAGCAAGCATCACAGGCAGCTGCCTCTCACATTCACTCTGTAGGAAGCCTGGTCCAAGGCTGCCACATTTTACCAAATAAGTATTTCTTCTTTTTCTGCTTTATCTCCTTTACTCAAGTGTCTGATCATAACTGCTGCCTTCAGTAATATGCTTGCTGTAGTTTTCATTCTTAAATCTGATAACATTCCCTGAATCCCTTCTCATCATGCAGCTGGCATCCACACATTTTGCTCTGTTTTCTCATGGATTGCAGAAATATACTTTATCCTTCCAAAATGCTAAACACTTCTCAGTAACAAACAGTAATAACACCAAATCCCTCCAGTGCCCTTGGATGTGTTTTGGATGTTTAAAACTCAAGGGAACAGCCATCAAGTGAGCTGATAATTCTGCTGTCAGTGTAGCCAATAAGAATTAGTGAAATTATCCTCCAAGAAATGTGTGCTACATAATATTATAAGTCAAAAAATAGGTTTCCTGATCGCATGGGAATGGATCTGAAATAAGAAACTGTCATCTGAAATCAATGCTATTTGAAAGATGTGGTGAACCAAATGCATTGCTGGAAACTGTGATAAAAGAGACACATAGGTGTGGCCAGTTGAGGCCACCTGACACCATGGGAGCATGGTGGGTTAATTTCCAGACTCCAGAGCATTTTAGAAAGTCTCTAGGGAGTAATAGTGCTGTTATGGCACTCCAAAAAGCTTGTGGCATTGGAAACCCAAAGAGGAGCTGGCTTGTACTGGTATCCCTCTGAACTGCAGCATGGGGCAGGAAGGACAAACAGCTGGTCCTAACCAAACATGAGTGAGTAACAGCTATTGCCACATGTAAGGATGAGCTCAGAAAACCTCCTACCTGCTCAGTAAGGGAATCCAGTAGCCTGTACTTGTGGTGGCAGGAGACACCAATGCTTCAGGAACAAATCTCTTCGGTGTGCTCATACTCCAAAAGGAAAGCCATCTATATTTTGTGCTTCCCCTCTGCCTGCTCCAATACGTACTGCATTAATGCCCCTGAAAGTCCAGAATGACACTGAAGACATCTAAAGAGCCTGCACATCAATTAAGATGTGAGCTGGGTACTTTTGGGCTCTCATTCCCTGATTTTCTAATCCAAGTAACTTGGTACAAAAGTCATGCTGATCAGGTGATACCACGACACAAAAGAAATTCAAACTCCTCAACCATCATCAAAAGCTTCAGGACTGATCTCTCAAACAACATCCAGTTTCAAGAACTATCTCAAAAAGCTGTAGCAGATACAAGCAGGGAAATTCTAATCTCCCACAACAAGGTGGACATGGCAGTGAGCCAGTGTGACTGAAATAAGATAAGGGCCATAGCAACTCATTAAAAGGCAAACCTCTTAAACAGGAAAACATTGTGCAGCACAATCCAACTTTAAATAAGTGATTTACCAGCTCCAAACAGACACAGACAAAGAAAAGGGCAATTTTTCACATTTTGTAGTAAACCTTAATCAGAGAAAAGCATAAAGAATTAGGAAACTGCACATGAAATGGCTGCATTTGTCCTCCGGATTTTCCAACAGCATTTCTATACAGCTGAGTGCTCCCATTACCCACCCAGGCTCAAAGCCTCCCAGACTCCAAGGCAGATTGATCTATTCCTCAATATCTCTCTCAATGCAAAGGCAGGAATCAAGCTCTAACTTTCAATTATTAAACAGTCATTAA
Source organism: Melanerpes formicivorus (assembly GCF_026170545.1). NCBI lineage: Eukaryota > Metazoa > Chordata > Aves > Piciformes > Picidae > Melanerpes > Melanerpes formicivorus. The sequence goes on along the minus strand of NW_027142373.1, from coordinate 8,550,479 downwards.
TTGTGATTTCTGCTGCCTTTCTGTTGCTTCCACTCCCATTGAAACCACTGACCTGAAGAAAGATTTTGTCCCTCCATCACAACTAATCAGTAATAACAGCTTGCAAACTTTTACAAAGCTGGTTAATATTGGAGTTTCTGACATCATTGGTGCATTGATGCTTAATCTGCAATGGAGGTGTGTGGTTTTTTTTTTCCAGAGTCCTTTTTTTCGTGCATTGTAATATTTTCCTAAACCTTTAGGTCTTGAATTAACATTATGGTGTGGAGGTTATTTTGTTTTTTCTTTTCATTCCTGTGGTAACCTTCTGTTGCATGGCTCTCTCCTGCATGTTTCATTAATGACGATAGAAAGTAACCACTTTCTTCCAGCTGAGATTCATCACAGCGAAACTAATCCTGTTTACTCTCAGAATCAAGTTTTCTTATTCCCCTGATGATGGTAGTTTACAGATACATTAAGTCCCAGCCTGAGCATTGTAGTTTTGCCACAATACAGGTGGCTCTGACCTTTATTTCAGAGATATCTGGCTCCAGAATGCTGAGTGCCCAAGGGCTCTCGTTGTGAATTGAAAGAGTCTTGTTGACTTGAATGGGAGGAGGAGTTTCCTCCAGAGATGCTCTGGAAAGAAAATCAGCTTGGACTGAAAAACAAATGGGGATTTCTTCTAGCTCGTTGCTTTATCAAATATTTTATTTTGATTTCCTTTATTTCTCTAAAGACTCATTTCTGGTTTTAATGAGGCTGTGGTTAAGGTGTATTATCTAATCGGGTTAAAGCCCATGTTCCCAGAAGGAGCTTCTAATCCACTAAGCCTCTCTGCCATCTAAACACTTCACTTTCCTTTTCAAACCTCCTCCTTAGCTCTGCCAGGTATTTTTGTTTGTTCTCCAGTCAGGTTAGGTCTTCGGTCTCTTTTCATTCTATTTTCTATGTCTTCTGTAATTCGATTTTTCCCCCCTTTCTTTTTGCTCCCGTTTATCTTCAAATATGACTTTGATCTACAATCCCTGGAGACTCCCTGCTAGGAGAACAAGGAGAATGTATTTGAAGTGTTACATTGTTCATTGCTGAGGTTGAATTGCTTGCTAATTAGAGAGCAGGATTATTGTATGGCTGAATTATCGTATGGCTGCTGGGGGATAACCATAAAGGTGGTGGATTTCTCTTTCACCTCTTATTCTGCAGCTCTACAGTAGTCACTGCTTTGATTGCCACATGGTTCTTCCTGTTCTAACCCATGTTCTGCAGGTCTCTCTGATCGCATTCAGAACTGGAGGAGCTCTGCTGGCTGATGAAAGTCCTTTTGCAATGACATGAGGGGTATTTAAATATAATTGCACTGTGGTTGTACAATTCCTTATGCTGCAGTACAATCCATCGTCTCTGGCTGGAATGCACACACTTTTTGTCTGGTTTTGGCTGCTCAAATGCTCTCCTTGTGCTCCACAATAAAATGTTAATGTGACAAAATATGAGAAATACAGATCACATGGAAAAGAATTAGGTATGAGATGATGATGAGTATTCCAATTCTGAGTGCTTTCAAACAGATTGCGACTCCAACTTCAGTGGCACAGCAATGGGGGTGTATTTGAAGATGAATTTGGGATATATTACAGAAAGATGCAGGTAGTAATTTATTTACATAAGTAGCTCTTTTCCTGAGGACTGGTGCCAGCAGCAGCCTGTGGTTGCCTCTTTCAATTTGCATAGGGGAGGAAGGAAAGAGAGGAGAAAGACTGATGTGATGTTATTGATAGGGAACCAATATCCTTCTGACAGCGAGGGCTTGTGAAGACTTGAGAATGTGCCATGTATTTTTAACATCATCACATCATCCCTGCATAAGCAGGGACCATTTTTGCTGTCAGTACTCCCTATGCAGTGAGAGCAAAGAGCAATTACAAACAGGAATCTTCTTAGCAAAAAGAGCTGTTATCTTCTGTGTATAATTCAGACAGTCGTAAATGCAGTTCCTCCTAACACTATAGGCTAGTTATCACCAATCAAATTCTCATCTAAATGTACAGATCTGATGCTTGGTCAAGGAATTTCCAGAGGGGGGGAAAAATTAAGTAGTAAAAAAGAAAAGTAAATACACACACATATGTGCACAGATGTACACGTGGACACACACACTATTCCTCCTTCTACACTGCTGGAAGCCTCTAAATGTATTTGAGTAGTTTCAGTAACCAAATCTAAGACACAGGGGTTATCTATTATGCTGTGAGAGAAGTACTCTTCCAGATTGACAGTCCCTCTGTGACTATGAATGCTTCTCTTGCACCTGTTTTCCACTGATAAGAGATAGGAGTAATACATTCTGCTAAGATTGCTTTTCCCTGACCAGGCAGTCATGCAAATGAAAGCCTTCAAGCTTCAATCTGCAATGCCAACTGCTGGGACACGTATAGTGAGCAGCAGTAAGAAAAAAGGAAGAGGAAAACTGGGGTGGAATGATGATTTACAAACAACCCAACCCTATCTTTCTGCAGAAACAATCAGGTAGATTAGATAAGTATGTTCCCTTCAGCAGCGTAAGCTTCAAAAGCTGCATGACTGTGGCTAGGAGAGTATCCAGACCCGCAGACCATTTTCCCCTTGGTTCTGTGAAGCCCAGGGGATGTGTGACCATCAGCACATGTTTCTCCAACATGTTTAGAAACAGATTTCCTTTTCTTTTCTTCTTCCCCTCCTTGAGGGTCTGGGTTATGCCCTGCGCTGGTCTGCTGCACTTGCTCTAACTTCAGGGTCTGATGAGGGGAGAGGTGGATGTGAGCCACCTCCAGAGGGAGAAAAGTATCTTTCGGTTTTACACCTTAATTTGTGTAGGTATTTCTGCAAATCCTCCTGGGCACCATCTATCTGAATGAGTGTCTTGTTCGTTTGACTGGTTGGCTTCCTGAGATGACTTTAAGAGTGGCTGCTTTACCAGAGTGTTCCTGTTGTCTCTCTGACCCCTCTATCCTCCTTTCTCTCACGCCGTGGAAATGACAGTGAAAAGGGCAGCTTCGTGCTTTGTGCTTTCCTTCTATTTTTTATAGCAGCTGTCTCATACAGAAAGCAGTGAGAATGGAAAGTTATTGATGACTATGATAGGATAATTAATCTGGCCAGGCTTTAAAGGAATTTTTGCTTGAGACTAAGATACACCCACAGACTATTTTCTTGGCCCTTTGTATTTGATTCATCTGCTAGATTGTTTTCTCTGTCTTTTGTCTACAAGGGTGTTTTGGTAAAAGCTCAGGCTTGCACAGATGAAAAATTTTCCATTCTTTGGAATATTGAAGTGCAAAGTATCATGGCAAAACTTTTGAAATGAAGGGAAAGGTCTATTGGAAAAAATAATAAATTCATAAGGCAGCAAAAGATACTGGCAACTGACAGCTGAGCTGATAGAAGAGCAGCTCTGCAAGTGTAATACTTATTCACAGTATGGCATCAAACCATGTCCTCACAGAGCACTACAGCTGTGTCTCATGAAACTTTGATTAGGAAAATAGCCCTGATAAGCAATCAAAGAATGACATTGTGGAGAAAGAAAGGAATCTTCTTAGTAATTTAGCTGAAATATTCACTTAGGAGGCTTCTGGTCAATTACTTCAATAACATACATTCTAGTTTTCTCCTGCCAGTAAGTAACTTGATGCAAAGTAGTAAGTAGCAGCTTCAGAGCAGCTGCTGCCCTCGAACACTGCATATAATGGAGGTGAGGTGGAGCCTTTCCAAAGAGTTGGAAAATGAAGCAGAGAGTCAGCAGCTAGTGATCTTCAGGTAGAGCTGTCTTTGAGGCTAAGAGTCTGATACCTGCCATTATTGAACATGTTGATTACTTGGTTATATAAGGAATTATCACACCCCTGCAACATGGCCTCATGTATTTGAGGATGTTTGGACCTGGCTGTGGAGTTACAAAAATGCTACAGACCCCATTATAATTTCTTCTGCCCCATATGGGACACAGTCTCAAGCTGTGCCAGGGGAAGTTTAGGCTCAAGGTGAGGAGAAAGTTCTTCACTGAGAGAGTCACTGGTCATTGGAATGGGCTGCCTGGGGAGGTGATGGAGTCACCATCCCTGGAGGTGTTCAAGAGGGGATTGGACGTGGCACTTGGTGCCATGGTCTAGTCATGAGGTCTGTGGTAAGAGGTTGGACTCGATGATCCTCGAGGTCTCTTCCAACCTTGGCGATACTGTGATATGTTGTGCACACTCACACTTACCCAGGAGAACAGGTGCTTTGGGAGGAGTCTAAACCTTTTACTAGCTGGTCAATGTGGCTTACCTCCAACAGAAGAGCAGTGAGATTGTAGGACTCAGCCCTCAATGGAGCTGTTGCATGGCACAATACGCTGGTTTTCTGGGCCCAGACGGATATTGCAGATTAATAAATGCTCAGCTTGTACCATCTCAGCAGGGTCTGCTCCTGTAAATCTAAGAAAGACAATTCAAGTTCCATATATATATATATATATATATACATCCCCTTATCCCTACAGAATATGGAGAAAAGAACTTCAAAGCATATCTTGAATGCTTACAAACTTGGGCTACTACAGACCAAATACAATTAGCCAACTAACAGCCTCTGTTCTTTTTACTCAGTCCTTCATGCCCTTCACACCATGTTTTGCTGCTACAGGACTGAAAGTGAAGAGAACCACAGACTCAGAAGGAGGAACAGTAGCTGGGGGGAAGCTCCAAGAGGATCTAAAGAACCAATGAGAGAGAGAGAATCATAGAACAGTTTAGATCAGAAGGGACCTCCAAAGGTCATCTAGTCCTATAGTCCAACCCCCCCCACAATGAGCAGAATCATCCTCCATTAGATCAGGTTGCCCAGAGCTCCGTCAAGCCTGACCTTGAATATCTCCAAGGATGGGGCCTCAACTACATTCTTGGGCAACCTGTTCCAGTGTCCCACTACCCTCATGGTGAAGAACTTGCTTTTGACACAAGCCACTCAGCAGAGCCCTGGGGTAATCAACAGCTTTATGAATGGAGCTGAGCTTTTCTTCTTCATTCTTCCTACTTAAAAGCAGCTGAGTTAGGGATTCAAATAAGGCCCATCTTTGTGCTGGGGTGGGGGGGAGGTAGTGGTGCTTGCTGATCAAATCTAAACATGACAGAAGTAACAATTCTCTATTTTTATTCTGGATCCTCTTACCAATGAGAACTGTGTATTCATCCTAATAGGCTCAACATCTTGCTGTTCTGGTTATTTAATGCACAAAATTGCTCACAGGAATGGGGCTTCATTTTCCTGCTCATTATCGCAGGGTTCCTCAGAAACACCAGGCTGCTGGCAGTGCTTTGGTTTTTGTTGTTACAAGACGATAAAGCACTGCATCACTTATTCTGAAAGAGAAACACACGGTCACAGAAACTGCTTTGGCCAAAAAGGCTGCCCAGAAAGCTGTCAGAAGCAACCTTTTGTTTCTTAATCTGCTCCAGGAAATGGGGAAGGGCGGGCAGAGTGATGAGCTTTCTGCTAATAAATAGATGAACATTCGCCTCTTCTCAGCAGAGAAGTCCTTCCCATCACCATGTGCAGCCCAGGGCGGCATGCTGGTCCCCAGCCTGGCTTGATTAACACCAACCCAACACCGTGGGTGCCTCACACTGTGATTAATTAGGCATATGCAGGTTGGACTCCTGGTACACACTTGAGAGGGCATTAGCTGACATCAGCTGTGACACACTCTGTTGGGTTTCTCTCTCCTGTTCTCAACAACTCAGCTATTAGGAATCAGAAGATGCTGTAATTGCTTAGGGCCCAATCAGAAGAAAAATTTCACTAGTTGCATAGATGCAGGATGTGCTCTTCATAAAAGCCAGGAGGAACAAAAAAAAAATCCTCAGGATTATTTAAGGAATATGTGAATGTTCCTCAGACACCTTCCCAAGTGGCATTTCTGACCAAGCTGTCTGATTCATAGACATTAAGATCATTAATTCCTTCCCAAAAAAGCTTCCCATAAATAGATAGCGCAGGAATTCAGGGTCATAAGGCTTTTCCTTGAAAGGCTGCAACAGGATTCTGTGGGCACCTGATTGCTTCTGCACAGGAGCAGGGGAGAGAAAAAGTAGGGTTTCATGTGACGGTGTCTCCATAGGAATGTGATTAGTAGGTAAAGCCTTGAGGCTGCCTGTTTGCACATGAGCAAAAATACATCAAAGGACTTTAGGTGCAGTCTCCAATCAAGGGGCTCCATGCTTCAGTTTCCTTCATTTCTAAACCAAAGCTAAATACAATTTTCTGCATTTAGAAAGTTTGCTGATACCCGTAACAGAAGAGGACTTAAACCTAAGAAAACAGCTTTAGAAGAGATGCCTCCTTGTGATTTTTTGTAGAGTATCAGGGGCTATTTCCTACTCCCAAAAAAATTGTCTCTCTGTAACTAGGTAAGACACCCGAGAAAGCTTGACAAACCAAGCTCATCTCCTCTGCAACATCTCCTGCTTTTCCATGCATGAAAATGTTATTTTCTGTGTTTCTTCTCTCTCTATTCCTGTTCTCTGAGCAGAGGGATGGGACTTCAGCAATTCTTTTGAATTTGTTAATTTCACTTTACTGTTCCACTCTGTGTAAGGGCTGGTGCAGTCACTTGGAGCTTCTAACCTCTCCTTCCTTGCTGCTGTGTCACACTGAGAGGGCACCACTCCCAGGCTTGCATTTTCTTATTCTTGCCTACCCCACACCACTGAGATTCTGCACTCATGCAGCAGCTCCCTGTAACCCTGCTTTTATTTCTGTTACTGATAAAAGTGAAATGTTCACAGTTTTACTTGGCCTATGCCCAGAAGCTGCAGCAGCTTTCTACATGAAGATGCCCAATGCGGTATGAGATCCATGGTGGATACTCTGGTTCCTTTCCCCTGCCCCTTTGAAACTACACTGCAAAACACTCCTGCTCACATTTGAAAGGCACCTGATTGCCCTTCACTATTCTGACTGCTTGTCCCTCCTAAATCCATAAGCAGAATTTCACAAAGCTTTAAAACCACATTAAGGCCCTTTATAAGGAGACATGCCATTTTAGGCTCTTAAGCTTTTTATTACCTATAATCTGCTCAAGTAATAAAGTCACACTGGTCCCTTAAAGGAGTTTAAATCATGAAAATGTAAGTCTTTAATAAGAGAAGCCAGGAAGCCAATTTGAATTATTAGAGTTGCTTTTTGGTTCACTCTTCAAAGCACAGCTGGAGACCCCAGCACCTGGACTCCTGCAGAGACTGACCTCAGACCCAGAGGGCAGCACAAGCACCCAGACCAAACCCTCAAAGATATCCAGTCCTTGGGAGTGGGCTGTATTTTAAAATATAAAGAATGGGGGTGGGGGGGAGGGAATTGAGTATAGCAAGGCAAATTCTCCACCCAGAATAACTCCTTTGACTCCAAAATTCTTGAGGTTTAGGCCCAGTTGGTAACAGAGCAGATCAGGGCTGGTCCCCTCATACCCCAGGGAGGTGGGAAAGGGAATGGGGAAACAAAGGTAAAACCCTGTGGGCTAAGATGATTTAACAGAACATGACAAAGCAAGGAGAAACGAGAGTGACAACAATTATACTAGCAAAATGAAACATAAACCAAGTGGTGTGCAACACAGTTGCTCACCAACAGGAGCCTGCCACCCAACAAGGCCCAGCCATGCCCTCGCTTTTCCCGCCAGTTTTCCCCCTTCACTATGACCTGGGCATGAGGGCACTATGGTATGGGCTGGTCCAGTCCAGTTCTATTGGCTGTGCCCCCACCCAGCTTCTGGTGACAACTAACCCCAGCCCAGCCCAACCCAGGACAAAAAACTAGACCTGGCTCACTGATATCTCCAATTCGTGTTTCCATTCACCCTTTACCCTCCCAAAACTTGGACAAATTATTCTCTCCAGCAGGTTGTCAAAAATTTTATTTCCTCTTGCCATCACTACTCCAAGTTTTAATAACTACCTCCGAGTTCCACATGGGAACAAGATGCATTTTTCTGAGGAACACAACAAATCAAGCAAAGCAATTAGCACCCACAGCAACACTCTACAAGGAATGCACTCCACACAACAAGAGGTCCTGCATCTCGTCTCTAATGGCCAGCCATGAACTTCAAGCTGCTATAAGTGGAGACCATCAGTAGTTAGCCAGCAGTATAAGCAGGAAAATTAATAGATTAATATAGTCATTGACCTGGAACTCAGAGTTAAGACCTAGCAGCAAAGTTTAAGATATTGGTAGCCTTGTCCTCAGCTTGTGCTGCAAAGCAATCATAAGTATCAGGTGGGAAATGGATTTAACTTATCTAATGGAAAAGAGAAGCCAAGCAGGGCAGAATCCTTGGTCCCACCACATCCTCACTCTGTATGTGCACATCATTAACAACACAGCTCCATAAGGACAGATGAAGCCAGTGGGATAATTGTCTGCCCACAACATTAATGGTCCGTTTCCAATGAAGTGCTGCCAGTTTTCAGCCACTTGACAACTGCCACACCATTCTCTGTGGGATTTATTGTTCTGCATCTATGAAGTCTCACCTAAGGAAGTGGACTGGCAAGAAGAATTCATGTTTTCAGCAGGTTATCAAGTTACTCGGGCATACAGGTGCCAGCATTATTGCAGCACACTGGAATTTCTAGCTCTCCTGCTAAGTTCAACCCTGGCTGGGTTTTGTCTTACTTTTGAGCTCAAGAACAGAGCTTGCCCAGAAAAGAGGTCTGACTTAACCAAAAGCTGCCCAGCTGCTCAGAGGCAAAGGGGAGAGTGGAGAACAACTCAGAACTATTATGGTAAAAGCTCTTCCAGTGGAAAGGAGAAATAGTCAAGCACCTAAACACAAATAAACAAAACAACCAAAAAAATCGACCAACCAGGGGGGAAAAAACAAACCTAACAAACAAAAACCCCAAACACACACCAACCCCACAAACACAAATCAAATCCCAGAAAAACCACCACACCTTTCTTCATTTTTCTTCATGACTGCTGCTTCAGAGTGAAATCCTGTAATAATCAAATACTTCTCTGTCCTTGACAGAAATAATATTTCTCTCTATCTTGTTTTGCCTGCTTGAAAAACAAGACAGGAAAGCAGCCAATGGACCTGGCATACCCGTTCCCTTCACCACCAGGACAGCTCTCTCTCATTGCATCGTTTACTTTGTGTGCATTACAACCACATCCAGATGTTGATGTAAGGTTGATGGATGTAACGTCACTGGAGACAAGGAATAACTGTGGGAGACCCCCTCACTCCTACGTGACCTGCTCCCATGAGCATTCCACAAGCTGCCCCCTCCAAAAACAGCATGGCACCAAGAACCCCTAAATGCTCCAATGGATGAAAAGAAGCTGCAGCCTTCAGTCCTGTCCTCTAAGTAAGAGAGGATCAAGGAACAAGCCCTGACACCAACCTGCTGCTTGGTTCTAACCCCTCCTATGGGAGACTCGTTTTGGGGAGACACAGGTCAGGACATCCAAAAAGGTACCTGCATGCAATAGACAACTGATTTGTGGTCAGATGTGTCTGCCAAATTAAACACACTGAGCACATGCATGGCTGATGAAGGTGGCTGACACTGTGAGGAGAAAGGCACAAGCCAGGTATGCTGATGGAGTTTTGGTGACTTCTGCTCAGGTTTTGGCTAAATCACTTCAGCATTTTGCTCCTCAGTAAAATGCCTCCATGAAGCCAGTGCCTTCTCACACAGGGAGACCATTAGGGGAAACGCAACAATCATTATGAGGCTGAATATGGCAGCATTTGGAAGCATGCAATTATTTTTTAAAGGCATATTTTTTTGAGGCTGAAATGGGATTTCAGAAACATTAGCGTGGAAAAAGAAAAGAGCCCCTGTATGCCACTATTTTATTCTACTTCCCAGCTTGAGGGATGCCAACATACCTCCCAAAAGTACTGCCCTGGCACATAGAGGTTTGCCTTTGCTACGGCGGGCTCTGCAAGCACTCCGTTAGGTCACACTCATCATACACGTTGTGCACACACACTGCAGCTTTTGTTTGCATAAAAAGGCTGGTGAAAGATGGAAACACATGTAAAGGCAGCACACTGCCACGTAAACCTTTGTGCTGGAAGCATTAACCCCAAGGCTTTTAGAGGCAAAGAAAAACCCAGGAGTTTCAGTCCAAGGGAACGCCCTGGGGCTCAGGTGGTCACTCAAAACCGCAAATAATGTCCAGCACAGTCCAAGGAGAGCAGACTGCAAAAGCAGCTTCTCCACAGGTCTCTGGCAGAACTGTTGAGGAAAAAGCTGGCAGAGTAGAATCTTTCCTGGCTAAGTCTTTGTCACTGCTGTTAACCCCCTTCAGCCTCAAGACACAAAGGTCACTTAAGTACTATTTCATAAAGAGAGAACCAAATGCCAAGCTGTGACATCGCTGGGATGCATTTGCCTTGAGGGTTTTGTGGGGTTTACTGTGAATTAGTACAGAATTGAATCCAAACTAAAAAGAGAAGATGCATCAAGCCCTGCTTTACTTTTAGCTGACTGAAGCAATCACCTCAGAACATTTTGCATCATTCTACAAGGGGGGGGTTTCTGTAAAATGAGGCTCTTTAATGAAGTACAGACATTTTGGTTCACTCATTTAATGCCTTTTTTTCTTTTTTTACCACTAAGAAATTCACTTCTGTTTAGAATTAACAGCTGAGCTACAGCCTTTGTCTAACCTTTATTATCCAATGTATTGGTTTCCATGCATTGGAGCCAGCCTTACTAACCAGCAGCAGCTCTGGAAGGCATGAGATCACAACAAATTTGGTCTTACCCAATGTAAGTTGCCTTTTACATCTGGTCCACAAACACTTTTCCTAGATTCAAGCACAGCCAATTTCACTGTCTGCAAAAAATGATTTCTGCTTCGTGCTGTCTCCACTCTGAGGCTGATCCTGCCCATATGCATATCTGCTGAGGAATGGAAGATTCCACGGCAACCCTCCCTGATGCTTCTTAGCACAAGGAGTAAAGTAGTGGAGCAAATTACTGTCCCTCAGACTAGATACACAGGTAGCTGATTTGGGATTTTTTGGTAAGAGAATAAGAAAAATTAAAGATTAGTGGCAGATACCCAATAGAAATGATCAACAGATGGTGTCTGCCCACCCTGAAGCACATTTTACAGCCTTAGTTTCAGGCTTCTCTAATGCAAGAATTTCATTAAGGAACCAGCAGTTTGTTTCAAAGTGCAACTAAGACATAAACTGGTCCAACTGCCTTATGTCAGATAACTATGACACTTTGCATTTTTGTGTGTTAAAACCAACCCTATTTAAAAGTCTCCATGCTAATCATTAATCAGGAAACAAACTGAATGAGAAGCCAAGCAGAGTGCAAGAAACCTCTCATCTTCCAGCAGCTCCCAGCCCCACGAGGGCACATAGGGAGGAAGCTACTGCTGCTGCAAAGTTAAAAACAGGAGAGCATCTGCTCTAGCTGATCTTCCAGAAACACTCACATTATATCCCTGTGGTTTGTAAGGAAAGGCTTGGTCACGCTTCACCTTGCTGAGGACTCTGAACAGACAATTCCTTCCCCACTAATTCCTTCTTGATAAAATACCTATCGAGGAATAGGCATAGCATAGAGAAGATGGTTCTTATTACAACACCACTGCTACATTTGATAAATGTATTACACCAAAGCAACACTGAAAAGCAAAGAGGCCTTTTTAAAAAGTAAACACCACCAACCCTCTTCACCACCTTCAAAAACTCAGGGAAAACACAAAGAACATTTGACTCCATAAAAGCATTCCACCATACATCTGCTGTAGAGCAAGTGGGCTTGGTTGCTTTGCTTTGAAACAGACATTTAAAGACATTTTGGAGTTGTCTTCATAGGAAACAAGGCATTCAGACCTGAAAGCGATGCTGATTTGGGCTCAGATGTTGTAGTCACTTATATTTACTCTTTCCAAACAGCTCCAATACTTTTGTTTGGTTGGTTTTTGGCTTTCTTAGCTGACTGTAAGTGGTCATCTCACAGGTCAGCATACAGTAAGTAGCACAGCATCAAGGGCTGGTGTCAACAGAGGTAGGGGTTACCATTAAGAACTTAAATTAGCTATGCAGAAGGGAAAAAAAATCACCAACACACATTACTTTTAAGTTTTTTTCAGCATCATTTTCCTTTCCTGTCCTAATGTCCATTTCACTAAGTCTCCACATGGTGCTTCCCCAGCAGCTGTATGGACACGCTGGTGTGATGCTAGTGCTACACGTTGGCCAGAACAGATAAGGTCCCTCTGCAGCTTGTATTGACTCAAGTAGCACAGGAAACATTGGAGATAAGCAGTGCTGAATTGAGTGGGCAGGGGACTGATCAACAGTGGGGCAAAAATTCCCAGAGGTCTCTGAATAGTCACAAATCACAGCAGAAAAGTGACTTTGAATAAAACCAAACCCAAACCAAACCGTTTGTAGCAAAATTGTTTGGATAGAAAAACTTCACAGCTGCTTCTCTAGCACTTGAGAATGCCCAAATGCACCAAAGACCCCCAGAAATCACAGAAGCCCCATGACAAGGGAATGAAAACAGTGAAAGATCTTCCTATGCTTGAGCCAACATTCACCAGAAGAAAAGCGATTTAATGCAAACAGGAGTGAACCACCACGACTTTGAGATTGTGAGGAGCTAAACCACAGCTACAGGGCTACAGAAGGAAAAGAGCAGAGGAAGGTGGTTTCTGGCAAAGCACCAGCCCCTCCCTCCATGCTGACACTCTCCAGTCCCAGAGACAGTGAGACAGGCAGACTCTGGAATTCCTCCTGGCTGCCCCACCCCAGCCTAAGCCACCCAGCTTAAGAGGTTTTAAGGCCAGAAAGGTGGTGTTTTCATGGAAACATAATTACTAGGCAATAGCAAACTTGCTGTTAAATCTTCCTGAAGGCAGCTGGAGAGGGTTCTTTCTCCTGCTTTGTCAGTAAAACACTAGCATCTTATTTCCAGTTATAGAAAGGCTTTAAGAGATTTGCCTTTCTGCAAAGAAAAGACTCTGGTTTGTCCAGAGTTGAAGGCAAATCTGCAGAGTAACTGCTCCTTGAGAGGTAGCAAAAAGATGTAGGAATGAGATGGCTAACAGAAGAAGAGTTGAAGTAACACTCATTTGGCAATCCCAGCAATTATATTCCTTCTTACCTGTGAGCTTCTTTCTTTCAGCCTCATGCTTGTTCCTTCCAGCCACACCCTTCTGCCATCACTGAAGCTGAAGTTATTAACATGAAGACTAATGCAGGGCACATTTTAAGTCCAAACTCCTGTAAACAGAATCCCTGGGCTTAGTTCCAGTGTTGATGATGTTGGTGAAGGTGAGTTTATTCTGCACAGCAAACACTCCATAGTAAGGGAAGGGAATTTCAAGGTTCCAAATCAACCCTATGAATAAAACATTCAGCATGAGTATTCATTCTTAAGGTTTGGTACAAGGAAATGGCACTCTGCCCGTATAACACACATGGCCATAAAGAAGTGACAATACTTACAGGTAATAAAATTCACTTGCTATTTGAGAACAGCTGCACAAAGCACTGTTTGAACTATTTCTCTCAAAGTGTTTTCCCTTCCATGGAAATAATTCTGCTTCTAATGATGACAGCTCTCTTCTAGACTACTGCATTTGAAGGCTTTGGGAGCTTGGTTTCTCTTTCAGCTTTCTCCCTCATCCACTAAACCAGCTGGAGCCCTACATGGGCATATAACAAACTAGGGTAGAGAAGTTCTGGCTTTTACCCTACACAACAGAGATGACTTCAGTGAGCACAAGCCCAAAGGAAGAGGGCCCATAGAGATGTAAGAAGTGCCAGCAGTTTTGAGGAAAACTCAATGGCTTGTGACCTGGATTGACTGGGATATAGAAGAGGCAACACAGAGCAACCTTGGATCCTCGAAATTCATCATGTTAAAGCCAACTCAGCCAAGGAGACCATTCTCCCATAGAAATACAGCAGCATATTTTGCAAGTCTGTACCACATCTAGCCTCCAAACATGCTTGGCACACTCAACACTTTTTAGGAAGGCTTGTCTTGACATTCAGCAAACCATCACAATGTTCTCCCAAGCTTCTCCCAGAGATTCATCTCCCTCTCTTCCCCAGTAAGAGAGTTTTTTCATTACACCATTTCTCCTGAGTTAACGATGACACTCAGTGGCCAGGAGGATTCTCTGCAGTCTCTACTCATGCTACAGCATCCAACAGCTCATTATCTTCTTTATATAAAGTAAAAGTCATCTGTGAGTTTCAGGATCTTAAAGGAGGGCCTGAAGTCTACAGAAAGATCACAGTAGGACAGGCTTAAGAAGGTGGTGCAAGAAAATCATAATGCTTTTTCCAGCAACCTGGGAAATATTTTCCATTAATCCACATCCAGGCTAGTAAAAAAATACAATAAAATTAAAAAGCAAACCAGAAGAGGCAAAGGAGCTCTAGATCAAATTATCAAACAGGCACATTCAGAGCATGTGTAGTCAAAGCAAATGACACTGCCAACACACAAACCCAAAACATAAGTGAAGATTCAGGTATTCATAATGTAAAACTTTTGTTCTGATATCTTCTCCCACCTCCAAGGATGGATGCAAAACAACTGCATAAAGTACAGCTTGAAAGTCCACCTCTGGAGCTTCGTCCTGTGGCTTTCTTGACACAACAAATGTTTTTCAGCATTTCAGTTCTGGGAAGTTGGAGCATGATGGAGAACAGGAGGAGGATCAGAAGAAAACACTGTTATTCATCACTTGTCCATGCACAATTTGAGCCCATTTCCAAACAGCACTTAATCAGAAAGTTTGAAGGCTTCCTATGCATCTCTCCAGCAAAACAGATCACACTGGTATGATGCCTCTCAGCTTTGACCTAGGCACAATACTACTCTTTCAGTAAACTAAACATTTCATTTACAGCATTCCCATGCTGAAAAACAAGTCATTAGGTATCACCCTTCTGCCACTGTAACACCAGGTATTTCCTAGAGTCTGTTTCTCTCGGTAATTCTTCTCTTCCCTAAAATGCTGTGCTTATTATTTTTCAGGATCAGTTTGACTTTTGAGTTTTTTTGGGCTATCGATTCTGGACTGTAGCTTAGACAGATGCACAAAAAAGCCCAGGAATTGTTCTTTCAAATCATTTTACAATGCGTACATCACATGCAATTTGCAAGACTGACAGAATCTCAAAACATGTATTTTACTCCTTCTACAAATAACAGTTTTGCTCATTTAAGATTGCTCCCTTCTCTCACCACAGAGGAAAAAGGTTTCCATCCTATTTATTTGCAAAGGGAATTCATTTAAGTGTTACACAAGGGTTTGGGTTCTCTCTTATCATTGTGGCATAGCTGTGCTTTCCATCGTTCCAGAGAATGCAGCACTAAGACATACCTCATTATTAAGCATTATTACAGCTGCTGAGTCAAGCACTCAAAAGAGGAAAAGCAAGACTTCGAGGCTGGCTCCCAGCACATATACATTAGGATACTAACTTCATAGGAAGATCGGCCTTTGAGTGTGCTGAATTTTTTATGCTCAGAACCACACTCACTGAGCATAATTTACACACCCTCAAGGTGTCCCTGGTGATGCTCATATCTCCCCACAGCCTACAAACAGGTTTGGGGACTAACCTGACTGTACTTAGTATTTGTGAATGTCCACCACAGACTACTGCTGAAGGAACATTAGCAAGTAAGACACGAGAATATCAAACAGAGCACTCAACATAAGGACCACATCACTGAAAACCATTTGTGAATGCCATCTTTTAAACAACTTCCCCAGCATCACAACAGAAGCCAGAAGTTGGAGGGGAACTGAACCAGCATGGGAGCTCCATGCAACAAAACACCATTGAGTCACTATGCAGGGACATTCAATGTGCCACCCAGCCTATGATAAGAGCTACAAAGCACTCAGATACAGTTAAGGACAGAATTTTAGGGGCATTAATGGCTGAGGTTGAAGAAGTCTCATCTAGGTTGCAGACACTCAGAATAAGCTAAGGCAGTTCAGCACTGACAGGCAAATTGCATGCCCTTAGAGTCATTGAGCCTTTCCTGGGGCTAAAGGTAATTTTTAATTAGCTACAGCTCTTTAACATGAATAGCAGCCTAGAAAATAGCCTCCTTAATCCTTGCCCTTCCTCCTCTTTTACCATTCTAATGATGGAAAGGCAAATTAAAATGCTGCAGTGTAAAGAGGCATGAGAGAAACAGAGGATTCTACCTCCCATAAAATATTAATCAGAATCAGTGACTAAAGAAAAATATTTCTGGTTATTTCACAGGCTTGAAATTGACTCTAGCTGCCAAAATAAGAGAACTCAATTTTGCACATCTCCAACACATTCACATAAATCCCTGACAGATCAATCAGCGAAGAAAGCCAGCAAAGTGACCCCAAGCATGACTTCTGCCCAAAGTACTCAGCTTCCCTAGTAAGATTCCTTCAGGTTTAACACCAGTCAGGAATTCAGCTTAGGAAGGAACTGAGCTTTTAACAAGGATCCAGTGATAAAGGTGCAGCACACAGAAGCCTCCTGCCTCAGTTGTACAGGACATATTAGCCAAGCAGGCCACTTTATTTACATGGCAGGTGCCAAGCCTTTAATTGCATAGCAAGGCCATGTTATCCAGGTAACTACAGGCTACCTGCCACCTAATTATGCCTTCTCTTTCCTCCCTTCTCAAGCCTACAGCTGCTACATAACAGTGATCACACTCTCACTTTATTCAAACAATCTATAATAAATACACAGTTAACCAAGTTGTCTCTTTAGCAAATAGCAGCTGCTGTTAATATTAATGGCAACTACATGTGCATATAGCTGAGAAAATTAGTGAGTATGGCATTTGCTTACTAAGACCTTGGAGGCTGTTGGAAAACAACTGGAGGGTGGCAAGAACTTAAACTTAGCTTAGGTAAACCAGCAAATGGCTGGCTCAGGTTCAGAAGGCTCTTGACCCATGGAGTTTTCTTTAAAAACAACATCAGATACCCCCAATAGCAAGGGGGTCCCACAGAGCCGAAGCACTATCCATGGGGCAGCCTGCATGGGCTTCAGACACTGCTTTAATAAACTTCCAGGCTATGGGGCACTTCACATTTACACTTCCCCTTCTCTACCTCCTCGGATTTTAGCACAGCACTGTTGCATTTTACTTTTTAAAAGCTGAAATACCATTTCATGCCACCTTAGTATGTGACTTCATTGCTTTGTCAAAAATAACAATAATATAAATTGCTATGTTCCTTTGCCTTTGTCATATATAGGAAGGGGAGCTTTGGTTAAACAATACTGAGAGATGAAAACAACAACAATCCAGCATCTGCTGCAGGGCCAACCACACAGCCACGTCATGTCCCCTCACCGCTCTGTGATGTTTTGTCATTTCATTTATTCAGACAGGCAGAAAGCACAAGGCATAGCTGGTGCAGCACCTTGAGCAGACAAAACCCACAGCACCCCTCGGGCGAGCTGCCCCTGGCTGCCGGTACATCAGCGCTCGCTCCCTGAGCATCTGACCAGAGCATCCCACAAAGTCTTCTTGTTGTTAATGGTAGAATGAATTTGGAAGCAACATACTTTCAAATTAATTCAAGGGTTATGAAATGCACACTAGCAAAAATTAGTTTTTTGATTAGGGCAGTAGTTGCTCCATAACTGGCCAAGACCTCAGTTTCAACATCAATGCGGTCAACCTTCAAGGTAGTCTTCAACCCTCAAGGTATTCTTCAACCTTCAAGGAATACTCCAAGGTATTCAGTCTTTGACCTCTGTCTGTTCTTTTTTTTTCCCCTCTACATCACACAACTCTCATGCTACACTGAGATACATAACCCAAATAACACCACCTGTGTCTTTACCATCAATTGGCAAGGGATGAGCAAGGGGCACCCACTCTGCCTCATGTACATCCCCTGCCCTTGACTCTCCAAGGGCCAAGTTCAGCAGCACCTGCATGGCAGCAGGAAGCCCAAACCAGCTCTGTGTTTACAAACCTACATCAGTCATCTGGGGAAGGATCTCCAAGAGTTAAATGTCACGATGAAAAATTTATTATTCATCCAAAAGAGATCAGGCTTACTCAAGTCAGGACACCTCATCCTTGAATTCCCTCCAGGCAAGATCAGCAGCAAATGACACAGTATCATGCTTTATAAAGGTCACATAACAGGGCCAAAACAGATCCTGCCTTCACTAATGATAAGGGACAAGGAGCTGTTGTGCTCATCTGCTTTGGCTTCCCATGTTACCCCAGCCAGGGAGCTCATCAGGAGTCACTCTGGGTTGAAATTGTCAGGAATCATCCCTTTACTACCCTGAAAAACATGTTTTTCCAAGCTGCTTTCCCTTGGAAAATATTGTTTTATTCATACAGATTAAACATTCTCTTTTGCATCCCTCTGGAGAGTTTCAAAAAGCAGTACCTAAAACTAATTTCCAAAAAGCTGATGGGAGAGAGAAGAATGAGTCAGGGCTTTTTAATCATGTCCTGGCTAGAGAGACCAAAAATGAGCTACAGGAGCATCTGCAGCTTTAGGATATGCCTCTGCAGTTGCAGATTAGAAAGGTTTAACTAGAGGTATAGATATGAAGGGGGAAACCTGCAGTCTCTCTGGGTAAGCAGGACCCAACCAGGAACAAGCCAGGGTGGACCTCTATTAACTCATTATGTGAAACAACACTCCCAGCTACTGGAGAGAACGCAGTAAAAGGATTTCTCTCCCTACCCCATGGGTTCATCTTCCCAGTACTGCAGAAACTATTGCATTTTATTATTTTATTTTTTCCCCCCCTTAAGTCTACCCAATAAGCTGTTTTAAGTGTATTCCCATTAAATCTTTAAATAATAGCTTCAGGGGCTTTAGCTGCTACAGTGTGGCCAGCAGGAGCAGGGAGGTCATTCTGCCCCTGTACACTGCACTGGTTAGGCCACACCTCGAGTACTGTGTCCAGTTCTGGGCCCCTCAGTTTAGGAAGGATGTTGACTTGCTGGAACGAGTCCAGAGAAGAGCAACGAAGTTGGTGAGGGGTTTGGAACACAAGCCCTATGAGGAAAGACTGAGGGAGCTGGAGTTGCTCAGCCTGGAGAAGAGGAGACTCAGGGGTGACCTTATCACTCTCTACAACTACCTGAAGGGAGGTTGTAGACAGGCGGATGATGGTCTCTTCTCCCAGGCAGCCAGTACCAGAACAAGAGGACACAGTCTCAGGCTGCGCCAGGGAAGGTTCAGGTTGGATGTTAGGAAGAAGTTCTATACAGAAAGAGTGATTGCCCATTGGAATGGGCTGCCCGGGGAGGTGGTGGAGTCGCCGTCATTGAAGGTGTTCAGGAGGAGACTTGATGGGGTGCTTGGTGCCATGGGTTAGCTGTTTGGGTGGGTTGGACACAATGATCTTGAAGGTCTCTTCCAACCTGGTTTGGTTTATTCTAATAAAGGTTTATTCTAATAAAGTTTTATGCACTGTGTATGCTGTTGCCCTGCACAGCATAAGAACCTTCTGTGGTTCTAGTATGTTCATATATATATGCACCCAAACTCCTCAACACTTCTGCATACTAAAAGACTCACCAAAAAGTTAGTTTCCTATTACGAAAAGTAGTGGAGGTTCTGAATTGCATGTGCAGAATTTTAAAGCCAGTGCTACTTTTTTATTGTGCTTAAGAAGTGGTGTGTGTTTCTAAATGAAAACCACAGGGAAATGGTGAAATGGATATTTTTTTTTTTCCCCCTTCTTTTCTTTTCCTTAGGGTCAGAAACCAATCATAATGACATCCTTTATATTTATAAATGCACATGACTCATTCAGGCATCTTTGGTGAAGTGGTGAATTTCTTTCCTGTAATTTAATAGCTGAATAGTCACCAAACCTCCATCATTGATATTCACAGTGAGAAACTGGAGAGATTTGACAGAAATCTACTTGCCTTTGACATTTCTCCCAGCTCTAAATGGTGAGTTTGCATTCCACGGGACTGTTTGTCCCTGGAAAATGCAGCCCCAGCTCAATTTCATATATCAGTTTGTCTAGAACAAACAGTTTGTACTTACAAACAACATCTTAATTGACTAAATGAAAAAAGCAGAACATTTGCTCCACATAACAAATGGCTTTGTATTTTCTAGGTCTCCTGCCACATTTCCAACCGTATACATTAGATAAGAATAAATCCTTGAACACATCAATAAATCCTGCCTGCCAAAGCCCTGCAGTTAGAGTTTTCATGCCTGGATCTCTACCCAGGTAGCAATGAAACCTGACATTTTTTCTGGCATGAAGTGAAGAGTGAGTGTCTAGACAGATGCATGCTGTGAATCAGATTGCTGTCACTTGACTCGTGGGACTCTCCAAACTGAGTTATGATCTATTGCAGATCTTTGGCTCCTTGCATATTCCTTAACTCTTTAATATCTTTCTCATGCAAGCCATAGCATGAAGCATATTACTGTATTAATACTTCAAATATCTTTAATGCTCTAGGCAAGGCTCTTAAAATTTTCTTTGATTCAAAATGTTCAGACTGTGAATAACTTTCCAGTGATGAGGGCAAAATTGCCTCTCTCACCATACCAGAAATCCTAAGCAACTCTTATTTATTCATCTCCCAGCAAAAGTCAAAGATGCTTGAATTAATTTTGAAGGTTTTTGTTAGGGATTAAGAGAACATACAAAGCATTGTTATGAAGCAGTAAAACCAATTACATTTCAACAGCCTGGAAAACTAATTTCAGATTTCTAGCAACAAAACCCAAAATATTTACTCCTGAAGATGCCATTCTCAGCCCTGACCTGGCCTCTTCACACTGAAACAAGGGATGGGAGCATTTAATTATGCACTTTCAAAGTGAAAAACAGTGCTGAAGAGAAGTTCCAAGCAATCAGGCATGTGAACTGAACACTCTCATCCAAAATGGGGTACAGCCACCTCATTCCCCAGAACATGATGTAGTTGAGCCCCAACATTAGTAACACCTCCTGCAACTGAGATCCCTCTCAGTTTTAGTTTGAAACTGTTCAAGGCAAGAAGAAAGTCTTTCCACAGTCTGAGTTATGTAACTATTTTGTTTTCTATCAAGAAATTACACTTAAATTGGATTTCCTTGCACACAAGTGTTTTCTCTCCCTTGTCTGGCATTTTTCAGACAATACTGTGATGCTCAGCTGGACTGGGACTGGTCAAGAAGAGGTCTCCAGCAAAGCCATGCAAGCTTCCTCCACTATGACCACCTGCCTCTCCCTGACCTATGCAGGATACCAGCTGAGACACAGCAAGTTACCCCCAAAGCCCTCAGTCCCCAGGGCAGGGGACTGCCCAGGAGACAAACTTGCACCAGTGATGGAAAGCATCCTTGGGGCCACCTAACAGCAACTGGAGATGGCTTAACAGAACCAGACCAGGGACAGAGCCAAGTATGAAGAATCATAGGTTGGACTCGATGATCCTCGAGGTCCTTTCCAACCTAAGTGATACTGTGAATTCTTGCTTCTTCCCTAAACATTGTACCTTGGTTTAATCTGCAATGCCCTCCTGATGTCCAGATTAATACTGCAAGATTGACACAGAACCCTCTGTTTCCTGACACTCTCAGCTCAGTTTTTATACACACACATGTAATGCACACTCCAACCACTTTCCCATCCTCTCTGGTATGTCAAACTTCCATATAATTTACTAACCAGTTTAGAGCACAGCCTCCAAGAGCCTAGTCTTGTGTTTATGTTGAGGCACCAAAGCTGCCAAATCCACAGAGGACTGCAGTGTCCAAACTAGCAGATATTTTGGCAGAGTATAGAACTACATGTGATGTATCCAGCACAAAAGCAAAAGCTCTAGCAGCTTTGCCTGATCTTTTTGGAATGGAACAGGAGGTGTTTTTCTTAAGTGCAAAGTACTTAATATTGCAACAGCCGCTAAACTCATTAAACCAGCTCAGACAATGATCACATCATTACCATAATTCCCTTTAAAGCACTTGCCTCTTAACAGGACCAACACAACACAATCATTAGAACATTTTTCTGGCAGCCAGCACCCTTATTTGTTGTGAGGGCGAGAAGTGAATTGAAGCTTCCTCATTTTTCTTTGAATAACGCCTCAATTAGAAAATCAATGGCTTTATTCAGGTTGCCACAGTGTATCGATGTCCCAGTTTTTCTACTGAAGACCACAGAAACTTCACTGGACTTCAAAAGCTGAGCAAACCCGGCTCCTTCCTTAGGAACCAACACCAGTATGTACTTTATTAACCACCTCTGTCCTATTTAAAATAAGATTAATGTTGCTTAGGACTCGTGGGTGCCTTGCAAATGCAGTAAGAGAACACTAGCATGGTTTCTATGGAATGCAAGTGCAGCATCTGTGAAGAGAATCCCTTGTCACATCTCAGGAATCTATGTGCCTGCAGGAAAGCAGAGTATTCCCTGAAGAGCAGCATACAGGGGATACAGATTGGAAACCCCCCCACTATATAGCACTGAGTAGAAGTGCCAGGAAGCCTTGCATCCCACCCAGCCCCTGAGGGAGAAAATGCTGTGAAGGTGATGAAAGAAACAAATCTTTCCTGACAGCCTGACAGCAGGCTAAAGCCACCCAAATCTGAAAATGACTGTCAGAGAGCAGGCTGCAGATCAGGCATCCAATATCAGCTGAACCTTGCATGCATTTCTGAGCTGAAAAGATGCTAAGCAACACTTCTCCCATTAAGGATTGTGTGCTCTCATATTTTAAAGCTGACAGGTGAAGGATATAGATAGGATAACCTCATGTCAATGGGATAAGTGGTTTTCCACATATTAACACCTTGTCCCCCTATTCACCATTTCCTGCAATTCATTAACTACAGAACATCAAATGAAACCTCAAGGCAGAAGGTTTTAAACAAAGGCATGGAAATACTTTATGCCCACAGCTGTGTAATTAAACTGGGGGCAGCCTGAGCCAGCACCATGTGGCCACATCTCCCACTTTCTGATGATCACTGTACAGTCATTTTTATCTTTCTTACTCTTGAAGATGCACACAAAGAGCTCATTATAAGCTTGATGTGATTTCTTCAAGATACTGTAGCAATAAACCCCAGAATAGCATGAACTTATTAATATGACAGCTCCCAATTTTCATTCTGCATGATGTTAGAGATTTTTGTTTCCTCCCAGCCAAGAGTCAGGGCAAGAATTGAAGACTACAGCTAAAGATGACATGGATCAAATCAGCTCACGTAACCACAGGCCAACAAAAAGCTGTCAAGCTGCCCTGTGCATAGCTGTAACACACATCCTAGGAGTTGCAGGAATGCCTGTGGGCAGGTGTTTTTGAGTATCATCAGGAGCTAGAGCAAGTTTTTAATCACCTGTACACAGATGATTCTGCTGCTCTATTTCACTCCAGTGAGACCTCACCTGCAGTGCTGGGGCCAGTTCTGGAGTTCTCAGCAGAAGGAGGACACGGACCTTTCCAGAGGAGGCCACAACAATGATGCAAGAGCTGGAAGCCCTCTCTGCTGTGAGGTCAGGCTGAGAAAGTTGGGGTCGTTTCAGCCTGGAGAAGAGAAGGCTCCAGGAAGACCTTCCTGTGGCCTCTCAGTGCTTAAAGGGGTCAGACAGAAAGCTGGGGACAGACTTTTTAGCAGGGGCTTTTGCAACAGGACAAGGGGTGATGGTTTGAAACTAAGAGAGGCAGATTTTGACTAGAAAGACGGAAGACACTTTTTACACTGAGGGTGATGAAACACTGACCCAGGTTGCCCAGAGAGGTGGCAGAGACCCCATCCCTAGAACCATTATAGTTAACCTGACCTAGTTGCAGACGTGCCACTCACTGCACAGGCTTTGACTAGATAGCCTTTAAAGGTCCTTGCAAACTCAAACCATTCAGTGGCTCCATGCACGATCCTTTCTCTCCTCTGATTTCAGACCACTGGAGATTGGATTCAGGATGACTCAGAAAACCCAAGCAATATCATGTGGAGAAATGCAATTGGTGAGCTAAGCAGGCTCAGGAGCAGCATGAGTGAAGGGCTAAGGAAAAAACGCAGTCCTGAAATCAAGAGAAGAGCCTGAGTAGAAAACACCATTAAAAATGGGGAGGAGGGGAGAAGTGTTTTCTGGAGAATAAAGTTTAGAGTAAACAGGTATTTACAATGGACCTGTGAGTCCTAGCTGAAAGCATTTGCACAGGATGATGCTGCAGCTGCTGTGTCAGGGCTCTCCTGTGTCAGATCCCTCCTTACTGCACAATGGAGAAGCCAAAGAGTAGCTGGTCCTTACCTAGTGCCAGGCAGTGCTTTATGCCTTCTGCTGCAAGAAACTCCTACTGAAGTTCTTCCACAGCTGGGCTATCAATAACACCCCCATCCTTTGTAGATTTCTGGACTCACACTCTCTAACCCTCCTCTAACTGGGTGTTCTTCAACTGCTGCCTATTTTTATACCATCAGTTTCTGAAGTTTTTCTTTGCTTTAGCTGAAATTGGCCAAGGCACTCAAAATTTACAGGGAGAACTGTCAGAAAGGCTGATGTGCAGAGAATGTAATCGTAAGAGGTTCATTTTCTAATGAAAAAAATCCAAAAGTATGTCATTTTTTGGCAGTTTCTGGATGTGTCACTGTAAGGAGGAGATGCACAATTAATGATCACAACACTTTGATGTTCTACACTCTGGTTCTTTTCCTTCTGGGTTTTAAGTCTGGGAAGCTTCAGACAGGGAAAGGGAAAACTGTGGTAACAAGTGATCTGTCCTGGGTGTGCTGCCTCCTGCCTCTGCCAGCAGCCTGGGAGCATCTGCTGCCAGAGGATTAGAGAATTAACAAATAATGATTTTAAGCAAATTAAACATCATGACACTCCCAGGCACATCCATGGTGGTGACCACATAGGGTACTAGCTCACCTATGTGTTCCACTGTGCAATGACAGTGTAGAGATCTCTGCAGACCCTCTAAAGAACGAGCATAGACTTTTGTCCATGAAAATGTGCATTGTATTTCTCTGCAAGATTTGTAAGGAGCTATAACCTCAACAGGATCACATTTCTCAGCAGCTGGCATCCTCCTTTGCTGACAGGGAAAAACAAATCAGTGCTAACATTTTGTTGCTGAAACACAGCTTCTTTTGTCATCACATTTTTACTCACCAGCACATAGTATCAGCCTGGAGGTGGCAGCTTTAATTTCCTGCTAGTGCAAACACATGGCTCCATTCCAAGCCCACAACTTGTCTACCACTGTAACATGTGAAGTGTCATATGCTTCCATTTCAATTAAATAAACAGTCCAGATGCTTGTTTTCAAGAGCCATGGACAATGAGCTAAGTTCTCAGATTTGTCATGCTGAGGGGTGAAATCCAACAGGTGATTTTACAAGTTCCTTTTTATTGCTCTCTTTTTAAGACACATGACAGGTAGAAAGAAAACTGAACTGAAACAAAATTCAGGATATTTCATAGAATAGTAGAATGGAACCCTAGAATGGCTTGAGTTGGAAGGGACCTTAAAGATCATCTAGTTCCAACTCCCCTGCCATGTGCAGGGACACCTTCCACTAGGTCAGCTTGCTCAAAGCCTCATCCAGCCTGGTCTTAAACACTTTGAGGCATCCACAACTTCCTTGCTAAACTGCTGCATCAACACATCTCTCCATGTGCTGCTGCCTCCACTGCACCAGAACTGCAGGTCCTGTATTTTAACTGTAATAGACAAAATATGCCCTATATTCATCAGCCCTGTAGAACTAACTTGTAGCGATGGATGCCAGCAGCTCTTCACTGCACTGACCAGGAATTGACACTTTTTCTCCATAAGAGGAGCTCACAGTGCTGAAGGTTATATTTTTTAAACCAATTTGCTGAAATACTAGACATTTTTTGCAAGCATCATCCACATAATGACCTGACACCTCAAAGCCTGGTCTAGTAGTGCAGACAGAGAGCGCAAAGATAAGGTCAGGGTGGACAAGATCATCTCCTGCTGAAAATAAAGGGGAAGCCATGATTCTGCTCAAGTTGCTTTTGTACTTGCAGACATTATCTCCTGCTTTTCCCATGACACTCAGGTGCTGTCTGCAAGGACAGGTGGCCAGGACCAGTTTTCACTCACTACCGGCTGCTGCTTGGTGGGCTGTACCAACCAGGAAGTTGTCCTTCCTCTGCTATCCTTTCTCCAGCATCACCAGCACAGTGCCAGCCAGTGGGATGGCATCTGCCTTGAGTTTTGGGAGATACTTCAAAGGCTGCAATTAAAAATGGGTTGGCATGAAGCTTTTTGCACCACCTAGAAGTTTGAAGTTTGTAACCAGCCCCACCAGAAAGCTTTCTGCTGTGCTAAAGCAGGCATCTCCCTCTTGGTGCTGCTCAGGGGCTTTTCCTGTTTTTAAATTTGCTAGGCATGGACTGCAGGAGGGAGCACAAGATCATTGCAGAAAGGCTCTTTGGTTCTGCCTTTGTACATCGTGCAACACTTTGCAGTCCTTGTTTGTGACACGGCCTCCAAATTGTATGGTGACGCAGGGACCACAACTTAAAAGATACCTTCATAACCACACTTCAGGCTCTTGCCTGGCCTTCAGCAACATAGCACTGGGACAAAACCTCCTATTTTCTCTCTCTCAGTATTGTTTTGTGCAAAACAAATTATGTCACTACAGAAGAGGAACTATTCCTGCTCACGTATCAAAAGGCAGTGGGTGCACTGAGGTGAAGGACTTTCCACACCGTGGTGCTACGCACAACTCCTCTGTGCCTACAGCTTCTCAGAAACATCACTCCAGCAACCCAGAATACATTAAAAAAACTTAAAAGGAAAAAAAAGAGGGCAACAGTTAATGTTCTTCCTAAAGATCTACATAAAAGTGGAAAGATCTGGAAGGCTGAGGGGTTTCGATCAGACCTCACACTGGAGAGACAGGAGCAAAAGGAGCTATGATAGGATTATCCTATTACCAAGGAATTACCCTTTTTCTTTCCTCCTGGAAGCCTCTCCAAGAGTTCAAGCAGTCAAAGAAGTAAACATTTTGTCCTCAAAGAAGGATGAAGTTAAGTTTAATCAGTAAAGGACTTCACTGTGGATTGATTCTAACTATCGATTTTCAACAGTTAAAATCTATTTCTTTGGAGATCTGCATGCAGCCTATTTAAACCAGTTTCTCCCTCCATTAATTAACACAGCTCACAGGGACAGAACAATACCACTGGGAAGGGTCTGCAAACTGCAGATTTGGACTTGTTCTGCTGAGTTTGTAAATCTGCCAGAGACTGGCCATTGCGAGGAGCAACATGGACAATCTTTCATACATCCATCAAACAATCCAGTTTTGTAATCAGCTGCTCTGTGTTAGTCTGTTCACCTGTTGTGCTGTTCACAAACATGAAGGACACAGTGTTTAAGTGTCACTTCATCTGCTGCCACTCATTCACCTTCAGAATCATTTCCCATCTTCTGACAGATCCCACCACCTCTCTCATCACAGCCACACCAGGGGTTGGCACAAAATGGAGCAGGTCTGCACTCACACAGGAGCACCCCACAGGCAGGTCACGGAGCACTGCCTCACATCCATGTTACTTGAATTTAGCAATGGCTGCAGGGAAAGAACTTGGAGCAAAAGAGGCAGTGGACATCCCTTAGTATTCACAGTACCACTGAGGGAACACAGGCTTGTGAGAGACTAAAAGATTGTTGAATTTGAGAAAGGGTTTTGTGCCCCAGAAGGGGTGACAACCATTCCCGGGAGGAAGAGGAAGAAAAAGTGCACTGGATGAATCTCTACCCAGACCACCAAGAGAGAAGAGCTGTTTCATTAAGCCTTATGCTTATTGTTTCTTTTACTTTCTAATCCTTTTCTCCTGATAACATTTTGGCTTTTACAGGGTTGTCTGGCCCCTGCTAATAGATCCCTGAAACAAGGAGCCTTGTTGGAGGGAATGATGGGATTTAATAGTCTAATTTAATACATGAGGGGCAATTTCCATATGCTGTTCCAGCAGAGGACTATTAAAACACTGCTAACTCTGTAGTAAACCCAACCTGCTATCAGCTCAGGTTGGATTTGGTCTTTGGTATGGACTCCAGGAGAGGTGAGGCTTTAACCCCTTAACAATTCATTTCGCTCTCACCTTCAACACAAAACAACAAAAAGTATTTCCAAAGGGTGGAGGTGGTGGTTGTTTTGTTTTCTTCACTTCCAAAGCAATATTCTTTCTCAAAGCATGTTGGAGTGTCAGAGGACATCACAAACCACCAGGCTAGTTTCAGAGCTTTTATTACAGACTTTTTTATGCCTACTTGCAGCCAGTGGTATGCAGACCTGCCATGGCAGAGAGATTGGCTCATGAGACCAGAGGTCTAAAATTCCCCAATGCAGCCCATCACAGACCTGCATTAACTACAAACTATAGCTGAGCTCTCTAAGGGTGGTTTGCCACAAAATATTAGCAAGCTTTTACCTAGCTCCCACTACAAAGAACTTAACCAATTATCTCCAATTGCTTTATCCCATAAAATCTTAGTTGCACCATAGAAACATTTATACACTGAAACTACTAGACATTGGTTGACTTTTTTAATGGCCAGATATTTTTCCATCAGAAAGATGTGGGGTTAGTAAAGTAAATATTTTTATATGAAAAATACCATTTGAAAGGATGCTAGAAGTGGATTTTTAATAGATTAACCTTCACAGAATACTGAACAAACTTCTGTTTTTAATCTGAGAATTTAAGCACTCCCTTGGGGAAAAGGGAAGAAGCTTAAAAGGTGAAAGGAAACAAAATCCAGAGAAGGAAAATGGAAAACTCAATACTTGCATTGCCAAAGCAGCACTGGGAATTTATAGCAAATGGGCTTTTGGTTAGGAACTGCTCTGAGAAGCACAGAAGGTGGAAGCAGTTGGTCCAAGTTTACACACTAAGTCAGAGGCTCAAAGCCCAGGAAGGTTTCTCTCCTCTGGCAACAGCCACTAGAAGGAACCAGCTTCAGAACAGCAAAGGTCTGGAGCCAAAAGTGGTTTCTCTGACCACGCACAGGACTGTTTCATATCAAAACTTGCACTCACAGACTCGTTGTAGTAGTGGTATCACACACATTCCCCCAGCTGCAAACACTCATTCACTTCATGCAAGTTGAGAGAGTAATTCAAGATGATTTTAAGCCCCAGAATTAAAGGCATGGGGACAAAGTGCCCTTTAGTCCACACAGACTCCCCTAATGCTCAGAGGTAGCAATACAGAAAACATTCAGACCTGGACTGCAGTTTCTTCTTACTAATTTCTTTGAGGGTTCATTTATACCACTCTTGGGTTAGTGATTAATGAAGAGCCAAGCCTTTGGCCCCACACTTGGCTGCATTTCTAAGATTGTTCATAGGAACAGTCTGCTTCAAAGTTGGGATGAACTTTGAAAAGCACCAGAATGCACAACGTTTCCTGGGCTGCCTTCGTGTATCACCTCTCATGGGCTCCAGAACACATTCACTAAGACAACAAGAGAGGATGTTACAAGAAACAACCTTTTTCTTTCAGCTCTGACACCTCTGTGGCATCTGTAACTCAAGCCCCAGACCTCCCTTGTTCCTGGAATAAAGCCACAAGAGGGACAAGACAGATTTGTTCTTAAATACACCTTAACCAATATTAAAATTCTGTCTTGGAAGGTCAAAGTTCCTCCCAGCAACAACAAACCAGCCAGGCCTCCTTAATTTGTAAGGCAGGCAACTAGAAGTTTCTCCTCGTTTGCACACAGCGAATGAGTAGAAGCAGTCAAGCACACCTGCTGAACCCTGATTGCTCTCTCCAAGGTAAAACTGCACCGATTTCTACACGATGATGATTCCTCCATTCATGGGAGCTCATTCATCCCACACAGCAGTGCTGAGAATGTTGATACTTCTCCCAGAAAGGGCTATGCTTCCAGAAGAGCATGCATCATATTTTTCCTCTTTTTCTGAGGATTCCTTTCGGGTCCATCCTTTCCAGGACAAAATTTCAACAAATCCAAGCATGTCTGCCATGGCAATAGCTTATTTTCTAGCCCTGCCCTCAGGTCCATGGTGAGGGTTTCATTACAAGCTCTGTCTCGTGGTCTTACTGCTCAAATGTCAAGAATTTCAATGGAGATGTTTAAATGGAGATGAAGGGGGAGGGAAAAAAAGCGCAAGAGAGCTATCTACTCTACTACTCTGTTTCCTTCAGAGACACTGCAAGTGATAATGAATTTTGAATATCAGTAAGGCTGCAAAATCCAGCCACCCACTATCAGCCTGCCTAGCACAAATTTGGCTATAGTTTTTCCCTTGCCAAACTGTTCCTGCAGCAGGCCCCTCGCTTGGCAGAAAGGCTGCTGCTATTCCGGCTGTAGAACTCATCTAAGGGGAACACTTTTTTCCACCGTGTCACATTTATTCTCTGCAAACTCTTCCTTCCTGCTCATGGTACTCCCTGCTCTGGGAAAAGCCACCAACACCAGAGCAGCTCCAGACTTAGTCCTGGCCCATCCATCATCCAACTTCACAGCTCCACCACATCATCTTTTGCTGAGAGTCTTGAATGTGTCTTGATGGAACCACCTATCCTGAAATAAGTCATCTCAATGGGCAGCATCAAAAATGCTCAGTCCAGAATTCATTTCATACAGAGTGACAGGAGCTCCATTTAGAGGCTGATCCCCAGGCCAAACTTTGATTTCTCTAAGACAAAGTAATACATTTTTCTTCTGCCTCAGTTCACTCAGTACAAACCACATATAATAAAAATCACTATCAAGGAGGGTGCAGGACAAGCCCCAGGTCTGAAGACTTCTGCAACAACCTACTCTTCTTGTCCAAGTTATCATCATGGTTTTAAACTACAGAAAGGTAGATCTAGATTGGCCATTAGGAAGAAGTTCTTTGCTATGAGGAACATTGGAAGAGGTTGCCCAGGGAGGTGGTGGAGGCCCCAGTCCTGGAAACATTCAAAGTCAGGCTTGATGGGGCTCTGAGCAACCTCATCTAGTTGGAGATGTTCCTGCTTACTTTAAAGGTCCCATCCAACCCAATGCATTCTGGCATTCTATTTCATGGTCTTCTCTAGTGAGACACAGGCATTTAAAGAAAATGCAGTGGGAGGCATTTTAAACCCAGACCTCTGAAAGGGACAGAATCAGGATTTTGTTGTTTTGAGGTTTTTTTAATTTGTGAGAAGTAGCCATTAAGTCCACACAGGAGCCACTGGAGCTGCTACAGCAAAGCACCAGGATGCAGGCTTTTAAAATGTCCAGCAGAAATGCACAGTCAAGTACTCTGCTCCCAAGCTCAGAGCTCTCTTTTGAGACAAAAACTTCCATTGAAATGAAAGAAACAGATGTGCCTTGCCACAGAAAAATAAATGGAGTAACACAGCTCCTGACATTCTCACTGCTTGTATCTAACTTTGCCTTAAAATCATTAACCTTTTAATAGCTTGCTTTGTGGCTGAGCAATTTCTCTTCCACATGATGTTCTTCTGAATAGGAAAGCACTCTTGAGTGAATTTAGTCTAATGAGAAAAGTCTATGATGATGTTTAAAATCACCCATTTAGCTTTCAAACAGCATAAGTACATTCCCCATACTCACTCAAAAGTTTGCTTCAAGTTTGCTCTCCCCAATGAGTTTAATCCCAAGACAGCTCCATTACCTTTGACTTCAGTGGGTTTATATTCTGCTTGCTTGGTCTCTTGGGAATAGATTTGAGATACACCAACAGCTCAGGCCTGAGAGCCATGGGACAGTCATTAACTCAGGATTACTACCAGCTGGGTTCACAAACCAACAAGCAATTCAAAAGGCTCCACATCAATTCTCCTGATACATCCACCCAGAGACTGCCTTAAAGTAATTTGCAGTGATTAATAGGTGTTGGAAGCTTGCAGGACCTGACACAAGCACACACCAGAATTGTGCTTTGATGGGCAAGAAAGGATGCTGCTGTCAGGGAGAGACCTGTCTGCCTGACATGCAGAATCACAACTCTTGCACTACCTCAGCAGCACATTTCCTGAGGCTGGCAGAATGTAAACAGCCAGCCCACCATCTGTAAGCTAAAAACCTACTGAGGAGGCAGAATTATGTCTGGCCTCTGTAGCACTCAGCTGTTTTACACCCCCATCACTTTTGCATTTGTATTACTTAGGTGTACACCAACACTCGTCACTGCTCCTGAAGCTACCAGGTAGGCTGGGTTGTGCTCAGGGCTGTATGTACTGAGCTGTTAGCAAAACGGCATTTTGACTTGTTAATACACAACAAGAAGCCATGCTGTTAGGAATGGCAAGCTTGCATTTCTCTGTTGTGAGATAAGACTATCAGAAGAGCAGATAACACCAAACTGAATATCCAGCCTCCATCCTCCTAAATAGTAGGAAGAAAAAAAAGAGAGAGGCAGCAACTTTAAAGGGAGCACAGCACCATTCTGCCACTCATATCTTGACTTGAAAAATTTGAATAATTACTAGCACTCTCTTACCTTGCTGATGAAGTCTCAAATGAGCTTCAGACCTAAATTGTCCTGCAAAAGCATCATGGCTTGAGTTCAGACAAGCACCTTCTGAAAACACTGAGAAGTGCTCAAATTTAGCTTCACTGCTTACAGCTGAAGATGATGTGGGTTGATTGGTTTCTGAATGAAACCAAATGAGCTGAAATCTTCCATTTTTAAGGTATCACCTGGAGCTGAAATTCCAGGTAAAGACATCCAAATCAGTGAGCCTGATTCCTAAAAGTGAGGATGGACAAAGTCAGCAGAAGAGTGGGAAGTAAAGCTCTTAACTATCCTGATGCTGGAATCCTTAAATGGTGCAACAAGTAACTAGAGAACTTCCAGGCATTTTTTAAAGGTGACAGTTTAACACAGCACCAAGGTACACATTCCTAATAAGCTTCAGCCCAGTTCTGGGTGGTGTGGAGCACTGGGGGCATTTCTAGTGAGAGCAAATTCATCAAGGCTTTAGTAATTACAGGAACTACATGGCAGAGGTGGTAAAGAAATGTCCATTTATACAACAGTGGCTGCAGGAAAACTCTTAATCCTGGCACTACCCAACTTTTGACTTCAGAACTCTTAGCATTTGGGTAGAACTTCCTCACCTAAACAAACAACAACAGAAAAATGGAGTGGAGAATAACCATGCCAGGGACTCCCATACCAACTGTCTGCAGGGTCCAGCAACTGCCATCCCCAGCCAGGGAAGCTCTGGTCAAATCCCAGGGAGGCCAGGGTTAAGCACATCTCTGAAGGCAGCCATCAGCTGTCATCCTCATGCATCAGCCGGCCAAGAGGAACAGAGAAGGCTCTTCTCCAGAATGTTTCACAGTTGTTTAGGGACAAATGAAGCCAGGGATTCTGGAGTCCTGGTTCAGAAGCCAGATACTGGGGGTGAATGTGCCTCAGCACCCAGACTCTTTTTGCAACCTGTCAGGTTTGACACTAATGATACCCCAGATCTCATCACCCCATTCCTAACTCCACGGCACACCAGTTCTTCCTCAGTCCTCCTGCTCTTCCTACATGTGGCCTGGACCTCAGCATCTCAGCTGGCTTCACCCTTCTTTCTGTTGGGGATAGCAGAGGAGCATCAAGAGTCCAAGATGATGGATGCTCCAGGGAGTGAGGGGAGGCAATTTGGGAAAATTTCCAGCTGAGTGTCTCAGCCCCAGTCCTATCCTGGCCTCAATGAAGCCAAAACCTTCCTGGTGTGTATGATGGGGATATCTAGCACTTTGGAGCCCACCATGAGCAAGTGGGCACACAGTCAGGGATGCACCAGCTGCACCTCAGAGTGTCCTGGCTGAATCCTGCCCAGCCTAAGCAGCTCTTTAATTAGCCCTTCTTGGCTGCACACTACGAGCTGTTCCCTTTGCTCATTACCAGCTTACAGTAGGCAGCAGCCAGCCTGCTCAGCTAATTTAGCTTGGACTTTTCCCCCCCAGGCCTACAACACAACTCTCAACTTGCAACACAAACTCGAACCAGACAGAGTGCACAAAGCTCTGCTTCCCTCTCTGGCAACAGAAACTTTAAATGTTTCTTACAACAGAAGCTTCAAACACTCTCAGGTCTGTGTGGACTTTGATTCTCCACCACTGGGTTTCTGAAGCCTGCAGATACAGCACTGTAAGATATC
The DNA here is from genome assembly GCF_026170545.1 of Melanerpes formicivorus. NCBI lineage: Eukaryota > Metazoa > Chordata > Aves > Piciformes > Picidae > Melanerpes > Melanerpes formicivorus. The sequence goes on along the minus strand of NW_027142373.1, from coordinate 8,516,341 downwards.
CTGCCAGAGCCATAAAGCTCCAAACTATACAAAGAAAGATGTTTTTCAGCAGCCTGTGTAGATTGCCTGGCTGGATTAAGCACCCTCTGCCTTGCAGGGTAAAACTTAATGAATTTGCCCCCTTTCTCCTGGTTGAAACACGAGCCAGCCCAGTGTGAGCAGCTGGAAGCATTAATGTGCAGTAATGTAAAAGCAGTCAGCTACATTACAATGTCTGTCACTCAGGAGCTGTGTAAAACGGACAAGGAAGGCATTGGATCTGTTCTAAATATTTGGCACAATGTGCTTATGTGAGACTAGGGTTGCATATTAAAACACACCTGATTTATTCTTCCTGAGCACTGAGTTTTTACTACATCTGTGATAGCTGCATGGATTCAAGGCTCATTTAAAAAAAATTATTAATTGGTATTTAGCATGCATTACCATAGCAGTTATACACATCCTAGCTGTGAATGCTAATATATTATTCTAATAATTACATAACTAGTTATGCTTTCAGTTATGCTAATACATAATGCAGTGCAGACAGCTTCCCTTGCCAGAGAAAAACAGCATGGAACACAGAGTAACATTTAAAAAGTGCTTAAATCCTCTTTCCAAAGGCACTTGGGTCTGAATCAAGAATTCTTGGGCTTTCTAGTGCAAAATTTATGTACCGCTGCCATTTTCAAACCCTGCTATGCAACCCCACAAGCATTTTTGTTCTTGCTGGTTGGCACATGCAAGGCTACATACAGCCACCAGACAGCTAATGGGTTGGTTGGTGCAGTACCTCAAGCTGATCCCATGAGGATCCAAGGTAGGATTCCTCATCCAAGCACTCCTGCCAGTTGTGTCCAGGTGAGTGTGTGCAGCCCAGGGTGGGCCAGACAATCCATCCCACCTGGCTCAAATGCTTCCTTAGGCAGTTTGACATTCTTCTGATTCCCCCTCCCGGTCCTCATAACAGCAATGGGAAACTAAGACGTGGGATTCTTGCAGCAGACCTAAGCTTTGACAGCAAATAACTAGGGGGTCCACAGCTGACTAGCCTGAGCAGAAGGAACTACCAGAAGTCAGGACATGTCACTAAAAAGATCACTGTGATAATGCTCAACTCCCTTCCTTCCCTGTCATCAGCAGTTCCTTTCTCAGCCACTTTCTGCAATGCATACATAAACCTCCACCCATGTGCAGGTTGTCTAATGAGCCTGAGCACTGAACATGGAGCTGGGAGCTGCTCCAGCCCACAGCTCACCAGCCTGGACACTGCAAGAGAAATGTTGATTATCCCCTAGTAGAGAATACCTTTTTTGCTGATCTCTCACCCAAGCTATTTGGGGAACAATGTAAGGCTCTTTTTCAGCAGTTCAATCTCTCCTGATGCTGACAGGTAAAACTGCTGGTGCCTCCACATGTCCTCCCTCTGAGCACTGAGGAAGGCAGAGAAATCCCAGCCCCTTTTCTGCACTTCAGCAAGAAAAATCCACCCTCTAATTGGTGGCTGTGAAGAAAAACCAAACACCACCCCCCTTCCCTTCCTTTCCCAAGTCCCGCACCTCACATACACATGCTTCTGGCCCAAACTTTGCCAACTTAGAGGTATTTCTATTCCCAGCTGTAGCTCAGGGCACAGGAACTCTCCTACAACACTTTACATAACTAAGCAACAATTATGATTCCAAGGCCAGATATGGTTCTTTGTGGCTCCAACCAGAAGCCTACAAAACCAAGTTTGTGTACTCTAAGCCAAAGCCATACACCCTCCCTTCAGTCTCCCTGCTGTTGGGAGTGAGCAAGAGGATGTCAGAGGTCCTGGCTCAGTGCACCCCAGAGCATCCTACAGCTGCAGCTAAGAGGATGAAAAGGCAGCACCTGTCAGTCTGACACAACCCCAAGATGCATCATTTTCTCTGAGCTCAGTGACTCCCCACTCAGAGCTTCCTCTCCCCAGAGTGATGCCCCTGCAGCCCCTCATTCAAATCTCTTTGCTTCCCACCAGCAGAAACAAGAAGCCTGAAGCTATTCAGCTGCACTCACCAAGCTCTCCCTCCACAGGCTCTGCCTCTGAGGGTGATGTTTATCTTTCATTTCTCTTGTTGAGCCCAGTACAGGAAAATCCTACTGAAGATAAATCCATTAAAATTTAACATTTAAAAAGAGAAGGGAAGTAGTTTTCAGTCAGAGATTTGGTGATCATCCATGGCAAATAATAAAGCCTTTGCCTTACAACAAATTGCACTTGTATCATCGAGTGTCTCTTTTTGTCATGCCTCACTCTTTATCTTGTAGAGATTACTAAGGTAGCTCATGTCAGAGACTGCTCAAAAGAGCCATTTGATTGTGCTTATTCAATGCAGCCACACATCTCTGCATCATCACTGCTGGACTTGTCCTAACAGTCATCATCAAATAAATGCCTGACCATCACAAGCAGTAGAAAATGTACTGAGGTGGGGCTGATAGAAGAAGGTAGGAGAACTCTTTATGGCTTCCACATTAGCACCCTCCCAGTCACCCAAACGGGAAGAAAGGAGTTTCACCCTATTGTGGCATGGCTGCCATGAGTGCAACTGACTCTGCAACTACCTACATACACTTAGAGATATGTTCTTCACATCAAACCCATTGCCTGGGGAAGCATCCATCAACAAAATGTCTCTTCCGGAGACGCCTAAACAGCAGCAGCACCCAGGACTACAAACCCCATCCTTTAGCAATCCTAGGTACATTTTATGTTTAAATTAAGCATCAACATTGCATACTTTGAGAGCAAATCCACATGAATTATTGCAGCTAGCTAAAGCAAAGGCACAAGTTGCCATCAGGAAGCAAGGAACAGTTCCATGGCTGTAAAGCTCTGTGGAGCCAGGAACGTGCCCACTGCAATGGGAGCTGATCATATGGCAGAGCAGATTATGATGTTCTCTTTGCCATATGTCATGCACTTCAGAGCTTTTGTGCTCTGCCAGGAGACCAAAAAAAAAACCCTCATAATATTAGTGGGGGGAAATAAAATATTCCATTTGCTAGACAAAATGTAGAGGCCCAAGCTCTGGGCTGTCTTCAGTAATAAAAGTATTAGTGTTTTTACATAAATATGCTGGTCTAGTCCCAGGCTGATTAGTGAAGAACTGCAAATGCACCTGGCTACCCACAGCCTGCAGGGGGAAACTGTGCTCCTAGTGCTTAGTTCTCAAGTCTCTGAGTTTCTGAACGCTGATTTTCTGATTGACTACAAGTTGCCATGAAATTAAAATGGGTCCAAACCCCTCCTCTGATAAATAAACAGATCCCTGTGGTTCCTTTATTACTGTTCCTGATTTTCCTCATTATCTGTAGTCACCACAGTGACACACAGGAGTGTCCCTGGGGAACAAACCTCTCCAGGTCTGAGTGGCTGAAGAACTGGCAGCAGCTGGAGGCACACAGCCATAACATTGTGCAGCTCCTCTAGGCATGGCCTGAAAAAACCCCTCTGCCCAGGGAGCCTGGCTAGCAGTCCACAGGGATTCAGACAACAACATCACTGCAGCAGCCCTGGGTGGAAAAATGACTGTGGCAAAGCTGTTTGGAAGGTAATTTCAGGACTGGAAGTAGAGCACATGGAGCAAATCCTTTGCTAAGTTTGGTCAAGGCTTTTAAAATCAAGTTTAACACAGACCTAAAGAGAGACAAATTCTGATCCAACAGCAATAGAAAAACTGGGACAAAGAGGACTTCAGTGCTCTCACTAAAGCCTATGTAAGTACCCACCCAGCTGGAGTTTTCACTGGCTGCACTTCCCTTTCAGCAGCAACATGACAGTGATAGACTCTGACATGTCCGCTCAAATAATTAATCCAGAGAAGCATTAGAATAAAAATATAACAAATGGTTATCAGCTTCCCCAGAGGCAGTAAAATCTGGAGATAAAAGTCAGCTTATGGATAAAACTGGCAGGAATGAGTCTCTGCCTGGTGTTGCTGGGCTGCTGCAGTCTCCTTTTCTGCATAACACCTGCACCAAGAGCCTCTCTGAGGAGTTAGGGAGGAAGACGACTCCTAGGAGGTAGATAACACGGATGAAAATGACTAAGCAAGGCAAGCAGGTTTGAGTCACACACACAGCTATCACCCTCACCCAAGAGCTGTGCCAGAAGGCAAAGAGCTACCTGAGAGCTCTCCATGCTGCTCTGCAATGCTCCGAGTGTGGTTACTGCTGTAAGAGATTTAAATGATGCACCTTAAAAAGGATGCTGCGCTGCCAACCTCCAAGGCAAAATCACTGCTCAGTTCAAACATCCCTAAGGTTGGACCCAGCTCTGCTCTGAACCTCCTTTCAGAGGAAGGACTTTGAGTTCTTGTCTGGTTTTTAAACACCAGCTTCATTCAAAGCCCATGGAAATCCAGGGAAAAGCTTCTGCTGACTCAAGTGAGTTCTGACCCAGACCTCAACCACAAGGCTTGCCTGGGAAGCGTTTCTTTGGCAACAGGAGATTCCTTGGGCTTGCACCCTTTTCTCACATCTGTCATAGGTTCATGTAATTCTTATTAAACCAAGATGAAAATCCATCCTCTTCCCTAATAACTTTTCCTCCAAGGCAGAAGGGAGTTTCCCTCTGCACCATGCAGAGTGCCTCATCCCGGCAGCAGCCGCCTGCTCCTCATCAGCTCCTCCTGCAGCTCCGTGTATGAAACGCAGATTATTCACCTGAAAGTTGTTTATCTGTTGGGACAGAGAAACATTACAGAAGCCAGGAAACAAAAAAGAGTTTCCAGTACCTGAATCTCTTGACTAACAAAAGGTTCAGTTGTGGGGATGAAAGCACATGCATAGAAATAGCTGTGAAGGTCATGAGGGTCTTCTCAGTGGTAACCAGTGATAGGACAAGGGGCAGCAGGTACAAACTAAAACGCACGAGGTTTCACGTGAACTTAAGAAGCAGTTTCTTTATTTGGAGAGTGTCAGAACTCTGGAACAGGCTGCACAGAAAGGATGTGGAATCCCTTTCTCTGGGGACTTCGCAAACCTGCCTGGACACGTTCCTGTGCCTCCTGATCTAGGCGAACCTGCATTAGCAGTGGGGCTGGACTAAATCTCCAAAGGTCCCTTCCAAAGCCCACCATTGTAGGATTCTACACTGAAAGTCTTGCATTGTCCTCCAAGTGGACTTTAGACCTTAGCAAGAGCCGATTCTTATCTGCGGGAGAATTCACAAATGCTGTGATTTTTCCATCAGTAGAACAGGCTACATAAAGCGACCGAATGCCTTCCTACTTTAACCAAAATGAAATCAAGTACCAAAAGCAACACTGAACTGAGCATGCCACGCCCAGAGCTTCTCCAGCTACAGAAAGGTAACTCAGATTGCCAGATCAAAGCTGTTGCTGTCCCTGGCAGTGACCTGCGCTCTCCAGGTCAGTGCTCTGCCAGCTTCTTGGCATCATCACTGCAGTGCAGATGCTGTGTTGTGTAATAACAAAACAACCTCTGGGAGCCAGGATTGCCTTCTTTGTACTCACATGCATGGTGAAGAAGGATGATTTATTTTTTCAGCATACAACTCTGTCTTTTAGGTAGGGGGAGAAAGAGTTCATATCAAAGTGTAACAGTGGTTTGTGTTTCCACAGGAAATTACTTGGGGTTATTAACATCTAGTTTTTCTGTTGTAAAATGATCTCTTCTCAAATGCTCTAACACAAAACCCTGCCAGAGCCCTTACTGCTGAAAGTCCCTACAACAGCCATAATTCATATGATCACTGTCTTTTCTCCTGGCTCACTGTAATTGCTGCCAGATATAATCTTCAGTACTGAAGACCTCAGGCTTATTGCAGCACTCTGAAGAAGCTTTGATGGCTTTAGATGTACAAGAGGTGAAAAGCAGATCTTCTGGACATCTATTATGCCGTTGCCTTCCTATAGAAAGCCTGCAATGTGCCTCCTAAAGCACCTCCAAACACCATCAGCCAGATTCTCTGCGGGTGCAAATCCATACAGCATCTCAGACCTTACAGTGCCTGTGACTCTGCTCTGCACACACGGCAGCAGGGATGGGAGAGCAACGCAACTGCTCATGGGTGCTGTGACTGAGAGGTACAGAAGCAAGTCCCTCCTATGTTCTTCATATCTGAGAGGGCGCTTAAAAACCTACTTAATTACATTCCTGAGATAATGCTTCCTGAAACCTGTTACACAGCTTCTTTAGAGATCTTGGAGAGGGCTCAGATTCTGTCCAGTTACTCCTCCAGTGCTAGGACACTTGTGTCAAATATCTGAGTGGGGAGAGAGAGCTCCAACTTTAAAGTATAATTGTTACATTTGAGGATATACTCATCTGTGTAAGACGGAGTTACACAAAAATATTAACAACACACCTTCAGAGTTAGACATAAATATTAAGAGCAAACCTTCAGTTGCAGATCAGGAGTGACCTCATGGAGACCATGGGGTTTTGCAGTGCATGGTCCGTGGATTTAACTAATCTTTTGCACCAAGTGACAATTCTGGTTCAGAAACAGTTTCAAAGAAAGATAAAGACCTGTGCATGTCACTGCAGAGTGAAAACGTTGTTTCAAGAGCATTCAATTGCCAAACTGCAGATTATCTGTTGGTGTTAGTAACTCAAGAGAAGGAAGGCTCTGCATGGTGCAAGGAGCGCCAAGTGAAGAAAAACAGCAGAATCGATCTCTGAGTAGTAATCCCGTGGGATATTATGCTGCAGTTGCTTTCCCTCCTTGTCATCCATTTCCACTACAACATTACATTCCATTTACAGGCTCTGAACTAACAGATGACAGCTTTGAGCCTCTAAGTTTAGGATTAAGAAAGGAATGTATGGCTCTCATCTGACAACATGTGTTTGGGATCTAACAAACCTCACCCTTGGGCTTCTCCAGAGCCCTCTCAGTCTCTGCCTTTCTCAGGTGGATGCTGTGTTAAGACCTCTTTGAACTTGTCAGAAGCTAAAATACTTTCCCAAGTAATCAGGTAAGTATTTTCACTTCCTGATGAGAAAAGTGTTAGCCACATGGTGACAGGCCACAAGAACATCACAAAAAGCCAGCAACGTTCATCTGGCCAGACAGTACCAGTACAACTAAAAGCAACCTCATCCAAAGGCTGGAGCTGCACATCACAGTGCTACTAGGCTCACAGGGGAGGAGTGTTAAGAAGGACACAAAGGCAACACTTCATACTTTCCTTACCTTCAATTGCAAAATTCATTCTAAGTAATAAAATTCCACCTAGAAGGCACATCAGGAGGAAAATCACTTAGAGTAACAGTCCCCAACAGGGAGCCTCTGCTTCCAAACACTCACCACCTCCACTTGCCTGGCCAGAAGAGTTTTGAAGCCTGTCACAGCTGAAATGAGCAACAGGAGCTGCCTCTCCATTTGCCAAGACAACAGCTTTCAGCTGCCCGCCATTTATGCTCTGACCTTCACAACCCAACAAAGGAACACCAGCTAGTCACTGAGTAGCCAAGTGATTTATAAAAAATGACATTGGACATGGCTGCTCAAACAGTTCTCATCATAGAGGCTGCCATTATCTACTTCCTAATAAGCAGGCAATTTTGTTAGGAAATTCTAAAATTAGGCACTGAGCACCTGAAAAAAAAAAACTCCTCTTGAAAACAGGCAATGAAATGGAAGCTGGAGCTATCTTTTCAAATGCCTGGGGATGCTTTTCTTGTGCATTAGCACAAATGCCTCCAGAGGGGGAAACCCTGCACATGAAGTACATTATTAATCATGTTCATATCGATACTTTTTAGGATATGACAAGAAAAAAAACCCATGGGGATTAACAGATTTGAGGTTCATAAAAGACAATCTGATTTGGTTTTGTGTACAATCTACCCCTGAGGACTTATTCTGACAGTAATTCTGTACTGAGCTCTGTATTTCTCTTTGATTAAAACACACATTCTAAAAAGGCACTTGCAGTCCTTGCTTAGACATCTGGAGAAATGGAAAACTCACCACTTCTTCTGGTAGCTTGTCACCCCCACTGTTGAAAAATGTGTCTTGTGTACACAGACAAACGGGAAACATCAGCATTGCCAGCTCCTGCATTGTTCCCTTTCTAATTCTGATTGATCATGGTTGTCAGGTGCTCCAAGCCCAATTCCACCGGGAACTGAATGATCCAGCAACGCATGTGGGTGTGCAGAAGAGCCTCGGTGCACGGCAAGAACAGAGCAGTGAAGGGGAGAAGTGCCTCTTGCTCATAGAACAGGCTTTGCAGAACGACTTCAGGCAGGAAACTGTTCTAAGAGTTTAATAGGAGCAAGTTCCCATGGCTACACGTGAGAATTCTACATCTTTATGAAAACAAGTGTCTTGCAGACTCACCAATGCTCAGCTTGCTCAATTAAACACCCTTCTGCTGGGAAGAAAAAAGGGAAGTTGGAAATAGATATTTATTAAACAGATTAATTCTCTGTTTCAAAGAATGTGTCACCCTGCTTGTCTCTACCAGCTGCTGTGAGCACCCAAAACAAACCAGGTAGCATGGCAGACACTAGAATCTCTTTCCTGTTCTCTTTCAGCCCTCTGTCCTGGCCATTGAATGAAGGTAGAAAACAAAACAACAGAGTGCAGATTCAAAACAGAGAGGAGACAGGACTGCAAAAGTTGTGTGCAATCCAGTTCTCAGAGACGATCTATTTACGCCAAATCCGGACCTTTCTTGAAGTCCGTGGCAGTCAATGCCCTTCACTGCCATGCGGGCAGGATTTGGCCCCGGTAAAGTATCCGCTTGCATTCCCAGCTGCTGGGTCCAGCTGCCACGGAGGAATGCAGGGCTGCCGAGGGCGCTGGCATGGGACCGAGCCCCAACTTCCAGTGAAGAAAAATTTCCATCTCAGAGCCTGGATCTAAACTTTGTCAGTGCAGTGGCTGAATATGATAAAGAAATCCCTGCCTGCCAGTAATTCAGTTTAGAGTCTTCTGCCTCACCAGCATTCAGGTCATGTTTGAGCCGGCTACTTTGCTGCCTATTACTGTAAGCATCTGGAGATCTTGGAAGGGAGACACACTGACAAGCAGAACTGGGTGGGAAAGCAGTTACATGTGTCTGCCTTAACTTTGCAGCAAATTACATCCCAGAATTCAATACAAAATTTGTACAGGGCTGAATCCTGCCCCACTTTGTAGCATGCCACTGGGAATTAGGTGACAGTTTGCACAAAAGCACTTTGAGGAGGGGTTAAAACAAGCACAGAAAGACACGGCAGTCATTTCAGCACTCTGGGTGCAAGCAGAAATGTTTGAAGGCATAAAAGCCAGTTAATTCCTATTGGAAATCAATGGGAGCTGGGGAAATGCAGCACTCCTGCACCACTGGAAAGCTGTCCTTCGGCTATGGATTGCCCTAATCTCTACTTTCTCTAAAGTAAGATTGAGATGGAAAGTGCTCATTGATTTTGCAACTGTCCCCAGATTTCCTGTGTAACTGGAAAGAGTAAAATTCAGAAATACAAGCTATTTCCATGGGGAAAGAGAGATTCTTTCAGCCCCAGGTTTGTATCCACCTCCCATCTAAGCCTATCTCTGCCGGATACATCTGAAACACCATGTGCTGAGCAACACCCGAGCTGGCTCTGGCTCTGCAGCCCACAGAGATTTCTTTGATGACTGGAAGCGAAGCAACGACTCCTATCGCCGGTGAAGCCAGCCCGGAGAGAAGCCCCGCGACAGCAGCACGGCCGGGAAAACTTTTCGGGAAGATCTCACAGCTTCCATCTGCCTGCGGGGTTCGGTTCGCAGGGGGGATAAGGAGCGCTCCACGTGTGCTACCAGTTCGGGAAGCCCGTCCCCACTCGGGTCCCCCCCGGATCCCCCGCCGGAGCTGAGCGCGGCTAGTCGGCGGCCATCCGCTGCCTACCCGCGCTGGCTCCGGACCCCTCCGCGCCGTCTCCGGCTGCCGCGGGGGCCCCGCACGGAGCCGCCCCCTCCGGGACGGCACCTGCCAGCTCCACTCCGCTCCGCTCTGCCGGTCCCGCACCGGGACAGCAGCGGCAGCTGCGGGGGCGGGGGAGTTCCCCGCCGTGTCTCCGAAAGCGGAGTGGGGGAGCCCCGGCCCTTCCCCCGGGGGCAGCCCCGGCGGGCGGCCCGGTACCGCCCTGCATCCCGCGAGGGGCGGAGCGGCCGCCGGTGGGGCCAGGAGCCGCGGGGCCGGGTGCGAGGCTGAGGGGCCGCCGCCGCCGCCCATGGAGCCCAACGGGACGGCGGCGGCGGGGGGCAACGTTTCGGCGGCGGCGGGCAGCGCTGGTTCCCCCGGGAGCGGGCCCCTGCTCATCCCCTCGGCCTTCGGGACGGTGCTATCGGTGATGTACGTGGCCGGGGTGGCGGGTAACGTGTACACGCTAGTGGTGATGTGCCACTCGGCGCGCTGCGCCGCCCCCATGTACAGCTCCATCGTCAGTCTGGCCTTGGCCGACCTGCTCTACCTCTCCACCATCCCCTTCATCGTCTGCACCTACCTGGCCCAGGACTGGTACTTCGGGGACCTGGGCTGCCGCATCCTGCTCAGCCTGGACCTGCTCACCATGCACGCCAGCATCTTCACCCTCACCCTTATGTGCACCGAACGCTACCTGGCTGTCACCCGGCCCTTGGACACCCTGAAGCGGTCGCGAGGCTACCGGAAGGTCACGGCGGGGGCCGTCTGGTCAGTCTCGCTGCTCCTTACTCTGCCCATGATGCTGATGGTCACCCTCACCGAGGGAAGCAAGGCAGAAGGCAAGGTGAAGAGGATATGTGCGCCCACCTGGAGCATGGACGCCTACCGGACCTACCTGACAGTGCTCTTCAGCACCAGCATCATGGCCCCGGGAATCATCATTGGCTTCCTCTACACGCGCCTGGCCAGGACCTATCTGGAGTCCCAGAAAAACCCTCCACACAAGGAGAAGAGCAAGAGGTCCCCCCGACAGAAGGTCCTCATCATGATTTTCAGTATTGTGTTGGTCTTCTGGGCCTGCTTCCTGCCATTTTGGATCTGGCAGCTGGTCCGACTCTACAGCAACTCCCTGCAGCTCACCACCCAAACCCAAAAGTGCATTAACTATCTGGTGACCTGCCTGACCTACAGCAACAGCTGCATCAATCCCTTCCTCTACACCCTGCTCACCAAAAACTACCGGGAGTACCTGCGCAACAGGCACCGCAACTTCTACAGGTTCACATCCTCCTTTCGCAAGAGGGGCTCCAACCTGCAGTGCTCCTGGGGACGGTCTATGTCCTCCAGCAACCAGTATGACTACAGCTCAGAAGCCCTGGGCATGGCCACACTGAAGGACAAGTGAGGAAGAGGAGGTGCTCTGGAGACACCAGGTCTGGGAGCGTCTGGCCAAGGTAGGGCTTTGGGACCCCTTAGCCCTGAAGGATCCTAAAAACTCATTCAGGTAGTCACTCTATTTAGGATCAAGAAGTTCTGTAAACCTAAGCACTATGAGATGCACCTCCATTTCCATATGGCTTAGAGCTGTCAGGGAGGTCCTGCTGGGAGCCAGCAGCCATTCAGGACAAATTCCTCAGGAGGTTGGGTGCAGAAGATGAAGCGGATACTTTGTTCAGTTCTGCCAGAAACTCTTAATCATGCTTTGCTGAGTTTTGCCCAGCTCCAGTTCTGCACCATCTCTCCTGTGTAGTTTCTCAGTGCTATCTTCAGGCTACAGCCAAGCCAGACCTGCAAAAGTCTGAAATTTCCTGGTATTGCTTAATTTAGCTGCAGGCCCTGGGTTTGCCCTATGTATTGCCATTGTCTGATTCTGGAGTGTGCAAAGAGACCTTTAAGCCTCTTTTCCCATTTCCTGTACATTATAGAGCACTACAGCTTAATCAGGCTTAAAGTCTCTATTTTAAAATTAATTGCAGCAGCACTTCAACTCCAAGCATTCAAAAGCCACAAGGTAAGCTGTCAGAAACCACAGCTTTATCCAAGAAAAGCTTGCAATTTTTACAGGTTTTTGCCTAAGGTCATCTGAATTTACCACTATTTAAGTTGGTCGCTTTCTCAACAGTCAACAAGGCTTGAAAAATGGAGAATTTACCTTGAAAAGAAAGAAAGAATATCTTAGAATCTTATCAGTCAAAGACCTGAGGCTCTAAGGAAAATGACTGAATCCTGTATCATGAGACTTATCATAAAGGGGACAAATTTATTCATGACATTGGATCAAATGTATTTTGCCTCAATGTATTCTGCTCATTTTCTCCCTACTTAGTGTCTCATAGTAAACCTTCACCACATATACTAGAGGTGCCTGTAAGCATCTAAAACAAGTGCAAAACCACAGTTTATACAATAAATAATGATTAAATGTGGACCATCATCAGTTTTCCCCTTGCATGATCTCTTCACCCAGCTTGGGGTGGGGTATTTACCAAGGGAGAGGCACTGTACGTGGGGATGAAGTTGGGTTCAATATTCCTCTTTCCTGTTTTGGGGAAGATTCTGGGAATATGTAAAGCACAATACCAGCTGCATAAACTATTGTCAGCAGCTAGTGATGCCCAGGGACTTCTGAAACAGCTGGTAGTTGCTTAAGGAACAGTCATGTCCACTTTCTTATGGCATACTCCAGCCCCATCCATTTGAGAGGAGTCCCACTCCAGCCCTGCTCTGTTACTGGGTTCCTTTAAGGTGCCAAAGTTTGGGTACATTTGTGCTAAAGTAGAGACAAAAAGTGCCAGCACCATATCCAGGGACTGGGAGTAGAGAACACAGCACAGCCACATGCTAGATTTTATTCACTCAGCTAACAGCAGGAATATAAACCCTTCAGGGAACATGTTGGATAAAGCCCAGGGCAGCACACTGCTGTGCTGGGAATTGAGCATTCTTCTTATAGATGCTGTTGTTGGGGTGCTTTCCTGGGAGGAGGAAATAAGTAATTCACCTTAGAATTGCTCATACTGCTTTTAAGCACGAGAATGTCTTTGAAACAGTGATGCCCACTGTTGTGTTCTATTCTTGTGTAGACTACCAAGCTGGGCAGTATAAATAGACCTGGTGGTGCCAATTTCCTTATGAAACAGGACTAACACATCCTTCATGCTGGGAACTGACAGGCAGAGTGGGATTCCACAGCTTTTAGGAACAACTTTTCAGGAACATTTAATTTTTCCAGTCATGAATTCTGAAGTCATTGTTACTTTTCCTTTGCTTCCCATTTCCGAGGCTGGAAGTCACTCCCGCAGAAGAATAAGAGAGATAAGGCTCAGCTGAAAAGGCAGTGTGGGAAGGCTGGAGTAAGTGCATCACCTGCAAGGTGTGCTGTGCTGTCCTGCTATAGGGCACATGTCATTTGCCCACCTCTAAGGAAAAGAAACAAAAACTATTGCCTTACGGCTATAGAAAGAAAAGCCTTCCCTGCTCTGGATCCTCTCCTGATGTGTCTCAGTTTCCATTGCTTGGCCTAAGGAAAAGCTCCCTGGAAGGCCACTTACCCACCACAGTGTTACAAGGCTGGTATAGGATGAATGATTACTACACATGAAATAGTCACAAGGCACAGCATGTATCTGTTAACAGGTATGGAAGGGGAAGAAAGGGATGGAAGTGCTTCACAAGAGTCAAAATGAGGATTGGGGAATAAAACTTTTACTTAAAAAACCCCTTTGGTTAAACACCTAAAGCCAAACACTGTAAAACCATAGTTATCAACATGAAGGGAAAGCTGAAAAGGAGTCATGTCTAGGAAAAAAAAAAGATGAAAATGCAGAGCAGATGAGATCTACACTTGTAACCTAATGTGGGGATCAGCAAACAGAAGGGTTTGATTTGAGCTACACTTCCCAGATATCCCATCAGTCCCCAGAAGGAATTCTGCTCATCCATGGGGGATGTTCTTTCTGTGCCACATCATCAGAGCATTAAAGATCAAAGAGCTGATGAAGGAGCATCCAGATGAAACGTGAGATATTGGGTATTTGTCACTCACTGGGGTTTTCAACCACTTGTGCTTCAGCCTTGTCCCATCCCATGACTGCTCCTCTCTCCCAGTCAAGGTTACTCAAAAGAGAGAACCAGTAGATTTGATGACACCCAGAAAGCACATCCTTGAGGCAGAGGAAAGCCTGTTTAACACACAAAACTGGCCAGCAATCAGAAGATGCTGCTGTGCCTGATGAACGATAGCTCCTCAGCAGCACAGGAAGCACAACATGGTGTAGACCTTCACAAACACAACTCCTATGGGATCTCTGATACTGCTGGGAACCAGAGCTCAGTTTAGCAAATTACATAAACAACATCTCTCTCATTGTCCCATCAGAGCAGTTAAACTGACAGAAGCCAGAAGGTCTGACCTACCTCATAAATATCCCACAAGAGCAGATGTTTCCACTGAGTTCCTTATGTCTGTAATTGGGTAATCCTTGACTCCTCTGGGTGTGCTCATGTTTTGGAATGAGGAGACAGACTTCATGAATCTTTCTTTAGCAGCAAAACCAAATTAATTTGGTAGTTAGCTTTGGAAGGGGATTGCTGCTGCCTGTTCCAGCCTTTAAGTTACCCATGAGGGGTAGCTTTGTCTGCAGCTGACCCAGAGTCTTTTGGGAAGGGTGTTGGTTTGGGTTTGGCAGGATCTCACCTGCCTGCAGTCAGGGAGACTGTAAAGTAGCTGGGCTATTTCCTGTGTGAAGTGAGAAAGGTATCATCCATCCTCAGCACTGAGTCCCAAAGTCATGAGATTAAAACCCAGACCTTTCCTCCACAACCAGAGATGCTGCAAAAATGAATGAAACAGAAAGAGACACATAACCAGAGTCCAGCTAGTGGGACTTGCCAAACTCTGCCTCTCTTGTCACTTATGGTAAATCTGAAGCATCTCAGGCCAGGGCTGAAGTAACAACAGAAAGTCACTTGGGCTGTAACTAAGCAAAATGTGGAGAGTTCCTTGAGAACTCTTTTACATTGGCTATTCTACATTCCAAGAAGGCAAGCTGTGTGTACCCTGGGATCATTTATCATACTCAAATCATTGTACTGCTGTGGTTCTTAATGTGTGTGTGTGTGTGAGGGTAATTATCAATGACATTTTGCTGCAGGTTTAGTGATGCAGCTAATTTTTCAGCTAAATGGGAAATGATAATTTTAGGGCAAACAACATAATTTTTCTTCTTTGACCAGAGGTTTATCACTGCAAAACTCAGCAAAGAAAATAGTTTCATCACTAGGAAATCTTTTCCCAGCTGTGAAAAAAATTGCAGCTTCCCCCTTAGTGCTCTTCCCTGCCTTTAATCTAAGGTAGATTCTGCTGCAGCAGTGGCAATTTTCCCACTTTCACTCGAAAAGAGAAAGTGCCAGTCCTTTGTGGAACAAGTGAGAATGGTTGTTTTCACCAGACACAGGAGCATCCAGCTAGACTTTTGCAGACTTTTACTTTCAGTGACACATTTTTGATATCTTTCTCCTCACTCTTTTAAAGCAGATTTGCAATAAATGCTCCAAAGCCCCATGTTACAATTTAGTTACGAGTGCGAGTAAGTCATGACTTAATTAACTCCTATTTTAGCAGCCATTTTTGGTGCTTAGTGTGTGACTGAATACCAGGGAAACCAGTGAAATCAAGGTGATTTTCTGAGCACCTTGCACCTTGCATTGCACAAACCACATGGCTTGCTGCCCAGCTGCACTAACTGAGGAAAACAGGCAGGATGACTAAGTTCAGCATCTATTCCCCCATCAGCATGATGAGAGGAGACGGTGCATAAACCTCATAATCCAGCCCAAGCCTCATATCCCATGGGAGCAGATAGTGCAGCACTTGAGAAATCCCAAAGGCAGCTCCTGAAAATCCATGTTCACCAGGAGGTCAGACTGGTTGGGGATGCTCAGATCAGCTCGTGCTGCTGCACTTCCGAGTCCCTCTGGGGCAGGAGCAATCTTCCAGCCTGAGGTCTCAGAAGTTTGCCTTTTTTTATATTAACCTTTAAAAGGTAGCAGTTGCACAGAATCAGGGCACAACCTGCCTATGTAAGAGCACTTAATTTCTTTAAAGTAGAATGCTACTGCAACATCAAAGGGGGAAAGCCTGCTGTGAAGAGGAAGCCTTCTAAGTGCTCACTTTCCCCTCCTGCTCACTGGCCAAACCTCTAGGAAGCAATAATCTTCTGTCAGGCCCCCAGCAATGCAAGAAGTCATGGAGGTATGTTAATGTCCTAAATAGGGCATATCTTAAAAAGGTTTTTTCTAATTAGAAATCTTTCTGCACAGGAATCGAGCTTTCTGCCCACACCAAGTTTCCAGTGTGGTGTACACCACCTTTGGAAGAGGTAAACCTCATCTGAGCAGGTTCTGAATGGTCACAATTGAGCTTTGTGATCTGTGGTCCCAACCAGAGTCATCTTGTCCCCAGAGAAAAGGCTCCCAAAGGGAGATACCAAAGCAAAACTGCTGCAACATTTTTCCCCCTTTTGCCCCATCCCCAAAAAAAAGAAAAAGGATAATTAAAGAGAAAATGGAGAAACAAATCTGCAAGGATTCTCCTGGCATTTGGGCTGTGCTTTACTGCTTCCCTCCATTTGCAAATTCAATTTAAATTTCAGCTTAAATGAAACATTTTTGTGAACAGCAGAAACGTTTCTACAGTGAAAACCAAGGTGAAGAGTTAAGAAGCATTTGTTGAATTTATTAGGGAAGAGTGAACTTCAATGTTGTGGAAGATCCCACCCAAACCCCTCCATCAAGGCATCTGGAAGGAAAGTGGTAACTAAGTTTGGGCAACATCAAGCCAGGCTGCAATATTAGCTGTGCTTAGCAGAAGACACAGCTCTAAAAACAAAGTGGTGCTGGAGGAGTAAAATCTGGAGAGTTTGCTTCACCTTGTTTCAGGCCAGTGTCTCACTGAGATGTCATTAGCCTTTCCTTGTGCATTCCCGTTAGCATCTTGAATTCAGCTCCTGAATTTTTAACTAAAACCAAACATTATTTCATCCAAACAAAGCAAGGGAGATTCCTGAAGCGAAATGGGGTGTGTCCATAAACACAGCCTTTGGGAGACACTTACTGCTTGGTATACATGCTCCCTCAAACCTCACCAGGGATGAAATTCACAACACTTCTACACCTTTTGGTCTTTTTAAATGTCAGCCTGACATTTGAGAACCACAAGGCTGGCTTTTGCAAGGAGCCTCCCAGGAAGAGGACCTACAGAGCAATTACTTCTCAAGTGACACTGAACTTACCTTTCAAAAATCTGGAAGGATGGAGAAGGTAAATTAACTGTGATGTGCTAATGCTAAAGGGGAGAGACTGCAGCACTCTTGAAGGCACACAGAGTAAGAGGACACCTAAACCATCAAGGACAGGTGATGAGCTGTGCACAGCAGTTGGCAGTACCAGCTCCTGCAGCATCCTTCCTTTGGGGAGCATGGGCTGACAGCCAGCTCCCAGCATTACATGACTCCAAATCCCAGTAACCCCACAGATTTAAATTGTGCTTCTGCTTTTTCTTCAGAACAGATCTATCTTTCTTTCTTTCTCTTTCCTTCTTTCCTTTCTCTCTTTTTCTTTCTTTTTCTTTTTTTCCTTCTCTTTTTTCTTTTTCTTTCATTTCTTTCTCTTTCTCTTTCTTTTTCTTTCTTTCTTTCCTTTCTTTCTTTCTTTTCCTTCTTTCCTTTCTTTTCTTTCTTTCTCTCTTTCTTTCTTGATATTCTCATAGAAAGGAATAGCTTACAGGAAAGGCATTAGTATAAAATCAGCTGAAGTCCTAGTTACCTCCAGCCATCTCATTTTGAGAGCAGCTTTCTGTGCCTGGTCAGTGCTCAGACCAAGGAGCAGTGGCAGGGTGACACAGGGAGCCTGCAGTATCCTCCTGCCTTGTACCTCACCACAGCAGTGGTTATCTGATCCCATTCAAGTGCATATATTTATCTTCCTTCACATCATCTGCTGGTGAGGACTCACAAGTCATTCATCCCAAAAGCACTGGTGCTGTTGATAAGTATCCCAGGCAGGCCTAGAGCAAGGCAGCTGTTACAATCCAGAGGAGATTTACAAGGGGTTTGCCTATCAAGGCAGCACGCACCATCGGAGCTGGAGAAAGATTAGCTTACATGGGAGAGGTCAGAAGTCCTGGCTTCTCCTACAGAATCTCCACTGGCTTGCACAGTGACCTAGGGGAAGTCCTTATTCCTATGTCATTAACTGCCTAGAAATCAGCAAAACCATTTCCATCACCTGTTTTGAGATGTCAGTGATGCACATGAAAAACTGTTTTGAGACCCTTGACAAGAGGTGCTAAGTAGGGAAAGGAGAAGCTCTCTTTGAAGAGAGAACTTCAGGTTTGGGTTAGCTGTTAACAGTCAGAGGAAATATTTGTCTACCAGAATAACTCTCTGGTTTTCAGTAATGGCAGCTGGTCATCAAAGATGATCATGTAGCCCCCAGCAATGGCAGCTGTGGCTTCACTGGCAGCATGGCAAAATGAGTCTCCTGATAAAAGCATCATTTCAGTGCTCTCTAAAGCCCCTCCTCAGGTGAGAAACAATAGCAGGAGATAGAGTAGGGAAGTAAAATCTTTCTTCCTTACCTCCTGGGAGCCTCTTCCCCACACCATGGGAGGGGAGCCCTGGGGTCAGTGGGAGGGTTAGTGGGGGTCAGTAGAGCAGGACATCCTTCCAGGCACAGCCTGTGCCTCTGCCTGCTATGGATCTTGGTGCAGAGGAGGCTGAACAGAAATAATTATCCCAATGCTCACTACCTTACCCAGTTGCCACAGCAGAGCTTCTCTGTAATTTTGCTGTTGGCAGTAGCTTCTCTTAGGCAGGAGGAGAAAGTGAAGCTCCACAGCCTGCAGTGCCCAGTCTTGGGGGGGGGGGGAAATCTCCTTGCCGGTCTGGCTTAAATGGTGGGGACCACAGTGGAGGGATGGGTACAGACCTGGAGCATCACTTGGGCTTTTACCAATATCTGTATAAGTGAATATTTTCTCTACCAGGCATTGTGTGCCCTGAGTATTCACTACTGAGCTCTGGTATTCATTAAAAACACCCTCTAAGAAGTCTTTGGTTTAGTTCAACAGGAGGCAAAAAACCTACAAAACCAATTTAAAAAAAAACTTTAAATCTGTAACTTCATGGCCTTGGGAAACCATTTGTGTCCCCGCAGCATAAGTCCTTATATTCATAGCTCCAGAGAGGCCCTGTGGAAGCAGGATGAGAGAGAGCTCAGACATGGGGAGAAAGGCTTCAACAGCCATGCTACCTGCAAAATGTGACAGTGAAACAGTGAAAGTGTCACACTGGATTGCTCATTGTTCTTAATGAGAGCACTGACAAATTACTTTACACTGGGAGGTGCCTCAGGAAGGCAATGCTGCATCAGCTCCATGCTGCCTCCAGTAGTAAGGCTTTACAGCTGGCATGGAAATAGAACAGGGAAGAGAAGCACCCTGAGGGGAGTCCTGAGGAGAGCAGTGCCTAGGCCACTGCAGGCGTTCCTGGAATCTCACCTCTTGTCAGGATCTCTGACAGCCACGTGCCCTGTTGAAGATGCAGCCAAGTCCCAGCTTGAACTCCTTGCAAATCCTCCCCTTATCTTGCCCTTTTTCCTGTGCTCACTCAAACCCAGCACAGGAGCCTCCCAGCTCAGCTGCAAGCATGGAGCCCTCGTGGTGCAGGGTGAGGAGTTACAGGCAGCGTGGGGCAACAGCAGCAGGAGAGCTCTGGGCACTGAGAGAAAAGGAGAAGCTTGCTGGCAGGAGAACCCTAGCCTAGACCTCAAAAACCAAAACAAAACATCAAAGCACCATCGTAATAGGCATTTTTGTCTTCTGTCACATTCTGCAGTAAATGTTTATCTCAGAGAGCTGTGAGGCATGTGCTTCAGACTGTCTGTGGAGGGTCTGTGTATCACTGCAGACATCATCCCAGGACCTGCCTAACTGCCCATTGCTCACCACAGACAGAATCTCCTGCCCACGTTGGGGAGAGCTTTTATGGAAAGACCATGGATCAAATGTGACTGTTTAGGTTATTAGTTCAGTAGAAATATGTCCTTGCTTTTAGCATGTTGCTGTCTTTGGCATCCTCATTTTAATCTTAGCGTTTTATTCCCCTGTCACTGCATGTTCTGTCCTTTCTCTGCATTACATTTCCTTCTCAGCAACAAGTTGCAGCCTCTCCCAGGGACTCTGCTTCCACTCTGCTTTTCTCCACATCTAAAAACACCACCCCTCAGACTCTGTAACACCCCAGTGAGAGTTTTGAGGCTTTGGGGAAATGTCATAGCTCCCCAGTTTCAAACCTGTTGTTCCAGGTTGCCCAGGAAGAAGGCAGAAGTCTCTATTGATTTCCACAACCTAATCAGAACACAGGCAGGTTTCTGCAAGTGTGATTGCTATAAGCAGATCATTCAACTCGATGAGGGAGGGTGCATCTGCATAGCCAGGAGCATAATCTGACAAGCATTTACTGCTCCAGCTTAAACCTTCTCTGTCCCTTCATTTGGGCTGGTAGGTACCTCTGTTTTTGCAGCCCTGAGGTTTTAAAGGATTAAGGTATTTTCATTTGTAGAGTTGTTTGGGTTGCCTTTTTTTCTTCTTCTTCTTCCCAATCAGGCCAAAAAACAATGATTCTTGTCCCACTCAGATTCACCATCTGCCCCCAGGCAGCTAAGCCAATACAACTGATGGGCTGTGAAAAGAAGTGATTGTGGAATGACATTTTCAAATTGTTTTTTAGAAATAATGGGGGGGAAGCTTCAGTGCACTGGAGCTTGTTCGTGTTTAAATATCACTCAGATGGATAAATGGCTGAATTCACCAGCCAACTTCTTTTACCCTGCTGCAACTAGAAATATCTATGAGACTTCTGTGCTTGGATGATTTGGGTTTTACCTTCTGTTTTCTCCTTTCTGGTCAGTGAGTGAAGCCGTGCCTTCCCTCTCCTGAGATGCACATTAGCCCCCCAGCCAGGCTCTGTAAAGCCTTCTGAGGCAGAACAACCATCAGGAACTTCTCTGCCTTTGCCAGAGCACACAGGAAGATGTAGCAGTGCAGCTTCAGT
Organism: Melanerpes formicivorus; assembly: GCF_026170545.1. Taxonomy (NCBI): domain Eukaryota; kingdom Metazoa; phylum Chordata; class Aves; order Piciformes; family Picidae; genus Melanerpes; species Melanerpes formicivorus. The sequence continues at coordinate 8,495,352 of NW_027142373.1, read as the reverse complement.
TCACAATAATAATTTTTATGAGGAATCTTCAGTCTGGGAGGGACCACACTCTCAAGTACTCAGCATAGGGGAACAGTTTTGCTTATTGGGGATTCTTTCCTGTTCAGTTTTCAGTGATTTGACTCACACTGCATGGACTTCATTTCCTGGCACATTAACAGCTTGGTGGTTTCGAAGGCTGCAGTTGGTGAGGGCAGTGCCTGGAATGAATAGCAATTACTTGCTGAGCTCATTATAATTGTTCAGTTATTGAATAATTTGGAAAGGCAAGCAAGGGGAATATTTGCCTAATTGAGAGCTCATTTAATCTCTGCTAAATTTAGATTTCCACAACAGTGCTCACTTTCCCCAGATCTGAAAAACCTTTTCTTACCCCACACTGCTGGAGGACGCAGGAATTCTTTCTCTCTGGACTTGCAACTTCCGTCATCAAGGTGGCACCTGCTCTTCACATTGTGGTGTCATGGTGTTGGTCCTTATTCCCTTCTAGCTCTAACCTGCCCACATTTGCCTTCAATGTATTAAGATCTCTCTGAAGCTGCCATCAGTCTCCAGTGAGATGTTTAATTAGAAACAACTCACCTGTAAGCACTCAGGCACTTTTGGGACCAGATTCTTGTCTGATTAAAAGAAGACATTACAGACAGAATAGCAAAGTACAAGCAGGAGGAAAGCTTTCAAGCCCTTGTCATTTCTTCTGGTGATGCTGATCTAACACAGTTCCTGGGCACATGTTTCTTCTCTTTGAGGTTTTTGATAATTTAAGGCTTAGGAAGCAAGTTTATCACCCAGGGGATGTTTTCTGGAGTCTGGACGAACTTCCAGGGGCTCTGGGGAGTCTGCAAGGCAGTGCTCAAGGCTAAAAAGCACTTACAGCTTACTGTCTTGTCTTTACTGTTTTGCCAAGAGTATCAAGTATCTGTATGAGAATTCAGGCAGGCTGGGAACTGAAAGGATTTTATTTGAGGACTTCTGTGGAGTTTTGAGGGAAGGACTTAAATGGGAGATATGATTTGACTTGAGTATAACTTGATTTTAAACAATGGGTTGATAGATTTAATAAAGTTAACAATTATTTTGCTTTAGATTTCTTAAGTGCTTTCATCCTCTGTCCTATATTAATTTAACACTTATATTCTTCATGCACAGTTACCAGTCAGGTGTAATCACCCCTGCAGATGTGCCCATGGGATTTGGCCATTGGCTGGCATATGCTAGTGAAAAGGGTACCCTCCTCCCACTATGGAAGTCAACCACAGATGTTCAGAAAGGAGAAAAGAACAACTGAAGCCTTGAAACTCTTGCTGACCACAGGCAGATTTATCCCCTTTGCACTTTCAAAGTGAATCATGTGTAGAGGCTCCAAGAGCTCCTCCAATCCTGTCTGTAGTATGAAATAAAGAGGAGAAAGAGTCCATGCTAAACCTCAGCCTTCTCAGTAGGCTTCAGAACAGAGTAAACTTATTTTTCCAGGACATTAGAATAAGCCAGATCTTGTATGTCTAGAGACCTACCAGTCTTTTGCAAAGGCAGCTGTGAACTTCTTGCATTTTGCTTTTAGTTTAAGTGCTGCAAAAAACCAAAGATAATTAAAACAGGTCTTTCAGAGCAAAGTCTGCAAGGTAAATTCTGCACAACAGAAGAGCTGTCAAAGCAGGTTGATTTTGAATCCTGACAACCTTGACAGCCTCCTCGCAGCAGCACGCAGCCATGTCATATCCGCAGTTACCCATGGTTACAGAAGTGTTGAATGAAATGGAATCCAAACCTGTTGAGTGTTGTCAGCTCTCATATAGGCAGAATAAATGACCTGCAATGATAACCAGAGGAGTATGCCACTGGGCCCCTCATTGAATATTTAGCCAACCTGCTCCAAATTAAACAGCATTCACCCATTCTGAGTCTGGGCTGCTGAGGAGACAAGAAGCTCCTGAATGGGATCCATTTTTTTGGGTTGTTTGGTTTGGTTTCTTTTCCAAAAGGGTAAGGCAGCTCTTCAAGAGATCCTGTGATTTCAAGTTGAGAAGTGTTATGAGATTCACTCCCTGTCCCCAAGGAAGAAGAATCAACATTTGGACTATAATTAAGTGTTTGCTCTTTAATTTGTAATTTCTCTAAATTGGTAAGGCTGAGGCATCTACTTTAACTAAATAATTAAATCATCAATAAAGGAGCTGCCTTAAGCTAGGCAAGGGATTTTGCTTCATCCCCCCCACCAGTAGTTTCACAGCACTAATTGTATTACGCCCTGGAGGGTCAATGTTTGTGTACTTGGGGCAGCTTCCACTCCCAAGGTGACATTTTTAGGAAGCCCATGGCATGGCTGAGCTCAGGGCTGGTTGGACACACAGTACTGCTTGCCATGGACAGGTGTCCCAGCTCCTGCTGCCACCTCATGGTAGTGTTCAGCCCAGGGACATCTTGTGGCTTCAGTCATGCTGCCAGTCACCCACCCGACCCTCCTGCCCATCTTGCCAAGGAAGTGCTATCTAATCAAAGCTGTCTCTTCATGAAAGGGTTTCTCTTACTCCTGGCACATCCTGCTTTAAAAGCAAGGCTTTATGCAAAGCACTTCTGTAAATCAGCTCATTAAGGTCCAGAGGAGCTGTAAATAATAAGACAAAAAGAGTAATCTGCTTTAATCATTCTGTCTGGCCTTTGCACTCCCTGGTCCTGGCTGCTGGGCATCTCTGGCTTCCTGCTGATCTCATGCCCTTAAATTTCCTGCTGGATTTCAGAGGTACTGTGCTGGGAAGCAGCAATGTTGCCAGGAGCTCTTCTTCCTGCCAAGTATCTTTCTGTAGCACACCAGGGCAGTATGAATTCTCTGCCTCTCCAGACAGCCTCCTTTCCTTAGTGGTACCCAATGAGCTACAAAAGTCAACAACTGCAGAGTCCTGTCAGCAAAGGATAGCTGGAGAGATGCTGCAAAATGATCTCAATTCTCAACACTAAGTGAAATGTCTCTAAAAACCTGTTTGTCTCTTCTTGTGAAGGGATCCCACACTCTGCTGGAGTCCCCAGGCCATCAGTTAGTTTTACTTTTCCCTGTCACATGTATCCATGGGATATCAATCCCCATCAAGTGTCATTTGGGATGTTAGACCTTGCTGTTACCTGGCATTTGTTCCTTCTCACAGCAGGAGATCTCATGCTTCCCATCATGTAATGCCTTGCTGAGTCCCAGCAAGAGCTCAAATGTAATCTCCCATTCCCCTGTCATTCTTGCTACCACCACCTCTTTAAGAGACTCCAGATCTGGCAGATGTGTCCTCCCCATTCCAGCTGCTGACTGCATTTTGGACTTGCCAGCCAGCCAGAGCCACCATACCCTGAACCTCCTCCTGGGGTGGTCTCTACTCTCCACTTTGTGAGGGGCCAAGGAACACAAGGGAGTTTTCTTGGCTTCCTACACGGGAGTGTGTGCAGTCAGAGTTCTTGTAAGCATCAGTTTTACAGCCTCTTCCCAGCATAAACTGGACAAACTGATGGAGCTCTGGCCTGGAGGATAAACACCCTCTCTGCTGTTTATAGTAACTGTCTCCTAAAAGGAGAAATGTGCAGCTGAGCTGACACCCTTCCTGCTGGGGAGCTACAGCAGAGTACGAGAGGCGCTTGCAGGCTGGTGGCACTACCCCAGCGGAGATCTTCCAACTGCTATCAGACACGAACAGGAGCAGTCTGTAAGGAGGATCAAGGCTAGAAAAGAGCCTGTGTGGTTAACTCAGCCTTCAACTTACTTTGCAGAGATTCAGAGAAGTAGCAATCCTCACCTGAGTCACTTGTTAAAACTTCCTCTAAAGGCTGGTTTAAGCCTGAGCCCAAATACAGAGGTTGGATTTTAGAAGCAACATAGCAGTGCTGTAAAAAGCTCAGGTTAGTGGAGTTTTCCCTTATCAAATTAGTTCCCTTTTTTTAGCTCTTTAGGAATGGTAAATCCTCCTGTGGTTAGTAAGCATTCTTAGCTATTATCTCCAAAAAGAATTTTAATATTTCTGGTCAGATTAGTCCTTTTGAAGGAAACTGAGATGAGATAAACTCATTCTGCCAAGCATTCTTTCCACACCTGCATGCTTCCCAACAAAACAGTATTTCTCAGTTTCAAGGCAATTCACTGAGAGGCAGATTTTTCTTGCTGCACTGATAGACCTGAACCACCACTCCATGAGTAAAGATGGCTCAGATGTACTCATGGTGTCCCCACCTTCAGGGCTTTGGACACAATAGGATTAAACTTGGCTCTTAAGTGATACAGTCTAGTGGTGCAGGACTACTCAGGACATATTCAGCAAGCATGTTGTGACTATTAGAAATTGAAAATCTTTTTAATTGTAAAAGATTTTGCACTATTCCAGTTCTGTTCCCATCTTCAACCTCTCCATACCACAAACACCAGCACTTAGGAAGCAGCTATGGGCATCTGGAGCAGGTAGTGACCACAGCCTCAGGAGCAAGGTTACTAACCAAGCTGAGACTTCTCTCCTGCTGCATGTCCATCCCCTGTGTGTCTGCTCACAATTAGAAGGAAAGAAAATTACACTTCAGTAACCCTGTTCAGGTGATGGACAGGGGAGAGGCAGACAATGACATTTTAAGTTCATTGATTCATTTATTCATTCACTCCTTCTCAGTCAGTAAAAAGGCTTTAAGGTTCAAAACTTCCTTTCCATTATGTCAAAAAGGCTGAGACTATTGCTGTTCCTAATGACCCTTGTCATGTTTGTAACTTTACTGCCCTTAGAGGTGTACACACAACAGCCCTATTGCACTCCCTGCTCCAGAAGAATCAGATGAAGAGCAGAACTGCTGTCAGACACCTTCACTTCGGCCTTTCTTGGGATCCTGCAAATCACACAGATGGCCAGATCTGAGGACAGAAGATGTAATTTAGACCTGAACTTCTCATAAGTCTCTCACTGTTCAATTCAGATCTGGACAGGCTTTTGATTACTGCCTTTATGTACATGCTTTATGGCTGGACTATTTAATTTCAGGAGAATGACCAGCAAGAGGGCCATTTACAAGGGGCCTGCTCTAACGCCTAAATAGAAATCAGCTATAAGGTCAAAGCGTGTTTAACTTCTATTGCCAGTGATAACTTTTGGAATTCACTGACTCACAAGCCACCTGGAGATGCTAAAAGCATTTAGAGAACAAAAATAAACTAATGTCAGATTCCAATTGTTGAGATGGAGATACCAAGGCTCAAAGGTAGCAGGCAGTCAGCTGTGAAGACAAAAGACATCAAGGCTCTTGGCACTAATGTGACACAAGTGCTTGTCTCCAGCACATCCTGAGCTGTGTGCTTTCAGCTAGGCACTCTTCAAGATCAGAACAGCCTCCCTGACACATCCACATGCCCTTCTTCTGTGCCTATGCTGACAGAAGTGAGGTTCTCCCCGCCTGCACATGATCTGATGGACATCTGCAACACAATGCTGTTGAATGAGAAAGGGAAAATGAGCAGGGAGGGGACTATTTCCAGACACTGTGCAAGCATGAAAAAGCAAAGCAGAATCTGATGAGGAGCAGGTGCATATCCCCCTACACTTCAAGTAAAGGTTATGGTTCAAAACAACCCCACTTTTTTCATCACATTTTTCCCCCAAGGGTAAAAAACTTCTGTAAACTTCTGTGTATTTATCAATTTCTTCTTGGATTGTTTCCTAATTTACAAGGGCTAAATTCTATACTTGGAGATACTCTCTCCATACACTCTTGTTATTTCTACACATTCTTTGATCTCCTTCATGAGAAAAGCCTGAGGGAGCTAGGTCTCTTTAGCTTGAAGGAGATTGGGGGGGTGACCTCATTCATGTTGATAAAGATGTGAAGGGCATGGGGAGGACAGAGCCAGGCTCTGCTCAGTGATGTTCAATAATAGGACAAGGGGCAGTGGGTGCAAGCTGGAGTGAGGAGGTTCCACAATGGCATAAGGAAAGTCTTTTTCACTGTGAGGGTGACAGAGGTATGAACAGGCTGTCCAGGAGACGGCGGAGTCTCTGTGGACATTCAAAATCTGCCTGGATGCTTTCCTGTGTGACCTGCTGTAGGTGATCTTGCACTGGCAGGGGCACTGGACTAGGTGATCTGTCAGGGTGCCTTCCAAAGCTTGACATTCTGTGACTGACTCTCTATTTGGAAAAAATCAATGCTGAAGAACAAAAAATTCCAAATAGTTCTGCTGCCATTAGAAATTCTTCTTCAAGATGAATACAGTGTGTGGGCTAAAAGGCTTTGCAGGGCAAGAGCTGCTTCCTCTTCAGTTCTTGAGAGCCGGCCTATGAATAAATAATGGACTCAGCTTAAATACCCCATGCAATGCACACTGAAGGGAAAAGCTTCAGTATGTTAGAACAGAACTGAGACATGAATTAATCAATTTGAGGGAGATGATGGACAGAATCAAAGGAAGGTGTGCAGTTTGAAACTAGGAAAGAGGCCTTGTCCTCAGGGCCCATCCAGAAAGGCTTTAATATAAGGCACCAATGCTCATATGGAGGATAAAAAGTAGCTACACAGATACTTCAGGGATAAAGGGATGATCACTGAGAGCTGAGTGGCAGGTTCCAGCAAACAGGACAAAATTAGCTTTCAGCTTCTTTAGAAGCCTTACAAAAACAAGAGATCAGGCAGAGCCTGCTATAGTTCTTTAGGGTAATTTAAAGGAGCAATAGACACTCAGCACTTTACAAAGGCTCTCTTAGCCAGATTTCCTGAGGATTCTGCCTTGCTGAATGAGGCTAAGATGATCAATGCATGCCAGAGCCATCTGTGGTTCAGAAAGGAAATAACTCTTCTGCTGTTCTTGGAATGCTTGCTTGGATTTTCGTACAAGAGACTCGAGAAGAGACAGGAGTTGGGATTTTTTATCTTTTCCTTTCTTAGTTTTTGCTTCAGGGAGGGAAGAGGAGGAGAGTAGTTGGTAATATTTATTTTTTTATTCCCCCTCAAAGAGCCCTGACTTCCAGCAACATTTCCTGGTTTTATTCCTGGAATCGAGACAGGCCAAAAGTCCTGCACAAAGCTACACATGAGCATGTTAGAGAGCCCCAGTTCACATGTAAACACTGTGCATGGGTATCTGGATGGAGAAGGAATGTGAGGAATTCTGTATTAAAAACAAAGCCATCTTTATTTACTGGGGAAAGGAAAGCTATGAAGGAGAAAGTCAAGTGTACCAAGAACTGCAAGTGAGAGTGAAACAAAACCAGATTTTCCTGACAGCAGTCATTATCAATGCCTTTCTGTTCAGCTATTCTTTTATTTTAGTGCACACATCATGGGCCACAGCTGCAGAAAGTACCCTGTTGAGATATGGACCTTGCAAATAAAAAGAAAGAAGACAGGAAGGTAAATTTCTGCTCTGAATGCAAATTAAAACCTTTCCTGTAACTAGAGTAGCCTGGTAACTATTTCTGTCCTTGCCATTCATTAAGATGGAGTTTAGAATACTTCAGGTGGCCAGTACATACTCAGGAAAATCTCAACATGAATAAGCCTTTCCAAACCCTCAGCTGATTTGTGGGGAATTAAGGTCACAATGATTCCACAACTGCTTACACAATGAAAATTTTATACTTGAGAAATGCCAAGAAGTCCACTCAGAATTCATAGGAGATAAACATTAAAACAGAATGCATGCTCCAGGGCTGGAAGCTAGGTTTATGCTCAAAACCTAATTTGATCATGTAACTCTTAATTCTGCAGAAGTCCCTGATAGTCACCAAAACCTCTGAATGGAGTAGTTCAATTGCACAGAAGTCCTCAGGAAGCTTCACTCCATCTCTTAGTAGGGATTCAAGCTCTGGCTTGCTCTCCTGCTGTATTTTCCATTTCACCCTGGGAGTTTTCACACAAGCAAGCTTTACCTTCCCTTGCAAAGACTTTTTCTTTCTACATGCAAATAAACATTCTTAAATACCTGGCAGCAAGAACACTTTCAGGTACAAGGCTGTAAACTTAATGTCAGCACTTAGCCCAAATTCACATGAAATATGTACTGACCTTTCTTTACTCTGTTTGAACCAGGAGGGCTCTTTATAAAGGTTCTCACACAACTGAGAAACATCATTTGGTGATCAATTAAAAGCACTCATCCGCAGCAACTTAGCATCAGATTTATGTGAGTGAAAGAGAACAAACCCTGCCCTCAGCATAATCAGAGTTCTAAGAAACAGCACTGCACTTCCCAGTAGCAGCAGACAGGCTGAACCTGAAAGAGGACAGACAGTAATGAAAGTATTTCAAATTCAGAATGACCTGTCAAGAACTGGGAAGAGATACCCTTGATAAAAAAAGTTATGCAGGGGATTTATGTGCACTGAAATAAATTAAGCCAAGTTTATTCCTAATGGTCAGTGAATCTCCAAATTCCACTCTGCCTTTCTGCAATTACTGGTTCCCTGCTGCAGGCTATGTTCAGAATCTTTTAGACTGTGCTGCTCTTCCTCATTTGCTGTTTAATTTCTTTAGAGATCTAGGTATTGCTTTTAGCAGTCCAAACACTGAAGCTTCAGATAGAAAAAATCTTGCTTGTTATTGAAGCATAAAGCACATTGCAGTACTATAATTCTTCCAAAGATAAACTCTCTTAGTGGGTACAGCACATGTTTTTTCCTCACATTTTATTTGACAGGTTTGGTCATCATATTTACACATTCCTGAGGCTTAAAGACTCCAAAAGACAAACACCAACTTGATTTTATTTCTGAATGACAGTCACTTCCTAGTGTGACAGATGCACCGTATTCAGGAGATACTACAATACACAGGATCTTCAAAAGTTGAAAATCCAAGAGGACATTAGCTGAGATTTCTCTCTTGTCCTAACAGGATCCTGTTGGGCAGAATTTTATGGAAGACAGCACTGAAAGTGCCACTTTCTTTTAGTGCAACTCAAGGCTTGCCTGACAGAAGTAAGCAAACACTTTAAGAAGGCACAAAGCAATTTCTGTGTGTTGCAGAGTGGTGATGGGACTTATGATGAACATTTTGGAACAGAGGGCCTCACCTTGGAGAATCCAAACCCAAATCCACACAGGTCCATTCGTATTTCAGTTCCACTGCTATCAGGGATTTTTGTGGAAAAGGTCTCAAGGTAACACTAGGAATCAAGTTTTAAGTCAGTAGAGCAGTTGCTAGTGATGCTGGTCAGCCTTCACACATCTTCCACTTGGGTGCAATGCAGATGTCCTGGCATTAACAGACTTCGAGGCAAGTAATTAGATACAGATCCCAACTGACTTTATTGTTTCCTAGCATTGAGCCATTTCAACAATTCCTTCCCATCAGCCTTCTTCAGGTTTGAGAACAAAGAAAATTACAGAAGACTAACGTTGCTGGTGTGCCAGATGAGAACACTCACGTTAGAACAAACCCAGGTGTCCTGTCATCATTCCTCACTATACCAATCTTCAGTGTAATCCACTAAAACTTATTTTCACCAGAGCACATTAAAAAAGTGAAAGTTGTGTGCATAAAATATTTTAAAAAAATTAATCAAAGCAATAAATTTCAATAAATTCCACAGAATGTGATTGAGGGAAACAAAATTGGGGAAAAGAAAAGAATAAATCAGGTTTTCCTACCATTGACTTACCAGTTGGCTGACCTGCAAAGATCTTTGACTGCAGTAAGCAAGCAGCTGGCAAGATTACACACCTGTCACTTGATCTGCACCCTCTCTTTTCTGAAGTCCTTGCAATGTTTTATCCAAGGAACACCACAGACTAATGGTCCTATTTAATAGTTTGCATACTAAACTGAGGAAGAGAAGTCCAAGCAGAGCTCCTGAGAAGCCTTCTGAAACAGATAAAACACTGTTTTGGACAAGATAAAACATGGTCTTTCATAAGACAAGATTTATATTTGTGTAAACAAAAAAGCAGCAAGCTTCCTTCAGCTTGGTCTTAAGAGCACATTGAAATCATTTATCTGTTGGGTCTAAAAGTGTTTTATTCTTGAGGTTCATGTCAAGATCATATCAATTTAAAATGCAGACACCAGCTTCCCTCAGACCCCACACAGCAGTCCCCTGGTCCATGTGGGTTCTTTTGCCAGCCTTCCAACAGCTAGCCAGACTTTGCAGGTTTGGGACTAAGGAGGCTGGAGCTGACTTGTGGAAAACCACAACAAACCTACCTTTTCCCTCAGCTATGCCCCTCCCAAGTTGTACTGCCCTACCTGGGCACTGGGTATTGATGCTCAGATGGAGCCAGAGGGCTGCCTGATAACCTCTACCCAGCTATCTTTTTTCAGTATTCATTTAATATACAGGACTACATGGTCCAGCCATAGCCATAAAGAGCTCTTACCAACCTCAAAACCTTCCAACAGGACTGATCATGTTCATTATGACTCTGAGGAAATGAGGTGAGTTGGGACTGCTGCATTCTGGGGCCATGACATTCCCTAGCACAGCAAAGCATCTGCAATGCAAAAGCACTGTTTTCTGGCTAGCCTGAGAACTGCATTTCTGACTTTGTGTTAACTAATCCCTGTCTGTAGCAGAAAATATCTGCAGCAATTCAATAAAAAATGTTCAAGTAAGTCCCAGTAGACAAACCACAGCTGTATTGCCCACTAATGCCCATGGCTAAGGAGAATCCATTCCTCTCAACAGAAGGTACAGCACTGATCGTGCCCTATTGACTTAGGGCAAACTTTCTACATCACATTAGTAATTGAGCAGACTAAATTAAACAGGTAACAGTAGCATGAGGAATCACACCAAGACCTGATCCAAAAGATTGTTTGTATCCTCCAAACTGAAGAACCTTAAAAATAATTTTACAAAAATGAAAATAAAGAGTCCACCCTGGAACTCTTCTTTGCAGCCTGTCCCCTTAGGACACACAGGCAAATAATTTTCAGAATACACCAAATTTAGGATGGTCTTCAGGCATCATTTGCAACATTTATAGAGAAAAGAAAATGTGAACATGAAGTTTTAATACAGCTGGGAAATTCTAACTGACTGTGAGGTTCCAAGAGATGTTATCTTCCCTTTTCCTCTCCTCCTCTGCAGGGCTTCTCTCACTCAGTTTGACCTCATGCTCCATCCCCAGAGGATTTACACCAAGACTGGATCCCCGATGCCACGGTCTGGGTTGCAGGTGAAGGAGATGGTGATGGCATAGCGAGTGCCCCAGTGAACCTTTTCCACCCGATGAAGGTTCTCCGACCCAGAGGTGAAAAAGGAAACTCGGCCTGTAAAGACAGAAGTATTTAGTCAGTGACGTGGAGCTTGCTACTCAGCTATCAGCTCTCTACAGAATTTTGCTGTTGTCTCAGTCCAGCTGTTCCCTGGCTGCCTGAGAGCCCATAGGTCAAAGACAAACTGTTATGAGCTTACGCTGCACTCTGTCAGCTTTACGTACTGTTTAAAACCTATGTTAATCCATTATGCTACAAAGCTGGAGATATAATTCCACCATATATCATAGTTTATAAAAGGCAGGAGGAAGCCAAAAACATCTGAAGCCAGTTCTTAGTTGTCTCAATCTAAAAATCATAATAAAAAAAGGCAACTCTAGTGACTGTCAAAAGACATTGATTTCCTCCCTGCTCCCCTTCTAGTCAAGGCTCTAAATTTAGACCAAAGAAGGAGGAAGTGCTACAAAGGTGGCAAAAAGTCTTCAGTGCAAAAAAAAAAGCTCAGCAGGTTTACAGGAAGCTGTGGTAGCTTATCAGCACTGTACCAAGTATCTGTTATAGTTTCTTATGCACAGTCTGGCCACTCGCTGTTGAGCCAGGTTAGAAGGTTATCTAATCAGTCATATACAGGTTCATTTTCACTAGAAAGAGATACTCCATCAATGCATTGGCTTGGAATTCTTTTACAGATGCAAGTGCTTACTCCTGTGCTTCATCCTGCCCAAGCTTTCACCACCACCCTGCCTTGGGGTTCTCCAGGCTTTAAGTGGCATCAGGGTGAAATGCAGTTACTTTGATAATGACAGCAGAGGTGCATTAGCATCCCCCATGATGGAACCTCAGAATGGAACCCTCTGCATTTTTGTGGTGTTAAACTGTTCTGAGAACATAAAAGTTTGATGTTCAGCAAGTAACTCAGAACTGAAACAACTCTGTAGGACTGCTCAAGTTCTGAGAAAGCTACCAACACTCAGATCACAGTATCACAGTACTGTGATACTCACAGCTCTTTCATCCCAAGGGCATTCTTAACCACTGTTCAAATTGAAGTTTGTTAACAAGCATGTCAGAGGGCACTCATATTGACAATCTTAACTCTGCCTGGGAGTCATTCACACTAGGGCAAAATCAAACACTTCAATATCTACTTTAAATTTGCACAAGAAGAAGATGAACTATTCCAACCATTACACAATCTCCACTGCAGAAATGGCATCAGGCACATAGTTAGCTTTCTCTTCCCAAAGTGATCCAAAAGATGCAGAATTTGCTCTGCTTACACACTCCTGAGCAGCACACATGGGAGACAGGAAGAAAACCAGCCTGGCCTGTTGGAGTTCAGTTCACCCACTCATGTCTGAAGTCTGTTTGAGTAACCTGTGTCCCTTGCACGTTCAGCTGCAGTTCACATTTAATCTTCTGTAGTTCACATAGACTTTCATAACTGCCAAGTATAAATCCTAGTCATACTCTTCTCTGCACATCAATAATTGATAAAGCTATATAGATAAATATAAAGAATAGATTCCTTTGTATGCACATTTACTGGTGTCCTTTTCTGGATGAAAGACTGAATGAAGATATTGTACTCCTGCCCTGTGAGTGTTGTTATGAACAGCTATCTTCAAGGGTTTCATATAAAGTCCCTGTGCAAGGAATTATTTTTCATTTTAAAGCATATATGAACACTGTTCAAGTACCTGATTATCAATTGGTGACCCACAGCTTTGCCTTAAACTGATTTTCAAGCTGGTTTTGTTTGATCTCTTTTTCGAAGTAGCAGTAACCCAGAGTGAGACAAGCTTCAGTGTATTGTTTAAGCCAGCTATACTGTTTTGGTTGGTTGGGGTTTTTTTTGGCTATACAAAATGTCTTTTAATTTCTTTAATAAATCTGTCTTCATATATCTGGTATCCTCTAACTCCTTGTGCATCTGGTCCCATACCTGGCACCTGAGGTCTCCAAGGCACCGAACCAGCCTACAATTAGCTTTCAAAGATCCTCCTTTTCTTTTAAGGCTTCTTCCCTTTGCAAAATTTTGAAGTAAAACACACTCACACACAGGACACTATTTTTATCAGTATTAAAAAACAAGGGTAAAGAACCCCAGAGTTCCAAACCACAAATCATGTTAGCAAGTCAGTAAGATCATATGCACTATGGGTCAGGTTTTAGCTGTGAGATTGCATTTGAAGTGTTTAAAGTGCATTTTGTTACACTCTGCCACAATTAAGTAGCTGTGATGGGATCTCTCTCACCAGCACCAGGACAAGGGGACACAGTCTCAAGCTGCGCCAGGGGAGGTTTAGACTCGAGGTGAGGAGGAAGTTTTTCACCAAGCGAGTCGTTCATCATTGGAATGTGCTGCCCAGGGAGGTGGTGGAGTCACCGTCCCTGGAGGTGTTCAAGAGGAGATTGGATGTGGCACTTGGTGCCATGGTCTAGTCATGAGGTCTGTGTTGATAGGTTGGACTCGATGATCCTCGAGGTCTCTTCCAACCTTAGTTATACTGTGAAGACGTGCACAGTGCAGGCCCTCTAAACTCTCCAGGCTATGAAATACTGGTAGAGGGAATGCTGAGCCTTGTAAGAGACTGGTGTACTACAAATGCCAAAAGACAATGCAGCTCTTCATTGATGAGAGCATGTACATAGCTACAATTTCTTGATGAAACATTTTTGAGCCACTATGCTCAGAAGAAGGTGTAAAAAACTTCAACTCCCCTTTTCTTTGTCCTTTTCTTTCATCAGTCAGTTCTTTCATCAAATCAGTCTTTTCATTATCCTTTCCCCTCCTCTGACCTGCCTGCACAGATTTCTTTCCAACATGCTTTTCTGCTCCACTAAAGAAATCTTGATTACTACCTCCTGGCATATAACTTCAGTTTGATTTAAGAACACTTACTGTTAGAAGTGTAAGCTTTATTGCGATCACAACCTAGTACTCATCACAATTTTACAGTCTATTATCTAACCGAAAAAAAGAGGAAGTGTTTAGTCCTTGGTCCTTAAGGGATGGATTTTTTTGAGAGGAAGGAGCAACAGAATCACCTCCTGTGGTGCACTTTGCTGCCCTCATGTCCCCTGTGCTGTTTGAGTGAGGGCAATGGAACAGATGGCCTCCAGAAGTCTCTTCCAGCTTCAGCTGTTCTGATTACACATGGAACAGGCCATTCACATTAATACCAACTGTGGCAATCACTTTGTTTGCAGCATGTCTGTTTTGCCACTGGATTCCAAGCCTCTCAAGCTCTCATCCTTTCTGTGAGACAACCCCTTCCGCTTCTCGGCATCATCCTTCTGTCTCTTCTAGTTCAATTCACTGACATATTTCCTTGTAAACTCGTTGTGTCATAAGAACATCAAGGAGAAACTACAAATAATGTGTTGCATTGTCTCAACCATGCAACCAAGGGAGTAACCATGCCCTCACTCTCCTCTTCAGTCTGCTTAAACTGTGGCTGGATACTGGGGAAGGGCAGGGGCTACCCTCTGCTTGAAGTCAGTGACAGGGAAGGGATGCAGAGCAGGGCTGGGGAACGTAGGAGGTCTCACCTCCATCTACTCTCCAGCTAGCTGGGGACACTGCAAAGACTGAGCTACTGCTCAGAAGGAAATGAAGCAACTCATACATCTGATTAAAGGGAAGCAGGAACAGTTTATTTGGCATTACAGAATTATTCAACATCTTTCATCTTATGCAAGGACAGCTTTGACTATCTGCTTAACATTTATCAGCCCTAAATGTTACTTAGGAAAGAAGATAAAACTGCAACTCATCTGCTTGAATGACACCAAGACAGAAGCACTGCTGAGGAAATTGCACAAACACAACTGTGCACTCATCCCTGTCATCTGCTTAGGATTCATGTAAAGCACCCAAGAAAAACACACCATATCATTAGGCAAATAACCTGTAATCTATAATCACACAGTAAAACATTTAACAGCTATTTATTCAATTACTTACAAAAAAAAAATGCTGAATTGAGAGAACTTTAAGCAAATCCCTACCTAGACCCCACAAAAGTGACATGGAATGACAGCAGCTGTGGGTGTCCTGATCTGGGGTGGAGAGGGCACAAGCATCTCTAAACAATTTAGCTACAGGCGTGCTAAGCACAGAAGCAGAAGGAAGCCTATGGCCTTAAAAACTAACAAATCAACCCCTCATACACAAAACCCCAAAACAAAACCACTAATCAAAAAAAGAAAAAAAAAATCAAACCCAACCAACCTACCAAAAAACCCCCAAACAAAATCTGTAATGGGTATTTACCAAAGCCTGGTTACAAACAGCCCAAGCTTTCTTAACTAGACAGAGAAGTTACTTAAAATTATAAAGAAACCCACTGCCTCTCTCAGCCAGCTTGTACTTTGTAGAAGTATTAGCAATACTTTTAAGAGCACTTGCTTCTAGTCTAAATTCAGAAGCACCTGGACTGAAAGCCTGCAAATTGCAGTTTTAGAAGAAAATTAACTTAATTATTTCCTACTACAGTGCATTGGCATTTTTAGACTTCAGAATCCCTGCCTGCTTCTCTCTTCTCAGCAGGTTGTCCCTCCCCCTCCCTGTCCCCCTGGAGTCTTCTCTTTTCTCCAGGCTGAACAACTCCAGCTCTCTCAGCTTATCCTCATAGCAAAGGTGCTCCAGCCCATGGATCATCTTTGTGGCCCTCCTCTGGACTCACTCCAACAGCTCTGTGTCCTCCTTACGGTGGGGACACTAGGACTGGGCTCAGTATTCAAGGTGCTATGCTATGTGGCACATGCTATGTGGCACATGCTGTGTGTCACACCTGTGGAGGCCAATTCTCAATACTATCAGTGCTTGGGAATGCTGTGTGGGGCACTAGACATTTTTATCTCCCCTAACATGCCTCAGTCCTTTCAATGGTCTAGCTAATGCAAAGTGACCATTACTATCCTCAGTAACAGATGCCCTCAACAAGGCTGTGTATTTTATATGAAGCAATTCATAAACACCATGTTAAGTGCAGGTCTGACCTGAGCCCCCCAGGTACCTATTGCTTAGCAGCCCAAATGACATAGTACTTTGTTTAATGCCATCAAAAACCTATCATCGTGCACCATCCCAATGCAGAACCAGAGCCTGGAAGGCAGTTATCCTCCCACAGAAAACAACACAGAAAGCAAGAGAAGAGTCTTCCAAAGACACAAGAAGCCATTAAGCCATTTTCTACACACTAGAAGACCATAGGTCCTCCTTTCTCTACCAGTTGTCTCTGCAGTCATCTTCCCATTCCCTGCTGCAATTTGTCAAGACTACTGCAAATCAGCAAGAGCTGTTGCTCTACACCCATGACCTCTTTGCATGGCTGAGGCTGGCTCCATTTGTTCTTCTCCATGACTGACAGATACTTCTGAGGAGTTTTAAATCTGTCTCAGCATTCAGTTGTTATGATTTAACATCAGGATGTGCTCCAGTTTTACTGACTGGAGGAAGATGAAGGCTAGGAATGTCAGAAGATTATCATGATCTAGACTGGATCTGGAAGATGCATATTGATAGTAGAGAAAGCTCAGACAACCTGTACTCAGTGGGGAAATAAATCCACTATTCCATCATACAAGATGGATTACTAAACAGATGCTTTAAACAGTTCTCACACCTTGTGTTAGTGCTTTTGTGAGACCTCTAAATCTAGAAATCTTGCTTTTCATGTCAATGCATTTCTGTTGATGTGCTGCATTTCCTCAGCCTTCAGTGCTGAATTCCTCCAAGTTTATTTTTCAGAAGAGCACAATAAAATATAGCTATGACAATTTCCCACCATTAACTTGGAGCACTGCACTTATTCTCATGATTACAGGATCTGAGGGTCATGTGATACCTAACCACTGCAATAAAGCTACACTTAGCTCTGTAAATGTACACACAGACACCCTGAAACCCGTTCCTGCACTATGAGAAAGCTATGTCTGCATTCTTCAGTGTATGCTTCTCCTTACCTGAGTGGGCAAACTAATAACGCCAGCTTGGAGCACACGCTTCTCTCCATTCTACATGAAGAACAATCTCACTCCTCAAGTTCCCAAATAGCTTATACCCTCATCTCAAATATTTTTAAACTTTCAGAAACACACACTTCTCTGACAGCTACAAAAATAAGCTAAGCTTGATATTCAAGGAAGACTCACATTTCACTCTTCGATGCACAGAATTCATTTTGCTCCATGGATTATTTTCTTCCACAAGCACACAGAAGTGATTGCAGCCTTTCCTTCTACCTTCACAGCATAAACAACTTGCATACAGTACAAACTCCTTTGTGAGTAGAAGAGAAGTGCAGCAGAGATAAGAAATACCCATGCAAAGAAGGAACACACACGTGGTACAGGTATTTCATTCTAGCTACAAGGTTTCAACAACACTTCACCATGAAGATGTCTGTGACCTGCCTAATGTTGCCAGTCTCAAAATTCACATAAGACTCTCCAATGAGGTGAATGTTTAAATATAGTTTACACTGATTAATTTAGTAGCAGCAGCAAAGTATTGCAATCTTATCACTACAAAAGGAGTGCCTTGATGTCTGCCATTTATTGTTAAACCTCTTGTATCTGCTGAAGATGACTGAAGCCAGCCTCAGGCCAGCAAAGGAAAGGTCATGTTGAAAGGCCCACAGGTTTCATTCTGAAGGATTTAATTCTAACAGTTTTATTTTATTTAGTGTCTTCAACAGAGCTACCCCAGGTGCAAGAGGTGAAAACATAATGCTAACACTTCCATTTTGGAACCAGAATTAATACAGCCACATAAAAGCAACAGATACTACTTCAGAACTGTGTCTTTGTCCAATAAAAACACCTCCATTTTCCTTTCAGAGTAGGATTTCACTTGGCACCAAGAACTCTCTTATGGTACAGCGAGTTTCTTGCAACAGACAGAGGTCCTGACTTAAGTCACACATATATACTTCTGAAGGCCATCAGGGCACAAGACAGATGTGTTCCTTAACACCACATTTGGTTATGAATTAGCCAAAGGTCTGTACCTGTGAGCTGGCATCACAGTGCTGACTTGCTCACATCCATTAACAGGAGCAAACTCTCAAGATTCTCTAGATTAAGCTAATTCCTTCTAAAAGCTAGAGGTGCTTGTTAACAATTGAACTAGGCTATGTCACAGCCCATGCTATGAGTTCTATTGAGAGTCTTGCACTCCAGTGTGAGAATTGGGACTTACAGACCACTTACACAATCCACCAGTGACAGATACTTCAAGAAGTGTTAAGTGCTTTAAAATTAGGCTCCACTTCTAACAAAGAGCCTCCTCTATCTGGCTAAGACTGATCCTTCAACTAAGTGCTGTGAAAACATTTGGAGCAGCAATGGGACTCCCTTAGGCAGCGCTTCCAAACACAGGAAATCCCAATGTTTTATTTTTAATTGTCTTTTTGCTGTATTTCCCATGACTGCCTTTCTGCTCTGCTGCAGCAGTAACAATGCCTTTCTGCTCCCCTCTATAAAGCCTGACACTAACAAACTCACTGCTCCCAGGAAAAGGAACCTTCTCATTTTGACATACAGTACCAGGTTCCCAAAATGCAGGCTAACTTGGAGACAAGAAGAAATACCAGGTTTTAGAACTGAAATGGCATTAGCAATACAGAGAAGGTCTATTAGCTGTCAGGCACTAAATCAAACCAGAGATTATGACAGCCATATCTAAAAATGCCTGCATCTTCTAAAGGAGAAGCACAAAATCTTACCAACACTGGTTTTAAAAGTTGGGTTGGAGTGACAACAGAAGCACGAAGGATGAAAAAGAAGCATAAAGTAAACAAAAAACAAAACACAAAGAGAGAAGAAGAGATAGGGGAGCGGGGGAGAAATAGCCACCACTGCACAGGAACATTCTGAACATGAAAAATACATCAACTTGTACCAGAAACAGAAGACACCCTGGGGTCAGTCCCTCCTTTGCATTCTCTCACAGGCTGAATTTTATCAGCGAGAGGAAATCTTAAGTGCAATTGCCTTCACATTGTGCTTCACCTCTAAAGAGCTGCCCCTTCGCTCACAGGATGTTAGCCATTATTTAGATTGCACCACAAGCAGTAGTACCATTATGGGACCCCTGACAATTTTCTATAGACAGCAGAGTGAGTTAGAAAAGTGTAACTGGCATTGAACTTAAATTCTGTGTTGTGCACATGCAGCACATTTCAAAAAAATTCCACTCCCTACAAGCTTTGCATTGTTTTAAAGAGATGTTTCACCAGTCCTGTGGTGCAGGTACTGTCAGTACAACCACCTGTGAAAGACAATGGCCAAAACCAGGAGGTGTTAAAAAAAAATAAAAAATTGAAAAATAAAACCCTTCTGTACTTCATCTATTCCCTCTTCCTCCCCCAAAAAGGCATAAAGAGTGAACACCTTGCAGCAGAGCCTGAAAATTAACCAGATGAGGCTGAATGGAAGCAATTTCACAGTTGCAGACTTCCTGAAATTAAGTCAGGGGCAACCAGACTGAGTGCCTTGGTACTGTGCAAGGAGACAGATCTCCCCCCAGCCAGTTAGAATTCACCTATGATTTCTACAGCTATTAAAGCATGCTAATCTTCAAATGGCATCTGAAAATGAAATAATGTGTGACAGCACTCTGCAAAAGATAATGCTTTCAGTTCAGGGTTCACTTCCAACCACAAAACCCAAACTAACCAAACATAATTCTGGACACCAAAGCCAGAATGCACATAATCTCAGCATTTATCTGAAGCAGCATTACTGCTGGGGAGTGGACCAGTACGATCCAGATGTCAAATAAACCCCACACCCATCCCCATGTGCAGGCAGCAATAGACAGAAGTCAGTTCTGCTTGGCTAATAATGCCTGTCAGCAGACAGTTTCTGAGGCTCTATTTAAATTAGTAAATTTCCATCTTTTCTCTTGGAAGAAAAAAAAAACAAAAAGACAGAGCACAGTAGGAATATAAAGTTGGCCTAGATCATTTTTTTCCTGCAGGAGTGTGATGGTCTTGCATTATAAAAGGTTACACTGCTGTAAACTCAGCTCTCGCTCGCCAGACAGAGGAGTTGAGGCTGAGGTCTTCCTTCCTAGGCATCCTGCCCCAAAGTAATTCTAGTTCCAAATTATTTACTTATTAGAAAAACCTTAAAACAGCCTTAAAGGGAAGGCTTTTTTTTTTTTTGGGGGTGGTATAAGTGACAGCCATCAGAATGCTCATCCCTGTCAGAGCTACTGAAAGATCACAGATTTACTGAACTTACGACCAAATTAGCATGGCTCACCATGTTACTGCAAGTAAGCAGAGCTCTAGTAGTCAATCGTTTTCACATCCAGCCCACAGCAATTACAGGTATTAAGCCCCACCTTGAACAGCAAAGGAATTTCAGGCCAGACAGTCTAAAATAAATGGCTTTATTTTGGATTTCCTGTAGTCAGTTATCTTTGCTCCTAAGGCATATAAGCTACCATAATTGAATTCACAGAGTATCTTTGGTTGAAAGAGACTTTCAAGACTGTCCAACCTTCAACCCAGCACTGCAAGGTCACCACTAAACCATGTCCCTAAGCACCAGGTAGACATTGTTTAGATACCTCCAGGGATGGTGACTCCAACACTGCCTTGGGCAACCTGTTGCAGTATTGGGTAACCCTTTCAGTGCAGAAATATTTCCTAACACCCAGGCTAAACCTCACCAGGTACAGCTTGCATCCATTTCTTCTAGTCCTGTTGTTTGGCACCAGGGAGAAGAGGCTAGAGTTGTAGAAAGCTAAACCTTCCCTCAGCCTCTTTTCTCCAGACTGAACAACCTCAGCTCCTTCAGCCTCTCCTCAAAGGAGCTCTGCTGTAAGCACTTCACAAGCCTCGTTGCCTTTCCCTGGGCATGCTGCAGCACCTCAATATCCTTCCTATAGTGAGAGGCTATGAAATTAACACAATACTCAAGGTGTGACCTCACCAGTGCTGGGCACAGGGAGACAATCACCTCCAGTTCTAAACCTTACAGCTTTCAAGTCCCCTTGTGAGGCTGAATTCCACATTATTGCAAACTGTGGCCACATTTTAGCCTTCTTCAATCTTTACTTATGTCATCAATCTGAAGACAAAAATGCTGCATCATTCCACAGTTAATGCTGACACCAAGTTCTAATACATCAGCCAGTCCACCCTGTTAATAACTGGCACAGTTTGACCTGCCTCAATGCAGGCCAGCCAAGACTCTTACCTGCTCGGGGCTCTATCGTCTTGTTGGAACCTGCATCCATGAAGACAAAACGGCCACCACCAAAGTCTTTGCTGTAGTCAGAGAGGTAGAGCAGTGAAGTATAGTCAAAAGAGCCATAAGTGACCTAGGAGTAAGACAACATTACCAAAATTTACCGAATTCTACTCCAGCCTCTGCAGAGCACAAATGATTAGGCAGATGGGTCTGAGGGGATTTCTGAATTTTCAGTTTTTGCGTATTTAAGTCAAGGGTCTCAAAGCTGAGAACATTCTTTTCTAGAAATTACCTGTGTTTATTAGAATAGAACAGAATTAACCAGGTCGGAAGAGACCTTTGAGATCGAGTCCAACCTATCACCCAACACCATCTAATCAACTAAACCATGGTACCAAGCACCCCAACAAGTCTCTTCCTAAACAACCCCAGTGATGGTGACTCTACCACCTCCCTGGGCAGCCCATTCCAATGGCCAATATATTAGTCTATTTGATTATGTTTACACACACACAAGACTAGCATTTTATGTACATTATTTCTATTCTTACAGTTTCTAACATTAAAGAAGTGCTCCTACAGATTTCTATCATCCTAAGCCTACTAAACAGCAGGCAAAACCCAACACAGTCAAAAGTTACACGTCTGCATTGTATCAAAAATACAGAAGGGATCCCATGCATTTATACTATTTCAAGAGAAAATTTCATTATAAGGTTAATGAAACCAAAGAATGATTCATTTCACCCCTTATCTAAGCATGGTTAGAAGTTTTTGGAAACCTTGCCTACTCTTTCACCAGCCACCATGCAGGAGCTTCAGGCTGACAGTCAATCATACCTCCCAAATAAACACACATTTCTTACAGGAACTTCTATTCTTTTCCACACAGGTTTTGTTTAAAAACCTTCAAAAGTGACTTTGAAAGTCTCTGCTTCTTCTCAGCCTAGAGATCAAACACCCGCTTTTTAAGTACAACAAGGTGATTTTCCTTCCTTTAAAAGCATTACTTCTGCTCAATATGTATGTTGATTGTATTAATGGTCAGAGCAAAGCTATCTAAATATTTAACACCGAGTTCAGCTGATTCTGAAAACATTTCCTTTTCATATCCACATGTCACCAACGATTACAATGATACTTAAAAGCAATGGCTGCGTTCTCCCGTTTCTTTACAACATATCACAACCCAATCAAGCTCTTCAGTACACTGTCAACCAGTGAAATGTGCAGCACAGCAGCACTGTGTAAATAACACAGCATTTGCAGAGTGTTTTGAGTGACCTGGTGACTGTCAGAGGTAGGTGCTACTTCCCAACTTAGAAGTTTTCTAAATATTTTCAAGTTCCATTCATTAGTGCCAGTTCAATTTTGGCTCCACAGCAGTTGTACATGTTATTCTGGAAGAGCAATGACTAAAAAGAGAACATAGCAGCAGATGGAACAGGAAGGCATTTTCGTTCTTACTCATGTTATTATTTTGACCATAAGGGCTTAAAGGAAAAAAAGCCAAATCTGGTGATACACTGCACTACCCCTTCCAGACTACAGGAATTAGAGAACTGGTTTGGTGATCCCCTTCTCCCCTTATTTGCCTTAGTAACAATACAAGACAATAAATGGGAATTAGTAAGTACCTGGCACTGCAGCACCTCAAAATAGGCTTCTACAGCCCTCCTCATGCAATCAGCCTTGCAAAGCTGTTTTCACCTTCATTGATTTGGTGATAAAACTTCCAGTCAGTGTAAGGAAGTCTTCTGGCCAGTGAAGGTATTACCACAGGGGAAGAAGTTCAACTCAAACGGTGAGTTTAATGTATTTAAATCACTTTTATGAACTCTTCAGTGGTGCAGCAAAGGCTCCATCATTGCACTCCCACTTCTCTCCAAGGCAGCTTTACTAATTCTGAATTTTTAAGAGCTGACTACAAACCATTTAAACCCTAAACACACAAATTTGACTTCTGTAGCTGACTAATTTGGGGAACCAAGTATGCGATGAAAAATGGCTTTTCTGTTCTTGCTGTTGTTCATTGCGACTCTCAGAAGGCAGCTAGACCTGAGAAATGCAACACCATGGACAGAAGGCACTGAATTACACTCAGCTATTTAAAATGCTAGAAGGTCCCCATGCCTATCAAATATATTTATTACCCTGGTAATGATTTCCAACACCAGAAAGGCTAAAAACTGAACCAGAAGTTCAAATTATGTCAGGAAAGCTGTCATTAAAACCAGGTACACTGCAGTAAATCAAAGTTCTGTAGCTCCTTATGGACTATACAAGACAAAAATGCAGGCATTTCCATCCAGGCTGACACTTCATAGAGCTCATTTGCTCTTTTCTGGGCACCTTTTACCCAAGCAAGGCAACACAGCCAATATTTAATAGCAGATGCTCATCATGATATTCACATGATACCTTAATGAAAGAATAAAGCTGTCATTCTATGATTCTATAAACACCATTGTCAGAACTAGCCAGTTACATTTTGCATTGTGGCACCCTTGGGGTTCTGAGGGACACATTTAGATGCAATTGAACAGTTGCAGGAGTACACCACAGGCCTCCAGTTACTCTGAAAGATGGCAGGACAGCAGCCTCTGCTTTCCACTGCAGAACACAATGCAAGTATGTCCACATCTCAATCAGCCTAAGTCTCAATTGATACCGTGTACAAATAAGGGTCAAAACTGCTCTTCTCTGTAAGCCTTATTGCAGACACTCTCACAAAACAGCCTTGAAAGCTACTCCCAGTGTTCTATACATTGGTATAGCTACTTGGTTGACAATGTAAGACTCCAAACAGCATGTGTCTGAATTACAAAGGGCTGTAGGTGACCTGAGGTAGCAGGTTTGAGCTTACACAAGAATATACTCCTTCAGATGTCATAGACAGCGCTATCCTAAGGCAAAATTAAAATCTTTTGACTCATTTCAATGTCTAACATCATGAAGGGAAGAAAAAGAAGAGAGAAAAGACCAGAACAGACAGCAGCTGCTGTTATAGCCTCAACAGCCAGAGGAGAAAGGGCTGCTGGAAGGTTTAGGGAGACTAAGAACATATGGCTGGTGATGTGACTTGAACATTTGTCTTGTTCAGTTTAGATAAAAAAGGGCTTAAAAGGGATACAATTGCTACTTGTAAACACATGGGGATAGAAAAAAGGGTGGAAAATAGCCATAAAGTGGTCATGAACAAGTGTAGGCTAAAAAAACGCATCGAGAAAATGTGCAGTGACGTCCTGGAATTCCTCTGATAACAGAAATTCCAGGAAAACAAACCAAAACTGATCTTACAGCTGAACCTGACAATTCTGTGAAGGATGACAGGATCCTTATCTAGGCAGGGGGCTGCAGAGATCTGCAAGTCCACGTCACTTCTACTAGAGAATATTCTAAGACTAGGCTGCTGTTGGAGCCGAGTGTACAACAGCAATTCCATTATAAATCAGACATTTGAAAGGCTCAGTTCCAAACAAATTCCATCCAAGATGAAACTCCACATCTTAAGCCAACACTCTTTTTATTTGATTTAGATGCTTATAAATTCAACAAGATTAAATGAGTCATTTGGGCAATTTCAGGCTTTCCATTCCTATGTAACTAAAAGCCAAATAAATTTTAGGGGAAAAGAAAACCACGGAGTCTCATACAGACAAAATAGATCTGCGCTACTCCACTATGCAGATAAACTCTTCCAAACCAGGGATGCTCAGATTGAGAATCATAATTGCAATAGACTCAGCAATGCAGAGAAAAGGCAAGAGGGCAATTTCTGTGCTTCAAGCAGCCTACATATTTGAACCAACAGTGTCAGACTTTTAAAATGTCAGATTCATTTTTCAAAGGCTTAATTTGACCATTCTTTTGGAAAGAGCCAGGGAAAACAATCCTTAATTCTCCTAGGAGGAAGCTTCACTGTTTAATTATCATGCAGAAATACATAAAAGTGATTTCTTTTGTTCCCAGGGGAAAGCATAAATAATGATACAACAGAAAAGCATCCAACAAACTGGCAAAATAATTGACATACTGAGTTTTACTGCTCTTACTTCAACTCCCTAGCATTCACACTTCTTTAGTAGGCCACGTAACAATACTGTTCTTATCTGCAAGTACTTCCTACCTCTGACCAACATCAATGCCTTCGGGGTTTTATTTTCCCCTTTACTTTCTGGAAGTGGTAAGTGAAACTTAGTTGGCTGGAGAAATTAAAATACAAGGCAGGCTGACTGCACTGAAGACAACCTTTGAAGCTGCATAACTTGTCTGTCCTATTCAGCCTTCTCTGAAATGTTTTTTGACCTACTGACCTTCTATTTGAATTCAGTCTTCTGCATAGCCTGATCAGCCATAAATACTCTGTACTTTTTTTACTTCTGTCTGAACACATAAGAAAGATACAAATATAAATAGTGTACACCTACAGTAGGCTAAGATTATAAGCACATACTGTAGCATTTTCTGTAAGCCAGGATCTGGCAAACATACATGAACATTACATCCACAAACAGCTCTGTTCCACTTGCACTTAAAGGGGAAAGCAATACCAGACCTTTTGACACACAAACAGAAGTTAGAGAGGAGAGAGGAATTACAGGCTTGTTTATGCAGCAAGGAAAGGATTAAAATTAATCCTTTTGATGTCAATTCCAGTGAATGATTTGCCAGAAATGAAGGCAGCAATAATACATGATGCAACTTGGACTTTTACGACAGACATGAAGCCAACAGGATTCAAGGATGTATCAGATCCTAAAGGCATCATTAGCCTGGTTCAAACTCTGCAGTTCTAACCAGGCAATGCAAGCTGCTACCACTTAAAGCACACAACTATTATCTAGCAATAGGTGAAGTCCTTTACCCTAGAGAAGGGACGAACCACTAAGCTGGGGTAGTATCCACAAGAATAATTCCAGTCCATAATGACTGGTTGATTTCTCCTCAGTACTCTTTGCACCAGCAACAGCATTTCCTCTACATGAGAGCCAAAGAGAAGTGGGCTTCCAAGCCATGAGCTCAGAAAGTGCTTAGAAGAAGCTTGCTCTAGTACCCACAATCCCCCTCCAATGTGGCTGGAGGCCAGAGAAGTTCTGTTTCCATGTGGTCCTCCAAAAGATCAAAGGGAATCGATACACAAGACTGCCAGCTTAACATGCAGCATTGCTGTCACAAAATCACAGAATGGCCCAACTTTGGCATATTCCCATACAATCCTTACTGCAACAATAAAAATAACATTAAAATATATTTGATCTAACCTGGCACACAATTTTAAGGTGCAGACAAAAAAGCACAAGCCTCAGTGCTTCAGCTTTCCTGACACAGATAACATACTGCAGAAGTCAGCTGCTATGCAGGTGAAAAACAAACAGGACAAGCTAGACTTTTAACTTCCAGAGTTATCTAAACAATAATTGCCTTAGAAAACACCCTGAGACTTAACATAAGTCACATTAGTGTATTTTACAGAAGGTTGCTATTGCAGGGTGGGAAGGCAGGGAAATTCTACATGAACAAGGCGTTCAGTAACTGTCCCCACTGGGATAATTCTCTCTTCACTGCTGTCATAAATCAGACTACCCAATTACTCAGTATAGAGACTATCAAGGTTTAGGTTATCCACACCAAGTTTAAGAGACCTTAAACTCTCGTAAGGAGGAAATGGGATTTGTTTTTTTAACTCTTACCCAAAGCAAAAGCAAATCAGTTGGTGTATCTGCTCCCCGAGCAGACAGCCTGTGAGACAATAAACAAAACGTGGACAGAACAGATGGATAAAAACAGCAAAACATCTAGCCTGCTGTCCATCATCTACAGGCACTGTCAGGATGCCATAACAGAGAACCAGCTTCTATGCAAGAAACAAATTCTCTTCATGGAAATAGATTTAATTCCAAATGACAAAATAGCTCATGTATTATGGGAAGGATTTCAGTAGAAATACTTCATTTTCAGGTTATCCAACCGCCCTATTCATTTACCAGTACAAAAACACATGCAGAAAAGAGTAAAGAGAATATTGTCAAGGCTAATGCTTGTGCAGACAAATCTCATCATAGTAATAAGTCAGTATTAAATACACCTTTTGGGGATGAAATCTATTAAAATTCTCTATTTTCCCCTTCTCTTGTGGCAGCCAAATTCAATTCTCTGAAAGGGTGGAAAGAAAACCCTCTGAGGAAGCTAATGAATTTATTTCACTTCACACAACCAGAATCACTACTTTATTTGGTGTCCCTTGGAAGGAGCACAACCTGTCATGGAGCCCTACCATCACAATTCACTCCCTACAGCCTATTCTTACCAGTTCTAGTCAAAATAATCTGTGCCTCAAAAATCCTCCCTAACACCTCTGGTCCTACATCCACTCCCACCCAATGTTTTCTAAGCATGAAGTACCCAAGAGCTGGGCTCCTCTTCGTTCTATCAGTGACTGGAAATTGCACCCTGCACCAACTGTCTTCTTCCAAACAGAGGCTCTGTCAGGTATTGTCACTGTCACCATGTTCTCCAAAATTGAAACTGCTTCTGCCTACATGACATGAAAGGACACAGGAGCTTCCCAACAGCGTTGTGAGCAATAAAAGACATTATATTGCCCTCAGACTGACTTTTACCAGAAGACATCGTCAAGGCAAGGAGCATTTGTCATTTGTGCACAAAAAGAATGTTTAATTTTTTCCTCTTGGGTGTTTCAGGTCATAAACTTCAAGGTGCAATACCCACATACAGACTCTAGCACTCAGGTGCAAAATAGATTTTCATGGCATAAGTTTTATTTGGTTGCAGCTGGTGTGATCTATGACTCTAGAGTGACTCTGACTTTGACATCCTGGGGACATGAAATGTGGGTGTTCTGAGGTGCTGGGTGGGTTTTTGCTTTGTGGGTCGGGGTTTTTTTTTGGTCCAGTGAGGAATGCAAAGTATTAAGCCATAAGCCTACAGATAAAAGACTAAGCAATTAGAAAAGTCACAACACTTCCATTCTCAAACTAACAAACCACCAAACTAGTGAAGGAAGGTGCCACATCCCCATGGAAGAACATGTTAGTTATATGTGAGTGGAGGCTTTTTTATCATACATAAGTGTTAAGCATTTCTCGGTACCTGAAGGGAGCCTACAGGAAGGATGGAGAGAGACTTTTTACAAAGGCCTGCAGTGATAGGACAAGGGGCAATGGTTTCAAACTAGAGAAGAGTAGAGTTAGATTGGACATTAGGAACAAGTTCTGCTCCAATAGGGTAGTGAACACTGGAACAGGTTGCTCAGGGAGTTGAGGCCCTATCCCTGAAGATACACAAAGTGAGACTAGACAGGGTTCTGGGCAATCTGATCTAATTGAGGATGCCCCTGCGGGACTAGATGACCTCTGGAGGACCCTTCCAACCCAAATCACTCTATGATTCTATGACCAAGAGGCTCAGATCAGCTACCAACACTGACCAACTGACTACTTTGACATAGCTCCTGCTAGACCTGGCTTAAAAAGTGATACCCAAACTAGAAATGTACGTTTCATTCAACACTTTGTAGGTGCACGTAGATTTAATCAAGGTTCCTGACAGCAGAGCTTCCCAAGTAGTCAATCACACCATTTATTATTTCTGTAAGAACTGAAGTAGGGGGGATGACAAAAAAAAAAAAGGAATTGTACTGGCCTCTGTTCCTAAAACTCACTTGTCCTTCCATTAGGTTCATTCCTCACAGGATTTTTACAAGCACCAGTTTTCAAACATATGTGACATTGTTTAAATGAAAAAATTACTTCAAAGTGATCTAATGATAGCAGGAAACATTTCCATCCCATGTCGGCCTCCTCCTTACCTTGTCAACGTGTGGGTGCCAGTATTCATCATGTGTTGTCTTGGCTTCTGTGTTGTTTATTCTGGAGAAGAAGGTTGGCTCAGTCAGGTACATGGATGCAGAGTTGATGCCAAATGCCTGTGCAATCTTGTGCTGAATTCTCTGTCTCACATCACTGTGAAGAAGACAGTGCAACATGCTAAGTGCCACATTTCTCTCCTGCTTCTTCTGTGTTCTCCTGCATTCAGTGGTACTGGTTCTTCAGGGCTAAAATTCTTCCTTAGCTAATAAATTAGGGGGAACAGATCCCCACATTTTATCTTCTTTTGCCTTAAATAAGGGAGCTCTGCTTCAAAACACAACACACTCCTAAGCTGGGCTGCAGTTTGTTGGTTTGTGGTTTTGCTGGGAGGGGTGGGGGTTGGCTGGTTTAGTTTTTGCTGGTTTTGTATTGGTTTTTATTCTCAGAATATCAAGGAAAAGAAACAATTGAAACTATTCAAATTGGTGTGTGTGTAAACAGTCTGTTTTCCAGAACAAAACCCAAGCATAGCTCACTAACTACTGACAAGATTTACATCTTTCATATATGTATTTTTCATCCAAAGTAGATAACTCAAAAGTTGTATTTCCATAAAGGGTTCCCTCTGAATCACTAATTTTAGACTAACTGAGGAAGTCTCAGGAACCATGAAACTCAGTTCTTGATCATCCTGTGCATTAGTATCGTAACCAGATTTTTCCTTTAAAAAAAACACCACCAACCAATATGTCTTTCCCAGCTATTTTCAAAGATTCAACCCAACTACTTCTACCTTGTTTATTCCTGTTTCTTAGGAGACAGGGAGAACAGAATTTTTAGTTCTAAGATTATGAAAACAGGAGATTAATAATCACAGAGGTTGGAAGGGACCTTAGAGAATCTCTGCCAGGCCTCTGCCATGAGCAGAGACACCTCTCAACTACATTCAGCTGCTAAAGGCCTCATCCAACCTGGCCCTGAATACCCCCAGGGAGAAGGCATCCACAACATCCCTGGTCAGCCTGTTCTAGAGTCTCACCACCCTTGCAGTGAAGAACTCTTTCCTAAGACCCAGTCTAAACCTACTCTCCTTCAGCTTAAAACCATTCCCCCTTGTCTTACTGCTAAACACCCTTATGAAAAGTCCCAATACCTACAGGAAGGCTGGAGAGGAAGGCAGCTCTAAGGTCTCCTCAGAGTCTTGTCTAGGCTGAATAATCCCAGCTCCCTCAGCCTATCCCCATAGCAGAGCTGCTCCAGCCCTTGGATCATCTTTGTGTCCCTTCTCTGAACTCATTCCAACAGCTCTGTGTCTTTCTTACAAATGGGCACACCAGACCCAGACGAAGTATTCGAGGTGGGGGTCTCACAAGAGCAGAGTAAAGGAGCAGAACTGTGCTCTTGCCCTGCTGGCCACACTCCTCTTGATGCAGCCTAGGGCACTATTTGCCTTCTGACCTGCATGAGCACACAGCCAGCTCATAGTGAGCTTCACAGTACCAGTATCACAGTACCACTAAGGTTGGAAGAGACCTCAAAGATCATCAAGTCCAACCTGTCACCACAGACCTCATGACTAGACCATGGCACCAAGTGCCACGTCCAGCCCCCTCTTTTAGTCGATACACCCAAGTCTTTCTTCAGAGCTACTCTCAACTCCCTCTGCACCCAGCCTGGATTTGTGCCAGGGATTGGCCCAACCCAGATGCAGGACCTTGCACTTTGACTTGTTGAACCTTGTATTACTACCCAGAACTGCTTATATAGCAGCATCCATCTCTCAGGACAGATCTCACTGTATACAGGGCTAGGACAGGGCCATCTAAAACTGCCAGCCTTAGTTCAGTCAGCAGCGCTTTCAAAAAGAAAACATTTGATTAATGAAGGAATTTCACTGGCAAATCCCGCCAGTAAACACGCACAGCTAGCATTTAACTGGGAGGAAATTGAGAAGCCATCAAAGAACACACTAATACAATGAGATTAAATGAAAACATTTTTTGTAAGATGCAATCCTCTATGCTTCTTAAAATCTTTACATTGTTTTCTCTCAATTTTAACACATTCTTAGCTATTGTACTAAGTCCTTCCCTTCTTCCTAAGTGCTTCAAAAGCAGCACATGAGAGAGACCCCAAGTAAAATCAATTCTGAAGCTGCACATGGAATTATATGGGCAGTTTTGCATCTCTTCTGCATCAGACATTTCTCCACTGGGTAGCACTGAACTCCAGCATAATTTTCAAGGGAGTTTTCCCCAAGTTATTTTTCTAGGGAATTTAAACAGTGAGTACAAAGAAGTGACAGAACAAAAACCAGACCTACAATGTTAGCCTGTGAAAGTCACCTCTTAAAAACTATTTCCACAAGAACTGAAAAAGTCCTAAATACTTTGTTCTGTTCACATCTTGCCCCTACCAAAAATAAGAACAGAAAAAAAACATACAGGTTTGATTTTTAACCTGTCTCACTTTACATTCTTAAGGGTCTAAGCTTTAGGAGTCAGTTCAAGCTATTTCAAATTTGAAATACCAAAACCATGAAATGAAGTCAGAGCTGAGATTTTCAGGTGTTTCCAGGGCTGCATGAACTGAGGTTTCAAGTTGAGAGCTACATCATGGTAGAGTCTGTAAAACCAACATCAAGAAAGGGTCCACAGGTCCCTCCCCTGCCTGTGGGAACCTGATCTTTCTGGTTTCTTTCCAAGAAATAAATAGAACCTCAGCAGAGGCTGCCTTATGTTTCCCAAAAAGCATTAGATGTAATCACTCATTTCACTTCATGAATTGAGGGCAGCTGGCACTTTGAACAACCCACACAAGAATTAACAGCCTAACCCACAAACACTACAGCAGAATATTCCCTGGCTCTGACACCGGGTGGCCACTTGCTGCAGCCAGCTGGAATAGATCTGCTCTGGAGTAGTTAGGCCACAGTCTTGACATAACTTTAAATCTCCAGTAGTTGTATTGTTCTCCAAGCAGCACTGCTTCCTCTTTCAGTCTGATTCCTCTGCCACTTCTAAAAGCTTTCTATTAAAATTTGCTGTCTGGTGTTTATAAAGCTCCCTTAAAGCTCTACTCCTCCAAGACGTGTGCAATGGCTTTGGGCAAGACTCCATTTTGCAGACCAAGCAGGAAGCAAAGCTCTACTCAGCTCTTCCCTCTAAGACAAAAACAGCAACTAAAAGTCTACCTGGTTTGGACTGGCCAACAGTTATCAAAAGGAAAGGAAAACAAACTCAGTTTAAGTATGCCATCACATTTACTCACTGCAGGAGTCATCAACAGGTTGGCAAACTTGTCTGTGCAAACATGACCTCTGCTTCACACTCCATAAAGTATCTTGTGTACCTCTTCACAATAGCAAAGCAAACACTATGCATGGGAGTTCAATGCTTATCTTGCAGTAGGAGCAAAGCCATGACTGCTTCTACAGTTCAAAGCGTACCTACCCTAGAACCCTGTCAAGCAAGCCTCTGAACACACATCTGTGTAGTTCAGCTCACTCTGTGCCCAGTGTACGTCAAACACAGCACAGACCCATTTCCAAAATCACTTTTTAGGCTATAAAAGCTCCTCTGCACAGCCTGCTTTCCACTGACTTGGCCATAGCAACATTTATCAGTATCATGACTGCAAGCTTTTCATTCAATCCCTGCTATTCCACATGCAGCTTATATAGCCTATTGGTAAAATATTTAAGGACAAACACATTGTACCCAATATATAAATCACATTGTCAAGTCAAATTTCAGCCTAGAAGGTGCTGCCAAGGAAGGAATAACCAAGCCCAGGAAGTGTGGCTGCTTAAGATCTGCCACAGTAAGGGCCACATTGTTCCCCCAGAGATTTCTCATATGCAGCAAGGAACCTCCTCTCCCTTCTTGATCCTGGCCAACTCATTCTTCACACATTTTTCCTCCACATTTCCAAAGCTGTTGGGAGACCTCTGGAGTACTCCAGCTGCTTCTTTACACTGGAGAACGTAAACATTCATTTTTATAACCACAGTTAACTATACTAGCATTCAAACAGCTTAGGGTGGCTCTGATCAGATGCACCAAGCAGAGCTGTGTTGTGGCAGTAAATATGAGTAGAGCACCCAGACAATAACACAAGGAACAAACGAGTCCCTCTCAGAATTTGTCAACAGCAGCCCTTGTACATTTGCACTGCGTCACTGGATTATCTGAAAGCACACAGGACAGACTCAGGGAAGGGCGCAACAGAACTCCCTGAAAACAGCATATGACCACTTTCTATTAGAGCAGCTACTGAAGCCTATTTTGGAGTCAAGGTAATGAGGAAGAAATTAAATACCAATGAAGTAGCTAGAGGTCTAAGAATACAGAACTTAGGAGAAAGGATGCTCACTAGATCGCAAAGCTGCCAGTTCAGTGCAGCAACATAATGGTCTGCACAGAAGAACTGAAAGCACCACAGAAAAGTTTCTGTATAAGTTCTGCCAGACCAGGGGAAGAAATGCAGTAGGGAGTCACTGCTAAGTGTGATTGAAGGTTGGTGACAGGAACACTCAAAGCTCTGCAAAACTACACAATTCCTCTAGCCCACTCTCTCATCAGCATCTCCACACTGTTCCCAAGAAAGGTGCCAAAAGCAGTAGAAGCAGACAAAGCAAAAGCTCTTCTCCAGCCAGAAAGTTCAGCAGAAATCACACAGGCAGAATAAAGACAGGGAAAGCACACTCTCAGATCTCCCTCTGCTCATTCTGTGCCCCCACCTTAACAAACTCTTTTTTTTAAATACATCTTCAATGGTGCCATTTTCCGCTGAAGTCACAACCTTTAAACCAAGTATCCACCTCTGCTAGATAAAGATGAATCTATTACGTGAAACAAGGAACTGCTGTAACATGCCTGGCAGATGGTGGATATGGTACCAGCCTAGAAACCATAATTGATTCTGAAGCAACATCATTTTGACAGAAACAGGTTAGAAACCAGCCTCCTGGCTCAGAATGCCTATTCAGATTTGTTATTGTTGCAATCAGTAATAGTCAGACATGAATTACATTTAGTCATTCCTCTGAAGAGTGCATTTTTTAACTGACCTTGGTAAGTAAGTGAAAATAATGAAGATAAATGCACCTGAGAACAGCATAAAATAGTTCATTAAGGGACACAGAGTACTACAGTCCATGTTAAAGCACTGCCATTAGTAAATGCTTCTGTTCATATTAATGTATTTTGTATCTGATTTGTATCCAGCAGACTGAAACATCCCTTATATTGGCGTGGAATACCAATGGAATATTGATGTTCCCTAGCAGCTGCCTCATCTCACAGCGCAAGGATGAGAAATTCATAATAACTATTGAGATGAGCAAACCCATTCAGTTTTTCAAACAGGTAGATTCTTTACTAAGACACTCTCTCCATACACTCTTGTTATTTCTTCACATTCTTTATGTCCTTTATGAGAAAAGGCTGAGGGAACTGGGTGTCTTTAGCTTGGAGAAAAAGAGACTGAGGGGTGACATCATTCACGTTCATAAACACGTGAAGGCAGAGCATCAGGAGGACAAAGCCAGGCTCTCTCAGTGATGTCCAACAACAGGACGAGGGGCAATGGCTGCAAGTTGGAGCATAGTAGGTTCCATGTGAACATAAGGAAACATTTTTACTGTGATGGTGCTGGAGCACCAGAACAGGCTGCCTAGAAAGGTTGTAGAGTCTCCTCCTCTGGAGACATTCAAAACCCATCTGGATGTTTTCCCGTGTGACCTCTCTAGATGATCCTGCTCCAGCAGGGAGGTTAGACTAGGTGGTGTCAGGCAGGAATGTGCCTTCCGTCAGACCAGCCTCTGGATCAGGGAAGAGCCTTCCCCTTCACCACACTGTCGATGTCCTTTTAGTGGGTGGTGTCCCTGCTCATGTTAGGGTGGTTGGGACTGGTCCCTCCCAAACCCATCTATGATCTTTTGAGGTCCCTTCCAGCTCCTAACATTCTGTGATTCTATAGACTGGAAGGCAAAAGAAAGGCTGTCTTCAGAATATACTCCACTATCTTGGTGTGTCAGTAATTATACATTTTCTTCACAGAGTCAAAGTTTCATAAGGATCAGGGAAGCTTCTCCTTTTTATAAATGGAGGGAGGGCAGAAGCAAGCATTTTAAATAAGTCAATCTTAAAGGCAACAGTATCTAAAATTTAATTGCCAACAGAAATAAGCTTGAAGAGGTTAATATTTTCAGCCAAATGAAATTACTGTCCTAACACAATTAACAGATTTGGCTACTTCATACTACTTCCACCACTAGAGGGAGATCATATTCCTCCACAAAGGCAATTAAAAACTACGAGTTAAGTACATTAACATCATAAATGATAAATAAACATCATAAATAAGCAAGCAACTGAAATGCATAACTAAAGATTTATTGTGTTTAGTCAAAGAATGCTTGTTCCTAAACATTGGCCACACACCTTCACAGACACATGGAGCCAGAGATTTGTTGTCTTTATCAAGTATGTGAGCAGGTCTACAGGAAAGCTAAAAGCATCAGATGACAAAGCTGTTGCATTACAACACTACTTCATATTCTGTCTTCTTAGGGGGAAAGTATGCTCTGCTTCTCTAGCCAGAGCATTAGTAATTTGAAGTCCTTCCACTTCCTGCTTTACCATTTTTATTGGCTTTTTCTATGCTTCACCCAAAACCCCAAGTTCCTAATGCAATAATAGCATAGGATTGCTTTCATCATGTGTGAAAATAGGAGTTAATGCTGAAGGATTTTTACATCCCAGCTCTAATGTTCTGGAAAATAACCACAGAAGACAGATGAAGCAGCTCTCCTTGCTTGCATGGCTGGCTGGCATGAACCCCTCATAAGGAAAGGGAAATGTGTGGTGCTGCCATCACTCTGATTATAATTACACCATCAATACTGTCTTGACATTGATAATGCATCTGAGTTCAAAGCAGCAGATGTTAGTTACCAGGTAGTTACCAAAGGATCCTTTTATATTTTTCCCTCCAGTCAAGGCACCTTAATTTTTACTAAGCTTACTATTCTGAGCTACAAATTCAGTTGTATGTCTGAATGCACAGGACAATTCCCTCCCAAGCTGCACTCTACCAAAAGCCCCACAGTGTTTTGTGCTTCTCTCAGCAGTTACTGAAAATCTTTACCGATATAATGCAAAATCCTCTTCTGTGAAGATGTCCTGAATTCTGTCCCCAAAGTACCTGGAAAATTAAGCAAGGGCTTAAAATCAGTTCCTGAATCAGATTCTGAGTAATACCAAGACACATTCTCACTCCATCTGTGCTTTACCCACAATAAAAATGTGAAAACAGAAACTTCCAACAAATGCTCTTGAGCATAATGTTCCAAAAGCACTGCAATAAGATTAAATGTTCAAAGATTAGAGGATCAAGATGCAACAGCTGATAATGGAATTCCCCAGGCATGAAAAAAGTCCTGTCCTCCCATCATGAATTCATGTGGATTCAAGGTTTTTACGGTTTAGACTACTGTATTTCTTCCACTGCTGACAAATTAGGCTGTTAACTGTGAAAAATTATTATTTACTGGTGCAAGAACTCTGAAAGTGAAGGTAATGGCAGCTTTCAAGGAGCAGTTTTCATGCCACAAAGACTTCTTAACTGGTCATGGTAACTGGTGAATCTAACCTCCTCCTACATTTGGTCATTACTAACGCCAGCCCCTACAAAGAGCACTGAAGTGTAGGGTAACAAAGAGAGACAGCAAGCCACAGCCCCCTTTTACCTGTATAGATTAACAAAATGCTTCCCCAGGGAAAGAGCTCCAGAGTGCAAGTCCAAAATTGATGCCTGGGAAAGGAAACAAAAACAACAGGAAAAATGAGCATGAAAAGGTTTTATCATTATTCAACTATGACCTTTAATAACTGTCCCAAGTTGGCTCTCACTTCCCACAGCCTCCCAAGCAAAAACATTCATTTCCAGCATTTGGGCTGGCAGTATCGGTGCTCACTTCGTAACTAAAAACCTCTCTCAATTCGCTGTATAGATGCACAAGACATTAAGGTGCCACAAAAAAAAGCACAGGACTGCTATTGCTGAGATTCAAATCCGACATACAGAATTGCCAAAGCCTTCCTCCACAGGCTAGGGGTAAGACCCTGTGTCCCTGGATCCCTTCTTGAAGGCATTTCCCTTCCTCACAAAGATGACTAATTTTCCAGTATTTGTGAAGCACTCAAATAGCAGCACTAATATTTATCTTGTCCAACATTTGTTATTAAAACTCCTCCTTCACCATGAGTTCCTGTATAGCTCTCATATTTTAATAGGGACATAAAAGTCTGTTTAAAAGAACAATTGTAATTCTAAGGCTTACTAGAGCCAAAGTTTTTTCCCCTCAATTTCCAAACCACTGTAAAAGAAAACCAAAGAGTGAAAAGTTTTCACATATGAAAATTAAATCCATTTCTTCATCCAATTCCAGCCAAACCCTTTTGCTGAGGTCCAGGCCAAGCTAAAAAGATTAATATTCAAATTGTCCAGGATAAAGAGCTACCTCTCAGGACTTTGCATTATTTCTCTAGGCTGAATAAAATACAAAGTAATGACATCTTTGACATACAGTATCTGGGCAAAAGCACTCATCTTG
Source organism: Melanerpes formicivorus (assembly GCF_026170545.1). Lineage (NCBI taxonomy): Eukaryota > Metazoa > Chordata > Aves > Piciformes > Picidae > Melanerpes > Melanerpes formicivorus. The sequence goes on along the minus strand of NW_027142373.1, from coordinate 8,457,528 downwards.
GAATCTTGGAGTCTTTCTTGATACACCCCGTAAGATTCACATTATTCTAACACAATCCAAACAATAATACCACCATTAGGTGAGCTTCCTGGAAAGAATGGTAATTTCCATCATACCAGTCAGAATTTCTGGGCATGGCTGGAACAGTACTGCTCAAATCCAATTCACCCAAAGGCAGACAAGTTGGTGAGTGAGCAGCCGCAAATCATCGGTGCAGAGACATGTCAGAGCTGCAATGCCAGGCCAGCAATATGGCTTCACCTTCATCTCAAAGCACTTTTCTGCCTCTTCCTCCTCTGGATCACATTGGAGGAAGATACCCATGACAATCTCTCAGTGTAAGAAAAATTGCTGCAGGCTCAATTGCTCTGAGCTTCAGAGCTGAATCAGGGGAGCTCCACTAAAGACTCCTTTTAAAAGGGATAGTAACTTTCACAGTACCACAGTCTATTAGAGGTCGGAAGAGATCGAGTCCAACCCCCCTGCCAAAGCAGGATAACTTAGGGTATTCTGCACAGGAATGCATCCAGATGGGTTTTGAAAGTCTCCAGAGAAAGAGATTCCACAACCTCCCTGGGCAGCCTGTTCCAGTGCTCTGTCACCCTCACTGTAAAGAAGTTTCTCCTCATGTTAAGGTGAAATCTTCTATGCTCAAGCTTTAATCTGTTGCTCCTTGTCTTATTACTGAGCAGCACCAAAAAGAGCTTAGCCCCCTCCCCTTGACAGCCACTCCTCAGATATTTATACACATTGATGAGATCCCCTCATAAAGGGAAATAAAGCTTGGACACAGCATGGGTTTTCTAGACTTCCCCTTCCCAGTTTCCCCAAAGCTTCAAAGGACTGTTATGGAAGCAAATAACCTCCCAGTCATGCAAGAGCAGATCTTGTAATACGGTTTACTAGAGCTTCAGAAGCAAAATACTTTCATTTCTTGGTTTCTGGTTCTGTACAATAATCTGAGCTACAGCTAGAAGGAAAACTGCTCCCATGTAGCTTCAAAAATATGCTTCTGATCATGCTAAAGTAGATTATAAGGAGCAGTAGCAGGACACATCTGACAAGGTTAATTTAATTTAAAAGCAAATTGCCTTTCAAATACTTTCAACATGTTTTCCAAGCATACACATTTCTTCCACTCCTCAAGCTCCAGATTATTACAGCTGGGAAGATTCAAAATAACAAATTAATCAATAGAAGACATCAAAAACTGTAGGTATTCATAGCTGAAAAGATTATGGCTATGATAGAAAGCCTAGACAAGTCAAATGAAGACTGAAAAGGGATCTGCAAAAGAAAGAATATTCTTCAGGGTTGTTTCAGACAGACAAAAACAACTGCATGCCAAACTTAGACAGGGACTTGGTTACACATGAGCACTGAGCTATTTGTTTAACAGCTACCTTGGAAAGAAACTGAAACCTATTTATTTTGGCCTCTGCATTAAACATTTTCAGCATCACTTCCTACACTGAGAAGAATACCTTGGTGAAAGCCTGTGTCAACACTGCTGCTTCAAATTCAGCTATCTGATCAAGGGTCAGCCTGCAATTCAGGTCTGTGTTAGCTCTACACATTTCGCAGTGGTCCCGCCATCCTTGGCCAAACCCACATACCCACACACCTAGTTCCAAGAGACTGTTCAACAGAACTACTTCAATATCCTGGTTTAGAGCACTTCTCTTGAAAGAAAATGAAACATCCTTTAAAAAGAATAAATCATAGAATCATTAAAGTTGGAAAAGACCTCTAAGATCAAGTCCAATCTTCCACCCAGCACCTCCACAACAACTAGACCAGGTCCTGAAGTGCCACATCAACATATTTTTTGAACACTTCCAGGGCTGGTGACTCCACCACTTCCCTGGGCAGCCTATTCCAATGCCTCAACAACAAAAAAAAATCACACATATATCAATATATACTTTTTTTAAAGGAACAAAAAAATAACAATAAAGCACAAATATATGTTCTCTTTGGACTTCTGTAATGTTAATCCCACATTCTCCACTTCACTGCTCAAAGGACTCAAAAAGACCATGCAAGTAACCACCACTCCTCTTGTAGGAACACACACACTTGAGCTGGGAAGGAGGAAGTGCAATGGATGTTCTACTGGAAAGGTCATAACCTTTATAGAGAAGAGAAAAAAGCTAAGCTGAGGCAAACATCAAGAGAACTAATGCAATTCCTATTCTGTGCATGAAGAACAGAGCATAAAACTATTTTAGAGAGATAAAGATGTAGAAGGGAAAGCTGCACACTGATGGAGATGATGCTCCTGTTTGGATTCTGTTGAAAGTTAGACCAGAAGATTACAACAACCTCTTCTAGCTTCACTCTGTGTAAATAAAAGTAGACCTAGGAAAAGTTACCAAGGAAGATCAGAAAGCTCAGCATGACAAGTAGGGCACCTGGGAGATTTCAATAATTCAGATGTTTGCCAAGACTTTCTCAACACAAAAGGACAGAAAAGGAAACAAAGTTTTTGTGCTATACCTCCAAGGAAGCAGAAAAGGCAGCAAACAAAGGGAGGAGAGACTTAAACTGGAAGTTTAGGTCTTTTAATAAATCTATTATCAAGATACACAGACACAAGTCCACTTTTGTGGATTCAAAATATTTGTGTGTTGTACTTATTAAAAAAAAAAAAACCAACCAACAGACATGATGCTTAAAAAGGAGTTAAAAGGAAATCAGAGAGAAGGAGAATGCAGCCTGCACCCCAGTAGAAATGTGAAGAAGTTTTATTTGAAATCGTGATTAAAGTGGCTAGAGCAAGATTTTAAAAAGAATTAAACAGAAAGGAATGTAATGGGGGGAAAAAAAAAAATAAAAATCAGTCTTAGAACCCCACACATAATTGGACAGAATTACCCAAACACCTTCAAGCCTAAAAAATTCATTGTAATAAACCAGACCGAATGCAACAGGCTCGAAGCCTGAGAGGCAGACAGAGTAGCCAGATGAAAGACTTGAAACGTTTTGTATGCTATGTAGGTAAGAGATGTGAAAAGATAAAAGGTTCAAATGAAGAAACACAGCCTCATCTATACACCATCAGCACACATCCATCTGTGAGCCAAGAGAGCACCACCGGGCAAAGATTCACTCCATGACATGGGGAATACAAGCATGCAAAGCAAAAAAAAGAAGAGGAAACCAGCAGAATAGGGGAGAAAGCAGCACAGAAGGGACTGTGTTTGAAGGCTTCTCCAAAACAGAATTTCCCCAAAACACTGGCCAGATTGTTTAGCATCTTTCAGTGTTTATTCACTGTTTTGAATAAGGCCTGGATGCAACAGTATACATTTCTTTTTCCCCTGAGGAGTGACAAACAGCAGGCAATAACTTTGTCACATTTACAGATCATGAGAAATGTGAGAAGGCTTGAATCGGAGCCAAGACCTTTCAATGGACATCAGGTTTCTTAACAGATCTACTTTGTTGCAGCAATAGAATCTCCTTCCCACCCTCATTTCCCTCCCCTTAAACAAATGCCACAGCGATGCTTCCAAAAAGTGATGCAGATCATGGATTTCCATTTGTCTGATACTCTGGGTTAATGCCCAAGGTCAGGACCCCTGCCCAGCTCTGTGCATTGGCCAGCCAAGTTCACCTATCCTCCCATCTCTCCCAAGCTTTCTCTACCTGAAAGGTGGTTGTAGCCAGGAAGGGGTTGGCCTCTTCTCCCAGGCAACCAGCACCAGAACAAGGGGACACAGTCTCAAGCTGCGCCAGGGGAGGTTTAGACTCAAGGTGAGGAGAAAGTTCTTCACCAAGCGAGTCATTCATCATTGGAATGTGCTGCCCAGGGAGGTGGTTGAGTCACTGACCCTGGAGGCGTTCAAGAGGAGATTGGACGTGGCACTTGGTGCCATGGTCTAGTCATGGGTCTGTGTTGATAGGTTGGACTCGATGATCCTCGAGGTCCTTTCCAACCTAAGTGATACTGTGATACTTCAGATTCCCCTGTTCGCTACCCCCCTGCTAGGGATTAGCTTCCTGCTGTTCAAACCCATAAAGCTGTGTTGCACACTGCTGTTCTAAATCCTTTGTGAGGAAGTCTAATGAAAAAACACATGCAGGTCCCAAAAGAACAGCATAGGAAACCCACTTGACAGCATTAACAGGAGTTGAGCCAGAGGTCCCAACAGGCAGAGGAATCTAGGCAAAGTGGCAAATTATGCAACCACAGAACTGAAAAAAACCCAAGGGATCCTGACAGAAATGAACAGAGCATGTTAAATCATTTAAATATATTGTTTCAGATGGGCACCACTGCTTAAGTTTCTCAGCAATCACAAGGGCAAGAGCATTTTTTCAATGAAACCTTTCTCTTCTGCCAATACATGCCCTAATTCAGCAGAGGCCTAAAGAAGGGGTTGTGCTTCTAAATAATCCAGAAAGGTTCTGTTCACACACAAAAGCATCCTGAGAACGAAGATGGAGGAAGGAAATTAAATGTGCTTGTTAGAGAAGTGGGTTTGGTTTTCCTTGTTAACTATTACTCAAAGCTCCACTTAAGATATTGTCACTACACAATCCAAATCGTTCTGTCATTCTGTGAACTACTGTAATCTAGCTTCAGAAGTCAAGCTTGAGCAGTTCTGCTATAGTAACTACTTCCAGATGGAGAAGACAATATCAGTTCAACAGAGGCAATAGAAATAACTGAGTAATAGCAAATGGCAGCTGTATTGCAGGACTCACAAATTACACTGCTAACAGAGATAAAATAACTTTCCAAACAATTTTTTTTTCCCCAAGTCTGAATGGAAGAAAAAATTCTCCATCTCTCTTCCTCAAGCCCCCATACAGCATTTATAACCTTGTTTTGGCAGTAAAAGAGTGTAAAAAGGAACAAGACACTGCTCACCCCTCCATTAGATCCTCCCAAGGACAGTCCCCTCTCTGCTATTCTGCAGGCAAAACAATAACCTCAGATGAGAATGAAAGTCCAATTACTTTGTTCTTTAATGTCATTACTTACAGCACGTAACTCTTCAGTAAGTGATAGTCGATGCATCAGATAACTCAATTGAATTAAGAGAAGCTGACATTTATTTTAAACAGAATCTTGCAGCCTGTCATGAAAATAAAGCATCTATGTTGCAGAACACTTCTGAGCTTGTACCTTCCTTCCACAAATCCCCAAAACACTGCCTTTCAAATACATCTGGCCAAGAAAGATTAAACAAAAAGCCCCAGACGCTGATCCTTGCAGGCAGTACACATGAACCTGTACAATACAGAAACACTGAATTTAAAATCACAGTGGCTGGCCTGTGAACAAAGCATTTCCACCAGCTGCATGCTGCTTTAGGCATTAGTGTATTCCCCACTGACATGATTATCAAGTGCAAATCACACTCAGAGAGGCTGAGAACTTTTCTAACTGCGTAATTTGACAGTGTCCCCTACTATTTGATTAAAACTCACCACTTAGTGGTTCATAGAGGACTACAGGGTCAGCACTAGCTCATAATTATCCAGAATGAGACTCAGCTGAAAGGAGGCTTAGGTTGTTTTGTTCTGATTCTAAAGGCCAAATGGAACAGAAGGCCAAGTGAAAATCCTTTCAAACATTTAATTCACTGTCCTTCCCCCCACACACACCCAAGGCTCATGCCCTACAGTGCTAGGCAGACTCTGTACAGCAAGAACTGCTTCCGCTACAGTGAAAAATGCCTTTTAAAATTTAGTGGCTTAAACAATTTAAGCCATCCTCCTCCAGCTAATAAGTTTTGTGCTACACCTTAAACACTGGCATTAAAGAATGTGCTTGCAAGAGTTGAAAGAGCTGCAAGCAAAATTACCTACGGATCCTTTCAGCTTCTTCTTTTGTGATTACTGCATCAGTCACCCCTCTTCCACACTTCCTAGGAGTGCAGCCTGGAACAGAGTAAGGAAAAGAAGAAAGAAAATGGCATCTTTAACAAGGTTAAAAATAAATCACTATTTACATTCTCCTACTCCTCTTTCAGATTCAAAGCATTCACAGATGAAGTGATCTTACTGGATATACCATGACAGAGCCCTCTAACAACAGTAGCATTTCAAGGAGAGAGAGAAGCCATGAGAAAGATGTGCAGGTGACCAGGCTGAGTGCTGACAGCAACAGAGCAAATTATACACACTGCCTGCTTGCTTGGGAAAACTAAAATCCTTTCTTTGACCCATGTTTAAATTGAAGTCAAAGGCACCCACACCAAGCAGACTGTTTAAACACAGATCAAGGATAGGGAAACCAACAGAATTAAAAGCCAAATAATTCACTGTGTTTTCTGACTACCCAAGCAACAACTCCCCGAAGTCAGCTCAAGGTTCAGATTCCAAGAAGCACACACTAAGTTATTTGAAGATAACCTAGGAAACTAGCAGTCTAAAATTATGCTGGAGATTACCTCCTTAAGCATGCATTTATCAATGCCAGCACTGAACCCAGCACTATGACAAGAATGAACCAGAACCACTGCTCCTCCAACTCACTTTTCTCCTCTTGACCCTGTGAGCTAAAGAAATCAGGCAGAATCCAAACAGACCATTCATCAGAAAGCAGAGTGCCTTGATATTTAAAAGGCAACCAAACACTTTAAAAATTCTGGTATGGAAGGGCTTTGAATAGTAAAGAACCACACCTTGCAATACAATCCCAAAGGTACAGAACTCAAACAAAAAACTCACAAGGGGTTTATAGACAAAATTGTTCTAAGTTACAAATTTGGGAAGGAATGGAAAAAGGGAGAGCTTCTGTGCACACTGTAAATATCCCCTCTGTGACCAGAAAGGATAAGCATGGGCTTTGAAATATGCAAAACTTCCCACAATCTCAATTCCCAGGAACCAGCACTTTGCAAGTTAAACACCACAGATCTTGCAGTAAAAATGCAAGATGGGAATGCTGTGCTTCTTTGGAGTGTATGGTGCAGCAGATCTGAAAAGCAATCAATAGTAGCCAGTAAAAACTGCAAACTATTTCTTGTCTGCCCTAACATCAGAACAAGAGGAGACAAAGATTGTATTGGATTCCATCCCCATAACCACACCAGCAGTCCAGGCAATAGACCTTTTCCTCTCCTGCTCACACACTTCTCTGCTTTCCACATCCACGGATCTAGTCTCTGGGAAAACATCTTTAAAACTGTCTCCTGGGTCGTGATCATGGATGCTTTGTGCACTGACACAGTACATCACACTTGAGACTACACAGGAGTTTCATCAGACATGCTGGTAGCCACAGTACTTTTCAGGAGTTAACTACTTCTCAAGACAGCAGAAATAGCCAAAATCTGGCCACCGGGGTCAGAGCACAAAGGAGACTGTGCTCACACAGCATCCCATCTTCTGCAACTACAGTAAGTACTTGCCCACTGAAAAATAATGCATTTTATTTGTGTAGCACTGCCTGCCAGTAAAGCCACTGCTCTGGGACACCAACTAATGTATAACTTCAAGCAAACTACAGGCTCAGTTTGGAGCAGGGGCAGGTGCATAAATAAAAAGCTCATCTTAGCTGTGGAAACTTTACAGCTAAGCATCAGACACCAAGAGATGAAAAGAATGTGCCCCCTCCTGACAAAGCCAGAAGCTGTGGATGTGAAACCAGAGTAAAGACAGAGAATGAAAAGCTACTGAGTGATGGAAAACCATTCCTAACAAAGTGACTAAAGCTCCGGAGTCAAGTTCACTTTGGCAGTAAACCACAACCCGCATCTACCGCCTCACTAAGCTATCAGTTACACACGTGGAGCTAAAGCTCAGCCTTGACCGGACAGCAAGGCTCAGCAGCTCACCACCACCCTCTTCTGGACAGCGAGTAGGAGACAAGAGTTAAGAAGCAAGAGTAAAGTTCATTTATCCCAGCCCGGATTCAATTAACCACTTAACGATGCTCACGTGTTCCTCTTACCACTGATCTCTGAATGTGTAATACAGGAGAGGACTTGTAAAAACATCTGCTGAAAAACAAAACTAATCACAGAAGCTTTCTCTCCATGACATCACAAGCACAGAGATCACATTCTCTTCCCAGGCAGAGATATCCTTGAAGTTCCTGCCTTACTTATGATGGGAAGAACTGATGTGGTTGCCAAGATCACAAGTCCACAGCTCACAAAATTTCTCTTGCAAACCAATGAGGAGAAAAATCAGGTTTACAGAATTAACCAGGTTGGAAAAGACCTTCAAGATCATCAAGTCCAACTTATTACCCAAAAACTATCTAATCAACTAAACCATGGCACTAAGTGCCTCATCCAGGCTCTTTTTTAAACACTTCCAGTGATGCTGACTCCACCACCTCCCTGGGCAGCACATCCCAATGGCCAATCTCTTCTTCTGTGAAGAATTTCTTCTTAACATCCAGCCTAAACCTCCCCTGGCACAGCATGAGACTGTGTCCTCTTGTTCTGTCACAGGTTGCCTGGGAGAAGAAACCAACCCCCACCTGGCTACAACCACCCTTCAGGTAGTTGTAGATGGCAACAAGGTCTCCCCTGAGCCTCCTCTTCTCCAGGCTAGACAGCGCCAGCTCCCTCAGCTGCTTCTCATAGGGCTTGTGCTGCAGACCTCTCCCCAGCTTTGTTGCCCTTCTCTGGACACGTTCGAGCAATTCAACAAAGACAGAAATGCTTTTCAGGCAGCACCAAAAGCTGCCTGCACACACAAATCAACATAGGTATACCAGAAGATGGCATTTGTGCCACTACCATATGCTAGCAGCACAGAAAATATCCTAAATCAATTCCAGTCCATACCCTACATAGTATTTGCCAGTAACAAACTCAGCACAGGAATCAAGAGAGAAAGAAAAGCCAGATTTAGCGAAAGGTTTATTTCACATAGCATAAGCAAAGCAGTATCTGAAGGGAATCATGTAGGAGTGACAGAAAAACTTTGCAGATGCAGCAAGTTCTGAGCTGACCCAAGAAGCACAAATGTCTGGGGATTTAAAAAGTACACAGTGCCCTGGCATTTGCTAGAAACACAGGAGTTTTGCAGTACATATTTGGGTCAACAAGCAGCAGTCAGCCTGTTATGGTACTTCCTCCCACTTCAGCCAATCCTATCCAAATACCTTCAAATCTTTTCTGGTTGTCATAGTCCTCAGAGCAGGGGATCTCGATGAACTTATTCTGCAGGTTCTCACTGTGATGAGCCAGCACCTCTGTGACCCCATCCTCGGCACTCAGGTAGCTCCAGCTCAGGAGACCACCGATGGCAAGCGAAGAGAGGACGAACACTGTGAACACTGCCTTCAGCCACCTCCACTGCGACTCTCGCTGGGTTTTGCTCTTCTTCGCACTACGGAGGGAGCACAGCGACAGTCCCACGTAAGCGAACGACGCGCTCCCGAGCCGCTGAGGAACTGCTTTGGCTGCTAGCCTGCCCGATACCGGGGAGACCCAGTCAAGGCCCGGTACCCCGACTAGCCCCTTGTTTTGAGTACATACACGACATTTTTATTCCACTTTCATGCCCGGAGGTTAGAGGCCGCGTCCACACAGGACCTCCCACAGGAGCGGCGACGCTGCCGCAGGCCGCTCCCCTCATGCGCCGGGCCTGGGCACCGCCAGCCCCGGGAACAAGGGGAAGTGCCAGTGGACAGCCACCAGTCCCAGCCCCGCAGTCAGCCCAGGCGAATACCTGCTGTGGTGGCGGTCCCCGCGCTCCGGCCCCGGCCCTGTCCCTGTCCCGCCGCTCTCAGAGCCGCGCGGTGCCGTCCGGCGCTGCCGAGACATCGCTCACGCCGACACTGAGCGATGCGCTCGGCCTGCCAGGGCATAGCAATCGCCCGCCGAGCAAAAACGTTTCAGGCAGACGGCCTGGAGAAATCCATTACAGAGCCGAAAGCAGAGAAGCAGCCTCACCGAAGTAGAAGCGGAGACAGCTGGACCACGGCGAAACACCAGAACCGCAGCAGAAGAACTCGGCCAAGTGCTCTACACTGGAGTACCGCTACGGTTGCGGCAGCAGGCTAAAACAGTCGATGCGAACCGGCGGTGCCGCGGGCAGCCTGGAGGGCGCAGTCGAAAGCAATCGAGGCCGGAGCAGCGTCATGCGGCGAGTATGGAGGCGGGCGGCCCGCGGCGGCGGCTGGTGCACCTGGACCTGAAGGGCGCACCGCCCCGCGCTTCCTACCTGGCGGAGGTACCGGGGGAAGCGGCGGATGGATGGGTCTGCTCTGGTACGGGGGGAAACGGTGAGGGGATTCCACAGGCCTGCTCGGCTCGGCCTTACCTCGCCGCTGTTCTCCCTCAGGTGCTGCCGCTCCTCCGCGCCCTGGGCGGCACCGGGCTGCTGCTGGAGTATGAGGACACCTTCCCCTACGCGGGGCCGCTGGAGCCGCTGCGGGCTCCGCACGCCTACAGGTAGCGCTCGGCGTAGGCCCGGGAAAGGGGATCTGCGCATCCAGTCCGGGCCCCGACTTCTTGCTTTTCTCTCTCAGCACCGGGGAGGTGAGAGCGATGCTGAACCAGGCCAAGGCCCAAGGACTGGAGGTGGTGCCGCTGGTGCAGACGTTTGGGCACATGGAGGTGAGCACCGGACGGCGGCATCGTACCTTCGGTGCCTGGGAGTGCTGGGTTGGGAGAGGGGAGGAGCCGCTCTGGATGTGTCAGAGTGGTTCTGTCAGGAAGTCTCTGTCCTAACTCCCGATATAAGGATGCCCAACTCCCATTACCTGGCATGCTTTGGACAGCAAGGTAACCCTGTATTCACCACCCTATTTTCCTCTTCCCATGAGGTGCTTCACGGTCAGAGACTCGCACAGCACAGTGGAGCAGCAGCCGTCCCTCTCCTGTCTGTACCACCCCTCATGCTCTGCTCACACACAGCCCAAACCCATGCTTTAGCAGGACAACTGTTACCAGAGCTCTGGTGACACAGTAGGATGCTGCTGTCCCCTTCCTTTTGCTGTTGTTCTCTAAGCTCTCCTTTTTCTTGCAGTTTGTGCTGAAGCACAAAGAGTTTGCCCATCTCCGGGAGGTGAAGGCGTTTCCCAACGCCCTCAACCCACACAAGGAGGAGTCACAGGCACTGGTCAAAGCCATGGTTGACCAGGTCATGGCACTGCACGAAGACTTAAAGTGGTTTCATATTGGATGTGATGAGGTGGGACTTCTCTCAAGCAAGGAATTTTTTCTTGATAGGTATGATGGTAAGGGCTGAGGCATCTGCATTTCAGTGGTGCCCAGGCCACATTTGGGTAGGACATGGAGGACAGAAAACAGCAGTTAAAACCAACAGAGAAAAGTTGTTTTGACAATAAATGATTCTAGTAGCACAGGATGTCATCTGATGTGAGTGTAATATCTAAAGAATTGAAAGCACTTTCTTAAAGCTAACTCAGCATTTGGGTTTAGGTCAGGTGAGTAAAGTGAGATACCAGTTGGAGGCATTCCTTAAGAATCATACAAGTTTGGATATAAGATGTTGGCTCACTGCTCTGGCAAACATTCAGTCTCCTGCAGACTGATAGAAGTATTTGCAGTGTCTTTAACACCAGGAGGTGCTTTGAAATATGTCCATTCTGTGTCATATCTTTGCAGGGGGTTTTGAGTATTGTATGATTTCATGACACTTTGAGTCTCACTCCCCCTATTCCCATAAAAGAAGTCAAGATTATTTGATGTTTCAGGTCTACTACCTTGGAGAAGGAGAAGAGTCAAAGCAGTGGTTGCAGCAAGGTGACCACACTCTGGAGAAGCTGTGCTTATCCCACATAAAAGCAGTTGCAAGCTGTGTGGTCTCATCTTACCCCACTGTGACACCCATCGTATGGGATGATATGCTCAGGGGGATGAGTGAGGAAACATTGGCAGGTGTGTGACCAATGATGGGGTGAGTCCTATTTTGTAGCATACAAGAAAGTTTACACAACCAATTAAAGCAGAGTTGTTGACAGGTGACAATAACAGAAACAAGAAATCTGAGGATAGATTAGACTAAAGAGCAGAGACTTCAGTCCTTGGGTATGTCACAGGCTTTCTGTGTGACTGTAGTTAAGTCTCAACTCATACACTTTAGTTAGTGACAAACAAAGCAGTCATCATGCAATGGTTGCCATCAGTTCTACTTTCTTCACACATCAATAAAAACTTCACAAAACCCATATTACCTCTTGTGATCACTATCAAAACATCTATGCCTCTCACCACCTTCTAGTGTTACTTGTTGCTCTGTGCAACTTCTGAATCTCTTGAGTTGTCACTGCTGATCCATATTAGTGGTTTGAAGATGTCTAAGGACTTTGTGGCCCCTGGAAGATGAAGCCATGTGTCTAAAATCCTGGCCACACTGAAAATGCCCAGGGACACTTCATCTGGAAATGAAGAACTGTAGAGATGAGCCATGAGTAGTTCTAGTCACATGCTGCTGCACCAACAATACCTACTTAGTTTTACTAAGTCAGTCACTTTTAACTGTTTGTCTTCTATTACTTAGAACAACTCTGTTCCTTCCAGAGTCTGGGGTCCCACAGCTTGTGCAGCCAATGATCTGGGACTATGCAGCAGACCTTGATGTGGAGAGCAAAGGTTTGTACTTCTCTGCTGAGCATTAGAGTCAAGGGTGGAAAGGGAGATAAACTTGTCCTGTGAATATTCTTTTGTGTGTCATTGCAGTGCAGCTTGTAGAGAAGTATCGGAGATGTGGCTTCTCCAAGGTGTGGTTTGCTAGTGCTTTTAAAGGAGCTACAGGAGTGAATCAGTCTCTAACACTTATTGGACACCACTTAAAAAACCATCTCCAGTGGCTGAAAGTGGCAAGCAGTAGCCCTGCTGAGGTCCTTGAAGGTATCGCACTGACCGGCTGGCAGAGGTAAGGAACATCCTTTTAAGTGGTTCCAAGGATGACAGAGAGGCAAACTAATGCTTTTAAAGCTTTTTGAATTTTAGTGATTGAAATACAAAAAATTCCCTCTTGTTTAGTGTGTTCTGACAGTAAGATGTCTAATTAGTGAATGTTTTCTTACTTAGGTATGATCACTTCTCTGTTTTGTGTGAGCTTCTCCCTGTGGGAATTCCATCACTGGCTGTATGTCTGCAGGCACTAAAGAATGGTACAATGACAACTTTATTCTCTCTCAGCTTATGCCTAGCACAAGAGGAAAGTGACCTTGCCCTAAAGCTGGGATATTTTGAGGAGGTTTGACTATCTGATCATGGTCTGAATTATGGACACTGGTGATGTGGGAGGAGAGAAGCCTCTTGGCCCAAGTATTAAAATCACCTATAGTCTTCTAATTATTTGTTGCTTTCTGACCCGCAAATGCTCATCAACTTCATCATGCTGAGGCTAAAAAAAATGATGTAAGAGGCTGAATATCATTTGAAATGGCACTGGTATATAAATGAGACTGATTTTGTCTAGATTTAGAACTTGTTTACATGTCGAAGTTGTTTTAACTTAAAACTGATCTAACAAGTACACTCTCAGGTAAAATACTTCCTGTTTCTGGTTTCTCTACAGGCATTTGCCAACAGAATTGCTATTTTTTTGTCTTTCTGCAATTCTGACTTTGAAAAGAACCCCCCACAACCTACTTGTTTTTAACTAAGGCACTAAAAGCATTCAGCACGCTGAAAGGAAAGCTCACAGCTAGGTAGTGCTTTACCTAGCACGGAACAGTTGTGTGAAAGACAATGTACTCCTCCCACTGAGTTTTCCCTTGTTCTAGTTCCATTTCACCTTTTAAAAAAGAAATCTTCATCCAAGGAGAACTACTAAGCCAATGCAGAGTATTCCAGAAAACCCCTTTTTTGTGGACATTTTGGTTATTTAGACTCTTTTTACTTACTTCCACTGTCTTCTGCCAGGTGGCTATTCGGAAAAGATTAAAGAAGATGTGGAAAAGCTTCTGGGAATGCCCAACCTGGAAATTGACACTTTCATGAGGTAAAATTCCAGCTGTAGGATTCAGATGTTTCTCATTGCATGGTAAGTTCAGAAACTAATGGATCCTCTTTGAACAGCACAAGCCTGGGGACCTTTCCTGGGAGCAATATCCTTACTCTTGTGACACAAGTTAGTTTCTACCTCAAGTCATCAGTGGATGAACTTCTTGAAAGGAACAGGTAATAAGGTTTATATTGATTCTCTGGCTGTCTGCAGGAGTGTTTGAGCTACTTCATCTCAAAATGGGGCATAATTCCAGCAAAGTGCTTTAAACATCAACCTCTGCATTTCAGGCATTGTTCCCTATACATTGACACCCAGCACAACGTATTTAGATGCTAATTTGAAGTGTTTCAGCAGAACTCCCAAATACTATGTGTTGCCTTATTTCAAGAGTAGTTCTTTGCTGAATTAAATCTTCCTGTTACTTAATTTTGAGAGGTTACAAAAATCCAGCTTGAAATAACATAAGGATTGCAACAGATGATCAGTTACACTCACTTGCCAGGAACAGTCTTTTAGAAGCCAGTTCCAAAGACACCTAGACTTAAATTTACTTACTCCTTGAGCACTATCTCTTTGTGCCAGCAGTTCAGCTAAAGCCCTGTCACCTCTCTGTCAGCCTGTAAAGATGTCAGTGCTGTTTCAAACACTGCTTGTACTAACATCCATTTTCAGATACGTCACAGGCTGGTTCAGCCCCTACCACAGGAAAAGGAGGATTGTTCACCCTATAATGATGCATCACTTTCAGCCTGATGCAGTAAGGTAACACCACCTAATTTTGCATCATGGGGGAAATAAAGTCTGTCATATTTTGGGCACTCAAGTGCATGTGGTCTTGAGTCCTTGCCTTCTCCTATAGTAATTTCAGAAGCATCAGTGCAAACCAAACCATATAAAGTATTCATAATATGGTTTTGAAGAGGAGAGCAGGTTTATCTTTGCCTTCAGTTGAACAAGTTCTGTGAACACAAGTACAAAATTGGTCTTAAAGCAGATTCTCCCTTGAGAGGAAGTTTCTCCCATACAGACCTGCTGCACTTCACAGCAATTGTTGGCCTTGGGACAGTAGCTCACCATGGGCCAAGTTCCAGGCAGAGCTCAGAGTAAAACCAGACCCCTTTTCCTTGCTCCTTCTCACTGTATTTGCTATTCAAAACCTGTTCTAGATATTGTGCCAAGATGAATATCCAACCTCTTCTACTCTTCCTGATTAAAAAAATGCAGAATTAAATTCCCAGGAGTCTCTCAGTGGGTTTCAGTTACACTTAAAATGTGCACAGTGGTTTTGTGAGCTCACATTTCAGTACTTCAGAAGTCAATGCATAAGAACAGTGCCAAGATTAATGGTACTTAAGTACAAACAGTGTCAAACTTTTGCTGCCTGCACAAAATCAAGTCCTTTGAGCTCTTATAATAGATGCTGCTTTTCCTGTAAAGTCATTTTAAGGGCTATACTCTCTCTAAAAGGCCTGGAAAGCTAGCCCTCCCTTGAGGCAGAGCTCACCTGCAAATGTGATTGTTTCTTCCTTCTGATTTCTGCCTAGTCTTCTCTCCAAGTGGAATGCTGTGGTGCAAGACCTCCAAGCAGCCATGGAGCAAGTTTTCCACAAGTGTACTATAGAGGAGTGGATGGAGGAGAACGTCCACCCAAGCCTACAGAAGCTTCAGCAAGTGGTGGATGATTTAGATAAAGCAATAAAGGCACAAAATTAGGGGCATTGCAATTAGTCTGTTTTATTCTGTGGAAAAATATGGCCAGTGGAAATTGGCAACTAGTCATGTTTGTCACCTTTAGAGCTGAAGCAAGAACTGTGATTAAACAAAAGTGACCTGAAGGCATAAAGAAATTTGTTAGTGTAATAGGCTTCAACTCTGTTTTAATTTTCCTGTCTTAACAAATTGCTGAGCCTTAAATCACCTGCCCTGCAAGTCAGATTTGCTCCCCTTGCATAACAATGCAGAAGTGAGTCAGAACTTGGCTAGATTGCAAGGCAGGAGGACAGCCCAGGTCCTTCCAAATTCAGTACTTGTAGTAATAGGCTTTTTTATGAAACAGTGACCTGAGAAAGTGCTCCAAGTTCTACTCTAGTCAGTACCCAACTTGTCCTCCTTTGCAATTTCTCTAAGACTTAGGATACTTTAAACATGCTTTAGGTCCTCATGCTCTGTACTGTGACTCCTTAGTCTTTCAGATATGTTCAGAGGGGTGTCCTACTGTTCCATCATGACAAGTCCTTCCATATCTATCAGTTGATTTGCTCCAGATTTTGTTTTTGACTTTGTCTCTGAAATTCAAACCCACCAGTCTTAAGTCCAGTTTTGATTAACTTGAGGCCAGGAAATTAACATCCAGGGTTTTGTAGAAGTCTGAGCAAGGAACCACTGTCCAGCTGCTCATGAGGTTACAGCAGATGCATGGAAGATGCCATGCACCATCACAATACAGAGCAAAGGGGATCTCCAGAAAAGAAGTTTGTTACCAATAGTAAAGGTTACACTTGGACTTCAGGGGAAAACTGCCATAACACATTGGGCTTCTTGACTTCACTAAAACATTATCTAAGTTAAGCATAGTTCCATCCCCACAGAAGAACACAGTCCCAGTTAATTTAAGGCATTTACTTCACCATGTAAAACCTGAGTCCAACTCCAAGTATATCCAAATTTGAAGCATGACTCAAGTCTACTGAATGAGGGGAAAATGCTACATTTTATTCTGCTTTAATGTTGAACTTCTGATGATGTATAGCAGTAAGTTTTGTGGACTTAACTGGTACATTAAGATAATCACCAGAAGAGAAAATAAGTCAAAAGTCTGGTAGTTAAGTACACTGCTGTGAATATTCAAGATACTCTTTACCTGGTTGCTTCATTTCTTGCTTTCTTGGAAGTCTTACAAAGTACAGGTATTGAAATGTTCTTGGAACAGTCTAAGGAGTAGAGCTCTAGATACGGAAAGCACAAGAAGCACAGCATAAGACAAATCTCAACTTACTAAATGAGCTGCAGGAGTTAGATCCACATGCAGAATTTTATCTAGAAAGAATCAGTTGCTATGTATACCTTAATTACCAAAGGTACACATAACTAACAAGAACTTCATTTATTTTACTTCAATAAATCTTTGGATACTCAAAGTGGTTGTAGAAATACGCCTTTTTGGGTTGGGTTAAAGTGGGGGAATGCAAATATATTCACAGTGGAGTGCTGGCTCTGTCACCTTAGATGACATTGAAAGCTAGGCTTCTCTAAGTGAAAGCAGGGTCAGCAGGGAGACAGCTATTAGGGCTTCCTCTACTGTGTCCTTCCCCCCATCAACTCCTTCAACAGGTCTGTGCCAAGTGGTAATTCAGACAGTGATTGGTATTTTAATACATTTTAATTAAAAACAATATAAAAGACTACCGTGACACAAGTTATCAAAAGAGTTTTTGAAAACAGCCATTCATAAAACCAAGACAACATACACCACCTTGCTGAAATTCTACTTGACATTTTAAATTAGAAAAGCAATTTGTAACCATTTTCCAGCAGTACTTTTGCCTCTCAGCATCTACTACAGTGTCAGAACTAGCACTCTTTATTTACGATGTAAGCCAGCTTAGTTTTTGTGCCTGTGTAACTTCACCAATACAGCACAAGAGTCAGATCTCACAGCTAGACACTATACATAGTCTGGTTTTCCTAGGGCCTTGCTCAATGGATCCTAGTTACTGGAATATTAGGTCATAGCTTAGATAATGCAACTTCCTCTCTCTGTACAACATGCAGTCTTGCTCTTGTTCACTACAGCAGCTAAGGGCAGAATCCCATCCAACCAGACACATGCAAGTAGCTTCAGATGTGCTACTCAAGCTGAAGTGTCTGCCAAATGGCACTGACCATGCACTTAAAGGATGTAACAGAAAGGGTTGGCTTTAGGGGCAGAGCTTTAGATCTAATTTAAGGTACTTTATGCAGCTTCCAATTCGTTTGTAAGTCAAACTACAGCTGTCTAAAGTTACAAGACAGCCCAAGATGCAAAAACCTTACCCAATACCTTTGTACTGCTCTCCTAGCAGTATCCCATTTCCTAACCTAAACTAGTCTTTCACATCCCTTCTAGAACAAGCCACTTTACACAGGCACATGCAAGGCTACATTTCCTGGGCCTTTCAATATGCTAGGCTCAAGGGAAGCGAGGAAACCGTCCAAAAAAAGCCTTGAGCAAAATGGTAAAAAGACATCAAGAACATACACCAAGCTAGATGCACAAGAGAGCTCAGCAGAAGTGGGGCACATGATGCAGTGAAGGGTTAGATTGATAGAAGCACCATCTTAAAGCTGATTTTTAAGTGGCAAGCTACAGCATGGTTTGCATCTTTCACAGAATGGAAACACAAGAGAAACCCAGGACAGCTAAGGCTGAATGTAGGTAGTTTTGTCTGTTATTATCCATGGGCAAATCTGTGGGTTCAGAAGTACAATGCACATCCACACCATGTACTGCCTCAGTGTCCTTGCTACAAAGCAACAGTTACCTGCAGGTTGAGCCCTTTTGCTTACATTATACCATTAAATAATCTCTTATTTCAGTATTCCTTACTGGAAGTCTTGGAACACTTAACATTCTCATTTTACACAGCGGAGGTAAAAACAAATTCTCCAAATTCCCAATCCCATTTTCATCTCTAAAAGGAGGGTCACCTAAGGGAATACATCACAGCTGGTTTAAATGAACTCTCCAAGGAGTTACATCCTGCAGTATCTTTAAAACAGGTTTGATGATTTTCCTTAGCTTACAACTGTACTTCAGAACAAAGGCCAAATTTTGTTAATCACCTGCAACTTAATTTTCCTACATTCATACACAGCAGCTTCCCAAGTCAGTGATGTAGAGGCTGAAAGCCAGATATCAGCCTACCAACTGAGAGGACTGACCAAGCATGTCTGTTGGCAGAGGTGTCATTTCATACCTGATGTGATTACAAGTTTCTTATTGAATAGAACTAGACCCCGTTCTGTGTCACAGTCAAGCTGCATCCACACTGATCCCCCTGTTACAGTGTGATTACCCTTTCAAACCACCAGTAAGAGCATCTTTGTCTCACTAAGTCTAAAAGGCTGGAAGCAAACTGTTGGTACAGCCTGTTCTTTGGTCAGAGAAGCCTGTGCTTAGTTTCAGATATAGCTGCAACACACAACAAAACATAGCTGAAATCCTTTCCTAGCTTTCTCTTCAGTAGAGGTAGAGTGCTTTGAAACAAGAATGCAGGTTCTTCTAAGTCCTGGAGAAAACATGCCAGAAGACATGTGCTGCTGGCCAAATGGAAAAGGAGACCACACAGTTATTCTGTACCCTGTTCAGATCTAGAAGTAACTGCAAGTATTTTCTAATTCAGGTCTTCAGACCATACAATTCCCAAGCAAAACTTGGCGGAATTTTCATACAAGCAGTTCTACCATGCTGAAGGAACTTTCAGCTCTTAACTTTTTTTTCCCCTCTACTAACAAGTTGATACAGGCATGATGAAGTTTTACTTCTAGACAGAACATGTTGACTAAGAGGTAGCTTTTACTTCAAAAAATACCTTGGAAATTTCATATTTTAACTATTTGGGAAACCACTGGTGAGAACACAGGACACTACAGACAGGGAATAAAACATGGATCTATCCCAGCTATGTTTAAAAAACATCATATAGCACTTCAGTATCCTTTCATGTGAGGAAATACTAAACAAATCTAGGCTACCATGCTGTTGGACATCAGTCTTTTCCCTACCTAAAGTACCAGATGTGCTTTCCTTCCTTTTGAAATACAGAGTTACAATAGTCAATGTTGAGGTGTAGGAAAAGGTTATTCTCTCTTGGGGTAGCCTATACCAGAACTTAAGCAGAACAGGATTAAGCTAGAACATCCTGAAGATGTTAAAATCTATGTTCTCATTCCTTGCTCACAATTTACAGCTCCTTGGCAAATCCAAGAAAGACAAATAGCAAGTTGATCAGCCTTATGTTTCCAATTCCAAGACAGTCACTCAAGCTTTAATTTCCACTAGTACCTAATGGCAAGACAGTAGTAGAGAATGTGAAAGTGCCACTGTTCTGCATCACCTAATTGCATATATTAAGATGCTTAAAACCAATTTAGCAATATATTCAGGCATTTACATTTCAAGAAAAACAAGTTCAGCTCTTCTGCATTTCCTACACTCTATCTGCAACAGATGTTTGTACTAAGTGGAAGTTAACATCTGTATCTCTGTTAATGGGAAAGCAATAACTCATCTCAAACTAATTCATTGATAAATAACTATTCCCAGACAAGTTTGATGAGCTGACAATGTTCAAAAGGCAGCATTGTCCAAGTGCAGGAACTAAGGCAAAGGAGCATATAAAATGGAATTTGCTTTGGATTCTACAATGGCAATACTGGGAGTGTGGATCTTGAAGCAGTTTAGCACTAAAAAAGGTGCCCCAAGACAGATTCCTCCCATTGTAAATGCCCATGTAGAGAAATGCCCTAGTCAAGACAGCAAGATTTCTTTTCCTGAAGAACAACCAGTATATTTTCCAGATGTTTGAAAACCTTTTCTTTCTTCAGCTTGTGATGACTTAGTATTTATCCTGTGGTTCATCTGCATCACTAGCCTCTGTTTCGCTGCTCTGAGAGAAATCTTGTGGGCTCTCTACTCTGTCCAGTTCCAGAAAACTCATGATGAGTTTGGCAACTGCTTCCACATCACTGTGGGGGGAAAAAAAACAATGCAACAGTTAGAGGAACAGTGGTGTTGACAAGTCAAGAACAGGCACACCAGTTCCTGAGAGTAACTGCTCAAAGTGTCAGGCAACATATGGTTTAAAGTATGAGTGACAGTGTCTATCTTTTGGATGTAATGGTTTGGGCTTGATGTGCCATCACATCAGATCAATTCTTTTCCTTTTACCAGCCTCTGCTGCAAGATTCCTTATTATCAATGCCTGAAATAAATTCTCTGTAAACTGATAAACTGAACATGTGCAAAATAGAATTAATCCCCTCTGCCACTGCACAGGTGGGTTAGGGAGGGTAACTGCAGCAGACCTGCAAGGGTATCTTAGATATCTAAATGTGAGCAGTCTCCCGCCAAATGTCTAACCTACAGCAGTTAAAAGGTTTCAACAAGTTATACTGAGTAACACAAAGTCATAGTAGCAAGAATGAAAATGGAGATAAAATGGCTCTCAATAGCTGGCAATTATGGACTTGTTATTTCCCACCCTAAACATTTTCATTAAAAAAGAAAAGTCCAAACTGCACCTTCTGCAGCCCAGCACTGCACTCTGAGTCAGTGGGTGTGAAAACCCAGTGATGAATCGCAGCACCACCAGGTAGCCCTTCCCGAAGTACCGCACAGTCTCCTCTTCCACATTCACATCTCTGATCTCATTCAGCAGAGCCACTACTGTAAAAACAGATGTGGGGGCAAAAAAAAAATATATATATAGTCAATGAGCAAGCCCAGTAAACTCTCAGCACTGCTACTAGTGACTGGCATGACTCAGAATCTGTGCTCCAAGAACTACTGCTCTGCTCCCATACAACCAGGGCTGCCCTGCAGTAGCAAACAATTGCTGAGCTACTCAAGCAAAACAAACAAGGAGAGGCTACAGCACAGGGTAGCTGGTGTAGGCACTAATGAACAAGACACACTGTCTTGCAGCAACTGGGAACCATTAGTTTATCACTTATGTTTCCCATTTCAATGACAGTTTTAACTATTTCACTGTACAGAGCTGGTAAACAGGTGTTCAAATAGAGAAAGATTTAACTGTTCAAAGCAGCTGCTGATCTCTGCCATCCCCATGTTAACAGAACTTGATTCAGGAGGAGATGTGCTCAGCTCCACAACATACACCCTAAAGAATAGCTCAGAAACATTGAACACCCTTCTCTCCACACAGCTTATTCTCCATCTCCTAAATGAACTGTATAAAAACCCAATCCAGCGTAAGGACATTCCATTTTTTGGGTAACTTTTCTAAGCATATTGAGAGTTGGTTTGATTTAGACTAGCAAATGGAATTACAAAATCTGCCACTGAAGAGGATTAGTTGACACTGGAGCTCCTGTCTCACAGTGACTGCTTCAGCTTGTTACTCCAACAGGAAGCTCAAAAGAAATGAGATACTGCATTAAGCTTGAGCCTATTGAATATGCAGTTTAGTTTTAAATGCACATGATGTATCTGCAGGATACAGCATGCCTACTTGCATATATCTCAAGATTTGCCTGCTACCAAAACTAGATTAGACTACAGAAATCTCAATTCCTGGATCTAAACCTTAATTTTTATCACCAGTCCCACTTGTAAGGCAGGCCAGCCAAGGAAAATGACACTGCACATTAACATCCCAAAGGAACAGCTGAGACTATTCTAGAAAGCAATGGGCAAGCCGAGTTACCTTGGATTAAAGTAACTAATAAAATGCATCCAGCACCCTAATCTGAAAAAACATTTGGATCTTGAGAGGCAGATTATTACATCTGCTTCTTGTGAACAAAACAGACTAATTTGAGCAAAGAACTCCAGAGAAGATTTTGAAATAGGCACACAAGAATTTGTCTGCTCACTTGCTACCACAGACACTGCTTCCTCACCTTGTTCATTGCCTCCTTTTGAGAAGGTCAGGATTTTTTTGTAAAGACTGAATGTCTTTAGGCAGATTGTTCCCTTGTTCTTATCAAGCACAGCTTCCTGTAAAAATTAAGAATAAAAATCAAGATTTTTTCCTTAAAAACATTATCAGCAGTTGCGCTTCAAAGTAAAATAAAAGTAATCATACAGGAAAATGATCTTGGTAACACAAAAAAAAAAATACATAGTTATGTTAGAGAGAGTCCTCTTTTACTAGATTGAGAAAATGACAATCTTGCTCTTGGCTTTAACAGAGACTTGACCATATCTCCTGTGTTACTTCTACACAGGAGAAGTAGAAAATTAAAGCTGATTTCATTGCCCCTCTTGTCACATTCTTTGTGTGATAAAATCTTTGCCTGGAATCAAATGTGAGCACTAACTTGGAGCTGCTTTGGCCTACAGTATAAGCATACAGTCAAGACAAGCTCTAGTTACGTTTTTTGCTAACTGTCTCACTGTTAGTACTCCACCAAAACCCCAGTGTTGTGCTGTATGAGCCAGGATGAGATGTAAAATATCCCTGACAGTGGATGAAAAGAGACTATTTCACGTGTAGGTTGCTTATTCTAGTAACAACTTAGGTCAAAGAGGTGACAAGTTTAAGTAACAGGTTATTGCTCTTAGTCCAACTCCTAACAAATCAATGTCCACAGGATTATAAACCAGCTTCACAAACACCACTCTTTTCCCAGGGGGAAAAAAGGAGGTTAGAGCTACCCTATTTAATGGCTATTCCTTTATTAGCTGGAACTCTAAGTATAAAATCATATTGCAGCAGTTGAATGTGCAATTCAAAAAGGACACAAAACAGTTTGGGGCATGTCTACCTTAAAAAAACTCCTACTTGTTAAGCTTCACATCTTCGTGCTTGTGTAGGGAAAGAATTATTGCCCTAATTCTACCCCTAGTGTAGCACCCCCAAAAACCAGAAGCTAATTTGCCTGTTTGGATTAAGCAAGTGCATGGGGCTGCTGGAATCAGCAACTCCTGGTTGTTTCTAAATTTTCACAACTTTTTCCCCCCCCAAGTTCAGCATCTTACCTCCCACTGCTCCAGATTCTGTGCTGCCACAAAGAAACACCCAGCCATATAGAAGAGCTTCCATGCCAAGCTGTCTGAACAACACAAGAGTACAAATTTAAGGGTATGGTATTTTTACTTCTTTGGTATTCAAACAGTTAGTTTTAAAAGCAACATGCTCCCTTCAAAGGAAAAAAAAAATAAAAAGTAAAAAAGATTTCTCTGGAGCTAACTTTTTGCTGTTAGTTGTAATGCCAACTGTTTTACAGCTCTCCCAGGATACAAATACAGAAACTCTTCACATGTTCTGCAGAGACTGCATCTACACTGGGCTCCAAACCATGCAGAATTATAAGCAGTTGCACTATTGGCAAGGTAACACCACCACACACCTTTTTCTTTTACAAAAAGCAAAGGCATGTTAAAAGGCATCCACAAAACTCTCAACTATCAAATATTTGTGCTGCAGAAGACAAGGGTAAGGGACAATGGAAATTCACTGAAGTAAACATATTTCTTCATAAAAGGAAGCAGTCAGCCCTCTTGACAAACAAGCATTTGCATGTTATGTCCTGGCAAAGTTTACATGTAGCAGCCTAAGCAATTTGCTTACTCAGGCTTTTGCTGAAGGCATAGAACTGTGCTCAGGATTGCTTCAGAAAGCTTTGCTGCAATGTTTTCAGAAAAGCCAGATACAGCTGATGGCTCAAGCAGCTCTCACTGGACTTTGCTCTTGAAATAAAAACACACTGATTATACTGGCAAAATATTCCTACAGATTATTAAGTTTAAACTTGATTTTAACAGGGTGCAGCAAGAGAATCGCAGATAGATAGATGTTTGACAGATGGAAGGACAGCTGGCACGTGGTGCAGTCTGCTCTGTTGCAGTGGGGCAGGAAGCAGCAGTAGCTCTCTGTTCTCTAGAGGTGTTTATGAGTAATATCTACTAGTGATGATTTAACAGTTTCCAGAGGAACAGAGTACTTCCATCAAAGGCAAGGTAATCATTTCATTATGGTAGCAAACAATTATCTATCTTCCCAGGAGAGCTGCGAGGACCAGCTAATCGCATTTATAAGAAACACTGATAGCACAAAATGCCACAGAGTACTAAACATCATTATTAAAAATACTCTTGCAAATGGAAGGCTGAGTATGTAATAGAGCATTAAAGAACAGTAAGTCATACACAAGCAAGAATTACAACTGGCTTTTAATATTCACACCACACAGCATGATAAGTACCTACACTGCTGTTGTAAGGTCAGAGAGAAGCTGCAGAGAGGAGTCATCAGCGTGAGAAACAGATCAACAGGAAATAAACAACTCAAAAAAAAAAAAAGATTGGCCATTACCTGCACTGTAATAAGCAGCAGCCAAACCTATGGAGGCTATTCCTAGGATGAAAGGGGAGAGAATTAAGACAAAGAAGCAGCAAAACCCATTTAAAATTCCCTTATGAAAACCATGAACATTCACATGTTCATGACTCTCCAAGAAGGGGACAAATGCAATTGCAGCATCAATATGCAAGAGTTGGTTTTTTTTTTCCCCTCTCTGAACTCACCCTAAAAAATTTCCCATTCCACAAGGACAGTAAAAGCACAGGGGCTGAGGCCAGAAGTAAAAAGATGGTGACAGAACCAAGAACAGAATTTCAGAGGGATTCTGCCTAAGCATTACATCACACTTCCGCCCGAGTGCAGTAAAACCAAGTGTGCTACCGCAAACACCACAAGCGTTACTTTTCCCTTCCAAGTGTTCTATAGAGCCAAAAGAGCTTCTGTGATAGTGTTAGAAGCTGACAGCCCCTTTCTCCCATAAAGGAGGAAGTAGGAGTGCCTCATGCCCCAGTGGGCCACTGCAACGGCAAAGATCTTGTCTTAATACAAGTTCGATGACACTGCTGAAAGCAATGACAACATTTAAGTGTCACTGCAATGGGATCAGCTCAGCTGGAAAGCGGGAGATGACAGACTTCCCCCACCAGCTCTCTCAGCATGGTCCTGAGAAGTACCACTGCAATTTTTCTGTATATTTAGTGTTTAAATACAGGTGCCTTTCACAACACCCAGTATGACTTCCTATTTCATACACACAGTACCACTGGCAGGCTGTCCATCACATGCAAGATCTAAGCCCAGCATCACTCCACCGGAGTTTTTTCCCCTTCTCCAAACCCAAATGTTTTTCAATGTAAGTACAGATCCCCTTCAGAAACTTCACGTTTAGTTTACTATATGGTATGAAACAAATTTCTTTTTCTGGTCTTTCAGGACCCCCTTAAAATCCTGTCCATGAGCCTCTGAAGTTCTGCAGATGACAAACTGAAAAACTATCAGTCTCACTGTGACACTACCGCACTGACAAGGAGATTGCATTCATTTAGTGACTATGCTAAAGGAGAAACTCAAAGCATGACGATTCTTCTTCTTGAGAGAAAAATGCCTCGAAGACAGCCATTCTGTTAGAAGTTCTTTCAGGAATTTATTCTGTGACCTCCTTCCCTTAAAGCAAGCTCTGAAATCAACTTAGGAATATTGCAGTCTTACCAACAAAGAGAGACCAAGATCGGATGCCAGGTGACCTCTTCAGATGAAGATAGGAACTGGTGCGATTTTCAACCAACATGTACATCTTCAGAAGAAACTTCCAACAGCCCAGTCTGACTCATGAAACCTCACTGGACAAAAATAAAGATAAGAAGAATTTAAAATCATCATTGACTGCAACACTCTCCCTTCTTAATACTTTTCAGGACTTAGAAAGTGTTAATCTAGACTATAAAAGATGTCCAGTCAAACATCATATCTTACTAGAGCAGTAATATGCAAATAAAGACTGTTGTGTGGAGACTTGCTTGACAACAGCAATCTGAACTCTGAGAAGCTTCTCATTTGGGGAGTTAAAGTCTCTTCCTTTCTATCACAACCAGATTCCAGAAAAAACATGAAACACAAAAAACCCGGAACAGCGTTGTTGCTAGTTCATGCAGCACTTCAAACAAATAAAACAGCAAGAGCAGTGGAAAGTTCTTTGGCAGCATTTCTCCTGCTAACTGCAAAGGCTGTCAGGGTGGACTAGCCTGGCAACTGAAGCAGGACAATGCAGATGTCAGGTCTCTCATCCCTGATGACAGAGCAGCAAGGGTTACAGCCTCAGCCTAGCAGTGCCAGTGTCACATAATGCCATATACGGCATTCTCCTCTTTCAAGCCAACTCAGGAATAAAAACAGGAGTTTCCAACAAGTATGTTTGTCTCTCCTCAACAAGACCATGCCTTCAGCCTAGACAGAAAGTAACAAATGCTAATTAAAAGCAGTAAGAGCTGGCAATCCCATGCAGCATTTTCAGCTAGTTTTTACTATTTATAGCATAAGATTGTTTGAGTTTGGCGATGATTGTGAGGTCCAGTGCAAAAAGCAATCCCACTATCAGCACAAGCATAAGGATTTGATTCACACAAGATATAAAAGGCTCATGACAACCTAGCTGATCTGTTCAGGATCGTCAGTGGAGAAGAGGCAGGCTGCTGACTGCTCTTCTGGAAATCGGTGGAGATGCTTGTTTTTGTTATGAATGCCACAGTTCAAGAAATGAAAGCATGTGCAAAGCATCACATCCTATTCTTAGAAGGTTATCTGTTGGCCTTCATCACAGATTTCTTCTGTTTTGGTCTCTTCTTTTTGTTACAACCTTCAAACCACTTTAAGGCAGTGGGTTTTAAGCACAAGTCCTCAAAATGGATTTCTAATAAGGATATCTGCTTTTTCTTATTGGAGCAATAAAGCTCAACATTCTGAAACATTCTGGAGACTGCAAGCACATTACACAGCTCATTAACTATTGAAGACAATGAACGCCAACCCCTTCCATTGACTTGGTACTTTAATCATTTAATAGCAACTCTCCTGCCACAGAACCAGTTGGTAGGAAGCTAGCATTAGGCTGTTAGCTGCCCATGAGAATAGGTTTCCAGAAGAATGCCAACATTCAACAGGCTTTTGACTAACCATGAAAAACACTTAAGCAAGTAGGCCCAAGCACAGCCAGGTTTTTAAAGAGAAGTATGTGATTTTTAATCCTCTAGTCATCTTGCTCTTCTTAGATAATGCATGACACTCCCTCAAGAATTCTGCACAGACTGGTTAGTTTAGATACAAAGCTGCAGGGCTGCTGTTGTTTTGTTCGGTTTGTGTCTTTTTCTCCGTTTAACAAAGCAGATTTAGCCAAGTTTTCAGTTAAATAAAGAGCACGTATTACTTTGATTTTAATCTCTTAGCTACATATCTGACAGAATCTGAAACTGAAAGAGACAAAACCACTTATGGGTAAGACACTCCATTTCCTGTTTTAATTTACCAATTAGTGCTGTGAGTCGCTCTCAACATATCAGCAAACATTCCTGTTCACACAAAGCCTTCTGCCTGCAACCTAAAAAATATCAACAAGCTATCAAATGCATAAAGATCACCACAGAAATCTGGCCATATTTCACAACCACCACACCCCACTTAGAATATAATTCACACACATTCCAGTTAAACACATGAATGTGAACTTCAGTATCGCCCTCCCATATTCATTGAGTGAACTCTAACCATGCAAATGCCAGTATCAGCTCAATGCTGGACACCCGAAGTCAATGGCATCATCTCTCAAAGAAGAGATGCAAGAATGGTGCCTCAGGGAATAAAGAAACCCAACACGGCTTCTTAAAGTTATTCTAAATAAATCCTAAATGTGCCATGAAGTGAACACAAAAGTTCTAGCATAACACTTTTACGATAACAAGATAGGTATTTTGAGGCTGCTAATTTTGCTTGAATTTCCTGGGTTAGACAATAAACTGATCTTCAGCACCAAAAAAAGAAAAAACAAAACAACATTCGTAATCTTCTTCCAAGCTCTCGACTGAGGGTGAGCCAGTAAAAGCTCTATTACAAACATCTGCCGAGTCAGGACCACGCACTGCGATGAATTTCTTCACCTCTCAGCCCTGCACCTGCCTCCCACAATGAGACTCATGCACTAACTGGGGTCTTGCCCTCACCAAGGATCGCCCGGGAAAGGACTCGCAATGTGCTCCCAAAGACAAAACAAAGCTACGGTTTCTTTCTCCCCCACGCGTGGATAACACCACACCTGCAGTTGAGGCTCACCCATGTAGCCCCTGCCGCGCCCCTACCAGACCGACGGGCCAGCCGCCCCCAGCCTGCGCCGCCACTCCCCGTGACCCGCCCGCCGGGGCGCATTTATGACTGCGGGAAGCCCACACGCAGCCCGTGGGGCTCCACAGGAGACACGTCTCCCCCCGACAGATCCAGACGGAGAGCTGCCCCCACTCACAGCCCGTCCCAGCCACCACTCTCCCCGCTACCTACCCGCAGCAGCACCACCCGCCCGGACGCACTTTGAATGAGACGCCGGAGTAGCTCCGCTTCCTGCAGTCTCGCCGCCACCCCGAACCATAGAGTGTGGGCAGAGCGGCCGCCGAGGCCCGCCGGCGCCACGCCCGGCGTAAGAAGGCTCGGAGGCGCCAGCGGCCATTTTGGGTGAGGGCAGCGCAGTAAACTAAACCTGTCCTGCCCTCACTACGCTCCTGTGAGGCTTCCTGTGAGACTGTAAAAGGAAGAGCCTCACCCAAGATGGTGGCTGCCGTCCACGTTCAAGATGGTGGCTCTGCCTGGGAGCCCTGCTCATGGTAGAATGTCAACAGTTCCTTAAGTTCCATGGCTTTAACTGTGTGAAAAAAGAGAATGAAGTCTCCTGTGTTGGCCAAGGAGAGAGGGTAAGGCTCAGTGTGTGGAAGAGCTTTACTGACCATATTTAGCAGGAGCTTGCTAGAACCCCTCTGGGCCCTTTGCACAACAGGGCCTGGTAGGGCTGACTGCTGCTCCAGGCTGAGGGTCAAGGAAGGGCAATGGGAGCCCTTGTCTGTAATAGGGAGTCTCTCCAGGATGACACCCACGCTTAGCTATAGTTGGAGGCCAGTGCTCCTCTGGGCTCTCAATGGCAGTTGTTGCATACCTTGCACTTGGGACAGCAGCTGTTACTGAGCACCTGCCCTGTGTGGTAGCCATTACTTGATAGTACTGGATATTGTATGATCCAGAGGCTGCATCAGGGTGAGGTTTGTGATTTCCTAGTGTCACAGTTTTCTCCAGATGGCTGCTCAGAAAAGACCTGCTACTCGGACCTTGCTTGTCAGCAGCAGCTAAAAAGCATTGCTTCTCTGTAGCAGTGTGTCTTTATTGGTATATCCCCTGTGAATAACTACACACATGGAAAAAGACAGCTGATTTTGGAGTCTCCCATTCTTCCAAACATGATTTACGATACTTGTGAGAGATTCTGCTGGAGGTGGTTCTGGGGGTTTGCAGTTTTGCCATTTTGCCAGTAGTGAATTATATCAGTGTTACAAATTTGTATTGTTTTTATTACAAGTTTTGTCGTAGTTGGCATTTTTCTAAGCTTTATCTTTCAGCATTGGTGGCTACAGTGGTTATAGTAATGGAATACAGTGCATGTCTAGATAACTGTTACAACTGTTGTCAGAGTTATTTAAAACAATAAATGTCACTGTTTCAGAACTGAGGAGGAGCCTCCTCCTTACAGCCTTAACACTGATGTCATGACTTATTGTGAATTGTATGTCATCTGTTGTTTGGGGAGGAAAGTTTCTAATTCACTTGAAATACTGAGTGACTTTCCTGGTGGGGACAGTAGGCTCCACTTAAAAAAAAATATCTTTGTTTCTGGTTTAGTTAAGCATCATTCCCATATGAAAGCTATTCCTGTTCAATCCATTAGAGCAACTTCCCAGGTCACCTTTGGGACAAAATGGGTGAAGAACAGACATCTGTAGTTCAGCTTGACATCTTCAATTCCCTTTATGTAAGTCAATGTATACCTTCATTTCTAAGTGATATTGGATCCTTTCTCAGTTGTACAGGAATGTGGCCCTTCCTGAATTACATACTCAATTTCTGTCTCTTTTTCCTAGTATGAATCCAGATAATTCAGAGTGTTTGCTTAAGGCCATAACATGGTAGAAGTTAGTTCAGCTGTCCTTGAACATTGTTGGTGAGCAGTAGCTAAGGTTTAATGGGACAGTGCTTTTCATGACAACATAGAAGTTTTTGAAGACAGCTTTTAAAAAGAACTTGGGAGTCTATGGTATAGACTTAATGCACTCTAAATAGTAGACAGTACAAACTGATCTGCCATTTTAGTGTAACGATCCTAGTGGGAAAAGGCTATGAGGAACTGCAGAAATTAATTGGCATGCTTGTGAGTCATGAGGTACCAGCTGCTGGATTTAGATGAAAAATAGGAAGTATCACGTGTTCTCAACCCAAACAAGCAGCTGACTGAATCTTCTGGGAAGAAATTTATGTATAAGCAGTTGTCAATCAGCTTTAACAAGCAACCAGTTTCTCTGGAAACCAAGTGTTAAGTCATTCTGAGTGATACAAAACAAAAGATTTCTTGGGTCTAGAGTAGAGTGAAATAAGTAAAAAACTAATCTGTTCCCTCCACTCAGTATAAACCACTCATCATATCACTGTTTTATTCTTGATATTATATACAAAAATATTAGCAACTGTATAGTTGTCCAGTTCTGTAAATACCACAGTAAGATGACCTGTTATAGCTTAATTTAGTTATTAAATGAGAGAGAAATTATTTCAACAATGGGAAATACCACACATACACCCATCCATACACAATCAAGCACTTGTCTGAACTGGAATATGGCAAGGATCCTTGAAAGCCTCTGCTATTGATTAATGATTATTGAAACCTTTTTTTTTTTTGGCAATCACCTGGGGGGGTTAACACCAGCACTTTGAAGTAGCTAAGTGGTTTTATGCCTAACAATAAAAAAAAGAAAAGAGGAACACATTGCTTAAGGGACAGCATGAATTCCAAAGCATGTTGCTGCAGAAACAAAAAAATATTTGCTAGGAGAAAGATTCAGAAATATGTAACTATTTGTGGACTCAACAGTATAAAAATAGATTTTGTAAGGCATTGTGTAGTAAACACACTTGTAACCTTTAAGTCATTGACCTAGAAACAAGAACACAGCTAGAACTGAAGTGGCCTTTGTTTTGCATTAGGTCGACCCCTACCATTTCTGGTCCTTTTTCCTAGTTTCAGATTGTTTTCCTAAATATTATTTTCTAGCTCCCTATTCTCCCCAAACTCCCCCTAAGGTCTTAAACTTAGCTATGCAATAAGCATGTGACCTTATTAGCATGCCAGGAGAAAATTCCTCCAGTGCTTGATTTTAAACAGTTGGTTGGAAACGGTCACCAAACCAGTGTTGTTTTGCAGCTGGACTGAAATGGCTGCAAGTCCCTGTTCTGAATGAGATCATCCCATTGAGCTCTCTGTGGTGCCCCACTGACTGCTGTGGGAACAGTGTGTATACAGCCTGGGGAGTACCAATTTCATGGAATATATTTACCAGCTGTAACTGAGATTTATTGCCCAATTTTGACAGCTGTTGAGTGGCATATGCTGTCAGTGACTTGAGGCAGCATTAACAGCTTGCAGTGCCTTGAAGGACTGATGCACAACCTCTGTAGCTTTCTCAGGTGGTTTGCAGTATACTGTTTTCATGGAGAAATGCTTAGTTTTCAATGTTATCCTTGGTATAAATGCTTTACACGCAGGTATCAATGTTAAACGTATCAGTGGATGCCAAAGAGATGGAGAAAGGCCATAAAAGCAAGTAATGCTCTTAAGTGCTACCTACTGTCGACACAGGAAAGCTTTTATATTGTGAGGGTTATTGGAAGTAGCCCTACAGCCTTGAAAAGGTAGGAACTGTTACCTCCCCTGGGGCAGATTAGAACAGGATGGCGCTTTCTCAGGTTGTCAGGCATGGTGCTGATGTAATTGATATGGTGTTCTGTGGGGAAATGGCATAAATAGCTAATGGAAAGCAGAAATTGCTCTTGGCAATAAAATAAATGGGACATCTAATTATTTAATGATCACACAAGTATAATCTTACACCATGCACTGAAACATTGAGTCTTTGCATACTTGTGGAAGTTTGTTTGTTTGCTTGTTTCAATTCTTACATTGAAATTATTCAACCCAGGTATTCCTAGGCCAGAGAATGAAGTAGGTGAACTTAAGATGTATCCCTAAGATGTCCTCAGTGATTCTGCAAATGCTTGAGTTGTCATATAGTTACCAGTTTTCATTGTGAACATAAAGAAATACAGGAGAAAATACAAAATACTTTAAATATGATCTGTGCAGAGTTACAGAAATCCCCCAAACTGTCACATCTTGTGAGGAATCACTATATCAAGTTTGGATAATAAATGTAAGCATAGTCACTCAAGTGTGAAACAGAAGGATTTTAGCAATGTCTTTAAGTGCAAATCTCAACACGTCCCTAATTTAGATCTTTCATCTGTGCCATTGCTATATTTGTCAGTGCTGCTCTGCCTATTGTATCCTCGTGGAATAAAGCTGGGAGATTGGCACAGCTTTTTAGCATGAAAATATTCACCCAGAGGAGCAAGAAATGAAGTCAGCTAACGCTGCGTTTCCAAGCGTAGCAAAAGCAAATGCTGAAGTTGAGCAGGGATTGCTCTAGAGTGATGGTAGCACTTTAAAAACTGTGGTAATGCACTAATGTGAAATGGAAAAGCTTTTTGAATGAAGACAGAAGCACAGAAAATTATTACCAAAGCTATTGCAATTTTTACTGCAAGCTAGGACTACTGATACTTTTCCAGTAAAGCACTATCAACTTATTTGTCTTTAAAAGGGCAGTGATAGAGTGGTTTTATTTGCTTTCATTATAGGCATGCTAAGGAATTCTGCTTTCTTTGACTTTCCCCTGCTTACTGCAGAGGGGCTTGGACTCAATTACTTTTGGAGGTCCCTTCCAACCCAGACCATTTAATGATTTTATGATTACTCTGTAAATTAACACACCCCCCCCATTATACTTACAGTTTGCTCAGGGGGTTATCTTTAAAACACTAATTAATTTGATTGTCAAATCTTTAACAATCAAATCCATAAATCATAGAATTGTTTAGGCTTGAAAAAGACCTTTAATGTCATTGAGTCCAATCATCCCTGTCTTCCAATACCTGAGGGTATCCTACAGGAAGGCTGGAGAGGGACTTTTCATAAGGGTGTCTAGCCATAGGACAAGGGGGAATGGTTTCAAGCTAAGGGAGAGTAGGCTTTTACTGGATCTTAGGAAGAAGTTCCTCAGTGCAAGAGTGGTGAGAGACAGGAAGAGGCTGCCCAGGGAGGCTGTGGATGCCTCCTCTCTGGGAGTGTTCAAGGCTAGATTGGATGAGACCTTGAGCAGCCAAGTGTAGTTGTGAGGTGTCCCTGCCCATGGTGGGGAGGTGGGAGATAACCTCTAAGATCCCTTCCAACCTAAGCCATTCTATGATTTTCAAACTCCACCAAGTTTGGTGCTAACCCATGTCCCTTAGCATTTGTCCCTAAACATTTGCTTCACTGGACTGTGATACCTTTTACAGCCAGCTGCAGTGCAGAGGATTTAGAGAGTTATGTCTCTGGGTGACAAACTTCTGTAGCCACAGCTGAGTCTGGTTCTTTTACAGCATCAACCAAAATGTTATCTGTGGATGACAGCATTAGACCCCGCTTGTAACAGGATGTGATTTACTCTGGGCATTTGATAAAGGAAAGGTACAATTTAGGCAGGAAATTGCCTCTGTGGTCTATGTCTAAAATGTCATTTTAGACTGTGAAAAACCTGCACAGCTGTAGGAGTATGGTTATACATGGCTGTTCCAAGGGGTGGAAGTTGAAAGGGGCAAAATATGGACTGAACCTTTTGAGTGTTACACCTGAGGTTTAGAAGGGCAACCACTCTGACATAATTGATAATTTGGAGCCTGTGAGGTTGTGGGAGGCTGTTATGTATGGTTATACCCGTTTGTGATACCTGACTGGGAACAGTGTTTGCATTGTTACAGAAATGAGAGGTCAAAGCATATTGGTTAAATCAAATGGCAATTATTTTGTGTGCAGTAACTTCCACAGCCTTATTCCACTCAAAAGGGACTGAGAACAAAAATCCGGGCTGGAACCCCCAACTTTGTATGATACAGATGCAGAGTGTGCTTTTAAAAAGTCCACGAAGGGGTTCAAGAGACGTTCCAAGCCTTTTGGAGAAGCGGCACCAAACTGCCCGGTCGCGTTACTCGGTACTCAAGAGGCAAGCGCAGAGGCCGCCCTAACACCTAGCAGCCGCCCCGAGGCCGCCCGTTCCCGGGCGCAGGGGTGCCGGTGCCTAGCGGGTCACATGCGTCTGCTCCCGTTTTCCTGCACGGTTGGGATTTAACCGCCCGGGAGAGGGAGAGCGGCCCTCGGTTGTCGGCCGAGGGACGTGAGATCGCAGCGCACACCCTCCCGCCCGCGGGGACGCGCAGATGCGCGCTGCCGGCGGCGGCTACGTGACGACGCTCAGGTCCACAATGAGCCCCGCCGTGCGGGGGGGCGGGGAGGCGGCGGCGGGCCCAGCCGGGAACCTGCCGGCGACACGGCGGAGAGTGAGGTGCTGCCGGCCCCGCCTGCCTCTGTGGCCAGCCTTGGCGGCTCGTCTCCGCCTGCCGGGGACGCAGCTCAGCGCCGCGGCGAGGTATAGTGTTCCGTTTTTCGCCCTTCCGACCTTTTCGGGTTGTTTGGGGGGGGATTGTTTTAGTTGATTTTGTTTGTATTTTTTCCACTTCTGGAGCTGACGAGCTGCTGCTCCTGGCCGCCCGCCTACTCTCCCGACGCCTCTGTCGGCGTCGGGGAGGGGGCCGCGCTGAGGGCGAAGGTGCTGTGAAGAGCCTCGGTGGAAGATGCCGAGGCGTAACGGCGACAGCAGAGCTGCCCGCGCTGCCGGCGGAAACGGGGCGTGCTGCGGGGCAGCTTCTGTGGGTGCCGAGGGGACTTTTTCCCCTCGCGGGGGGTCCCGTTTCTGTCGTTCCGCGGTGTTTACCCAGGCGCGCTGCGGGAAGCGCTCGCAGCCCCCGCGCGCAGCCCCCGCGCGCCACGTAACGGCCCGGGGCGGTGGCGGCACGCGAGCAAAGGACGCGGCGTTCGCCGCTTCATTGCAGCCCGGTGCGTGGCGGAGCACGTGAGGGGCGCGGCGGGGCCGCCCCCGCCCTGGGGACCGCATTGGCTGCGGACGAGCGGCTCGACCGCGGAGACTTCCCGGCTGGGGCGATAAGAGGGGCAGGAGGCGGGCACAGCAACAAAGGGCGGCGGGGACGGGAGGACTGGCAGCGGCGGGTGTGTGTGCGGGGGAGCTCACCTGCCTGCCCCGGTCTGCTCTTGTCCTGCAGCCCCGGCGGCGAGGACCGCTCGGCAGCCGCGCCAGGGTCGGGGTGCGCCGGCTGGATCGCAAATGAAGTGCGAGAACTGCACCAAAAAGGTGAGTGCGGTCGTGGCGCGGCCAGGTTCTGCCCATGCCTTTCTCATCTGGGGGCGGTGGTGTCCCGGTTTGACCGGGATGGCGTTCGGCTGCCGGCCCCAAGGTCATCGACTTCTTCGGCAGGCGCGGCGCAGCCCCACGACCCTCTCCTCATCCACGGACTGGCGGCGATGGCGCCCCGAGGGCGGCAGCTTCGTAAAAGCCCCGAGCAGCGTTATCGTGGGGCCACGGCTGTTGGCCGTATTCAGAGCCGTCACGTAGCGCCGCGACGTGTACACCGAGGTCGGTGTGCTTGGTGTCATCCTCCCCGTGGGTTTAAAGACCCTCTCAGCGCTGTGCTTCTGCTGAGGCTAGGGTGTTCCTGAGGAGTTGCTGTCATTGCAGCAGATGCACTTTGAAATTAAGGTTTTGTGTGTAAAGATGTAGATTTTGCCAACAACTGTTAAAGAATTAGGTTAGTTTGTAATGAGGCAAACAGATCTCTAAAGATGCCCATGCTGCGGGGTGAATGTCTTGCATAATGGATATATATCTTTTGTTTAAGGAATGCAGTAAAAAACAGAAGAATGATGATACACAAAGCACATCTGTCGATGGATTGAGTGCAGATGATGGTTTTGGAGAGGTAATGTTCCTTCTGTTATTGCAATATTTGTTGGGGTTTTTTTCTTGTGTGTACCAAAGGTCATAAGTAGGGAATCTTAAAGTACTAAGTATAACAGCAATCAGCAAGCACTTGTAAGCAATTTTGAGCACTTCTAGGCTTCTCATGGGAACCAAGAATCTTTAAAACAAGGTGATATAACTCCCTACTTAGTACACAAGTACAAACCAGAAATCGAAGTTACAAAAAATGAGCATTGAGCGTGAAAAGTTTTACGTAAAGCCTTCAAAATAGGTAGAGCTTGTAAGGAGAGAAGAGAAATTCTGGTAGTATGGGTGCACAAAATGCCTTTATATTAGACTTACAGATAACCTGCTGCTCTTCAATAGATAACTGGTTCCCTGGAAATGGGCACAAAACTGAGGGATTTTTGGGTGGGTGTTTATGGAAGTAGCCTGGTTATGTTGCACTTCTGTCCAAGTATTCCTTCTTTCCACAGATGAGCTGTCACTGGTATTGCAGCCAGAAGTATGAAATTAATGATCTTACAATGTATGTTCAATGTAATTGTGGGGCTGCCATCTGTTTGGTTTACCCTGTGGTAAAAAACCAAAGTCATCTTGCTGTTAGAGAGGCATCTGGCTATTAAAGCGGGTTAATAGTTCAATTGAAAGTTTTCTCAGTTGCTTGGTAAGTTGATGGAGAGCGTCAGCTCTGAAATTCAATGCACATTGAGTTACTAGAACATGGGCTAAATTTAGGTCTGTGTTTATTCTTCAAAGTTTTGCAGTTTCACAGCAATAATAGGATCAGAGCCATGAAGAAGGATGGAACAGATTATTTTGATTTCTTCCAAATAATCTTGGATGTTATGCAAGTGTTACAGATTGTCTTGTTTTAAACCAAACAATGACAGCATGTTTGTTCTTCAGCTGGATCACGACAGAAACCTTCAAAATTAATTGATCATTATTAAATACTCGTTTGCTTATTTTTCTCCCCCCAGAAAAATGAGTTTCATACATTGGCTAATGCTAAAATATTCCTTAGCGACTGCCTAGCTTGTGACAGTTGTATGACATCAGAAGAAGGAGCCAGAGTTTTCCAACAGAATCAGAAGGAGTTCTTTCATATTCTTAACCTTAATAAGGTAAAGTAACACAAACAGTAACATGGTTTTCTGTGAAGAGGAGGCACTCAGCATGACCAAGCAGCTTGTTTTCCCAAGGCAGATACTGTGAAGATTTGTCAGGATATGCTTTTTCTAAAGAGGAAGTGAGGATCCAGTCAAGATCAGTGTTAAAGTGCAAAAAACAATTTTGTGCTAGATAGGCAAGATCCCTGAAACTTAACCTGATTGCAAGAGGAAGGCTTCTGCACCTGCCAAAGTAACATTTTTGGAAAATCCAACTTCCCCATTACTGTAATAACAAATTCTTTTGTGGTTGAGTGTGTTTATAAATAATCACACCTTCCTTAATAGGTTTTTCCAGCTTGCTAGAATGTTTCATGTTGCTAGAATGTCATAGGTGCTGAATGTCTCTTTCCCTATACCATTGAGAGACCAACCCCTGAATTGGTCTAAAAAAGATGTTTTTTTCTGAATTACATAAAATAAACGTGTACAGGTGATTAAGAGGTGAGCACTGACAGGATCAGAGGAACATCTTGTCCTCCTCTCAACAGACTTGATAGTTGTTTCATAGGGGTTTTAATGATATAGCCCACCGAAGCATAGGACACTGAGGAATAGCTCCCAGGACCAGAAAAGGGAGGGAAAGTAGGGAGCCTTATCCTGTTGTAATTACATGCCTTGTTTCCTTTTATTCACCAGAAGTGTGATACCTCAAAACACAAAGTGTTGGCAGTGTCTATATGCCCGCAGTCATTGCCTTATTTTGCTGCTAAATTCAACCTCTCTGTGAATGATGCAGCCAAGAGACTCTGTGGTTTCCTCAAAAGTCTTGGTAAGTTTGGGTTTGTTATGATGATTGAGCAGAAAGGGGAGATTTCTTTGTTGTGCAGCCATAAAGTACCATTGCACAATCTGGTTTAGAGTTTGAAATGTGCTGCTGTGTGGTATTAATGACAGCCCACCAGTATGATATGCACCTGTTGCAGATGTGGATTGGAGCCATTACTCTGGTGATAGTGGAGGTCGCAGGATATAGAATGATGTTACAAAGCTGTCTCTGAAACCTTCACTACTAAGAAATCAAGGAGGATTTAGTCATGAGCTATTTTGTAACTTGAGAGAGGAGGGTGTTCTTACTCTAGATGCCTTCCAGTCCTTTTGACATACCTCTGGAAGAGTCTTTGGTTTGTTGTGTTGGGTTTTTGTTTTTTGGCCATAATTTGAAGTTGCATGGGAATTGCTGTATCTGCCTATTTCATGTTAAAGCTGTATTTCCTGTGCTCTTTACAGTAGATACACAGTTTTCTTTTAAAAATATAACCCACTTTGCCTATAGATCTTGAGGGATGCAGTAATAAACCTATAAGTTCCTTCCTTATATACCTATATATTTTTTTTTCCATCTCTGTACCCAGTATATCTTCTTAATCTACAAGGAATGCTAAGTTCTGGTGGGCCCCAGTTTTCTTAGAACAAATTAATTATCTGGACCTCACTTGCTGTGGGGGCGTGCTCAGTATTACGTCGGCATACAGGGAGTATGTTGCTAAATAAGCAGGCAGGAGGTCTCTGCTGTGCTGGTGATATGCTCATGTACCTTTGCAGATAACTTCAGCATGGGAAGATATGCCTCTTAGCTGGATAGATATCATTACCACAAAAAAACCCAGAAGGGACTTCAGCATATCTTGAAAAGAATTTTCAAGAGTCACTACACACAGCCCAGGAGCTGTGAAATCCCGTTCACTTAAACA
The DNA here is from genome assembly GCF_026170545.1 of Melanerpes formicivorus. NCBI lineage: Eukaryota > Metazoa > Chordata > Aves > Piciformes > Picidae > Melanerpes > Melanerpes formicivorus. The sequence continues at coordinate 8,418,004 of NW_027142373.1, read as the reverse complement.
AGAGCAAATGTGTGCCAAGTAGCAAGCTGCTCTTAAGGAAGCAGACAAACATTTGAAGTAGTCCTAGTCAGCATTAGTAAGTTGTTGGCCCTTTTACATTCACAACATCAAAGGTAGTTTTTTTTTTCAGTGCATGGCTTTTATTTTTGACTTTTCTATTAGTGGAAATTTGGAGAGGAGAGAAAGAATATACCTGTTGATCTTCCAAGTTTTTTTGTGGACCTGGAACTTGGAAAAAAGCCTGTGTGATAGCAAACATTCTAGTAATCCAGCTTTCCTTTGCTGCTTTCTTTCACAGGGGTGCATTATGTATTCGATACCACTATAGCTGCTGATTTCAGTATCCTGGAGAGCCAGAGGGAATTTGTGCAGCGGTATCAGCGGAGGAACCAGGAGGAGCATGCCTTACCAATGTTTGCCTCTGCTTGCCCCGGTAAGAACCAGTTTCTCCAACCTTCCTGCACTTCAGCCTAGTCCTATTGAAACTACCAAGGAGAAAATTTCACTTGGGAGCCTTACATAGTTTACAGCATTTTCTCCTTGCTTTTGAGAGATACCAAATACTGCACACAGTGCTGGTTACCAGCAGTACTGATCATCTTCAGTGCATTTCAGGGCATTGCTAGATGGGCCTGTGTTCATGGGCTGTTGGGAGAGCTGAACTGGTTTCCAACAAGCATTTTCAGCTTCCAAAATACGAGTGAGGTGCCACAGCCATAAATAGTGCTTTCAATTCTGTGTATTCTTCAGTGGAAATGTCTGGATTACACTTTAGGAGCTACATATGTATATTAAGAGAAAAAGTGGGTTTGTGTTGTGGGTTGGTTTTTTTTTCCTATTACTGTTATGTTAGTGTTGCTTCCTATCATCAGGAGCAGACATGCTACATGTTGCTTTTTTGTGCATGTGTAAAACCAGTGAAGTTGAAACACCCCCATATTACTTAGCTTTGTCTTCTTGTGTGGGGTTTATTTAAAATTCAAAACTTAAGGATTTCTTGTGGAACTCCTTTTGAGATAATTTTCATTTTTTCCATCCAGAAGAAGAACTCAGACCTACTGCTCTTTTTGGCAATATATTTAATCAGTGGAGTAGTTTTCCTTGTCTCTTCTACGAAAGACTTTTTTGCAGTGCTAGTTAGTTACAGTGTTAGCTATGTGCTGTGGTATGGATGTTAGTAGAAGCATGGATGCTTTCCATTCCTGGAAAACAGAACCAGGCTCCTCTTGTAAACCCATTCTGAAAGCACGTGGTATTTAATTCCCATTGACAGCAATTACAGGGGGGAAAAAATTGTGATCAGTCATCTTTAAAGTAAGGTTGGTTCATGTGTTTCCTGTCTTTAATCCTCTGGGTGCGTTTTCTGTTCTTCATTTTCCTTCCTCTTTCTCCCCCAGATTACATAATTTGGCCCAGAATAGTTGTGTACTGGGTATGTTTATCGCAAAATGGGTTTTATATAGCTCTGTAGATATGAGGTCAATGTGAACTCAAGTCTAACTGCTTTAATGTTACTTATCTTGGAGTGTAAATTTCCACAGAACTATCACCCTCTGCAGGAGTGATCTGGTCTAAAATCTATCGTGAGCAAAAAGAACACAGCCCATATTGTCCCAGGACCTGATAAAAGCATTTTATTGTCTGTATCTTAGCTGTTCTTACCTCCTGCTGCTGCTTTCCTAAAAGAAAGTGAGATAATATTTTGGGGGGTTGTTTCCTGTTGAAAGTACACCAGTGTAACTACTGACTGTACATGTAGTATCTCAATCATTTCTTAATTCACCAAACTGGTGAGCAACAACATTTGCTCTGGGAACCAGCCAGCATTTTTCATCCATTCCAACCTCTGAACTCCTAGAACAGGTCAACAAGGCAGGCTTACAGCTGAAGGAGGGAGAGTGTAGCTGCTGAGGGTTCAAATGCATATTTGTGACCATTAAGAATGTGTTCTGAAGTAAATCTGCAAGAATTGAAAGGTGATTTGTAAGAGTTTCTTGATGTTCTTTGATGGTAATACACCAACAAGTGGTGGAGAATCTGCATGAATTTATGAAGGGTGCTGAGGTACATTGATAGAGAACTAAGTACCTTGGGCTGCCTGTGAGTGTGGCTCTGGAGTTCAACCTTGTTGATGAGTAGGCAGAAACAGCCAGTGCAAATGCAAGGGGCAGATAAATGTCTTGTGTTGCTCATTCACTCAGGCTGCTTGTGTGATTAAACAGTGACTAAGGGTCATTGTGGATCTGGAACTACTGGTCACTTGTGAAGCCTGTTGCAAGGAAGGAAACAATTTAAGAAGCTGCATTGGGCAGCACCTGGCAGAAGCTTCTTGGGATTTAGTGACATTTTCTTAGAGTTCAAGTCTACAATATCTAAAACATTGCAGTTCTCTAAAAATTAGCCTGATAGCAGGAGTGCTATGGCAATGAGTAGTAATCATAGTTGCAGTAGAGGGGAGAAGGACCTTCCAGAAATGCTACTAAAATGCAAGGCAGCATGTTCTTAAAAACCCTTCCCGTTTTGATTGAAGCAGTTCTTGTTCTGTTTGGGCAGCACTCCAGCCCTAAGCATTTAAGAAATAGGCTGTGCATGTCATGCAGAACATGCTAATGCGGCTTTTGGACCAAGCACCAAGACCAAGTCCTTCATGGCGGGTAACATCTTGGACTTAAAGTCCCAGTTGAAGTTGAACATTAGACCAAGTTCTTAGTCTCAGGGGTGGTGTGAGTATACATAGCTTGTTGTAGCTGAAATGCTGAAGGGATCTGGTGAAAGGAGGAGGGCTCTTGAATGAGTCAATGTTGAATGCAGAGAGATTTCAGTTGATTACTGTGCATGTGGTTGAGTGTGGGGGTGTTTCTAAAGAAGGTGTGGTTATTCTAGTGAAAGAAGCCATTTTTTTTCCCCCAGGGTTAATCCATGTGCATCTTGTGATAATGCTTTCATGTGACCCTTCTGTTCCAGGGAGGCAAGCTGGGTGCATGGATATTAAATCTCAGGAAACAGGAGGTCACAGTTAAGCAGCTGAACAGTGCATTTGTTGTATCTGGTGATCCAAGTGCTGAGGTCTAGAAAGTCAACTTGCTCTCTGTTAGCTGGGGTCCTGTTCTTTTTGCTTTGTTAAATCTATGCATTGGAAAAGGATGTAGTGGATCATGGAGTTCACAAGGGCTTCTAGGGCTGGAATTGATGACACAGTGAATTATTGATAGCCAGCGTAAAGCCATATTAACAGCCTTGAGTCCTGCAGTTTCCAAGGTGGGGCTTCCAGCCTCCACAGAGATGTCCTTCTTACTGTGGAGGTGTCTTGGTTTTTAAGAGCTGTTCTTTAACTGCTGTCACTGTGCCATGCTTCTTTGCCACTTCACTCTCTGTGGTTTTCTGTTGTTCCAGGTTGGATCCGGTACGCCGAAAGGGTTCTTACCAATCTTGTGACCTCTCACATTTGCACTGCAAAGTCTCCACAGCAGATAATGGGCTCCCTGGTGAAGGGCTACTTTGCCAGGCAGAAGGTGAGTAATTCTGATTTATTTTTACTATTACACTCTTCTAAAAGGATGGACTAGTGGATTTTAATACTGAAATAGAGATCTTAGTACATTACAAAGTGATAGTCTTCCTGAATTGTTTGTCCTTTACTTGAATAATGGTGCTGTGCTGCTGTACAAGCTTCCATGACAGGAAGAATGTACAAAGAACCTTGTTTAATGTGGTGCAGTGTGAGCAGTTGATCCTTGCTCTCCTAGTACAACATGGATTTAGATATTTATGGATAAAACTAAATCCAGGGTAGCTGAAGAGATGCTTGTTAAATGCTGCTTGTGTAGCTCTATAGCGCAGTCAAAATGGGAGCAGAGGAAAATAATGTAGATGTGCCCTGTCATCTGGGATCAATTAAAAGCATTATGTCCTAGAAACTAACCTTAACTGTGTACTTTGAAAAAGGTGTTGTTCTTTCATACTTACATTTAACTGCTTCCACATTATAGGAAAGGATTGCTCTCTCCACATGCATAAAGTAGTATTGATGGACTGGCTATGGATGAAATGACAGAATGTCAGCTAGAAAACAGAATTTCAAACTCCTGACTTGCATTCACTTTCCAAAGCAATCAGAAGCTGCAGAAAATGCAGTCTGAAGGAATAAGTGAAAGTTTGAAGACTGACTTTGGATGCTTGTTGAGGATGCTTTGTGACTTTGACAGATCACTTTATCTGTGTATGACAGTTGTTAATTGCCAAGGATTGATTACTAGTATTAGCTACAGAGGGTTTATGGTGCTGGTTTTGCCTTTGTCATCCTTCAAGCTGTCATTTGCTCTTCATGGAGTTCACTTGTGCTCTGTTCTGTGTTCCCCAGAACTTGTCTCCTGATAAAATTTTCCATGTGGTTGTGGCACCCTGTTACGACAAAAAACTGGAAGCTTTGCGGGAGGATTTCTACACCGCCTTGTATAACTCGCAAGAAGTTGATTGTGTGCTGACATCAGGTTAAACCTTCTTTAAACTTCCTATTTACAAAGATCCAAGCAAATCACATTGTTAGAATAGCCTTTCTGCCAGGCTTGGCTTTTGGTCAAGTCTGCTTTAGTTGTAAGGTTGGCTTCTTTCTCCTTTCAGTACATGTTTCTGTCTAATAGCACTGTAGGTACTATGTAAGGAGGGCAAAGTGGAAAAAATACTTTTTCTTTCTAAGCTGCTATTAATCTGAAAACAACATTCAGGTACTGTTTTGTCAGCCTCTTCAGAAAGGCAAGAGTTAGAAAAATGCACATTTTAAATTGTTTTGTGCTCATTATTTAATGTCCACTGGGTGTATTCAGAACTTTCTAAGTAGCTTTTTGGGGTGGCTTTTACCTTGTAGGCTTAATGTCCAAACTATGTATCCTCTTCTTTCCCCTGTGGTGTAGAAACATCTTCCACACTTTACCTAACAAAAATGCTAAGGATAACATTATGCAAAGTTTGGAGCAAGCAAAAGGTCATTTTCTTCAGGGCTGTAAGTGTCAGGTTTCTTAGTTGCTGGAGGGAACTGGGCCTACTAAGAATTAGAGGACGTGACTGGAAGCACCTCAAGTGTTGGAATTTTCATCTCTTGAACAGAGGCACAGCATTGTGCATTTTGCTTTGTGTCGAAAGTAAAGTGTCATGTTTTCCTACAGGTGAAATTGTCCAAATAATGGAACAGAAAAATGTGTCTATGAAAGATGTGACTGAAGTAGCTGTAGATAGTTTGTAAGTAGTTTTGTTGTGGCTTGCTTCCTTATTTTGACAACAAATAAGAATGCCTTTGAGCATATTCAACAGAAGTGTCAAATTTCTCAAAAGCATGTTTTGGCTTTTCTTCTTAAAGGGGAAAAAAAACACCTTCATCAAAGCCTGAGTATACTGTAAACCTCACCCTTGATGTAGGGGTTCAAAACCCCTACATCAGATGTTCATTGTTGTTTATAAAAGTTATGAAGCAGATAATGAAAACCTGTACATATTAAATACAGAGCAGGTAAAGTAATGACCCCTATCAAGTGACTACTTTAAAATCTGTGGGGTTTAAAGATCTATATAGCTGCTTATGAATATTTTAATGCAGTAATACTAAATTTAACTAGATCAAAGTCACAGCTTGCTTAGTTTGCCTGACTGCTTCAGGGTGTTGACCCCACCTGGAGCTCTGCTGTTCCTGAGCTTGTATAAAGCTGAACAGCCTCATCTGCCCTGCTCCACTGCCTGGCCTCACACAAAGATGCTGAGATGCAGTCATGGCGTTGACCATCTGTTCTGTGTTTCCCTATCATTCAGAGTAGCATCTTGACAGTAAATTTATACTTCCTCTAATCTGTTCATTTGTATTGATAGAAGGAAATGGTAATGTGTGGGGAATTTTTGATGAAGAGGACAGCAGTTATTTTTTTCAAGATTCAAGTGAAACATGCTTTAGAAGAAAGCATTGAAGAGCTTGTGTTTACTCACTGGCTCAGGAAGCAGCTTGCATGTTTTAATTCTCAGGCTTAGTTACAAAGGCTGGTCTTGCTGCTTGCTGATCTTTGTTCAAGTGTGACAGATGTTCCTTGGTGTCTTTCCAAAGTGGCGGTACTGGAGCAGTAAATGTTCTTTCTTGCAGAAAGCTCTGGAATGTTTTTAAAATCCTTTTCATTTGCACTTTGTGTTCTGCTTGGGCCTTGTCTAGACTGGATCCATTTAGTTGATCGTATTGTAACCTTTTCAGAGCTGTTTGTAGCATAACTCCTAGTGGTCACTTCTACCAGAGCTTGTCACACAGAATGAAAATTACGTAAAGGTCTTCTAATGACATAAAGATGCTCATTGATTTTGGAATCAGCCTGTCCAGTGAAAAACAAGTTCTTACTGAGAGTGTGCCTGTTCTGTGGGATCAGTTTATGTGGGAAAATAGTGTTAGTTTTTAAAAGGATTAATCTGGTAATGCTGGCTCAAGATGTAAGACTTTGATCATTTTTCTTTTTTGCTTTTTATGGTCTTGAAAGTAATCTTTTTTTTGCGGAGAAATTTGTGTGACATGAACTCCACTTCTCAAAACAAGTCCCAGCACAGCAGCCATTTGTGGTAAATTGCATGGTGTTGAAGTCATGTGGATGAAGTAACTCCTGTTTGAGTTCTAAACTCGCTGTAATGAACTGAAGGCCTGAAGTTCTGGAGTTGATCGTTCCTTCTGTTGCTTTCTAAGGTTTGATGAAATAAAGGAGGGAGATGTAGTACGGCATGAAGGAAAAAGGTCTGATGGTTACCTGGAGCACATCTTTAAACATGCTGCCAAGGAGCTTTTTGGCATAGATGTCAAGGAAATCACCTACAAAGCATTAAAGTAAGTTAGAAGTTTGTGTCTTTTTATGTAGGGTGGGCTAGTTAGAGTATTTTCAGCTGTCAGGGACCTACAGTCATCACCTAATCCCAACTGCCTGACAACTTCAGGGCTGACCAAAAGTTAAAGCATCTTACTGAGGGCATTGTCCAAATGCCTCTTAAACAATGGCAGGCATGGAGCACCAACCACCTCTGGGAAGCCTGTTCCAGCGTTTGACCATCCCCTCAGTAAAGAAAAGCTTTGTTGTGTGCAGTCTGAACCTCTCCTGGTGATTTGTGTTATTGGAGCCCTAATGCAGTTGTTGCTAACCTGGCTCTTGCACTGATGGAGGCAGCTACATGGCATCAACCTGCACCTTTATTTTAATTTTATTAATAACTTTCCCACCCTTAAATATTTAATGTAATTCTATTCTGAAAATTCATCCCTGACTTCTGCTTAACTCGGTTTAGAAACTGAAATAGTTCCCCTGAATCTCACTACTGTACTTGTTCTGCTCTTTATAGAGCACCTGAATTCAAGCTGACACAGTTGGGCCATCCTTTTGGTAGTGCAGGATCTAAAATGTTCTCTGTGCTTCTCTACAGGAACAAGGACTTCCAAGAGGTTACCCTGGAAAAGGATGGTGAGACAGTGCTACGTTTTGCAGCAGCTTATGGCTTCAGAAATATCCAAAATTTGGTTCTGAAGTTGAAAAAAGGAAAGTTTTTATACCATTTTGTAGAAGTCCTTGCTTGCCCAGGAGGTAAGGCCCACAATTGTTCTACACATGTCTTGAATCTCAAAGGAGAGTTGCCTTACAGGCAGGCACTTAATTTCATTCCCTCTTAGTTCTCTTCTTACTAATCAAAAATGCTTATTGTTTAATGAATGGTCCAGAAACCATTTGCAAGGTTGGCTCAGGAATTGATTTGGTTTTCTAAAATTAACCACAATGTTATTTGTTCTGACCCATAAATGACAGCATGGCTCTTAGGGTTATTTCAGAACTCAAGGGAACTACTCTGAAATGGTGCTTGTCAAGGGCAAGAAGAGACATGGGACGTAATTAAGATCACAAAACCATGGAGAAGGGAGATTGTTGATATGGAAACCTCATCTACATGAGGATGATTTTGATACTGGAGTCACTTTAAATACAAATTCTAACAGCATGGGGGTTAGTTTATGTAAAGAGACAACTTTTTCCTACAAGTAAATACAAAAATAGAATTCCAGGTTAACATAAACTTTGTTCATACCAAATATCCACCATCCTTGCAGGTTTTTTACTTGCTTTGTTGTTTGGGTTTTTTTTTTTCCCTAAGGGTGCCTAAATGGAAAAGGTCAGGCACAGACTGAAGATGGAAAACCAGATAAAGCACTGCTTAACCAGATGGAGGAAGTGTATGCTGCAATACCTGTTAGACTTCCAGAAACCAACCTCCATGTACAAAAGATGTACCAGGACTGGCTGGAAGGCATGGACTCTAAGAAGGCCCAGGAAACTTTGCACACCCAATACAGTGCAGTAAATCAAACAGCAAGCAATTTGGATATCAAATGGTAATAAATCAAACTTGTAAAAGTTTTGCTTAGGTTAGTTACAGATTCAGCACTGGAAACACTCTATGCAATCGCAGCTGCTATGCACTAGCTGAGCGTGTGAATGAGGCGCTTCTGGATTTTGGGTGGTCAGTTGTGAAGAGCTGTTGCTTTGGCAAGCAGAAAGAGAAGTCTCCCTCCAAAAGCACTGGTTGTACCATATTATTTAACTTCTTGTGTGGTTAATCTCCTGCATCTAGTGGATTTCTTCATTCAAAAACATCATCTTGCGAGGTACGTGAGCACTTTCTGCCAGGGCAGAAGAGTTCCCTTCACCAAATGGGCTCCCCCGAGAAGGCGAGGTTGTGTGACACTTCCTCCTAGGTGTGCAATCCCTTTCTTCGTGGTAAAAGAGTCATCATGAATTGCAGTACTGTTGGGATTCATTTGCCTTGTTAACAGAAAACCCTTCAGAGGGACAAGTGTGTACATGGAGAAGTGTCAATTATTTATGTATGCCTTCTATCCATGTTTTAACAAACTCTCCCATTCCAAACAGATTCTATGTTTTGTAGGGAACAGGATGCTTCGTATAAACTGAACTTGGGAAACTGAATGGTTATAATGCAATCAGTCATTTAAAGTAGTTCCAGGTAGGTTTGTTGCTACATAAAGAGCATTTTCTTTCCTTGTAAGTTTTCTTAGGAACCTGCAGCCAGGAAGGGTGCTGCTCCTTCTCTTTGCTGGCTTTTTTTAAGAGACTGACACATACGTGAGCACTGCAACTTCCTAGACATGCTGAGCCAGACCTACAGCACTTTCATTCGTTCATGTTTTGGTACACACAATAGCAGATTGGTCTTTTATTTGTCTGGTAAAAATCACTTCATGGAGCACCTCTGAAAAAAGTACTTAGCAATGCTTGTGAGTGAGCTCCTCCAAGTGATGATACACTGGCATCATTCATTTTGGCACACTTAAAAAGAATTAAGTACTCTCTGGAGGTTTCATTTAACAGGCATCTAAAAGTTATTTACTGCAGGCAACTCCATGAATTGTCAGAGGGTTATTCAAGAATGTGATGTACAACCAAAAAACCTTACTAGTAGCCAGGCTGCTTCAGATTGTCCAATTAGCATCAAATTTGTTCATAATTTCTGCTTGACACTAGCAAGGTCTCAACTTTACTTTTCCAGTCTGAAAGTGTGGATGGGCTTTTTCAGTTGTTTCAGGCAGTTTGAATGAGTCGTGTAAATTTCTTTGTTACAACTGCCTGTATGAGTAAGAGCTAATACAGCAAAACCCTATGTATTGAAAACTCTGCATTTAACTTGAACACAGTAGAGGCATTAGTGAAGTCAATGTGCAAGTTCTTGCATTGGCTGAACAGAGGGGCTTAAAAGGAGAGACACAGACTTAAGTGTGCTACCCTGGTGACAAGAGAGTTCTCTTAATGTGAAGCCGTTAACAGAATCACAGCCTTCAATTAGACCTCCACTTAAACAAAACATTTCACTTTGAGGGATGTTTTCTTTCCAGTGCAAATGAATTTGATTACTGTGCTATCTCAATGCACACAATGAGATTATACCCATAAATTAGCCTTGGTAAGCTGTTTCTTGTTGTAATAAAAACATTATACTTACATGGTGCAATATCAGAACATCTACAGAAATCTACCTCTGTACAGGAAGGGAGTCCGGAGATGGTGGAAGACCTTTGTACAGCTGAAGCTGTATAAAATGTCTGCTAAGAAAAGGTGGTGGTGTTTGTGAGCAGATCACCCAGAGAAGCAACATCTGACTCCTTTAGTCTGATAATCTGTCAAGATTGCCTCCAAAAACTTCCAGCAGAATTGCCCTGTAATGAAGTGGTCTTGTTCTGTTTGTACAGGCATATGTTTCTATGTATATATGGTTTATAGCTTGATGGCATGTTTAAATTATATCACTTCAGTTCTTTGTATAGTATGCTTATTTTTTTATGTGTGTACAGTAGGCAAAATGGTACGAAAAGATAGGGGGTTTTCTGATGAAGTCTTCTCCGACATACCCAAGAGCTGCCTTGCTGTTCTGAAAGGATTCCCTTTGGACTGTTTGTACGACTTGACAAACACTCCCTTTGCAGGAGGCACTGCTCTACCTGTTCTCTTGCCATGATGCTTGCCTGCTGCACTGGAGAGCCTCACTTCCCCTGCTGCTGGGAGACCCTGGCCGTGGGCCAGCAGATGAAATCAACCTGCAATGTACTGTGCTGTGCTCCTGCTACAGGGGACATTGGTGGCTCAGTGCATAAACTAAACTATTTCAGTTGAATCCATTTCTTCCATCTGCTCAAGTGTTTTAACCTATTGAGATAGTAGGAATGTAAAAATGGAGTAGGTATTTATCTGCCACAGTGCTCTTTTTAATGACGAGGAGGGCATCTAACTGGGCAGCTTTTAGTGGCTAGGTGGAATGTATGTATTATAACTAGTGACTTACAGTGACTGATACTTGTCTTCTTTTTTTTTGTGAGCTTTTGTTTTATAAGCCTTTTTGCAGTAAAACTCATTATAAGGTTTTTAAAAAACCCTTTTCTTGAAAGTGCCAGTTCAAAAGAATGGGGGGGAGGAAGTGTTTTCCCTTAACTGCAATAGGTCTCTCCTCCTTCATCATCTTCCACTGAAATTTTAACATCAGAAAAAACTTGTCTCAACTTCACATATAATGAAATACTTGCCTAAGATTTGATTCTGGCTTCTAAATCTAGAGTTGGGACGACTGTCATTGTTGACAATATGTGTTTCCAGCCACACTTGTGATACCACAGCATTGTTAGTCCCCTGATAAGTTGTTGGCAACTAAGAATTTTCATTGCTACTGCTTTTACAGCAATGGGAAGAGTTCCTAGTGTGGTCACAGCCACAGTGCTTTACTTCTCAGTTGAATGTTGTGCTGAGACCATCTTGTCTCTGGGTGATTTTTAGAAAATACTAAATTGGAAGGATTGTGGGAAACTAACTGGAAAAGTTAAATTAATTGACAAATTGACTTGGGGTATTACTGACATGAGCTGATCAAGTGCTTGATACCTTGGGTTACAGCACTTCACTCTGAGACTGCTACAAGAGATGCTTGTTACGAAGTACTCTGCCATCTCCAGTGAGCTTGCCTGAGCCACAGCAGCTTGTGTTTGTCCAGTGCAGTTAACAGGGACAGAACAGGCTATGCTATTCCTTAGGATAAAAGATCTAGCTGTGTGAAGCAGGCTCAGCTGGGATTATATCTGGATAATGTTCAGTTACTTAAATTTTGGTGCTTTGTATTCAAATGGAGCATGACCATGAATTGTCCTAAATAAATCTTGGTACTCAGTTATGTGTTGGGTCTGTCTCATTCCATAGAAAAACTTAACACTTCTAACGGATGCTTGTCTGCTGAATTTACAGGCTTACCAAATGTTCATGCTATCAGCAATACTCTATCAGCTCTTGATGAGTATCCTGGGTTACAGCAAACTGGTAAGTGGAAGGAGAATATTGCTGGACAGCAGTAGGAAATGGCAATTTGCCCTCTATAATACTAAAGTAATATATTGAATTGTGGCAAGCCAGACAAGCAGCCAGTGGTTCTAAAGCTCTTAACCTAGATTGGCTTCATCCAGCAACATCCTTTCTTCCTATGGGTTTAAGTAGATAGGCTGCAGGTAACTGTAAACAGTTACTTGAAACACTGCTCCACAAGGAACAGAGATTTGTTTGTATGCACAGTTGGGGAAGGGATGAACACCGAAGTGCAGAAGAGGGAGATACTGCTTCAATAATGGCTTGTGCAAAAAAACCATCTTTACCAAATTCAACAAACCATTCCATGAACTCCTTTGGACAGTTAGGACCTTAACTTCCACAAACTACTAACTACACCTCATGGTGCCCTGTGGTTTTCTTCAAGGGTCAGTAGCAAGTGGTTACCTGGCCTGGGGAGAAGGAGGAACTGATCGCCAATCTTGCCCACAGCAGGGATGTTCCTCTTGCTGTGTGAGTGGAAGATGAGAAAGAACAGGAGGGGACCCCAGCTGTTACTGTGTTCTTAGCTACCCTTGAACAGAAAACGGGTGAATGAAGATTTGTAACAGCAAAGCAGAGGAAACGCCCATCTAATATCTGCAGGGTTCACTCTCTGAGGTGACACCCACTCAGCAATTGTTGCATTTCTGTCCCTAGCTTCCAAGTGAATAGCTGAGTTCAGCTGAAAAATGTCTAAGTGCTGCACCAGTTACCCCCTGAAAATCAGATTTCCCTCAGGGTGATTTTTTTTTTTTTCCAAAACCCTCTTCAAACCGGTGGTAAAATACTACAATTTAATCAGGTCTTTCAGTGTGAGAACCATTTAAAGTCTTATTTTATCTGTCGAATGTATATTTAAAAGTATATTGTTACATTATAAATTTAAAACACATACTGGTCGTTCTATTTGAAAAGACCTTGCTGGGAGCTGAGGTCCAAGACCCTCTGGCATGCAGCTGGCCCCTTCGCTCGGCGCTGTGACACGGCAGTTAGCTCTCCACTGCACCCGTGCCGTGCCGTTTTGTGTGTTGTCCGTTAACTCGGTTCATTCTCCGGCTAAGGTAGCGCACCAGACGCTGCCCCGGCCCGCAA